>NC_091460.1:63090759-64290759 GCF_027789765.1 Dendropsophus ebraccatus | reverse complement strand
ATTACCTCAGTCACTCTGGCATGTGATATGGGACAGAGCAGCTAAGACGTCTATATGCACGACTTTTTTTGCTATCTTGCTGTGTACTTTTTATGGTCAAAAAGGAAAAGCCTGGATACATTTTTATTTATTTATTTAGTCAACTGGTGTCAGAAACGTATACAGATTTGTATATGACTTTCCTTTAAAAAAAAAGAAAAACTTCAAGTCTTCCAGTACTCATCAGCTGCTGTATGTCCTGTGGGAAGTGGTGTATTCTCTACAGGCTATGTTCACAAAACATATAATTTCGTAAAATCACGGCCGTTGTTAAACGGCTGTGATTATTACGAAAATATAAGTTACCTCTGTTTCTAAGGGATCCCGGCCGGAGCATATGCACATGGATCCGGATCCCTAGTGGCGCCGCAAACAACTGATATGTCAGTTTTCTACGGCCACTTTTCAGTGAATAGCCATAGAAAACCATGTCAGTGCACACTGTGGAGTGAGTTGCTCCGGCCGCTCGCTCCGTAGCGTGCAGTGGGGAGTTCTGATGCGACCACGCACACATGCATCCGCTTCAGAACTCTGTGGGGCTAAAGATGATCTTTTCAGAGACCGTCCATTCCGTGACCTGACTGGGTCAAGGAACGGCCGGTCTCATAGCCTAGCTGGGTTCACACACAGTATATTTCAGTCAGTATTGTGGTCCTCATATTGCAACCAAAACCAGGAGTGGATTGAAAACACAGAAAAGCTTTGTTCACACAATGTTAAAAATTTAGGGAATTTAATGGAAACTATTTGCTGTTATTTTAAAATAACGGCTGTTGTATTGAAATAATGGCAGTTATTTACCGTTATGTGGCAGCTATCCAATTTCACCATTGGGTGAACAGAGACTTTCTGTGTTTTCAATCCACTCCTGGTTGAGGTTGCAAAATACTGACCAAATACTGACTGAAATAAGCTGTGTGTAAACCCAGCCTAACACTGTACTCTCTGCCGCCATCTCTCTCCCTGTCAGAAACTGTCCAGAGCAGTTGCAAATCACCATAGAAAACCTCTTTTTACATAGTTACATAATTAATAAGCCCACCATCCTCTCCTGCTCTGGACAGTTCCTGACACACACAGAGGTGGCTGTAGGGAGCACTGTGTCAGACTACCCCTTCCTGCAGTGATAAGTTTTTTTGTTTTCAATAGAGGTAATTTACAAATCTTTATAACGTTCTGCCATGGGTTACTTAAAAAAAAAATAATCTCTGGCATCCCCATTTAATTTCAATTGAAGAAACAATGTTAATAAAGTGCAAAGTTTATAATCAGTTGTCATCAGTTATAGGCCCAGGTTAATAAAAACCGAGAGAAAAAAAAAGGTTCTGATTTCCCTAGAAACCAATTACAGTCTAGTTTTCATTTTAACAAAAGACTCTGATGAATAAAGGCTGGGCTGTGGGTGACTTCTACAGGTTAACGTCCACACCAGTTCAGGTATCACTGGACTCAAGGTCAATAATGACGTATTTTCCATATATCTACTTCCCTGAATGTCATGTTTTTCTATAATTCCATGCCAAAGACATCCATTGTATACAATATATAAACACAAACTTGAAATAAAGTTCTTCAATATTTACGCTGTAGTTACTTATTTATGGCAATATTATGTTGAATAGCAATAATGTGCCTCATATATGGAAACTATCCTTGAGAATGGCATTGTTCACCTATAGAAAGCAGTCAGACTTTACATTTTAATTTTTATGAGAAGCTTCAATGCAACAGAATGAAAGCATGGCTTAAATGTAAATGGTTAGCATAGGTTGCAAGGCCACTTTACGTTGAAAATCTTTTTATGTACGAGGTTTATTTTTTAAAAGCAACTGAAACATCAAAGGCTGAAACACAGTCTCTTGGCTAATGTTTTTACAAGGCAATAAATACAATAAAAAAAAGACAAATTTGGTCAGCTCTCCTAGAACACCATTCACACAAGGCAGGAGCACGTTGCTATGGCTGAAGTTGCAAACACACAAAAACACAAAAAAACAAATACAATAGGTTCTGATTCTCTGTGTAGTAAAACATGTCACAGATGGGAAAATGGAGATTTTTGTTTTAGCTAAGTAAACCTGCTTTTTGACAGCCAGATACAAATGCCATTATTTGACCCAAACATTAACCCTGTTCTATAGTTAGTAGGCAAGCCTTAGTACCAAGCCTGGTAACTTGTTATTAAACATAGATACTGTAGATATGTACTGTATAGGTTTTTCAACCTGTTTGCCATTTATCTTTAACTTTGTAGGCACTAAGCCTTTGGCATATCTGTAAAGCACACCCCTAGAGGCAGCAGCAGAAGCCTCATCAAGGACAGTTTAGAGCTGTGCTGAGCAGTCCAAGCTGTAAAATCAAGCATTGTAGCGAGAGCTAATACTGACTACAAATGCCTGTAGTCTCTCTGTCTGTCTCTCTCTCTCTCCAGCAAGTCCCCATTTCTCTCCTTTTTTTTCCTCCCTTCTCTAGAGATAAGTGAACTTTTCAAAAATTTGGTTCAGCCAGTTTACTCAATTTCAGCCAAAAAATTAATAAAGACTAGAGATGAGTAGAACTCGAGCATTGGGATACTGTTGGATGAAGAAGTTGTATACAGCCCTACGGCCTCATCTCTAATTCAGACCAACTAGTTTGGTCTGAACCCTACTTCAACAATAGCACAAAAAGTCTGTCTAACATCCCCCTTTTTACACTGTTAGGTTTTAAGTTATGGTTAAATTACAGCAACATGTATGGCTACATGTGATTAGATGATGCCCAATAGTAACTAAGGGCCCTATTACTCAAACAGATGTTTGACAGATTTTTGAAGCCAAAGCAAGGAAAGGATTAGAAAAAAGGAGAAATCTCAGTCTTTTCTTCATGATCTGCTCTCTCTATTCATAGACTGTTTCTGGCTTTGGCTTCAAAAATCTGTCAAATATCTGTATGTGTAACAGGGCCCTTACAGCCTAAGGCTATTTTCACGCTACGTAAAAGTACGACCATTGTTGCCATCGGCAACAACTGCTGTACTTTATGCGCTTGTAAACATTACCTGTTTCTTTATGGGATCCCGGCCGGAGCGTATACACATCATATACGCTCCGGCCGGAATCCATGCGGGGCCGCAAATAACTGACAATGAATTGCGGCCGTAGGAAACCCTGTCAGTTCACACAGTGAAGCGAGCGGCTCCGGCTATGTGCGCTATGGGAAGCTCTGATGCGCCCGCGCGCTGATGCACCCGCATCAGAGCTCTACGGCCGGAAAGATCACCCTGCCCGTACCTAAGTGCTGGCTGGGATGATCCGGGCAGAGACCGTCCGTTCCGTGACCCGACCGGGTCACGGAACGGCCGGACTCTATACATAGTGTGAACAGCCTAAAAATTATACAGTGATTGTTATGTAAATGAAGCCCTTTGAGTATTGTGATGTTATCTTAAAGAATTTGCAATCTTTAATTAAACTAAATTAAAAGAAAGGTAAGGGTTAATACATTTGAATAAAAAAAATGTATTCAAACATTTTCAGGCCCTATAGCTGTTGTAATACTACATTTCCTATCATGTCTGGACAGCCAAATCCAAAGCTTTAGCTGTCCGGGCATGATGGGAACTGTGGTTTTGCAACAGCTGGAGGGCAGCATTTTGGAGATCCATGGTTTAACCCTTTAGTGTTACAGAACTATCCAATACTTTAGTGTAGATAAAGCAGTGTTTAAGAAACTTTATCGTTAATGCTGGTAATTATTAAAAAGATTATGTGCCTATTCACACCATATTATGGCTCTGCAGATGTCATTATGTCACTTGTATGGGAGAATAGATGCTCCTACCAAGGGAGGACAATACCTAAGTAAAAGTCCTTGATCATTGGTTCCGTTTCATCTTGACACTTTTACTGTGTTAATATATGGATTGCAGCTGACTACTTACATGAAAGCTTTTTTTTTTATCTTTTTAGATTTCCCATTGTAGGATGAAGTGTAATTTGAAAAGCTGTTCCACTTATTAATTCTTTTTATCTATTTAGTGTATAGCTTAATTATTGTTGTTGTTCGCAAAGTGCACAAGAAAAGCTTGAGGTTTATCAGCTTTGTAATAAGAGTCTGCAGAGTTGTCTTGAAATCTTCACTCTAAAAATCTACTCAGATATATAGAAAGGCAATAGCAAAAGCAAGCTCATAATAACCTCTGGAATTCTGCCACCTAATTGGCCACTACAAGATTAATTCTTGAGGTGGTGTCGGTGTGCCATGGCAACTGGAAACCTAGTAAAGGCTTCCAGGCCTGGGCTATATTTGCCTCTAGGCAGCCAAGGGCCTGTGCCTTGAGGAGCAGTGTCAAGTGGGCAGCCCTTAAAGTATAACTGTCGTTATAACTTTTAAAATCTAAATGAACAGTAGATGTGATATAAAGCAAGTTTGGAATTCACGATCTTTTTTAAAATTATCATGGAAAACACAGAACTTCCTGTTTTCTGGCTGTTTTTATCCTCACAAAACAGGAAACAGTCAGAAAACAGGAAGTCCTGTGTATTCCAGGCCATCCGAGCACTCACAGAGAAGACAGTCATGTGACTAATGAACACATTGAGCCGTGAAATTTGCAGAAAAAAAATCTGTAACTCCAACAGTTCAGCTATTTTTAGTGTTTGTACCACCTCTGAAAACTGAAAACTGGCCAGCAGGGCTTGAAAATCATCTTTAGGAGATGAGAACGCCCCTTTAAAGGGCAGGGCACCAAGTGACCACTTCATTTAAAAGTCTACAGATCCTATTCTACTAATCAGTAGAGGTCACAGTGGTTAGGCACCAACATATTACCAAGGTACCTAACTTTGGATAATAATATTTTTTTGTGGCATAACCTTTTTAAATCCTTTCTTTTACTCTTCAAAATGACATATTCCAAAAATAAACCATGTCTGCAGAATTCAGATATTATGCTGGTTCTAAGCATTAGTAAACACATTTTCATCTTTCTTTTTAAAGCAACTTTATTATAAAGCTGCATGAATCAGTCATTTCCGTATAATTGCAGTCAGTTTCACATAATGTGACAATCTCAGAACTGACATTGAATTTTAATGTATTCTGATAGCAGTTACACGTTAATAAGAAATTTATTAATATGAAAATTGACAATTTGACAAGTTATTTACTGTTAATTTACTGTGTCTAAAACATTCAATATCTTACCACCAAGTTCTAATACCTTTTGGAAGAAGGACCAGTAGCCTGAACTGTGCTGTACAACATAGTAAATGCAAGATCTTATCTACACTGCTATCAAGATTTTTTGGAATTATGCAACTTATTGATTAACTTTTATTAAAGGACAACTCCAGCCAAAAGTATTTTTTAATATGTTATTACTTATGGAAAGTTAGAAAAATTCCTAATGTACATTAATTATGGGAAATGCACATATAGGGTTATTATTTCCCTTAATATAGTAGATCATGGAGTGTTCAAATTCTCTCAAAAACCATGACATCACAAATCAGGTGTAATTCCTATGGAGTGTCCAGCAGGGGGCGCAGTTTACGTAGAAATCTATGGACTGTATTAAACTCTATGTAATGTAATGGGGTGAAATGCTTTATTGATGCAATATGTTTATGGAATAAGTTGGGGAGCAAGGATACTTGCTCCCCAAATGAAGGGCACCGAGCAGGTAGGGATAGAGTTGCCAGTGCATCTAACTACCTCCTCCCTCCCTCCCTGCTTGGTGCAGTGGGACAGATAAACACTACTACTCTTCCCATGATCTGCTCATAGCCCCCCCCCTCAGCCAACATAACCCCCGACCCACCCCACACCCGCTGCACAGCCGCTGCCGGTAACCACCCAGATCTGGTCCCCATCACCAACCCCCCAGCCTCCCCCACCACCGCATGTCCAACTCACTTCCCTGCTGTCCCGGACTGCTACCTCACTGCCGCCCCTGTGTCCTGCTGACTCGGTCCCCGGATGATGAGAGGTTCTGGGGGTGACATCGGACTGAGTCGGCAGGACGCGAGGGCTGCAGTGAGCTGGCAGTCTGAGACGGCAGGGAAGTAAGTTGGACGTACGACGGTGGAGAAGGCTGGGGGGTTGGTGATGGGGACCAGATCTGGGAGGTTACCAGCGGCGGCTGTGCGGCGGGTGTGGGGTGGGGGATATGTCGGCTGAGGGGGGGCTTGGTGATGGGGATCTTCCTGGTACTACTCCTCCCATCATCTGCTCATACTATGTCTATCTGTCCCACTGCACCAAGCAGGAAAGAAGGAGGTTGTTAGATGCACCGGCACCTCTCTTCCTCCCTTCTCGGTGCATTCCATTTGGGGAGAATGTGACCTTGCTCCCAGACTTCTACATATACTGTGCCCCCTGCTGGACACTCCGTAGGAATTACACCTGATTCGTGACGTCACGGTTTTTGAGAGAATTTGAACATTAAATTAAGGATAATAGCCCAATATGTGCATTTCCCATAATTAATGTACATTAGGAATTTGTCTAACTTTCCATAAGTAATAACATATTAAAAAATACTTTTGGCCGAACTTCTCCTTTAATTTGATTTGGGAGTATAATGGAAAAACTGTATTTTCTTCTTTTTTAACATAATAAATGTTACTACAGTGGTGGATCCGCTGTACTGCTGTAAGAGGGACACCAGGGGGCGGAGTTTAAAGGGACACTGGTCTTCACCAGTGCCCACCACAAGGTGGGATGGACTTGCTGTGGCAGGCGACCCCAATGTCACGACCCCTGGTTTGGCTTGCTAGTGGCGGTGGGCGAGGTGCAGCTGGAGACTGGTAGGCAGACAGAAACACAGCAGGACTTAAGGCTGGAACAGGGATAGTAGTCATAGGCAGGAACCACGGGTAGCAGGAACCAGGAATAGAAGGAATCACGGCGAGCTGGGACCACACACTATGGAAGAATGCAGAGGCTCCAACAGAGGGGTCAGGGCAGGGGTGAAATTTATAGGAAGGTGTTAGGTGCATAAACCAAATAGGGACGCACTGTGTGTGGGCCACGGTGTGTGGGGGCCAAGACATGGAGTCGAGAGCAGGGGGAGATGGGAACCAGGACTAGTGAAGGGCCCAAAAGGGCTGAATAGATGGCAGCGCCGGGCCCCTGCACATAGGCTCCGGCATCCGTGAATGAATAATTGTTCAGAATTGATAGCCTATGGCTATGTCCCCACCAATTAATAACGGGGGAAGACAGCAGTCTTGTTAAATGAAGGCGTCTGCTAATAATGATCATGATAAATATTTGTAGCCGTCTATGGTACAAGGCACCTTCCCCAATATTTTCCCAAAGTAGGAACAAAACCTCTAGCTACAAATGCAATGATCAGTTTGTACATTTCTTGAAAGCCTCTAAGAAATGCCTTTGAATCACACTAATTTATTTATTTATTTATTTATTATTTTTTAAATTGTTTTTTAAAAATAACACAGTCTGCTAACACTCCAGTGCCTTTGCAGCTTCTGTGTCGTGTCCCCTACTGGAAGTGCTAAGATGATAGATAGGCAATATTTAGGTAAATTTAGAAAAAAGTGTAATCGTCATAAAACTTATTAAGATAAAACTATGGCACTACACAGGGCTTTTTTTTTTTAACCAGTGAGGGTTTGATATGTAGCATATTGTTTATGTCAATATTATGTCAATACCTTTTTCATATCTTATATTTTTAGTGTTTTTCATTTATCTTCTATTCTATTCTCATCTACCATTGCCTCCACATTACGGATATGAGTTTTTATCCATAACCTTTATTTTATACAACTGTATAATTCTGGATTTTTAATACAGTAGTGCGTTGAATTATGAGCATAATTCTTTCTGGGACTGTGCTTGTAATCCAAATCCATTCTAAAACCAAAGCAAATTTTCCAATAATAATAATTGAAATGTAGACAGTTGGTTCAACACCCCCAAAAAAATATATTTTTTAAATTCTAAACAACATGTAAAACTAATGAAACAGACATTAACCCCTTAAGGTCAAAGCCAATTTTCGTTTTTGCGCTTTTGCTTTTTCCATTTTATGTTTAAAAGTCCATAGCGCTTGCATTTTTTCACCGAGAGACTTATATGAGCACTTATTTTTTGCGAAACCAATTGTACTTTGCAATGACCGGCATTATTTTTCCATAAAATATGCTGCGAAACCGGAAAAAAATCATTTGCGCTGTCAAATTGAAAACAAAAACGAATTTGTTTTGATTTCGGGGAGTTTTGCATTTACGCCGTTCGTCCGATGGTAAAACTGACTTGTTATGCATGTTCCTCAAGTCGTTACGATTACTATGATATATAACATGTATAACTTTTATTGTATCTGATGGCTTTTAAAAAAATCAAAACATTGTTAACAAATACACATTCCTTAAAACCGCTCCATTCCCAGGCTTATAGCGCTTTTATCCTTTGGTCTATGGGGCTGTGTCAGGTGTTATTTTTTGCGCCAGGATGTGTTCTTTCTATCGGTACCTTGATTGCGCATATACGACTTTTTGATCACTTTTTATTAAATTTTTTCTGGATTTGATGCGACCAAAAATGCGCAATTTTGCACTTTGGAATTTTTTTGCGCTGACGCCGTTTACCGTGCGAGATCAGGAATGTGATTAATTAATAGTTCGGGCGATTACGTGTGCGGCGATACTAAATATGTTTATTTATTTGTTTATTTATTAATTTATATTTATAAAATGGGAAAAGGGGGGTGATTTGGACTTTTATTAGGGGAGGGGATTTTTTATTAATAAAAACACTTTTTTACTTTTTTTTTTACATGGACTAGAAGCCCCCCTGGGGGGCTTGTATATACATAGCACTGATCTCTCATAGAGATCAATGCTGTGTATATACACAGCAAAGATCGATTAGATTGGTCATAGATTGCTATGGCCTGCTGCAGGCCATAGCAATCTATTGCCAAGCCGGGATCAGCGTCATTCCGACGCTGAGGCCCAGCACGGGCAGAAGAGCGGATCTCCCCCCCGCGATCGCATCGCGGGGGGGAGATCCGACCCACTAGACACCAGGGATAGTGTGCATAAAGCACTTCAATGCAGCTGTCAGGTTTGACAGCTGCATTGAAGTGCTTAATTAGCCGGCGCGGCAACGGGACTAACAGAGGCACTGCCCGGCTGCACGTGTCAGCCGGGATCAGCGCCGTTCAGAGCGGGGTCCCGGCGGGACCCCGCTCTGAACACCCCCGCGGCACCATGACGTATCCGATACGTCATGGGTCGCTAAGGGGTTAAGAAACAGCTAAATATGTCATATTATAAGTTATTGTACAGTATAGCAATCAGTATGTGGAGTATAATGTATAGTAAGTGCATAAACCTGAAAATACATCAGCTGTTTCTAGATACAGGATGGAACTGCAGATCCCCATCCATAATGCAGTAGCGTAGTACAACAAGCTAGAATAGAGAAGAAGGGCTGTTGTCAGAGGTCTGTGTGGTCACACGACAGCAAAGGGGTGTGTGTTCAGAAAAGAAGTAAGAATCACAGAGGTGTGTAGGAGGCCAGTGACAGAAACTTCTCTGCAGTGTGAATAGTTGTGTGTAAGTGCAGGCACATTATAGCAGTAGTGTGTATAGTTGAGTGTAAGTACAGGCACATTATAATAGTAGTTTTTATAACTGAGTTTAAGTGCAGGCACAGTATAGCAGTATTGGAGAGGATGGGAAACCAAGGGCCTGACAGAGACTGCAGGGAGCATGAATAGAGCATGGGTCTCACAACTGTGGCCCTCCAGCTGTTGCTAAACTACATTTCTCATCATGCCTGGAAAGCCAAATCCAAAGCTTTAGCGGTCCAGGCATGATGGGAGTTGTAGTTTCGCAACAGCTGGAGGGCCACAGTTTGGAGACCCATGGAATAGAGTATATGTGGGCACAAAACTCCAGTACTCTGGGGAGAAAGGGGTTACAGCTATGGAGAGATTACCTCCACAGTCCTGTCCCCCCTGATGCAAGCCCCAGCCTGAAGTGGATCTGCCATGATTTGAAGGGTGAGGGAGACTTTCTGGGTCAGAGTACAGGGCTGTAGACCACGCTATGCAGACCATGTTCCTTCCCTCACTCGCCCTCTCACCCAATGTTCTTAAACCAAGACACATGCCACCACTTAGGTCACAGAGATATGCAGTAGAGACACGGACAGTGTACTCTAAGCTTAGCCCCGCCCACTGTCCCGGCCTATTTGCCGCTATCTGGTCTTAAATAGCAGCAGGCAACTGGGCGGCGGTCCCTTGCCTGGATACGTGAAACAAAAGACAAGACAAGACAAACAAACACAATAAGAATTGTCAGCAATCCGGGTCACAACAGTCGGGCAGCAAAAGTACAAAATCAGATCCAAAAGCGTAGTCAAATAGAAGGCAATAAGGTCAGGGGCAGGAAGCAAGCAAGGGAAATAAAAAAAAACAAAGCAGAAATCAGGAGATACAGAGAAACAGAACTCACAAGCAGGCAGAGATTAACTCAATAACCGGCAAGGCACAGGCAGAAACAGAGACCTTAACCCCTTCTGGATCGGGCTAATTTTCGTTTTCGCGTTTTTGTTTTTTCCTCCTTGTGCTTAAAAGGCCATAGCAGTTGCATTTTTACACCTACAGAACCACATAAGCCCTTATTTTTTGCACCACTAATTGTACTTTGCAATGACAGGCTGAATTTTTGCATAAAATATACTGCAAAAGCAGAGAAAAATTATATGCACAGTGAAAATGGAAAAAAAAAAGCAGTTATTTTTCTTTTGGGGGGGGGATTCGTTTTAACGATGTGTGTCCTATAGAAAAACTGACATGTTATATATGTTCCTCAAGTCGGTACAATTAAAATGATATGTAACATGTATAACTTTTATTTTATTTGATGGCTTGTAAAAAATTCAAACCATTGTTAACAAATACATGTTCCTTAAAATTGCTCTATTCCCATGCTTATATAGTTTTTATCCTTTGGTCTATGGGGATGTTTGATGTGTCATTTTTTGCGCCATGATGTGTTCTTTCTATCAGTATTGATTGCGCATATGCGACTTTTTGATCGCTTTTTATTACAAATTTTCTGGATTTGATGCAACCAAAAATGCGCAATTTTGCACTTTGGGATTTTTTTGCGCTTACGCCATTTACCGTGTGAGATCAGGAATGTGATAGATTGATAGTTCGGGCGATTACGCACGCGGCGATACCAAACATGTTTGGTTCTTTCTTTATTTTTATTTATAACATGGGAAAAGGGGGGTGATTCAAACTTTTATTACGGGAGGGGGCTTTTTCTTAATAATAACACTTCTTTTTTTTTTTTTTTTAATACATACACTAGAATCCCCCCTGGGGGACTTCTAGTATATGAACACTGATTTCTCATAGAGATCTATGCTGTATAGGATATACAGCATAGATCGATGAGATCAGTGTTCTATTGCTTTTGGCTGCTGCAGCCAAAAGCAATAGAATGCCGAGTCGGGATAAGCACCATTACGGCGCAGACCCAGGCCGGCACCAGATGCGGTGGGGCCATCTCCCCACTAGACGACCAGGGAACCGCTGCAGCAAGTCTTCAGATGCAGCTGTCAACTTTTACAGCTGCATCTGAAGGCTTAATTAGCAGGCACGGCGATCGGACCGTTGCCACTGATAGCCATACGGCCCCGCTCTGAACTCCCCCATCCGCGCGAGGACGTACAGTTACGTCCTCGTGCGGGAAGGGGTTAAATAGAAGACCAGGAACCCAGTCCAGAAGGTGATTGGAAGGACCAGCTGTCAATCACTGAGGCAAAATCAGGTTAACCATAGCTTGACTAGAGGAAACTGGCAGAACAGATACCGATGGAGCAGGGACAACAATAAGCAGAACAGAAGGCATAAGACAAAGTTCAGACTGGGCACAAACAAAAGCAAACAGAACACAGAATAGGTTAAAAGTTATAGCCAAAAGCGCAGTCTCGGTCGCACCTTACTTACCGAGGACTGAGCAAAAGTTCCATCACATGCATTCATAAAATAACAGTTTTGAAAAACTGTGAGCTCTTCTTGTAAAACGCTCTCATCCAAGTTACTGTTAAACCAAGGTACCACTGTAGTTTCATTAGGTTTTATTGTCTGAGGCCCACTTCAACTTTAGTCTATGTTCCTACTACAGGATAATAAGGAAAAAAAGTGTCCATCTGTTAATATTTTGTGCATTATATGGGGGACATTTATTAAGACCATTATATGCTGGACTTAACCCCTTAAGGTCTCAATTTTCAGTTTTGCCTTTTGTTTTTTTCCTTCTTGTGTTTAAAAAGGCCATATTGCGTGTATTTTTTTACCTAGAGACCCACATGGGCCAATATTTTTGCATCACTAATTGTATATTGCAATGACAGACTTAATTTTTGCATAAAATATGCTGTGAATGAAAAAAAAAAAAACGGAAAACGGTATTACGCCGTTCACCCTATGGTAAAAATGACATGTTATATATGTTCCTAAAGTTGTTGCAATTACAATGATATGCAACTTGCATCAGTTTTATTTTATCTGATAGCTTTTAAAAAATTTAAATCTTTGAAAAATATATCCTTATAACACTTTTATCCTTTAGTGTATGGGGCTGTGTGAGGTCTAATTTTTTTGTATCATGATGTGTAGTTTCTATTGGTACCTTACTTGCATATATGTAACGTTTTATTACTTTTTATTACAATTTCACTGAATTTGATGTGACCAAAAATGCCCAATTTTGCACTTTGGAATTTTTTGGCGTGTTTACCATACATGATCAGGAATAGGATCATTTAATAGTTCGGGCAATAACGCATGCGGCGATACAAAATATGTTAATTTTTTTCATTTTTTTTTTTTTTTAATTGAATGGGAAAAAGTGGGTGATTCAAACTTTTATTAGGTGAGGGGATTTTTTGTTAATGAAAAAACCTTTTTTTTAAACATACACATTATTTAATCTAATACAACTACACTGATCTCTCAAAAATCAGTGTAGCATACTTAATAGAACACCAATCCATTAGATCGGTACTGTATTGCTCCTGTCTGCAACAGACCCTATGCATGGATTGCCAAGGCGGGATCAGCGTCAGTCTGACGCTGAGCCCCAACCGGCTCAGCAGAAGGGATGTGATCACACAGGGGAGATCCCGCCAATAGACACCAGGGATGGTGCGGTGCAGGGCATTTAAATGCAGCTGTCATGTTTGGCTGCTGCATTTAAATTTACTTATTAGCAGGCACGGACGATCGAAGAGGCGGACATGTCACTTGTGCAGCCTGTTCAGCTGAAGTTTCAAGACAAAGGGAGGACTGTGGAAGAGAAAGCACAGAGCCCCCCCTCCCTCTGATGCTGATGTTTGATTGTAAGTTTATACCTTTTTTTGCCAATAACTGTGCCCCCCTCCCTCCTGCAGCATGGTTGTTTTTCTCTTTCATCTTCCCCCTAAGCAGCCACATACAGTACATGTCTCGCACGTGTGCAGCCATATACAGTATATGTATCCCACCTGTGCAGCCACATACAGTCCCTGTCTCCCACTTGTGTAGCCACATACAGTACATGTATCCCACCTGTGCAGCCTCAGAGAGTACATGTATCCCACCTGTGCAGCCACATACACTAAATATCTCCCACCTGTGCCCCAGCAGTGATTAAGGGCCCATTTGTTCTATCCTCTATTAGTGCTATTCTGGGGTCACATCCACACTCTGAGCTATATACTCTCATCCCCCACAAAGCATCCAGTGTATAATGCACCCAGCACCCTCCAAGTACAACAGCTGCAAACACTACAACTCCCAGCATTTACTGCAGTCTGCAGCCCTCAGGATGTTGTAACGCCTGGAATAGTGGATCCACTGGACCGTCACCAGCGATGGCACCAACCTCACCAGGGAGCGGAGTCTAAGGGGCCGCTGGTTTTCACCAGAGCCCGCCACAAGGCGGGATGGACTTGCTGCGGCAGGCGACCCCCAGGTCGCTACCCCTGGCTTGGTTGCTAGTGACGGCAGGCGAGGCGTGGCAGGAGCAGTAGGCAGGAGATGGTGCTGGCAGAGGTCTGTAGGCGTAACCGCAGGTGACAGGCTGAACACAGGAGCAATGGTGAAACAGGGGAACAGGAACCAGGAACAAGGACTAGGGACCAGGTAGCGGATAGGAATCAGGAACAGGGACTAGGGACCAGGTAGCGGATAGGAATCAGGAACAACAGGGAGCTGGGCCAAACGCTATGGGAAGCATGTAGAGGCTCCAACACGAGGGACAGGGCATGCTGGGATTTATAGGGAGTGATTGGGTGCAACTACCAATTAGGGACGGACTGGCCCTTTAAATCTGAGACAGCTGGCGCGCGCTAGGGGGCGGGGACGAGCGCGCCGGCCGGCACAGACGGAGACCGGAGCGGGACGAGGTGAGGCGCCCCCCCGGGGCCGAACAGACCGCAGCGCCAGAAGTGGCAACTGGTACTAGGCGATCGGGAGGTATTATATGACGAGGAGATTCCTCTTGCCCCATGACATCGGATGCTCGGGATAATGCATCGGCCTTAATATTCTTCTCGGTTGGACGGAAATGAATGGTATAGTTGAACCGAGAGAAGAAGAGAGACCACCTGGCCTGCCGGGGATTGAGGCGTTGAGCCGATTGGAGGTAGAGGAGGTTCCGGAAGATATCGTTCACAAATTCCTGGAAGACCGCTGGGGCATTGCATAGGCCGAATGGCATGACCAGATATTCGTAGTGCCCATCCCTGGTGTTGAAAGCGGTCTTCCATTCGTCTCCTTCACGAATACGGATCAAGTTATACGCTCCCCTGAGATCCAGCTTGGAGAAGATCCTAGCTCCACGAAGGCGATCGAATAGTTCGGGGATTAGCGGAAGAGGATAACGGTTCTTGACAGTCACCTTATTTAAGCCCCGGTAGTCAATGCATGGGCGGAGGGAACCGTCCTTCTTCTGCACGAAGAAAAATCCAGCGCCAGCGGGAGACATGGATTTACGAATGAAGCCCTTCTGTAAGTTCTCCCGGATGTAGGAAGACATGGCTTCAGTCTCGGGCACAGAGAGGGTATATACTCGACCCCGTGGAGGAGAAGTTCCTGGAAGAAGGTCTATAGGGCAATCATAGGGCCGATGAGGTGGTAGGGAGTCCGCCTCCTTAGCCGAGAAGACATCAACAAAGTCTTGGTAATCCTCCGGTAGTCCAGACAGAGGCTTGGCGTAAGCAGGTGACCTCGTAGAACATTTGGGTTAAGGAGACCTCAGGCACCTATTAGGACAGTCCTGGCCCCAACTGAGAACCTCCCCAGTTCTCCAGTCAAGCTTAGGGGTATGTAATTGCAGCCAAGGAAGACCCAGCAGGATGTTAGAAGAGGAATGGCGCAAGACGTAGAAGGAGATCCTCTCCTGATGTAAAGCGCCCACCTGGAGGATTAGGGGTACAGTCTGGCAGTGTACCGCTTCGTTAAGAATCTCGCCCGTGACCGAAGAGATAGACCGGGATTGGGCTAGCTGGATCACGGGTAGCCGCCATCTTTGGACCAAGGAAGCAGAAATGAAACTGCCAGAAGCGCCAGAGTCGATGAGGGCAGTGGTCTGACGAACTTGCCCAGAGGGTGTCTGGATGGAGACTGGCATAGTCAACCTTGGAGAGGTGGCATTCACACCTAGGGAGGCCTCTCCCACCGGACCTAGGTGCGAGCGTTTCCCGGACGCTGAGGACGTTGGGGACATCTCTGCCGATAGTGATCAGCGCCACCGCAATAGAGGCAGAGATTCAGGTTCAGTCGACGAGTCCTCTCATCAGTTGTCAGGCGAGCACGTTCCACCTGCATAGGAACCTCTGGAGACGACTGGGACATGGGAGCAACGGGATTCTGGAACACCGGTGCCAGCCGAGGATGGCGACGGGGCAGACTCAGACGCCGTTCTTGCCAGACCTCCTCCTCTCTCTTGGAAAACCTGGTGTAGACTCTGGTAGCCAGTAGGATGAGTTCGTTCAAAGAGGTAGGCAGGTCTCGGGCAGCGAGCACATCCTTCACTTGACTGGACAGGCCCTTTTTAAAGGTGGCAATCAGAGCGGCCTCATTTCAGTCTAGTTCCGCAGCCAGGGTGCGGAACTGGATGGCGTAATCACCAACGGAGGAAGTCCCTTGGGATAAATTGAGGAGAGCAGTCTCAGCCGAAGACGCACGGGCAGGTTCCTCAAAGACAGAGCGGAACTCGTCCAGGAAGATTCGGAGATTGGCAGCAACCGGATCATTACGGTCCCATAGTGGCGTGGCCCAGGCCAGAGCTCTACCTTCCAATAGGCTGATAATGAAAGCCACTTTAGAGCGCTCGGTGGCAAACTGACTGCTTAGAAGTTCGATATACATAGTGCATTGGGTCAGGAATCCTCTGCACAACTTGGGGTCACCTCCATATTTACTTGGTAGAGCCAGTCATAGTTTTGAAGAGGCTGCAGGAGGTGATGACTGCTGAGCTGTGGTATGCTGCTGTACGGCTGCAGTCAGTTGTTGAATAAGCTGTGACTGTTGCTGGATCTGTTGAGCCTGTAGGGCGACCACTCGGGCTACTTCGCGGATATCAGGCACCTCGCCGGGATCCATGGTTGGAGCCTACTGTAACGCCTGGAGTAGTGGATCCACTGGACCGTCACCAGCGATGGCACCAACCTCACCAGGGAGCGGAGTCTAAGGGGCCGCTGGTTTTTACCAGAGCCCGCCGCAAGGAGGGATGGACTTGCTGCGGCAGGCGACCCCCAGGTCGCTACCCCTGGCTTGGTTGCTAGTGACGGCAGGCGAGGCGTGGCAGGAGCAGTAGGCAGGAGATGGTGCTGGCAGAGGTCTGTAGGCGTAACCGCAGGTGACAGGCTGAACACAGGAGCAATGGTGAAACAGGGGAACAGGAACCAGGAACAAGGACTAGGGACCAGGTAGCGGATAGGAATCAGGAACAGGGACTAGGGACCAGGTAGCGGATAGGAATCAGGAACAACAGGGAGCTGGGCCAAACGCTATGGGAAGCATGTAGAGGCTCCAACACGAGGGACAGGGCATGCTGGGATTTATAGGGAGTGATTGGGTGCAACTACCAATTAGGGACGGACTGGCCCTTTAAATCTGAGACAGCCGGCGCGCGCGCGCCCTAGGAGGCGGGGACGAGTGCGCCGGCCGGCACAGACGGAGACCGGAGCGGGACGAGGTGAGGCGCCCCCCGGGGCCGAACAGACCGCAGCGCCGGGTCCCTGCACAGGGACCCCGGCAGCTGCGTGGGATAGAGGGCGGTCGCGGCGGCGGCCCGAAGCACGGGACGCCGCCGCGGCCATGACAGATGTGCTGGGATTTTAAGTACAAATAGTAGAGAACTCAAGGGGTTGTCCTCTTGGAAACTTCAACTCCCAGAATTCTCTCAGAGCTTCATAAGTGTAAGGCATTCTGAGAGTTGTAGTTATTGTTATTCCGGGAGTTCTGGTCACAGATACATCAGTGTAGGATGGGACAAGGTCTCCATGTCGCGTCTCACAGGTTCTTTATTTGGGGGCCCCCATGATGCATTCCATTGGTGGGCCACAGGTACCCCAGTCTCACACTGGGCCCTGCACAGTCTACAGTACAGTCCTTTAGTGGGCCCTGGCATCTGTGCTGTAGGGCCCTCCCAAGAAGGTTATGGGGGCCCAAACACATTTTTTTGCACAGGGGCCCTTTGCAGTCTGTGTCCGCCCCTGGACGATCACTAATAGCCACAGTGCCGGGCTGCAAAAAGCAGTCGGGATTTTGGTTCAGAGGGGAATTGTGGCGTGGCCCCTCCAATGGCTCCCCTAATGGCTCCATGTGGTATAAGGTACGTCATGGGTCATTAAGGGGTTGAATTAGGCCCTTTCCCCACTTTCGCCACTTACTGAATCCAGCGGGGCCGTGCAGCAGGTGGAGAAATTGACATCTGCACTTTAGCTGGTGTAGATTTCTGCTATGATGTACACTTTCTAGCAGGCAGTAAATCTGGCACGAGGTGAGCTGGGGTTACAGCTGTGTGCACCAGGGGCCCAAGATTTACAAATGTCCCCTTGTGTCTTGATGAACTGTAAAGTTGAAAAAATTGAACATTGAACCAAAGTTCTTTTAATTTTTCCTATCCTGCATCAAATATGTAATTCTTTAGGCTATGTTCACACAACGTAAGTTCAGCAGTAATCACAGCCATTGTTGCAACGGCCGTGATTAGTGCAGAGCTTATGTTGTGCTGAAGGCTGAGGGAATCCTGACCGGAGTGTATACACATAGTATACACTTCGTCCGGGATCCCTAGCGGCGCCGCGAGAAACTGACATGTCAGTTTTCTGCGGCTGCTATTCAATGAATAGTGGCCACAGAAAAAAACTGTCAGTTCACACTACGGCCGCACACTCCATTGTGTGCATCATAACTCATCGGCGCTAAAGATAATCCAGCTGGTACTGCAGTACCAGCTGGAATGATCTTTTCGGAGACTGGCCGCTCCGTGACACGGCCGGGTCACGGAACAGCAGGTCTCATACAACGTGTGAACATGGCCTTATAGTGTATAAGGGCAGGTAATGCACATTTCAATGTATATAATATCATTGGGTCAGGTTGTATAATGATTTAGAATATTTTTTTCTTCATGTTGCCTTAGATTGCTATAGATGCAAGTACTATCATAGCCTGTGTTGTAATATAACAGTTTGTAATGCAAGAGACCAAGAATTCTGTAACTGCCAATTTCAATCAAATTGAACATTATTATATCGGTTCTACAAGTAGTCTTAAACATTAATATTGCTTGAATTTCATGTAAATAACTATATGTAGAAAGGTGTACTGTAACTGTACAAATATTTTATTACAACACACTAAAGGCCTGATACATAGTAGGAAACCATCAGTATGCAAAATAGTAAAGGGTCCATGCAGTCGGACCACTCTAAGTTCGGACACTTATCGTCTCTCAAGTGGACAGGGAATTATAAGCTGCTGTATGTTCCACATGAAGTGGTGTATCCTTTCCAGTCTGTCAGGGTATTGCTGCTGCCACTTCTGTCCATGTCAAAACCTGTCCAGAAAAATAGGTAATGCCCATAGAAAACCTTTCCTGTTCTGGACAGTGCCTAACACCGACTACTGTCAGGGCCGTATTAACAGCTGCTGCTGCCGCCCTAGGCACTAAGCCTGAAGACACCCCATCTTGGGGAGCGTTGTGGACAGTGGTTTCGGCCACGAATTGAATCAATGATTAGAGCCGTATACACATTGTGTGAAAGAATTCTCACCCCTTTCCTTGAAAAGACACCAGATTGACTAACAAGTGGGAGGTGGAAGACTAAAAAAAAAAAAAGTTGTTTTCTTCTCCCTGCTCCCTGGTGCTGCCCCCCTGCAAGGTTCTGCCCTAGGCACCGGACCACGGGTGCCTAGTGGTAAATACGTCCCTAAGTACCGTGTCAGAATGGAAAGAATACACCACTTCCTGCAGGGCATACAGAACCCAATAACTACTGGATAACTGATTTTTTTTTTTTTAATAGGAGTAATTTACAAACTTGTATGGCTTTCTGGTACCAATTGATTTAAACAATGGTAATCATTGATTATTTTCACTCATCTATAACTAGTCCCCGCACGTTCATTCAGGTATTGAATCCTTAAGACAGGCTTCCATTATTTTGTTTACAGCCCTGTAGGCTATTTGTATCACTATTTACATAGACAACTATGTAAACTCATTGATTATTGCAATCTCTCTGGACACGTTCATGTATTTGGTTTGTGCTCAATATGTTTGTCATAGTATGTGATGAATGCAGGAAATGCCATAAATGATTGGATTGTCTTACCTACAAAAATCTAAATGCAAAAGTAAAAACAGTGAGGAGTTCTGTTTTAGCATAATTTAGCATAACTTTGATCTTACATAGATTGTAAGCTCTTGTGAGCAGGGCTCTTGTGCCCTTTGAACAAATAGCTAGTGTGTAATGTGTAATATCTGATTGTCTGTTTACGTACCCTCAGAATTGTAAAGTACTGTAGAATATGTTGGTGCTTTATACTTTGTATTGTTGTTATTATTATTATTATTATTATTATTATTATCTACAACAATACTTTTTTTCCATATACACCCTGTCATTCATGGTGGAAGGCGGTGGCTGAGCAACCTCATTATAGGGTACTCCATACACTTGGACCATGGTGGTGGCTAGAGCGTATTAAACATGCAAGTCACACTCACTTCGTCAGGGCTGCTAGCAGCTTTGATGACTCTATGCACATAATATCAAGATGTACTTAGTTATCCGCACATGTGTGCCCATATAATGCGTGTTCGAGTTAAATGTGGTGATTATAGTCAAGGACAACATGTATTATACTGAACTGACATACTGATGCTAAAATAAACAGCATTAAATATTTAAGTACAGGTTGTGACTTTTACAGTGGTAAACCTTGGACTTTGTTGGCCTATATATTTTTCTTATTGCTGAAAGGTTTTGAAAGGACATCTACTTTCCCGTATATGTCACTCAAAAGGCCATTGGCAATCTGCCCAAATTTCTCTTGAAATTTTATGAAGCCGTTTCGGTGGTTAAATTGCTAAGCTTGCAATAAAATATGCCATTATTTTTCAAACTCCTTTATTTCATTTTATGCTCTTGAATTATTTAGTAGGGTTGTGATCCATTCTCCTGGTAATATCCCCTCTTGAAAAGGATAATATCTTATAATATTTGACAACCCACTTGATAGAGTGACAGTGCTTTTTTATCTCAAAACCAGTCTCCTGCCAAGACAGTACAGCAACGCTTCCTTTGAGAAATCCTTTTCTTTCATCGCTTACAGGAAAAGTCATCAATTTTCAATTGTAATATAGTTTTAGCTCCTGTATTGAATAAATATATGCATTTTTATATGAGATATGTGGGTGGTATAAATAGCTAAGTGGCCACATGAGTTACTTGAATACAGATTGTTACTTGCCAGGAAAGCAATGATCACATAATGCCCTGGGGAGAATACATGTTTTGTAGACGGGTTTCCAGATTTTTTCCTTTTGAATTTCAAAAATATAGATAAAAATGCATAGTATCAGTGGATGTGTCTTTGAATTCATTGCTGCTTCTATGTGGGGAGGAGATGATGAAACCTTTATGATTGTCATAAATCCCCAAGAAGAACCCTATACTAAAGTTTATAAAATATAACCCAGCATTACTTAATGATGGTAACTTCCACATAAGATGTACAAAAATCCACAGCATTCACTGAATTTCTGAAGAAATCTGAAGAAAATTTAAGTTAAGTGCAATAAAAAAGGGCACAAATGATAAAAAAAAATCAAAAATAAATCAATAAAAACAAAATTAGAAGAAAAAAAAAATCCCATAACTGTGTCTTTTCCAAAATTGGAAAGTATGCTACAAGGGAATGTGGAAAAAAATTACTCTGTGTTATCTTAAACATAACACAGTAAGAGGTATCTTAACCCATCATATGCCACGGTCAAATTATGACAATGGCATGTAACGAACTCCGATGGTTCTAAGTTAGAAATAAATCTGAATAATAATCTGCAATTACCAATATTTCATGTGGTTTGTAAGAAACAAGAACACATGATGAAGATGACGGTGATGATGATAATGGTGGTGATGAAGAGGAAGATGATGAGGATAAAGATGATTTTCATTATTCAGCTTTGTGTTTTAGTATTTGTCAGTGCTCAAGGTTAAGTTCTTCATCTTCAACATATAGAAATTTATATTTCATATAAAGTCTTTTGACTCGACATCTTACTCTATATTCTGTTCAATCGCAATGTGTTGCTAAGTGACAGGTTGTCTATTATAAGTTGTCTTGTCAACAGACTTCCCGTTTACTACATGTCAAAGTCAATATATCATGGTGTCTCGCCAGTAACAAAATAACACATATTAGGTAGTACTGCACTGTATATCTAGATGAGAGAATTCAAAATTTACTCAGTAAAGCTAGCACAAGTGTTTTATTTTTTTTCTTTAACCCCTTGGTGCAAAATAACATACTAGCATGTCATTTGCTGTCTTCCCTCACTGTAGCTGCCAGCGATCGGGCAGTAGGAGGCAACTGCCGCACTTTGCTTTTCCCCCCCCCGTGCCACTTCTCAAAGAGGAGCTGCCAGATAACATCCTGCATGCCACAGTTGGCGCAACTGCTGCCTTCCTCTGTCACTGAGATCGGCTCCCTCCATTACTGAGATCGGCTCCCTGCAACACTGCTCAGTGCAGCGCGGGCTTCCAATGTAGCCATGAAAACCAAGAAGCTGGTAAATCCACTTCAGAACTGAACTGGTCCCAAATAAAAAACAAAGTTTGCCATGAACATACCATGAACAAAATTTATTAACAAAAATTTACCATGAACAAAAAGAGGAACATAAAAAGGGATATGTAGTACTATCTTCTGCAGGCAATTTAACTCAATACATTTATGTAACAGGCTCGGATGCCCATTGGAAGTCCAGCGACAAGGTCGGGCTTTCTAATTGGTCTCTATTGTTATAGAGAGATGAGTCATCAGTGCTGTGTATATACAAGTCCCCCAGGGGGACTTCTAGTTCATGTAAAAAAAAAAGTAAAAAATGTTTTTTATTAATAAAAAATCCCCTCCCCTAATAAAAGTCCAAATCACCGCCCTTTTCCCATTTTATAAATATAAATGAATAAATAAACAAATAAATAAACATGTTTGGTATCGCCGCGTGCGTAGTTGTCCGAAATATTAAATTATCACATTCCTGATCTCGCACGGTAAAAGGCGTCAGCGCCCAAAAATTCCAAAGTGCTAAATTGCGCATTTTTTGTAGCATCAAATCCAGAAAAAATGTAAAAAAAAAGTGATCAAAAAGTCGTATATGCGCAATCAAGGTACTGATAGAAAGAACACATCATGGCGCAAGAAATGACCCCTCACACAGCCCCATAGACTAAAGGATAACAGCAAAGAAAAAAGAAAAAAGAAAAAAAAAAGGAAAAAGAAAAAAAATAAAAGAAAAAAGAAAAAAGAAAAAAGAAAAAACAGCGTCCCACTCACTTAAAACCGCCTACAACCAGAGTCCACACTCCAAAGTGTATACCAAATGCACTTCAACAACCATAATAAGGAAAAAAGAAAAAACGTGGAGAAGACTACAATGGTTGTAGATACTATGTCGACAATTTATACACAATTAAAACATAGGGTAAAAACATCAAAAGGTTTTTCAAAGCATACAAAAATACAAAAATACAAAAACAGCAGCATAAAATGTCCCAAGATGGATAACTGTGATTGCGAGCTGATGTTTGCAAAAGCCAATTTTACTCACGCTATCCGGCCGGATAAGCAGCTATAGTTCAAGAGCCTAGTCCATACGAATGGAACAACCAGATGGTATAATCCTCGGCAGCTATAAAGGATAACAGCGCTATAATCCTGGGAATAGAGCGATTTTAAGGAACATATATTTGTGAACAATGGTTTGAATTTTTTAAAAGCCATCACATAATATAAAAGTTATACATGTAACATATCGTTGTAATCCTAACGAATTGAGGAACATGCATAACAAGTCAGTTTTACCATAGGATGAACAGCGTAAATGCAAACCCCCGAAATCAAAACAAATTCCTTTTTTTTTTTTTTTTATTTCACAGCGCAAATAATTTTTTCCTGGTTTCGCACCATATGTTATGGAAAAATAATGCCTGTCATTGCAAAGTACAATTGGTTTTGCAAAAAATAAGTGCTCATATAAGTCTCTAGGTGAAAAAATGCAAGCGCTATGGACTTTTAAACATAAAGTGGAAAACGCAAAAGCGCAAAAACAAAAATTGCCTTTTACCTTAAGGGGTTAACAGTTATCAACAGATCGCAGGTTAATGTACACTAGTAAAACTAGTGTTAAAGTAAAGAAATAGTATGAAAAAAGTATAATAAACAATCGC
This sequence comes from Dendropsophus ebraccatus, assembly GCF_027789765.1. Classification (NCBI taxonomy): domain Eukaryota; kingdom Metazoa; phylum Chordata; class Amphibia; order Anura; family Hylidae; genus Dendropsophus; species Dendropsophus ebraccatus. Next base: position 64,266,729 of record NC_091460.1, on the reverse strand, counting down.
TGATCGTAGCCCCAAATAATAAAATTACATTTTATTCCCCATGAAAAATACAATGGTACCTCGGTTTAACAGTAAGTTGGATTGAAAGTGTTTTGCAAGAAGAGCTCACAGTTTTACATAATTGTAACAAGGTTTAAGATAATTGTTTTGGTTTAAGAGCTCCCTCTACTGGATCGGAGGGGTAGAAAGGGAGGGGCAGGGTCTAAATAATAGCAAATCCACTTCAGGCTGGGGTTGCATCAGGGGACAGGACTGTGGGGGCAATCTCTCCATAGCTTTAACCCTCTCTCCCTGTTCCTATACTGTGCTCACATATGCCCTGCTCATTCGTTCATGCTCTCTGCAATCTTTGTCAGCCCTTGTGTTTCCCGTCCTCTTCATTCCTGCTATACTGTGCCTGCACTCAGCTAAACACACTGCTGCTGTAATGTGCCTTCACTTATACTCAGCTATACACACTGCTGGTATAATGTGCCTTTACTTATACTCGGCTATACACACTGCTGCTATAGTGTGCCTGCACTTACACTGAGGCATTCACACTGCTGTATATAAAGTTTCTGTCACTGTCCTCCTGCACAGCTCTGTGATTCTCACTTCCTGAATGTTCCATGCTGAACACACACCCCTTCCCCAGTGCTGTCATGTGACCACAGAGACCTCTGACAACAGCCCTTCTTCTCTATTCTAGCCTGTTGTACTATGCTACTGCATTATGGGGATCTTCAGTTCCATTCTGTATCTACAAACTGCTGCTGCTTTTTAGGTTTATGCACTTACTATACATTATACTCTACATGCTGATTGCTATACTGTACAGTAACTTAAAATACACTACCATTCAAAAGTTTGGGGTCACATTGAAATGTCCTTATTTTTGAAGGAAAAGCACTGTACTTTTAATGAAGATAACTTTAAACTAGTCCTAAATTTAAACAAATACACTCTATACATTGCTAATGTAGTAGATGACTATTCTAGCTGCAAATGTCTGTTTTTTGGTGCAATATCTACATAGGTGTATAGAGGCCCTTTTTCCAGCAACTATCACTCTAGTGTTCTAATGGTACAATGTGTTTGCTCATTGGCTCAGAAGGCTAATTGATGATTAGAAAACCCTTGTGCAATCATGTTCACACATCTGGAAACCATCTAGCTCATTACAGAAGCTACAAATCTGACCTTCCTTTGAGCAGATTATATTTCTGGAGCATCACATTTGTGGGGTCAATTAAACGCTCAAAATGGCCAGAAAAAGAGAACTTTCATCCGAAACTCGACAGTCTATTCTTGTTCTTAGAAATGAAGGCTATTCCATGCGAGAAATTGCTAAGAAATTGAAGATTTCCTACAACCGTGTGTACTACTCCCTTCAGAGGACAGCACAAACAGGCTCTAACCAGAGTAAAAAAAAGAAGTGGGAGGCCGCGTTGCACAACTAAGCAAGAAAATAAGCACATTAGAGTCTCTAGTTTAAGAAACAGACGCCTCACAAGTCCCCAACTGGCATCTTCATTAAATAGTAGCCGCAAAACACCAGTGTCAACATCTACAGTGAAGAGGCGGCTGCAGGATTTTGCCCTTCAGGGCAGAGTGGCAAAGAAAAAGCCATATCTGAGACTGGCCAATAAAAGAAAAAGATTAAGATGGGCAAAAGAACACAGACATTGGACAGAGGAAGACTGGAAAAAAGTGTTGTGGACGGATGAGTCCAAGTTTGAGGTTTGGATCACAAAGAAGAACGTTTGTGAGATGCAGAACAAATGAAAAGATGCTGGAAGAATGCCTGACACCATCTATTAAGCATGGTGGAGGTAATGTGATGGTCTGGGGTTGCTTTGGTGCTGGTAAGGTGGAAGATTTGTACAGGGTAAAAGGGATTCTGAATAAGGAAGGTTATCACTCAATTTTGCAACGCCATGCCATACCCAGTGGACAGCACTTGATTGGAGCCAATTTCATGCTACAACAGGACATTGACCCTAAACACACCTCCAAATTGTGCAAGAACTATTTACAGCAGAAGCAGGCAGCTGGTATTCTATGGGTAATGGAGTGGCCAGCGCAGTCACCAGATCTGAACCCCATTGAGCTGTTGTGGGAGCAGCTTGACCGTATGGTACGCCAGAAGTGCCCATCCAACCAATCCAACTTGTGGGAGCTGCTTCTAGAAGCGTGGGGTGCAATTTCTCCAGCTTACCTCAACAGATTAATAGCTAGAATGACAAAGGTGTGCAGGTGTGCAGGTATGAAGCTGTCTGCCACAATTTTTCGCGTCTCACGATTGCTGTATATGATGAAACACATGAAATAAACACCAGTTTGAAGTTTTTTCACAAATCCAGGAGTGCTGTGGATTTTCCTTTTGCATATGTGAATACGGTCCTAGAATCAGACTTGGATCTGCTGGCACCCCTTACTACCTGGCGGTAGTGCTACTTTCCGTATACTTTATTGTAGATAGATAGATAGATAGATAGATAGATAGATAGATAGATAGACAGAGTAAAATTTATGAAGCTTCATTATCCAATTTTTAGAATTACAGTTGATATTATAAAAAGTGGAAAAAGGGGTGCATTTCTAATAAATAAATTTTATGAGGTATTAAATATTTATTTATGTATTTAACTAGCTTTATGTCTGTTGGTAATATTTACTTTTGTCTCTCACAGGTTATGTACAAGGCTGCTGAATATTATATGATAAAGCATTTGAATGTAAATAAACAATACATCAACTTAAAAAAGTATGTTTCTAACCTTTATCTTCTGCACTGTTCCCATGCAGTTTTTAATGTAGTGCTCTGTATGGTAAGGCTGGTTGGAGTACTGCTCCACCCCCAGACCGCCAATCCAGCCCATCCCCGGCTGGCCAGCTTTATTGATGATTATTAGAATATGTGGGCTGACCGAGGGCAGACCATCACTCTGCAGGCGGGAAAGTGCTCCAAACACCATTATCATTCACAGAAATAAGTTAAAACAGCACGGGAATAGAACTGAGGATAAAGGTAAGAGCCATACCTTCATCCTCAGCGCCGGTTTGCAATAGGGAGCTATGAGCAAGTTAGATTTGTCTAATCTGCTCATAGTTAGCCTTTGAGGGTGCTTTCACACATACAGGATCTGAAGCAGATCTGCAGCAGATTTCATGGCGCAGATTTGAATCTGCAGCAGATCCGCTGCAGATCCGCAGCAGATTTAATCGCCCAGAGTTACTTTGCATTGAATCTGCAACTTCAAATCTGCGCCAACAAATCTGCTGCAGATCCTGTATGTTCACACTGCGTATGAATCTGTCCGTAGTGCGAACCGCGAATATACGCACGTAGTTTTGAGGTTGATGCGTTCTCTTGAAAGTATACGATATACGCCCGCACAGTGCACACTACGTATCAGCTTACGGCCGGATCGTATACGGCGCCGTGAAAAATGAACAAGACCATTGTTTGAGGACGGAAATGTTGAAACTCACGGCCTGGATTTCCATGCCGTGGATTTCCGTCCCATAGAAAGTACTTATTTCAGCCAAATTGAACTTGATTTTTCGATCCAAAAGGTTCTGTGTGGTTTACGGGGCGGGGCGAAGATTTTCAAGTAAATGACCTGCCTCAGATCGCTTCGAAACAAGCTAGGGAAGCATAACTGTACTGCGGGTGTATGTTCGCGGTGCGTACGCATCCGGCCACATGTCGATTTTTTGCACGCCCGTAGTTTCAGCCGCACATGTACGGCAGCGTAAGGCCTGTGTACGGATTCCTACGCAGTGTGAACATAGCCCAAATAACATTTAATGTTATTTGGGCTATATTCACACTACGTAAGTCTCCGGACGTAGCGCGTTCCATGAATAAGCAGCCGGAGATTTACGTAGTTTGTGTACAATGGAAAGAATACGATGTACGGCTGCACAGTTCACACTACGTACGAACTTACGCCTGGATTGTACGCGGCGCCGTAAAAAATGAACCAGACCATTGTTTGAGGACGAAAATGTCGTAACTTACGCCCATAGCGTAACATGCGGTCCCGTACGTAGTGGCGATTTCTTCATTTTTCCACTTTTCTTTGCCGATCCAAAAGGTTCTGTGGGGTGTCTGGGGCTAGGCGAAGATTTCCAAGTAAAAGACCGATTTCAGATCGCTACATAGGGCGCTCGGGAAGCGTAAGTAGACTACGGGCGTAAGTTCGCGGTCCGTACGTCGCCGGCCGCAACTTGCGTAAATCCCCGGCCGGAGTTTAACACGTATGTGTCCGGCCGCGAAAATATGCGGCCGGACATATACGTAGTGTGAACATAACCTAGTATTGCAAAAGAGTCTGAGAAAATGCGTAAACAAATCAAAATTTGGACCTAGATTAGTATAGTGGAGGCAATAGATACTTGTGAATAAATAACCTGTTTATCACATTGTCTATTGCAATATGTTAAAAAAAAATTACATCCCAAAAGTCTAGTTTTATTACTAGTCGCTCTCATTATTTTCTGTTTCAGATTTCCTTCACTGCTTCTGGGATGTTTCAGTAACTCAGAAATCCAACAAAAAGCTACCTATTGATTGGCAGGATTATACAATCAGTTAGTCTGTGGAGTTTGTCTCATTTTTAAAGCTTTTTATTGTTGTTATTTGGATTAATAATTCTACATATTGATATTTATTTCACTTAATTATTTTTCAAAGCTTAACAACAGCTACAAGAGAATGTGACATCAGTTCATTGATCTGAGACGCTAATATATAATACAAGCAGAGGAAGACACTGTTTAGTAAATGAGGATAGCACTAGGAAATTCTCTTCTCCATTCGCATGTATCACTATGACAGGGCTTTATAGTATCAGTAAATCATATAGTCACATTTCACATATTTACATAAATGTGCTCTTGTACAGAATAACTAGCCATCATGTTGTCTGTCTCATATGAGTAGTTATTGATGCCCAAGAGCTATAAAACATTAACAAACAGAGCCAGTGATGAAAGCTGAGAAAGATAAATGTTCTAGATGTTTAATATTAATGTTAATAATATACTAGAATGGATATTATCTATTAAGAAGATGGCAGGTTTTAAAATTGCATATAGTAGTTTCTGTTACTACATGTTCATCATTGCACGGCAGAGTTAAGTTATACTTATAATAAATCTTTTGCTAGAACGTGGTTATGTTTAAATTAATAGCTCATGTAAATGTATTTTTCTGGTTTACATTCAGTCCCATGTCCACTGTGCATGTAAAAGACGTAAAATTAATATTCAGATTATATTTTATACAAAATATAATAAACTATATTGTATATTTTTTTCAGTTTAAGTATAGCTCTTAACTTATTTTAGCAACCATCTGTACAGGAATATAAGTCTACATGGAGTATCAGTTTCTGACATACTAGATTTGAATGAAAAGAATTTTATAACTAGTGATGCTTTTTTTTTTTTGTACTTGTTAAAATAAATGTTGGGTGAGCTGAACCTCCTCCATACTCTGCAGCTGCTATCTTCAGCATTGACACCAGTCATATAACCCCATAAATTTAACGGTCAATGGCTATTTTGATGGCTGATGCATCAGGTCAGATGTACATTTTAGTCCTTCCTGGGTTCCGATCAGCATCACTTGCTGAGTGGTGCTCTTTAAATGGTTAACTTTTTTCTTGATTTTGTGGACGTAAGGCAGGGATGGGGAACCTGCAGTATCATGCCTGGAAAGTCAAAACTTTGGATTTGGTAGTCCAAGCATGATGTTAATTGTAACCTGGGGGCTGGGGGCCACAGGTTTTCACATGCCTGCCTTAGGTGCAAAATATTGTAAAAGAGAAAATAAATTATCCATTTAAGGGTACGTTCACACGAGATTTCCGCTGCGAGTTTTGCAGTGGGATCAGCTACAAGTCAAAGTCCTGGCAGGTCTCTGTCAATACATACTTGCAGCGGCTCCCCCGCTGTCTGTATATACATTACCTGTAACCTTGCCGCACGGGGTCCCGGCGGCTAGGCGACACACTGATTGGCTGGGCGGGAGAGCAGGATGCCGGGACCCTGTGCAGCAAGGAGACAGGTAATGTATATACAGACAGCGGGGAGCCGAGCGGCAGCCAAAGGAGCTAAGGGGGTGGCTGCAATACATACTCGCAGCAGTCTTTCAGATCGCTGCGAGAATGAATTGACAGGGGCCTGCCTGGACCTTGACTCGTAGCGAATCTCGCTGCAAAACTCTCAGCGAGATTTCCACTGCGATTCGGTAAGTGTGAACCCAACATAAATAGGTATCTCAACCATTCAGATACATACATCAATGAGATCTGTTTATTCAAATCATTGGGTTTAACCTGGTGTGTATTAAAATCCAAACAGCATTTTATACTAGATTCTGCTGTCCCATCTGCTGTCATTGGTCTGTGCTAATGCCTTCTAATTAATTGGTGTTGGAGTAGCCTCCTTGCATTTCCCAAACGTCTTTCCTGTTTGTCCTTCAGACACATTTAGTATCATATTTATTTTAATGACTGATTTTCATGACACTATAGAGAGGCAAACATTAGTATCAATATTTGTAATAAAAATCCCATCTGCTGCCATGTCTGGTGGCCACTACTTCCAATAACAGCTGGAGACATCATGTCACTAGAGAGAAAATATCACTATGACATGTTGTTGTTAATAAGGCATAAAGACACACAAAAAAGAAATCACTTCTGGTTTGTGTTTGGTGCTACTGAGTACTGGTACAGAAAAACTAGCTACATCTTTTCAGAAAACTCGGTGACACTAAGCAAAAAATATCCTTTGCTCACTGTTCCTACTAACCTTTCCATGGTACCCATGGTAAAGTGTAGGATACCTTAGAAATATATGGTGCCCCTTGCAGCAGTGTGCTTTGTACTTTTGTGCATTGCTTTGTGTATTGTACCACTTATGAAGCACTGACTACATCTGGATGCATCTGATGTTAAAAGAATTCAAGCAACCTCTGTGTAATACAGTTTGGTTACGTCCCCTGTAATATGTCACCTACTGTACATCCTGCCAACATAACTATATCACTTAATTAACAGGTGACTGAAGTATTGGACCAATCAGGGTTTGTATGCATTCTGTTAGCATGGAAACATGTAGATCTGCATAGGGGTTGTAGATATAGTATAATAGCAAAATTTAATCAAAACTTTTTACAAAGTTTCAGAATGTAGTTGTGAAGTTATTCCAGTTACTTTTAAATAATAATAATAAAAAAAACTTAAAAAAAAAACATTGACAAAACCATTATGTCTATATACAACATAGCTGATCACTATTATCATAACTAACAGCATGAGTATGCCTGTTCTGAACGTGGCACTGTCATTTGTCTAAAAGTTTAACATGTTTAAAAGTTTAACTACAGTACTGCAACCACACTGCAGGTAAGTATGGATATTTTCCCTTAGTAAAAGAGGAGGAGAGCTATGTGGGTGGGGCTAACTCCTGGGTAGGAGGTTATCTATGGGGGTTGGGGTATGGTATTTACTGGATAACTGAAAAGGGGGTACCTAGTTTAGAGGTACAGTCTACTCACAGTGGTGGTGGTGGTGGGTCTAACCACCAGGGAGATTACTGCTGAGGAAGGGGGTAACTGCATGGGGAATACATACCGGGGGGGGGGGGGGATTGCCTTCACAGAGAGGTTTAAATACTAGATAAAAGCATAGAGGGGAGTCAAACTTCTGTATAAAGGCACAGAGGGCCCTAACTACTACTACATGGAAACAGAGAGAAATAATAACTATATTAGGGCACGGAGAAGCTGAATTTCAACATGAAGGTACAGAGGGGCGTGACTACTATATGGGGGTGCACAGGGAGGAACTAGGGGAAATCATCTTGAACTGGAACTGCATGGGACAATTTATTGTTATTACCCAAGATTTGTACTATATATTTACTGCTTTGGTACTGTGGGTATCCTCTTCGGGTGTTGCTAATTTGGTCACTGACCATCAGCTATGGTGTAATCCTCATGGTGCCCAATAGATATTAGACAGATAGATATGAGATAAAGAGATAGAAGAATGGATGGATGGATGGCTAATTAGAAAACAGAATCAGCGCCATAGCTTCCTCTATGTTGTTTCTGGTATTACCACTACCACATTAAAGCTTTGGAGGAGAGTGGCGCTGTTTCTGGAAAAAGGCAGCTATGTTTTTGCAAAGCTGGATAGCCCCTTTAATTTTTACATGGTTATATATGTGAAATGTAGAAAGTCTTTTCCACTGTTCTCAGTCCCTGTTCACTATGAATAATGTAGTAGAAAATACCCTTTATTATTCGGAAAGCATTGTCACCTACTGAGGTTCCCTATGGGTAACAATCGGTTGGGGGCCCACTGAGACTCACTCGCCCCCCCTAGGCTGAAGCCCTAGCTATGCCCCTGAGTTAACGCCTTCCTCACAGCTGTGCATGCAATTTACCTGACACAGTGACATCTAGTGGAAATAAATAAATAGTGCAGGCACAAGTATAAAAATACAGTTACTTATAGGGAATATGTTTTAGAGTGTAGAGAATTACAGGTGGGCAGAAAACATCAAATACCACACCCGCTCTGGGACACTGCATAATGAGTCAAATCTTGTGGCCAGACAGAGACAGAGTGGTGTCAGGGCCGTGTTAACAAACATTATTAACCCCCGGGCAAAGCTGTGAACGGCCCCTCACCCGCTTACTAGGCTTGATCAAGCGGAAAAAGCTAGGTTCAATCGAACTCAAACCTAGCCAGACCTTCCGCACTTAACTGCTCATGCCTTCCTGGTCCGTGTGAAGGAGGAGACAGCCCGGGGACCGCCTGGAATTCCGAGATACAGCCTATTACCTAGGCTGAATCCCGGAATTCCAGGCAGTCCCCGGGATGTCTCTTCTTCTGCATGGACCGGGAAGGCATCAGGAATCAAAAGCAGAAGGTCTGGCTAGGTTCGAGTTTGATCAATTCTAGCTTTCTCCGCTGTTCGATCAAGCCTACTGCTGACAAAACCCCACTGTACCTTGAAAAACATGGCTCATACATATATACAACATACAAACTTTATATGTGAGCTATGTTGTTGCCCCTCTGATTGTATGTATGTACGAGCCATGTTGAGTTGCCCCTCTCTATATATATGAGCCATGTTGTGTTGTCCCTCTCTGTATATATATGAGCCATGTTGTGTTGTCCCTCTCTGTAAATATCATATATACAAAGGGGCAACACAACATGGCTTATATGTAATATATGAACCATGTTGTTGCCCCTCTGTATTTATGAGCCATGTTGTATCCCTGTCAATTGTATAATACAGTATACAGGGACCCTATTATATTTGAGCCATGTTCTTTCCCTGAATGCTGTATAACAAATAATACAGGGACCGTATTATGGCTACTACAGGGGGAGCAGTGGTGGTGGTGGGGGGGCTGCTGACTCTTAACAGAGAGAGGAGCGGTGGAGGGAGTTCTGCATGCTGCCTCTAAAGAAAGGGGGGGCCCTGTGGTGACCGGAGGGCATGTGGGGGGCAGGACTGTTGGTGATAGAGACACTGGGGAAAGGAGGATGAAGATGCTTAGAGATGTCCCTGCATGCAGAGGGTCATCCATTTTTCAAGGATAACTCCTTTAGGATAGATTCACACATAACAAGTTCTCAGTGGATTTCATGCTGTACATATTGCAGAAAATCCACTACAATACCATCAGAGTCTATAGCCCTGAATTGTAGCGACAGCTTTCTTTAACTACTACTATGCCGGGTCAGTAATGGGTAAAAAAATAGAAACCATGATTACCCACATGCTTCTTTGGGTCCCAGCTCACTCAAAGTCCACTCAGCCAATCACTAACTGTGGCAGGACAGAGCAGTAATTGGTTAAAAAGGCATAGTGTATTTATTATTTTTACGGCAAAGAAGTAGTAAAAGAAAGCTGCCACTACATTCTCGCAGCAGAGTTAAAATGCACTGAGAATGCAGGGCTATAGACCTTTATTGTAATGAGTATTGCAGCAGGTTTGCTGCAATATGTGCAGCGTGAAATCTGCTGCAAACTTGTTACGTGTGAATCTACCTTTAAGGCCAAAGTTGGTTTAGCCCCTAAAGGGGTATCTGTAATACCTCCTGGCATTACTCCTGCAACACCACTTGGCAATACTCATTGCAATTACTTTTTTTTTTTTTTACAGTTTACACAAGGTTTGTAATTACTATTGAACAAGCCCACTATAATTAACATTGGTAGTGATTAGTGCTTTATATGCTTTCAACCACTACCAATGTCTATTACACTACACACACAAAAAGTGCTATAGAGTAGAAGTGGGGGTGTTTGGGGAATAGACACAGGGCTGAGGGAGTGTTGGGGATTGGGGACGGGGGAAGGAGAAGGAGTGAGACACTAGGCTGTGGTGCCGGTGAGTGACAGCAACAGCTACTCTAGCCCAGGGGAAAGATGCTCCTAAAGTTCCTATTTATCTTGCAGCAGGCCACGGAGGAAGTGAGTGCACCCACTACTTCAGCCCTGGGCTGGAGCAGTTGGTGCCATTGCTGCCACTCACCGCCTCCTCAGCCTGAGCAGTTAAGAACTTTAGGGGCATTTTTCTCCCCGGGCTGCAGTAGTGGGTGCCGTTGCCATCGCTCACTACTTTGGGGCCTGCTGCAGAATAAATATGAACTTTAGAAGCAACTTTCTCCATGGCTGGAGCTGCAACAGAAGAGCTCCTTTTTCTAAGGTCTTCCTGGTAGAAGCTGCAGACATTGTCACACAGTGGAGACAGTACAATGGGCACACACCATTGCCCCTGCTGCTGCCCTCACACACAACTGCCACTAGGTGAAAGTGGTCATGCAGGGGGGCTAGGAGATGAGGGGTGGAAGGGGAGTGCTTAGGGGCACAACACAGTGCTTCATGTACAATGAAAAAGGAAGGTTCTGTCAGTTGGCCACGTGTCCTCCATCTCTTCAGTAGGCAGGGCTAGAAGTGCTTACTTTGCCCATTTAACGGAGGACAGACATGTGATCCCCAATACGGAAGGTGGGGGCCAGGAGAAAGGAAGGAGTCGAAGAGGACATTCAATGATCATATGCATCTAGAGGGGATGTGTACAAATAAAAAGCAGCAAAATGGTGTAGAAGCCATAATAAATTGATTTTAGGAAGATGGAAAGCTATGGGTGGGCTATTAATTAATGCAAAAATGATTTTTGGTGGAATACCCCTTTAAAGGGTTAAGCAACATTGTCTGATAATCTTCAATAACTTTTCAATAACATTAAGAAATAGCATTCATTTTGCATCTATATTGCATATATATTCAATTTGTATGTTACACAGAAAAACATTACTTCCTAAAACACTACAATTAAGTACAGTTTAAATTTCACCACAAAAAAAAAGTTTAAATTGGCTAACATTAACATATGTGTCACTAAATAATTTTATATTAAACTATTCTCATTGCATAAATTTGATGGAGAGAACTTTTGATTATCTCACTTTTGCCCGAAAGGCAAATTTATATTTTTAGCAAACTTGCCAAAATTAGTCTTTGAGAAAATCCATGAAATACATTCTAAACTGTACAATAGCTGAAGGCCTACATCTAGATTTTACTGTCTTGTTAAAGTAAGGGAGTATCCATAGCAACAGATAATTAGCATTCTAGGTTGCTTGACATTGTGCTATCAGAGATTCCTGTTAAACTTGGTCAGTGTTCTGGGGTAAGCTGCAGTAATATATTTCTTTGCACTGAAGCTAGATAAAGCTTATTTTTATTTACAAGGACCACATGTGTGGCTACAGTCGGGTTCTAATACATTTGCTCTTTTCTTAAAAGATGAATAAATAAATTCATATTTCAGAAGATTTATTTGAATCCAAGGATAAACAAAATAAAATAGTGCGTAAAAATGCTTATTCCATATGAAAGTGTCTGTAAACAATATAATGTGGTCACACATTGCACCAAAAAAAGTGTATGGGGGGACATGTATCATGTGGCGTATCTTTTTTGTTCGGTGGAAAGAGCCGATTTGCGAATATTGTATCCGCAAATCGGCCGTTTTGCGAATAAAATATTTGCAAATCGTCTCTTTCCGGCGGGTACGCCAGGGGGGTGGGGAGGGGGTGTGGAGGGGGCGGAACAGGGGCGCGATTCAGCATTTTTTTCACTTAAAGATACGCTGAAAACCTACTCCAGCCCTCAGCTGGCGTAGGTTTTCGGCTGTGCGCAACAGAGCGCACGGGATTTATGTAGAGGCAGTCCGCCTCTACATAAATCTCCGTAGCGCCGGAGATGCGGGGACATTTTTAAGTCCGGCGTAAAAAACGTCGGACTTAATAAATGTCCCCCTATGTTGGTAAACATGCATGAACAAAAAAAAAGTGCTGAGAAAAAAAGTTGAGAGATTTCCTTTTTAAGAAAAAATCCTGGTCCTTTCATATTAGAAAGTATGGGGTCAATAAAGAAGGATATTAATGTTTGCTTTTTTAATTTTTTTTCTCCTCCCCCTTCTAAGAGCTATAACTCTTTTATTTTTCCATCTACAGGAAGGGCTTGTTTTTTTCAGGAACTTGTGTCATTTGCTATAGCTCTTTTGAATCTAGTATTAAATGTGTGACGGAATCCCCAAATATTGTTAGGGTGAAATTTGAATGCAATTTTGTAATTTCTAGGGGATTCTGCCATCTACGGTAAAACTGACATGTTACCTTTATTCTATCCTTTAGTCTTTATACAATGATAGTCATGTTTACATAGCTTTTCCAATGTTTTACTCTTTTTTTTTTTAACAGTACTTTTTACAATTATAATTAAAATTGTCCTATTGTGACTCTTAATTTTTTGTACTAGATCTGTAGTTTGTGTAGTTCAGATGTTTATATATATAATATATATGTACAGTGGTACCTTGGTTTAAGAGTACCTTGGTTTAAGAGCGTTTTGGTTTAAGAGCTCACAGTTTTTCAAAATTGTGACTTGGTTTAAGAGCATTGCTTTGGTTTAAGAGCTCCCTGTACTGGATGGAAGGGGGGGGGGAGGAGCAGCATGGTCTGCATAGCAGGGTCTACAGTACTGTATTCTGACCCAGGAAGTCTCCCTCACCTTCCAAATCATAGCAGATCCACTTCATGCTGGGGCTTACATCAGGGGACAGGACTGTGGAGGTAATCTCTCCATAGCTGTAACCCCTCTCTTCCTGGACGGAGAGTGCTGCATGTATGTGCCCACATCTGCCCTGCTCATTCCTTCATGCACCCTGCAGTCTCTGTCAGCCCTTGTGTTTCCCATCCTCTCCATTACTGTACAGTAACTTATAATATCACATATTCTGCTGTTTCCGAATGTTTGTTTCATCTGTTTTACATGTTATTCAGAATAATAAATGATTATTTTTGGGGTAAGGAACCAATTGTCTGCATTTCTATGATTTATTATGGGAAAATTTGCTTTGGTTTAAGAGTGGATTTGGATTACAAGCACGGTCCCAGAATGAATTATGCTCGTAATCCAAGCACCACTGCACCACCTACATATTTTATAATATAAATATATATAGATAGATAGATAGATAGATATAGATATATTAAAAATCATCAATCCTGGGCTTGTTTTTTTTTTCTTTGTTCCTGAGCTCGCTTTATAGAGTCTCCTGGACCCTATAGCGCAGGGCAAAGGGTACAAAGGGTAGGTCAGGGTAAGCAATGGCCTTGGGCGCCATCTCCTGGTGATATACAGGGGGCGCAATGTATGCTCAAGTAAAAATTCCCCCAACCTACCTCATCCATGGCAGCATCCCTTCTCCGCTCTGCCCCACAGCTGCTGAAGACTCTAGCCCAGCGGTGGCAGGCATCTGCTTCTCCTCCTCTCTTCTCTTTGGCTCCGAAGCTGAAGAAGATCCTCTGACCAATGTCACATGACCTCCGGAGCCAATCAGGAGAGGGGAGAAGTGCAACTGTAGTGGCAGATACCCCAACCCCTGCCCCCTTCCGATAGAGACAGATGAGGAGTATCCTCCGCTCCCAGACAGTGTCCTCTTCCACAGCTACTGCTTTGTGGGTGAGTATATGTATGTGTGTATGTGTGTGTGTGTGTGTGTGTGTGTGTGTGTGTGTGTGTTTGTGCTTGCTGATGGAGTGTGTGTGTGTGTGTGTGTGTGTGGCTGAGGTACTCCCAGCATGACTTGTGTGTCAGAGGTAGAACTACAGCCCCCAGCATGCTTGTGCGTGGCTAAAGTACTACCAACAGGACCTGTGTGGCAGAGGTAGAACTACAGCTCCCAGCATGACTTGTGTGGCAGAGATAGAACTACAGCTCCCAGCATGACTTGTGTGGCAGAGGTAGAACTACAGCTCTCAGCATGACTTGTGTGGCAGAGGTAGAACTATAGCTCCCAGCATGACCTGTTTTGTTGAGGTAAAACAACTGTTCCCAGCATGCTCATGTGTGGCTAAAGTACTCCCATAATGACCTGTGTGGTTGAGGTAGAACTACAGCTCCCAGCATGCTCATGTGTGGTTGAGGTAGAACTACAGCTCCCAGCATGCACATGTGTGGCTGATGTAGAACTACAGCTTCCAGCATGTTCCTGTGTGGCTGAGGAAGAACTACAATTCCCAGCATGCTCCTGTTTGGCTGTGATAGAACTACAACTCCACCATCCTAAGCCTCCCTCAATGCTCCTCCCCTGGACCAGAGACAGATGAGCAGTATGAGCCTCCATTTCACCTCCTCCTCATGGGCAGAGACAGTGTCATTCTCCAGTGGCAATGGCTCCCTGTGGACCAGATATAGCAGCATATATCTGCCCTCCACCACTCTAAGGCATAGTGAACTGTCCCTGTGTGTACAACGTTTGGGGACCCCTGCTATACACTATGTGGGGGCAGCCAGGAGGCTATTTGCTTTCTTTGCCTGGGGCACCAAAACTCCTTGTCCCGGCCCTGCTATAACGTACCAGTATGTCATAGGTTGTTTGGAAAAGGGCTGCCATGCTGTGCTGGTACTGTACGTCATGATTCATCTAGGGGTCAATGTTTATGCACCTTTAGAAGTATCAGTACTGTACATGACCAGTAAAAAGCCATAGCAAAATTCCCCAGATAAAGAAGAGATCGATTTGTAGACAGATGTTTTAGGGTTCCGGCCCCTGATCAGTATAGCGCATGGTCCTTGGTGGCTCCTGGGAGGCCTATGTCCTCGGACTAAAGAGGTAATCTTTCCCCTAATGATAACACTGTAAAAGGGGTATGCAGATTTATGTTCATGCTCCACTGAGAATTGAGCAAAGGAGGAGAATATGCAAAGCCATATTGATGCCATTTTTTGAAGGTAACTTTTCCTTTAAGGCAATATTTATGTCCTTCAACCCTTTAAGGACCACATTTAAATTTTTTCAATTTAACTTTTTCTTCCTTGTGTTTAAAAGACCATACTGTACTTTGATATATATATTTTTTTTCACCTACAGAACTATGTGAGGTCTAATGAGGTCAGTCTTTCTGTTTGAAGAATGAGTCCATAAGTTTTTAGTTTTTCATAGAATTTGTGATTTTGACTACATTTAACCCTTAGGCGACCCTGGACGTACCCATACGTCCAAGACCGCCTCCATGTGTTCAGAGCGGGGACGCGGGTGCTGCTCGTAGCCCAGGACAGCGGCTATTAGCGGGCATGGTCCGATCGTCCAGAAAAACTGTAATAAAAAGCAATCAAAAAGTCGCATATGCGCAATCAAGATACCGATAGAAAGAGCACATCATGGCGCAAAAAATGACACATCACACAGCTCCATAGACCAAAGGATAAAAGCGCTATAAGCCTGGGAATGGAGAGATTTTAAGGAACATATATTTGTTAACAATGGTTTGAATTTTTTACAGGCCATCAGATACAATAAAAGTTATACATGTTACATATCGTTGTAATCGTAAATACTTGAGGACATATATAACAAGTCAGTTTTACCCCATGGCGAATGGTGTAAAAACAAAAAAAATAAATAAAATAAAATAAAAGAAATGCAAACGAAAATGCAAAGATTGAAATTGGCCTGGTCCTCTAAGGGTTAAAGGGAACATTTCATTTTAGTCACAAATGGATGGGGGACTCTTCTGTCTTTGCCCCTCACAGTCCTACATGAAATGTTTATAGGTATGTTTATAGAGAGTTAGGTGTCAAGAAGACAAATCAAACAAATGGCGCTATCTTCATGTTTCCCCTATACGTTTTAATTATATATGATAACTAAAGATTGCACAGATTACATCTAAAAAGAAGACACACTATTGCATATACAGCCAGTTACATAATCAGTGCATTCACTTTTTAAGTAGAACTATTTGAAACATACTTACTGTATTATGCATGATATCCTTGGAACTGACAAAATAATGTGTTAATGCATCAAGTTTAACCCCTTAAGGTCAAAGCCTATTTTCGTTTTTGCGCTTTTGCTTATTCCATTTTAAGTTTAAAAGTCCATAGCGCTTGCATTTTTTCACCTAGAGACGTATATGAGCGCTTATATTTTGCTAAACCAATTGTACTTTGCAATGACAGGCATTATTTTTCCATAACATATGCTGAGAAACCGGAAAAAAATCATTTGCGCTGTCAAATTGAAAAAAAAAACGAATTTGTTTTGATTTCGGGGAGTTTTGCATTTACGCCGTCCGTCCTATGGTAAAACTGACTTGTTATGCATGTTCCTCAAGTCGTTACGATTACTATGATATATAACATGTATAACTTATATTGTATCGGATGGCCTGTAAAAAATTCAAACCATTGTTAACAAATATACGTTCCTTAAAATCCCTCCATTCCCAGGCTTATAGCGCTTTTATCCTTTGGTCTATGGGGCTGTTTGAGGTGTCAGTTTTTGCGCCATGATGTGTTCTTTCTATCGGTACCTTGATTGTGCATATACGACTTTTTGATCGTTTTTTATTACATTTTTTCTGGATTTGATGCGACCAAAAGTGCGCAATTTTGCACTTTGGAATTTTTTTGCGCTGACGCCGTTTACCGTGCGAGATCAGGAATGTGATTAATTAATAGTTCGGGCGATTACGCGCGCGGCGATACTAAATATGTTTATTTTTTATTTATTAATTTATATTTATAAAATGGGAAAAGGGGGGTGATTTGGACTTTTGTTAGGGGAGGGGATTTTTTATTAATAAAAACACTTTTTAACTTTTTTTTTTACTGTAACTAGAAGCCCCCCTGGGGGACTTGTATATAGACAGCACTGATCTCTCATAGAGATCAATGCTGTGTATATACACAGCAAAGATCGATTAGATCGGTCATAGATTACTATGGCCTGCTGCAGGCCATAGCAATCTATTGCCGAGCTGGGATCAGCGTCATTCCGATGCTGAGGCCCGGCACGGGCAGAAGAACGGATCTCCCCCCCGCGATCGCATCGCGGGGGGGAGATCCGTCCCACTAGACACCAGGGATGTGTTTACCTAAGCCTCTAAGTGCAGCTGTCAGGTTTGACAGCTGCACTTAGAGGCTTAATTAGCCGGCGCGGCAACGGGACCCGCGCCGGCTAATAGAGGCACTGCCCGGCTGCACGTGTCAGCCGGGATCAGCGCGGCGGGACCCCACTCTGAACACCCCGAGCGGCACCATGACGTATCAGATACGTCATGGGTCGCTAAGGGGTTAATAGATGGTATAAACAATTAATATGTAATTCTGCAACCTTGCTTTTCATATTCCTCAGAATTGTGCTGACATAAACAGCTGCTTAGTTTCAAGGTTTACTGATTACTACAAAAGAACTAAATAGTCAAACAGAATTACAGGTCAACCATGTATTGGGTTTCTGTATTGCCATTTTATGGTCCAGTCTGTTTACATTCTATATGCAATTTCCTCCTGCATACATTTTCTTTATTACAAAAGGAAATGGTGAAGGAAACTAGATTTTGTTAGGCTTTATTAATAAGCTTTTTTTAGTCTAGATATCAATCAATGAGACATAATATAAAATACTTTTAATACATTTTTTCTAATTTACTGTGTGCAGCTTCAAGTCTGTAAAGTAAATGCATATGCCCATATAGAAGTAGCACATAGGAGTGATGCTAATCATTATTGTCACCCTTACTGATTCCTCTAAACCCAATAAAAAGCATCTAAATAACATGATTAAATTACAACCTGTTTTATTGTATTAAGGTTATTAACTTAAAAAAGAAAAAAGTCAAGGCAAAATCTGCTAAACAGTCTTTACCTATTTATTGCAGTTTCAGAAAATTGTATCTAAATAAAATATCACCCCAAGATGTATAACATAATAAAATAGTGTCATCATTAACCCTTTCATGACCCGGCATAAATGGCCAGGCCAATTTCCATTTTTGCATTTTCATATTTTCCTCTTCACCTTCTAAGAGCTATAGCACTGTTATTTTATGTACAGGGTTTTCAGGAACATGTGTATTTTGTAATGGCACATTTATATCTTTATTTTATAGGTCACTATGAACACAGCAATATTAATTTTTTTCAGTAAAACTTTTTTGGGGCAAATAAATATAACTAAAGTGAAATAGAAATATTTTTTCACCTACAGGACAGTATGGGGTGTCATTTTTTGCACCATGACCTCTATTTTTTTTAGCATCATTTCTGTGTAGTATGGACAGTTTTATCACTTTTTATTTCGCATTATAATGTTCATAAAAATCTGCAATCCTGGAGTTTTTTTCCTCTTTTCATTTACGCTGTTTATTATACACTGAGAACACTATTGTTATATTTTAATATGTTGGAAAATTACACACTCTACGGTATATAACATGCTTATTTATTTTTTCATGTTTTATGCATATAATGGGAAAGGGAGGGCAATTTGAACATTTATTGTAATGTTTTTAAAAACTTTTTTCACTTTTCATTTTGTAAAAGATTTTTTTCTTCTTCACTTTTTAAGTCCCCTTGGCCTTAGCATAGCATTGACCAGTGTAATTTGTGATCTTCTCATAGATCCTGACAGAGGGACCCCGCAATCCTCTTACAGGGGTCCTGATCTGTAAGTGTCAGGAGGTAAGAAAATTTAGTCACAGATTCATAGATTCAGCCTGAATCTGTGGACTTAGGAGGCATGAGGTGGGACTCTGAAGAGGGATTTGAAAGCGGGTAAGTGGATTTTGCCCTGTCATGGCGTGAGGTAGTGGGGCACTTGTCCAGGATAGTTGGGAACTGCGGCATACCTATTCTCCATCTCTGTCAGTGACAAAATGTGACATTGATGTGGCACTGACAGTAACTAGGACTTATTTTTGGAGTTTTTTTTTTTTTATAACAATAGTTTTTACATTTGCAAACACTAATGCATTACAATATGTTTTTTCCCCCTGGAATATTCAATGCTATTTTGATCCTTGTCCATCATCTAACATTTTGTCTCCTTATATTTTGTAGGGTGGTGGCTGAAGCATAACTTGAAGACAAAGTACATTGGGGGGGATATCTGAGCCATTACCAATGTACTGAGGTAGGAGCATATCTGTTTAATAACAGATATCACATTTTTCCTTACAAACTGAAAGGAGTGTTAGAACTGTGGCTATACAATGAAACCTGGGCAATGTTGCATTTCTAAAAGATTATCACACTATGTTCTGCTGATCAGCCTTATCGCTAGTTAACACTACAAGCCTTTGATCACACTGGGAGATACCAGTGCACATTGTTATTGTTTTCCCATGTAGATTATTTTAAGAATACATTTTATGTGAATTATTCATGCAGACAGTATGGCTGTATGCATAATTTGCATCTACTTGTATTGTATGTATTGAAACACACCATTGAAGTCAAGGTTTCATGTATTTTCTGAAGTACAAAACAAACAAAGGTAAATGCAGGTTTTGGCGTAAATGAATCTGATGGGAATATTATCATGAAGTAACAGATCTTAAACAGCCATTTCTTTATATTATTTATTTATTTGCTGCTCTTACTGTACTTTCCCGTCTTTTATAAAGGTCTTTTTAGTATGTGTGTCACAGAGCGGAATAGGCATTAGAGAATTTATACAAATGCTTAATCATTTGCATTGTTATACACGGCTTGACTGCTGAGAGCAGAATAACCTTGTGGAATAAAACTATTGTCAAAAAGCAACTTTATATGGCTACCTCTAGAGTAAGTACCGTAATCTCAGCAACCATGTAATTATCTTCCCCATTTTGAACCTGTGCGGGGGAAAAAAAAGATTTATAACTGATATTTTTCTGCTTGTTTTAGAATTGCTATCCCTTTTATCTCTTTAGCAAAGTCTAAAGTACCCCTGTCATTTACAGATAATGATATATGTATAGAAACGCCATCCCTAAGTAATGCCTGTGTTGTCTTACTGCCATCATCTTATCTCTGTTTACCTTGTCTGTGTGGTTATACTGTATACTTACTGCATCTTAAATTTACCTTGATGTCTCTGAGGATTCTAGCATTTGATCCACTTTCTATCATACTTGATATACAGAAGGTGAAGGAAAAGGTGAGAGCTGAAGTTATGCTATCAGAATATTTTTGACTTCATGTTCTCGGTTTATTTTTAATTGATGTCCTTTACAAGAAACTTTACTCTCAAACTTGCTAAATATTGTGTTTGATCGCATTTATTTTGTAGTAGCAAAGAATTATGGGAGAATGCATAAAAAATCAATTACAGGGAAAATGCTGCATTCCTTTGCATATTAAAACGTTAGAATTAACATTACAGTCACTCACTCTATAAGTGGGAAATCCTAAACTAATGTTAATATATTCAGTGTATTAAAAAAAAAAATGGAACACTATGGAAATTTTGAGAATTCATTATTTAAAAAAATGATGTTCCGCTAAGGGATAGCTATTTCTAGTTAAAGGTAATCTTGCAGATGGCATCACATACTGTAATTGTCACATGACCAGTGTCAGAACAGGTCAGAGTGCACACAGGTGATTCAGAGACAAGTGCAGCCCTGACACTGCCCCGCGACCACTTTCCCTGCCTACTTGCCTCAACGTGACCAAAGTGACACGGGATTGCTTGGAAACATTCCCTATGCTAATATAGGTGAAACAGGACACAAGACAATTACGCGACAAGGACAAAAAATACACAATGGCAGGTAGTAAGCAAGTTAGGGTCAAACCAGGAGAGGCATATACTAGTACAAACTTGTTGGACAAAAAAAAAGAGTCAATGAGGCAAACCAGAGTAAAAAAACCACAGGACTAAAATGCAGATGAAGTCGGAAGTCAGAGACACAAGCCAAAGTCAGGAAACCAAGTTAGGATAGCTAGCACAGAGAAGGAAGCGAGTATAGGTGCACAAGGTATGCGCAATAGTAGGCATAGTGAATGACTGAGTCTTTAAAGAAGCCAGGTCCTGGTCACAGAGGTAATTGGGACAGACAGACAAGAACTAAAACAGAAGCTGTCAATCATCAGTAAGGCAAGGAGTTAACTGTTAAGGTGCTGGTAGAATTCACTTCAGAAAATGCACAGGGGTTAGCCAGAATATGTTAATTAGGCCAAGACAGAATCCACCATGTTCACACTATGGATGACGGAGGTGAGCAGCATGGTGTCTTCTCACAACTAAGTAGGGGTTAACAGCTCCTTTATGGGCGTACATTTAGATCTGTGAAATTCTGCTTGTGAGCCATATTTTTTCATATATGCAAATGTGCATGAAGTGCCCAAAAGATAGGGCCTATCGTGTAATGTGCCAGAATTTTCATCTTCTAAAGTACAAAGCA
Source organism: Dendropsophus ebraccatus (assembly GCF_027789765.1). NCBI lineage: Eukaryota > Metazoa > Chordata > Amphibia > Anura > Hylidae > Dendropsophus > Dendropsophus ebraccatus. The sequence goes on along the minus strand of NC_091460.1, from coordinate 64,244,950 downwards.
CAAAGGCTATCAATTAAACACAGGAGGACTGACAAACAGTCATAGGAGATGAAAATGATGGGCACTTAAAGTGTTAGAACTCACTTTTTGGGCACCTTCTGCATATACGACAAACATAAATTACTTTATTCACAAGTTGACATTTCCATATGTAAAGGTAAGCCCTAGCTGGCACTGCGAAACAATGTCACAGATTCTATTTAACTCCCTACTAAAAATATTTTGCAAATGTAAATTGATGTCAAGCTTTCAGCCATATAATGTGTATGCCAACAATGTAAGATTATGTCAATTTGCTCTTTTGTTTGAGCTTCTAATTGATATATATATATATATATATATATATATATATACATACAGTATAATCAACTGAAAAAGTCTGAAAAGAATGACATCTCTCACACTGTTCCCTGAAAGAGAGCCCTGAAATGTTTGAAGGAACTACTTATTTTAAAGAGGTTACCCTTTGCTCTATTAGGGCACATGCACTTATTTTAATCCCCTTCTATAAAACAGAATAGAGAGCTAAACCATACGCCAATCACATTTCAGCCAGGTATTAAGCCATGCATCGTGTGTATTGCCCTGTATTTCAGTTCAGAATAAAGAAGATGATAGGGCACTATATTACTGTTCTTTTACATGACCTGCATAATCTTGATGTATTTTTATTAGGTATTATAGCCACATTATTGGACTTCCCTTACTTCTTTGACTGACAGGTTTATTGGAGCATTAAATGATATTAGGTGCTTGAGTTTCCTATTTTTTTTTTCTTATATTAACTTGCACCTATCTTCCCAAAAATGTAACCTTTAATTAATTTTCAAATTGTAATATTTTCATGGGATAAACCATTAAAAGAGGAGTTAGAACTTGGTTAAGTTAAAGATGTACATTCTCTATTCATACAACACTATGCATAATATACATATAGATGTATATATACAGGTAAGTAACACTTTATAAAGCCTTAGGAATAACACTGCTGATATCCTAAATGACAGTTCAGGCAATCCTTTGTAGAGAGAAGATACGTTCATTGTGATTTTTTATGAAATGATTAACAATTATGCCTCTTGTTATGATATTTGAACAAAAATATCACCAAACGATTCTAATGAATGATTCCAACACATGAAACTGAGCAAATGACAAAGTCAACATTAAATTAGCATTCATTAGTCAGAGCTTTTCAGTGTTTTCTGAGGATAATTCAAGATCAGTCGTCTTCTGTACTTGTTCCACAAGTTAAAATGAAATTATTCCCACAATCTGTTTTGTGAGATAAAAGTCACCATAGTTGTTTGTTAAGAGATTTCTAATATTTGCTAGAACTGAAACAATAATTACTATACATGTATATCAGCTTTTAAGATTCATGTATAATTAAACTATGTGTGATATGATATATGACATAATATAAATATAAAAATAGTGTTGTAAAGTACACCAAAGTGGTGCCTTAGATTACGAGCATAATTTGCTCCGGGACCATGCTTGTAATTCAAATCATTCTTAATCCAAAACAAAATCCAAAAGAAATCATTGAAATACAGAAAATTGGTTCCACACCCCCAAATTTATTTTTAATTTATTTTTAATGTCCCCTGATGCAAGCCCCAGCCCGAAGTGTATCTACTATGATTTGGAAGGAGAGAGAAACTTCCTGGGTCAGAGTGCTGTGCTGTAGACTTTGTTATGCAGAACATGCCCCTCCCCCCTCCCACCCAGGTACAAGAAGCTCTTAAACCAAAGCAATGCTCTTAAACCAAGTTAACATTTTGAAAAACTTTGAGCTCCTCTTGCAAAACGCTGTTAATCCAAGTTGCTCTTAAACCAAGGTACCACTGTATTACCATTTGAATATAATTAAATAAAGAATATACATATTACTAATTACTGCAATCCTCTGTTCTGATTACTTGCCTGTCGCACACATTTACAACAGTCTAGTGTTGGCCTAAACATCCATAATAAATGTGATATTACAGGCAGCCTAGTGGCAAATGGAGTTATTAATTGACCTGTTTCTTACCCTTGCAGGGAAAACATTTGGCCTCTTCCAAGGTTTTAAGACTTAACTCTCAAATCTTTGGATACAGATGCTCTCCTGTAAACACTGTGACACAGAGATAATATTCGCAACTAAACTAGGGACAATGATTCACACCTCTGACCCTCACCCACATTCCTGAGCCCACTACAACAAAGGAATCCTCATCATAATTCATAGTTGGAGCTACCAAATTTAGTATTTATGGTTGGGGAAAGGCACCTCCATACATATGTCAAAATCATGGCGATATGCCCAGAGCAACCAGGTGATATTAAATATTGTCTGATAACATGGACCATATGCATTTATGTTTCGTATCAAATGGTTGCTTTGGATATGTCCGGATGATTGATGATTATGTCATATTTATAGGAGGTCCCTATCTTCTAAACTAGTGCTTGGTGTGGGATTGATACACCCCAGAGTACATTCACAAAAAGAGTATTATATTGAGACTAGTTGTACCATTGTGTTGTATTGGGATTAGTTTGAGTGTTGGGATACAGCGAGATATCCATAATAGTCCCCCATTGCCTGATAAGTATAGGTGGTGGCAGCGAATAGTTGTAAGAGATATTGGGGTGTGGGAGACCTATGTGAGTAATCTAGCATAGCTTTATCATCTAGAGGGGATTGTATATGAATTTATGTGGTAGATTGGCAAGCTCAATATTGTTAATCACCCCAGTGATGTGACCTGAGAGTAGCGATCGTCACGATAAATATATAATATTGTTGCAAATAGTTTTCATAACTTTACGATTCATTCAAAATTTTACACAAAAATTTAAAATCCTTTTTTGTACTATGGGTTGGGGTAATCTAGTCTTTTCCACTGTTTGCCGTTCTTATAAGAAGGAAAGTGTTGACCACCTAACACCACCTAACACCTTACATTGGTGCTTTTTAATTCAGAGAGTGTAGGGATAAATAAAAATCAGCATTAAAGGGTTATCCTGGTTTTCTCATTCCTATCCACTCTGTAAGTCTACAATCCTCTACACTGGATCCACTCTGACAACGCTCAGCTCTCTCTTCCCCCCTCCCTTTGTAGTCACAGGACATGTGATCTCCTCTCTGGGGGTTGGATTAGTTGTCTTTTGACCTGGTAATCCGGCCCCCAGGAGACATCATCTTCACCTGATCACTGCTAGAGAATGTGCTGCTTCCAAAAACTTACCATTGTCCCTGATCCTAGGTTTCTGTAATGTGTAAAGTTAAAGTTTTATCTTTGATTGCTGTCAGTGAATGCAGCCATATGTACCTTTCTTTGTGTCACAGCTCTGTATATTATCTTATGTTCTTAGAGCCTTGATGGAAGTAGAATGTTTTCATTCACAGTCAGCAAGCAGAGATCTAAGCCTACTCCCCCCCCATTAGAAAAATGCCAGTTATGCAGCACCAGCTAGTATGGAATACATTTTGGGGTTATGTGATGCAGTGGGCAGGAAAGAAAGCTAAGAAGGCGAGTACTCAAATGGACCAATCAGGGAAATGCCTGATGGGAAATGGCTTTTAGAAAAACATGTAACTCAGGAATGGCAGCAGCTAGGAAGACAGGAGATGGCTCAAAACAGCATTTTTTTGTGTGGATAACCCCTTTAAATCTCTGAAAAAGGAGATGCAGCTCTTATTTAGTGCTACAACACCCTTATTATTTTTTTCATGCACAGTTAGACTCCTGTGCACTGAATAAAGCTGTACTGCAGTTCCTCAACACAGCTAGGGGTCTGGTGCCCCTGTGCAAGGAAAGACTTTAAAGGAACTGAATCTGTGTTCATATAATGATGACATTAATGATACTCTTATGTGGTCAAAAGAGACTGGTCACTAAGATGTTGACTTCAGTTTATACATTCTACTCAATAAGTCATTTCTATCTCAAGAGTAAAATATTCTGTTATGAAAGTGGTCAGTGTGTTAGTGACAGCTTATTATGATTCACCAAAGCAATAATGAAACTTTTATGAAATGGTTTATAAATAAAATGCATGTCATAGAGTGTGAAATGTTCTGTGAAATTGGCAGAACTATTTTTCTGACAGCTAGGACTTCTTTGTCTTGGTCTAAATACACGCTAAGGAACATAAGAGCTCTTCAGGTTTTCAGCTGGAAAGGTTTTTTGGGGGGATTTGTCCCATTAGCAGCTTAGACAGTTATTTTTGTTACTTTTCTAACAGCATGTACCATAATTTACTATGGCTATCGAGTTTACTATGTGTATTCTTATTATTGGTTGAACAATCTTGCCCTTTGTTTACCAACAATGTATTGGTATTGTTTGTACCATCTAGAAAAAAAATAAGCCTCCTAGATTTTTATTCTAATATTTTAGTAGGTGGTGAACAGTGTTAATACATTCCCTCTACTAAAATGCAAAAATGCTTTGACTCCCAAGCCACTAGTTTCCTCAGTCCTTGTTGACAGTTTGATGTGATGACTAAAGTTACTTGGAAAAGGCTGATCAAGCTGACAGATTTTATATCTTAACCGTAGATACTTTCTTCTACTTTGGTTGTGATTTAAAAAGAGACTGGACAAAACTGATTCTGATTGCTGTGTTTTTACCAACTAATGAAGTCTTATTGTACTGATTGATGGTCAAAAAAAATGTCATGTGACTGCAGCCTAAAACTTTTGCCCACTGAGGGGACAAATAATCAATTATTAGTATTTTTATAAATATTTTGAAAGAATCACTCTCTCAGCGAGAGGATGTATAAAATATTAGATCGGCGTATTCACTTGCTTACATTTAATTAAAAACAATAAAATACAATTAAAAAAAAAACGCTATGTTTTTTTCCCCAAAGTTATCCATAACATGACACACATTTCAATATGTTGACATTACAGACTGTACGGAAAAATATTCCTCTGCTTAAAGGGCGAAATAAACTGATGAGCTATCCACAGGATACGTCATCAATCACTGATCGGTGGTGTGCCAATGCCAGGCAACCCTGCTCAACAGCTTTTCAGTGCCTGCACCACACAGTGAATTGAGCTAGAAGTAGTTGTCTCTGTTCACAACTTAGTATTGGTGATTGTTGATGTGTATCTGCAGCTCAACCCACGTTCAAGTAAACAGCAACTGAGCTGTAGTAACCAAGTGTCGCTACAATACAGAGAATCAATGAATCAATACACTGATCAATGACTATGGATAGCTTGTCAGCCGTTTTTGCATATAAAACCTCTTTAGAGGAGTTGGTCAAACAAAAATTGGAAAGAGGAATAATTTTTGTTGCTGTTCTGTTAAAAACTTTTAATAACTCATTAAAAATGTAGCACTGACAATAATCAATATAACTAATGTGACAAAAACTGTGACAACTACATCCCGTAACAAATAGGTGAGTGATGGATATTGGGACCTATAGAAGTTGTAAATAAGGGGAGGGAAAGGTGCACACTGCACTAGATGTTAATAAATTATCTCTGCCTTTTGGGGTGATCACCTCCTTAATAGGGTAGCCCCAACCACGATGACGGTCCCTACCCTCAAATAAGTGCACGGGAAAAAACAACAAAAACCTAGTGTCACTCCACAAATCCCAATCCAAACAAAACAAACTAAACCGTGTACACACTGTGAACTATATACATTACAGATGAAACAATAAATTAAAAAATATACACGTTCCTACGCGTTTCCCCCGTCTATTTTTTACGGGTTCATCAGGGAACCAACGGACATTGATCATTTAGATATGGAATGTAAACAATTATTTATATTGCACCATATATGGACAAAAGAGATATAAATATAAGCTACTACGATGTGGTATTGCTGTGTGGACACTCACAACTTATGGAGACAAGATAAGGGCGATAATAAATAAAGCACATTTAGTGTGCATACAGAATAATCTATAGCAATGTTACACGTAAACATGGAGAGTTCTCAGCAGCATGGCGTTTTTTACAAAAATCAAATAGGGAAACCGAAACCCCCTAGTCCTCTCACAATCGACAGTATCCTGGATAGTGGTACAGAAAATTTAAGATTTGAGATACATCCTGGGTGTACAGCATATATATGTAACTAGTACGAGAAATAGATATACTCATCTAGATGATGCTGTTCCACCGTCCCATCATAGAGAGACAACATGTCCGATATACATGTGGGGGTAGGTCTCAACGGTACGTTCCAGATGAGCACCCAGACTGGTGTACTGATAGGTCGGGTGCCCGGTATGGCTACTGCGGCTCACTGTAAATCCTACCTTAAGTAGTTTATTCCACAGGTGTCGCTCCTCCACATGTGCCACTAGCAAGGCGTGTAACTCCGCTTCCGCTAGGTGGAACGCATGCGTGCGTTTCACCGTACCACTCCTCCCGAAAGTTCAAATGCTCAATAGTATCACATTTCCGCCCATTGGAGCGCACTTTGCGTCTCACAGGGCTCATCCCACTGATATCACATGATCCCATGACCGCACTAGACTCTATGGACTCCATAGAGTCTATTTGATTTTTGTAAAAAACGCCATGCTGCTAAGAACTCTCCATGTTTAAGTGTAACATTGCCATATATTATTCTGTATGCACACTGAATGTGCTTTATTTATTATCGCCCTTATCTTGTCTCCATAAGTTGTGAGTGTCCACACAGCAATACCACATCGTAGTAGCTTTATTTATATCTCTTTTGTCCATATATGGTGCAATATAAATAATTGTTTACATTCCATATCTAAATGATCAATGTCCGTTGGTTCCCTGATGAACCCGTAAAAAATAGAGGGGGGAAACGCGTAGGAACGTGTATATTTTTTAATTCATTGTTTGATCTGTAATGTATATAGTTCACAGTGTGTACACGGTTTAGTTTGTTTTGTTTGGATTGGGATTTGTGGAGTGACACTAGGTTTTTGTTGTTTTTTTCCCGTGCACTTATTTGAGGGTAGGGACTGTCATCGTGGTTGGGGCCACCCTATTAAGGAGGTGATCACCCCAAAAGGCAGGGATAATTTATTAACATCTAGTGCAGTGTGCACCTTTCCCTCCCCTAATTTACAACTTCTATAGGTCCCAATATCCATCACCCACCTATCTGTTACGGGATGTAGTTGTCACAGTTTTTGTCACATTAGTTATATTGATTATTGTCAGTGCTACATTTTTAATGAGTTATTAAAAGTTATATTTTAAGCCTTATATAGTCATTACTACTCCGTGTATAATTTAAATTATTTTTGACTATAGGGTTACCCTATTTTTGGTCAGCAGTAGACATTTATCTTGTATCTGTGGTGTTTGAACTGTTCTGTTAAAAGTATACATAACTTTATGCAAGCTATGAATCCAACAATTCTGATTGCCGACATATAAATAAATAGGAACAAGGAAGTCTAACAGCATTCAATTAATAGCAAAAGTCCAAAGGTTTCATTGTATGCTTAATTTTGTAACCCCTTAGTGACCGCCGCACGTATTTTAACGGCGGCCTCTAATTGGCTTTATTCCGATGCGTATGCCTTTAAAGGCGGCCGCACCAGAATAAATCACCGCCCGGCGGCGGCAGCAGAGTGGGGGATCAGCGGTCAGTGTGAAAGCTGACCCCCCCTGAAACTGCCCGGAGCGGAGGATGACAAAGCATGACAGCGGCATCTAACGGGTTCCGGTGGCTGCGGGGCATACTCACGTGATCGTGATGTCCCGCTGCACCGTCCGCTCCTCCGATGGTCTCCATGGTGATCCCGGGGTCCTAATGAAGGACCCCGGGCACACCATGAAGAGGCCTCTGCTCGGCCATACTAACACAATACACTGCATTACATCGGTAATGCAGTGTATTGTATCAGTGATCAATGATCACTGATTAGTATTACACTAGTGTACAGTAATGTACACTAGTGTAAAAGTAAAAAAAAGTGCACCAAACACACAAAACACCCCCCCAGCCCCCCCCCCCCAATAATAAAAATGCATTACATTCCCCATACACTATAAAACGTTACATAAAAGTGATCAAAAACACAAATCCTATACATATTTGAAATCACCACGTCCGTAATGACCCAATCTATAAAACTATATCAATAATTATACCGCACGGCACACGCTATAAAAAAAATTTAAAAAAACAGTACCAGTATAGCTGTATTTTATCAATCCACTTTAGAAAATACGTCATATACATATAAAACTTGGTATTATTAGAAACTACTGATCTTCCCACAAAAAATAAGCCCAAAACAAGCTCTGTCGCACAAAAGATAAGAACGCTATGGATCTTGGAATGTGGCAACAGTTTTGTGGGTTTTTGCTAGGAAGATAGTTTCTATTGCGCCAAAGTGGTAAAAGTAAAAAAAAAACTATACAAATGTGGTATCGCCATAACCGTAGTGACCCAGAGAATACATGTATTTTGTTATTAGTGACCGCCGATACGGATTTTTACGGCGATCACTAATGGGCTCTATTCTGCTGCCATCAGCTATTTATGGCAATGGCGCAGAATAGTGCAGTGGCGCTGGTAAGGCCCGCAGCCCCCTCCTCTCCAGTATCGGAGGTAGCTGAAGGGTTGGGGAAGAATTTGGGGTCAGTCCCAGCCGGTCCCCTCATTGCCGTTATTAACAGTATAACGGCAGCCACCGGTAACAGGCATTGCCAGCGCAGCTGAACGCTTTCATCTCTTCTCACCGTGAATCCAGAGAGAGGAGATGAAAACATGTCGTCCCCCCCCCCGTACCCAGAATTAACTCTAGTGACCTGGTCACTGACCCTCCCCTCCCTGGGCGGCCATCTGATCCAAGATGGCCGCCGCCATCACTGTGAACAAACTCTGTTCACAGTGATGGATTCCTAAAAATGATCAAAGCTTCATTCTCTCCACCACCAGAGGTGGCGGAGAGCATGGGGCAATGATCGGGGACCACCCGGTGTGGCCCCAGTACAAGCAATCAGTGGTATATACTATATACCGCTTTTCGCTTGTTCCAAATGGTGCCAGCACTTTTTTACCCCTGTCACCAAAGTCAAGTGCCCCGGATTACCGGTAACCACCCGAATTACCTGTAACCTCCCCAGATTACCTGTAACCACCCCAGTTTACCAATCAGCACCCCAGATTGCCCGACACCACCCCAGATTGCCTCTCACTATCCCAGATTGCCTGTAACCACCCCAGATTACCTGTAATCACCCCAGTTTACCCATCGGCACCCCAGATTGCCCGTCACCACCCCAGATTGCCTGTCACTACCCCAAATTGGTCGTAATCTTCCCAGATTGCCTGTAACCACCCCAGATTGCCTGTAACCACCTCAGATTGCCTGTAACCACCTCAGATTGCCTGTAACCCCCAGATAGCCCGTAACCACCCCAGATAGCCGTAACCATCCCAGACAGCCTGTAACCACCACAGATTGCACCATAACCACTACAGATTGCCACAGACTGCCTGTAACTACACCAAATTGCTTGTAACCACCCCAGATTGCTTGCAACCACCCCAGATTGCTGTCACCACCCCAGATTGCCTGTCACCACCCCAAATTTCCCCCTGAAACCCCAGATAGCCAGTGAATACCCCTAGATTGCCCATCACCACCCCATATAGCCAGTAAACGCCCCCAGATAGCCCCTAACCATGCCATATAGCTAGTAAACACCCCCAGATTGCCCGTAACCACCCCAGATTGACCGTAACCACCCCAGATTGAAAGTTACCACCCCAGATAGAAAGTAACCACCCCAGATTGGCACAGACTGCTAGTAACCACCCCAGATTGCCCATACCCAAACCAGATTGCCTGTCGCCACCTCAGATAGCCAGTAAACACCCCAAGATTGTCCATTACCACCCCAGATAGCTAGTAAACACCCACATATTGCCTGTAACTAAAATGACACTCCATCTTCTGAGGCCTGCTGTGTGCCCATACAGTGGTTTATGCCCACATTTGGGGTACCATTGTACTCAGGAGAATGTCCTTTATAAATGTTAGGGTGCTTTTTCTCCCCTGTTTCTAGTGTAATTGAGAAATTTCAAACTAAACAAACATGTTATTGGGATTTTTTTTTTTTTTCCATTTTTTACGGTCTAGTTTTGAATACTGTCCTCCAATACCTGTGAGGTCAAAATGCTCACCACACCCAAAGATGAATTCTTTGAGGGGTTTACTTTCCTAAATGGTGTGACTTTTGGGGGGATTCTATTCTGCAGACATTACAGGGGCACTGAAAACGCACCTGACGCTCAGAAAAAGCATGCACTGAAAATGCTAATTGGCACTCCCTTCCTTGCCTGCTATGTGCCCATACAGTGGTTTATGCCCACATATGGGGTACCATTCTACTCACGAGAACCTGCGTTTTTATATATTTGGGTGAGTTTTCTCCCCTGTTCCTCGTGAAATTGAGAAATTTCAAACTAAACAAACATATTATTGGAATTTTTTTTTTTTTCATTTTTACTGTCTTTTTTTTAATACTTTCCTCTAATACCTGTGGGGTCAAAATGGTCACCACACCCCAAGATGAATTCTATGAGGGGTGTACTTTCCAAAATGGGGTGACTTTTTTTGGGGGGGGGGGGTCTATTCTGTAGACATTACAGGGGCACTGCAAACGCACCTGGTGCTCAGAAACTTCTTCAGAAAAATCATGCACTGAAAATGCTAATTGGCACTCCCTTCCTTCTGAGGCCTGCTGTGTGCCCATACAGTGGTTTATGCCCACATATAGGATACCGTTCTACTCACGAGAACCTGCGTTACATATATTCGGGTGAGTTTTCTCCCCTGTTCCTCGTGAAATTGAGAAATTTCAAACTAAACAAACATATATTATTGGAAAAATTCTATTTTTTCATTTTTACTGTCTCCTTTGAATACTTTCCTCTAATACCTGTGGGGTCAAAATGGTCACCACACCCCAAGATGAATTCTTTGAGGGGTGTTCTTTCCAAAATGTGGTGACTTTTGGGGGGAAGGTTTCTATTCTGTAGACATTACAGGAGCACTGCAAACACACCTGGTGCTCAGAAACTTCTTAAGAAAAACCATGCACTGAAAATGCTAATTGGCACTCCCTTCCTTCTGAGGCCTGCTGTGTGCCCATACAGTGGTTTATGCCCACATATAGGATACCGTTCTACTCACGAGAACCTGCGTTACATATATTCGTGTGAGTTTTCTCCCTTGTTCCTCGTGAAATTGAGACATTTCAAAGTAAACAAACATATATTATTGGAAAAATTCTATTTTTTCATTTTTACTGTCTTCTTTTGAATACTTTCCTCTAATACCTGTGGGTTCGAAATGGTCACCACATCCCAAGATGAATTCTTTTATGGGTGTACTTTCCAAAATGGGGTGACTTTTGGAGGGGGGTTTATTCTGCTGACACTACAAGGGTATTGTAAATGCATCTGGTGCTCAGAAACTTTTTCAGCAAAATCTGAACTGTAAATACTAATAAGTGCTCCTTCCCTTCTTAGCCCCGCTGTGTGCCCAGTGCATGGGGTACTATTGTACTCAGGAGAACCTGCGTTACAAAATTTGGGGTACATTTTCTCTCTTTTTACGGACTAATTGTGAATACTTTCCTCAAGCCCCTGTAAGGTCAAAATGCTCATTATACCCCTAGATTAATTCCTTAGGGTGTAGTTCCCAAAATGGGGTCACATATGGGGGTTTCCAGTATACAAGCCTCCTAATTCAACTTAAAAAAAGAACTAGTCCCTAAAAAAAAAATCTGTTTTGGAAATTTCATGAAAATTTGATAATTTGCTGATACATTTCTAAGCCCCGTAGAACCCTAAAAAAGTGAAATATGTTTACGAAATGAAATCAGAATAAAGAGGACATATTGATAATATGACTTACTGACTAATTTTTGTCATTTTTCATGATATTTTGATGTTTTTCACAAAAAACACACAAGACAGTGACCAAATTTTGCCACTAACATAAAGTACCATATGTTATGAAAAAACCATCTCAGAATCGCTAGCATACGTTAAAGCATCACTGAGCTATAAGCGCATAAAATGAGACAGGTCAGATTTTGAAAAATGAGCCCGATCATTAAGGCCCAAATAGGCTTGGTCCCTAAGGGGTTAACAGATGTTCTTGTAAAAGTTAAAAAAAAATGGAAAAAGACAATTTTAAAAAGTGTCAATCAGCCAGTCAATCATTCATTCAATTTCTGCCATGGACAGCAGTGGACCTTGGTGGATCAGCAGTGTAAAATTGATTTTCTCCCAAGACAGCAGTGAATATTGTTAAATGAGTGGTGTAAAATTACAATTTCAGCCAGGACGGCAGTGGACCTTGGTGGACCAGTGGCATCAAATCAGAGACTCTAGGAGCAGTGCTAGACTCACCAGGAACTCTTTTGCTGCAGCATCCAGAATTGGGTCAGAGACACCACAAGAGACAGACAGAGGAAACATTCTGACTTTGCCATGGAATGGTGGCAATTCTCCAGGACAACCCTTTAGTTGACTGCTGTGTTTGGGATTAGCTATTGCCTGTCGTGGAGCTTGAACTTTGAAGGATCCAGTCATCAACCCCAGCCTGGCCGGTGTTCACCTGCCCACTAAGTGTAATTGGTAGATGAAACCTTCCTCCAATTTGATTAGGATCACAACTTCAACGATTCTGTCTTCCACTGGGACCATCTTGTGTGTCACCTTAGCCACTAACACTGCATATACCCTGAGAAGGGCCTAATTTTATTTTATTTTTTTATGGTGGATAGTGCCACTGATTTCAGAGCACCCACTTACAAAAGGAACTGTTTTCACAGCACCCAGTGAGTTATTATTACGAACGCTGGGTTCACTGCTCCCAACATCCAGTGAGTGAGCGTAATGCACAACAGTCACACAGTTTCTTTGTAATCTGAACACTGGTTTTATAGCTCCAACAGCAAACCACTCTAAATCTACCCACAGAAAAAAAACAAATTCACCCATCCTATACTCTCCTCCCTGTCCTCACTATTGCTCTCCCTGCTCTGCTCTTAATGCCTGCTGCACTACACACAAAGATAACTGGCTACCTTCACAAAATGGATCACCCTATATAGAGGGTGAGGGGGGGGGGATTGCTGACATTACAGTGGGTCTTGCAGGTGATTGGACGGCAGCAAAGGAATTATGGATAAGCCCTTGCTCCCAGCAAGTAACAATACTGTAAACTAACATGTGTGGCCGCCATTGTGGCCACCATGTTTAGTAAGTTTGGAACAATCACTGTGAATTTGCTATGCAGGATAGCAGGCTTCGACAGATTGACTTCACTCATCTGTAGGGATCAGTATTTTTATTCCAAATGACAGGAATGCTTTAAATATTTAGCCAAGCTACATTGTTCCATAATCGATCTTCTTCAAAATTCTAATAGTCACCAAAGTTTAAGCTTTAGAGTTAATGTTAGTGTGAAACTGTGACCAAAAGGACAAAACCATTTTATTCTAACAAATATGAAAGTCTTGCATTTCCTTTGAGGCTACATCATTGACAGTCAATTATCTGTTCAAAATAGAAATTACATTTCCAAAGATGAATCGCTCAATAACCATGTACTTCAAAGATCTTTAAAGGGAAGATTAAATTAAATTCATTAAAAGAGAACTGCTTTGAAAAGAACAAAACTACAACACAACTCAAATATTATCTTTGGATATACATTTAAACACATACGGTCATTTATTCAGAATTACACTCCGCACCATGTGTAGTCCTGATAGATCTTTCCCGAATTCCCGTACGCATATGATGCCCTTTCTTTATAATACTTAGTTTTGATCCTACTCATTAAAGAGATTTGTAAAACGTAAAAGAATTGAACATTTAGGGCTGTTGTATGTTTGCAGCCTAAAGCAAAGTTTTAGTTTACATTTAATAGTATGTTGTTTTATTTGTTTTTGGTGATTCTAAATTTAAAAAAAAAAAACTTTTGTAAAAATTGGCTACACTGTGCCTTGCCTGATGAGTTTAGGGCCTGATGAGGGCAGTGCATACATTCTATTTTTAGTACAAAACACATAGCACGTGCTGCAACTGCCTAGTATGGATACAAACCAGAAGAGTTGATGCTCAGGGAAAGTCTAATTATTGTGTTGCACAGTTCATAAACACACATCATCTGTATCAAGCATAGATCTCAGAAGACAGCACTCACCAGCTTGCAGTGAGGTTGCAAGGAGTCAGAAATGTCTATTTTTAGTGTTGTGAGCCAAGTTCTGCACTAAGTATAATGCAGCTTTTCATATTTTTAGTTAGCAGATTTCTAGGCTTCTTAGCTTGAAGCTCGTTATAGCTGTGGTGGTTACTTAGTCATATTCTTATTTTTATTGGTTAAAGGAGTTGACCACTTCATGGTAAAATTGTTTAGTGTACAGTATTAGACCATGTACATACTGCGTAAGAGACCGGCTGTTCCGTGACCCGGATGGTCTCTGAAAAGATCATTCCGGCCAGTACTGCAGTACCATCCGGATGATCTTTGGGGTCACAGAGTTATGATGTGGGCACATCAGAACACTCCACTGCACACTATGGTGCCACAGTGTGCACTGACATGGTTTTCTACGGTCGCTATTCAATGAATAAGGGCTGCAAAAAACTGACATGTTGTTTGCAGCGCCGCTTAGGGTTCCCTGCTGGAGCGTATACTATGAGTATACGCTCCGTCCGGGATACCATAAACAGCAATACAACGTATATTCTCATAAGATTCACGGCCATTTTACAAAACTGTACGCTGTGTGAACATAGCCTTAGTAGTATTCTTACTGCACTTACAATAGTTCTCTGTGTGTCTCATGGTGCTTAGTCATCCCTCCTCCAGGCTGTGCTGTACCAGTGTGATTGCTGAATGGTGATTCTGTCTATAAGATTGCTGAGCATGGAGAAGCATGTGACCATCCAATGAGCACCCTAGTGCACCTCAAACAAATGCCATTTATACTACTGGTCTCTTCTTAAATGGGATTTGTTTAAGAAAGCAGATAAGGCAAGAGAACATATATGGTATGTTTGGATTCTTTGCTTAAAGGTGTGTTCTGGTCAGGTAAAATACATGTTGAAACATTCCTTTCCTAGAGATTAACAATTAGTCCATACTTGTTATTATCTTTTCAGTCTCCTTCCCTCAGATCTGAGCCTGCTGCTTTCTGCTAAAGACTCTGAAAACGGTATGTGAGAGGTTCACTCCATCTCCGCTCTAAAATCCCCCCCTTACGAGATAGCTCATGTAAACAGTGTCTGTAATTGGCTGTCTCTGCACTCTGTAATGCCGGGAGGGTTACTCTGAGCTCAAGTTACTGGTGACTTCACTGTTATTAATCCTCCCGGCAATACAGAGTTCAGAGACAGCAGGTGAATAGCTCACAAACAGTTTCCTGTGTCTTTAGTAGAAAGCGGCAACTCAGAGCTGGGGGAGGAGACTGAAAATATAACAAGTGTGGAATAAATTGTTGAGTCTCCGAAAAGGGGGGGGGGTGATTTAACATGTATTTTACCTGACTGGAATACCCTTTTTAAAGCTTGCCTACAGGCACAGATTCGAGTTCTTTAGTGTTTTTGTTGCAAATTGTCCAGCAAGCTTTGACATACTGACCAACTTTAGAATATCAAGTCAAGCTCCCTCTGGTGCAAAGACCAAATGAATGTTCACAGACCATTTTGTAAAGACAAGAGTGACATGTTTTGAATATTGATTGAGTAATAGGATATTTGTGTAGACGTTCTGAGGAATGTTTGGAAATTCTTGAATAAATAACCTCCTTTACAAGTAAATTAGATTTTCAGATTCATCTCCACATTTGGGTTCTGAGAAAAAGTATTAATATTTTCATTCTTCAACTCAGGTCAATAAGTGATAACAGTATTACATGAAAAACAGAATAAACTTAATTCAACACAGTTCAAGTCTTTACTATAATCATTTGTTGCATGGATGAATTTCAGATTTTTATGATCACTAAAGAAAAGCTAAAGGATGTACAGCACATTCACCAGCATCATAGTTCTTTGTAGAAGTAGAAATCTGACAAGAACAGGCATTAGCCCAAGTTCGGGCTGTGCGGCAAAAACGGTGCTGAATTTAATATTTCGGTGCAGTGTCCTGGACCCTGTCTGAACAAAGGTGTATTTTACGTTTGTTCAGCCTCACTCGTCTTGCTTGCTGTGCTTTGGCAACTTCAGGGTGAGCCCTGCTGCTGTTCAGGTGATCTGAGTATCAGGGGCCAGTCCAATCAGCTGCTGGACTGAGTCCCTGATCCTCCACAAATAGTATTCAGCTTCAGCATTCTTAACTCTTGCTCAGCTTTGTATTGATTCTTTTTCTGTGTTTTGAGCCTTGGCTGTATCCTTTTTTTTACTATCCTTGCTTGCTACCTGCCCTGAACATCGTGCCCGTATGTTGACCATTTTTTTTGTCCCTTTGACCTGACAATGGAGCCTATGAAGGCCATAGTGGAACAAATGCAAGGTCTAAAACAGTGTGTCTTTGACCTTGAACCACCTGTGCAGCAACAGGAGTTTTCCCCTAGGCAAAATGTTATGGTGACTGCTGCAGTTCAGCTCCCTGAAAAATTAACCCTTTAAGGACCAGGCCCAAAATGACCCAGTGGACCGCGCAAATTTTGATCTTAGTGTTTTCGTTTTTCCCTCCTCCCCTTCTAAGAGCTCCAGCACTCTCAGTTTTCTATCTACAAGCCATGTAAGTGCTTGTTTTTTACAGAAATAGTTGTACTGTGTAATGGCGTCATTCATTTTACCATAACATGTATGATGGAATTCCAAATATATTATTTATGAAGATATAAATAGGTGAAATCGTAAATAAGAATGCAATATGGTAACGTTTGGGGGGTTCCTGTGTCTACGTAATGCACTATATGGTAACAGCGACATGACACTATTATTCTATAGGTCAGTCCGAACACAACCATATGCAGGTTACACAGATTCTCTAATGTTATATATATTTTTTTTATGAAATCCTTTTTTTTGGCAATTAAATATTAATAAAATGGGCCTATTGTGACGCTTATAACGGTTTTATTTTTTCACCTACGGGGCTGTATGGGGTGTCATTTTTTCCGCCATGATCTCTAGTTTTTATTAATACCATATTTGTGAAGATCGGACGTTTTGATCACTTTTTTTGATTTTTTTTAATATATAATGTAACATAAAATCGGTAATCCGCGCACTTTTTCCCCTCTTTTCGTGTACGCCGTTCACCGATCACAATGACGCTTGTTATATTTTAATAGATCGGACAATTACGCACGCTACGGTATATTATATGTTTATCTATTTATTTATTTTTATATGTTTTATTTATATAATGGGAAAGGGGGGTGATTTAGACTTTTAATGGGGGAGGGGCTTTGGGGTAGTGTAATAGTGTTTTGAACTTTTTTTTTTTTACACTTTTGAAGTCCCTTTGGGGGACTTTTACATTCACTACTTTGATTTATACACTGATGATTGCTATGCCATAGGCATAGCATTGATCAGTGTTATCGGCGATCTGCTCATTGAGCCTGCCTGTGCAGGCTCAGTGTAGCAGATCGCCGATCGGACCGCACGGAGGCAGGTAAGAGACCTCCGGCAGTCCGTTTCAACGATCGGGACCCCCGCAGTCACACTGCGGGGGTCCCGATCGATAAGTGACAGGGGATTCCCTTTACTTACACTTTAAGGGGTTAATGACACGCGGTGGCGCGATCGCTGCAGTGTGTCATTACCGGTGAGGTCCCGGCTGCTGTTTGCAGCCGGCCCCCACCTGCTATGAAGCGCGCTCCGCTCCGGAGCACGCTTCATAGCGGGAGAAACACCCAGGACGTAAGGTTACGTCATGGGTCGTCTGGGGACAGACTTCCATGACGTAACCCTACGTCCAGGGTCGTCTAGGGGTTAAAAGGACACAGAAAGGCCGTTCGGACTTTCAGGGAAGGCTGCAAATAATTATTTTTGACTGGGCCCTTGGTTTTCTTGGGATGAGAGGCAGCATCCTAGTGCTAACAAATAAAAGTCTAAAAAGGTCCTTAGATAATTCACAAGTTTTTTTAATTATTTTTTATTTTATTTTAATTTCTTTAAGAACCTAAACTATTACAATAGCCACAAATGTCCTTTTTTGTCTGTTGTCCAAAATATGCACGAAACAATCAATGAAGTACTCTTTTTCCTTTATAAAATGCTAAAAATGTTCTGATTGGTACCACCTCATTTAAGTGAAGGAACCACTCTGATAAGCAACTAAATGTCTTTACAATTTCTCGAACAGGTTAGGGCCAGTTCACATGGAGCATGTCAATTCTTTGAGGGGAGAGTCGCCAAAGTAAAGGTGCGCAAGCCCTTGTATTGACACACAGTGGGAGACTGAGGCAGGTGGAATTCCACAGGTGTAGTGGAATCTAGTAGTGATCTAATGATCATTGTTAAAGTTCCCTTTTGAGACATTAAAAAAAGTTTAAAAAAAGAAAGAAGAAAATCTGCACAATTTAACATAATAATATAATTTTAACCCAAAAAATAAACAATATATTTATATATCGCTTGGGAGGCAAACATGTAGAAGTGAAAGGAAATTATTTGAGCATTAAGGCCTTGAGTGTACGCTGTGGAAAGAATTAAAATAACAACAAGTAGTAGTAGTAGTTTTTACTCACAATTCTACATATCACACAATAAATAAGGTGATATAATCTCTTTGATTTTTTTGGGGAAGTGCCTCATTCAGCTAGGGCTGGCTCAGTGTAGCTGATATGTAACTTCTGGAACAGATCTGCCTTTTGCGATTTCAGAATTAAAATAATAATTGCTTTTTTGGGGGTGAAGAGGTTGAAGATAAATTTAATTGCAGTCACACATTAATTATCTGGATTTAAGATGAAATCCAATTACTGTTTGCTTCTATGTAAGGTTTAAATTAATGCCTTTTTATAAGTGAAACATCTGTTAGACGCTTATTAAAACAAGAGACAAATGTTACATGACAAACTTAAAATAAAGCATTCAAGATTATCACTCTTTTACAATAGATTGAAAAGTCTTAGCATTCAATATTAAATTGATAGATTCTACACTTAAAGTCCGCAAAAAATACAATGCAATAAATATTTTTTTTAAGTCACATTGAGGCTGAGTTCACACTATGTATATTTGAGGCTGTATTTGGTCCTCATGTCAGGTCCTCATAGCAACCAAAACCAGGAGTGGATTGAAAACACAGAAAGGCTCTGTTCACATAATGTTGTAATTGAGTGGATGGCCGCCATATAACGGTAAATAACTTCCATTATTTCAATACAACAGCCGTTGTTTTAAAATAACAGCAAATATTTGCCATTAAATGATCCACTCAATTACAACATTATGTGAACAGATCCTTTCTGTGTTTTCAATCCACTCCTTGTTTTGGTTGCTATACAGCCTCAAACATACAGCCTCAAATATATGTAGTGTGAACATAGCCTAATAATATATATCTACAATATGTCCTAGGTGTTGTACATTTCTAGTAAAAATTAGCACTATTTTCGGCATAGCACTAGTTGGAACTGGCTTGTCCATTCAGAGACAGTTGATTAAATGCACATACATAGATGCCCCTTCTTAACTTATTTCTAGACTCTGTGTAATCAGAGATGTATAGTATAATATTACAATCTTTTCATAGCAACATGGATTCATGACCTTTTGTCAATAAGTGTAAACACTGTATTTTTCTATATTTGTATATATTTCTATATGAGGAGACACAGTAAGGCTAGGTTCATACTATGTAAAAATGACAGCTGTCATTCAACAACTGTCATTATGCAAATAACATCTGTTATTTTTTTTTAATAAAGTGTGTTATTTGCTGTCTAAGGCTAGGTTCACACTACGTAAGTTTCCGGGTGTAGCACGCTCCGTGAATAAGCGGCCGGAGTTTTACGTAGTTTGCGTACAATGGAAAGTATATGATCTACGGCTGCACAGTTCACACTACGTAAGAACTTACGCCCGGATCGTATGTGGCGCGGTAAAAAATGAACCAGACCATTGTTTCGGGACGGAAATGCTGTAACTTACGCCCGTGGCGTAACATGCGGTCCTCTACGGAGTGGTGATTTCTTCTTTTTTACACTTTGATTTGCCGATCTAAAAGGTTCTGTGGGGTGTCCAGGGCTAGCTGAAGATATCAAAGTAAAATACCGCTGTCAGATCGCTACGTACGCCGCTCGGGAAGCGTACGTAGCCTACGGGCGTAAGTTCGCAGACCGTACGTAGCCTGCTGCAACTTGTGTAAATCCCGGCCGGAGTTTTACACGTATATGTCCGGCCACGTAAAATATTCGGCCGAACATATACGTAGTGTGAACATAGCCTAAAGATGGACATCATTTTTACATAGTGTTAACCTAGCCTTGTTGTTATGTAAAGCAAAGCTTTTGATCATTATATTCTCTAACTAATCTAAGGAAAAGGTAAGGATGGACACATATGTGCAAAGTAAGTGCTCTCTCAATTATGGTTCGAACCATAATTCTTTATGTTCATTTGTAGAGGATTGTTCTTCTTCAAATTCTTTAGTTTTCAATCATATGCTTTAACTAGTGCTAATAGAGATAATAGCTATAAATTTATTCTGACTTTGTTAATTTGTAAATGCTTGCTATTAACCCCTTCCCTCTGGCATAAATTCTGGGCCTTAATGCCCAAATAGTTTTTTTTCCCTTTTCCTTGGTCTCTCTCAAGTGGTATAACTTTTTTTTATTTTTTTTTATTGACATAGCCATATGAGGCTTTTGTAGGACAAGTGGCATTTTTTATTGGTAACATTTTGATTTTTTTTTTATCTTAGAGGCAGATTAAAATAATACAGCAATTCTAGCATTTTTTAATAAGTTATCTTTTTTTCACCAAGCTCACTGTGCAGAATAAATAATAAAATAATTTTATTGTTTCAGTCATAACAGACATGTCTATACCTACTAAGTGTAATTTTTATTGTTTTATATAGAAGAACAGAAGGGGAAAATTTATTGTTTATTTTATGGGGGGACACAAGGCCCCCGGCTGCCATGAGACCCATAGGCACTGGACTGTCATCCAGATGCCGACAGGTAAGTACACTGGAAAACCACGATTTGACCCTAGTATATAAAGGCTCAATTTATGGGGAAGTTTCTTCACTCCTGGTAGATAAAGTGGGTGCCCAGATATCATATTGACAGCTGAGCTCCCATGGTCCCACACAGGAGAACCAAGGCACCTTATTCTATGCCCAAAAAGGTTTATTGTCAGTCATTAGAAGGTTAAAGGATAAAACTTAACAAAAAAAGTTAGAGTGCTTACATCTTCAAAAGTTTTCATTGTGGCGGCATTGTTGTTATTCTAATTTTTTACAATTTAGATTCCAACATTGGAGATCACCATGATCATTCCTAACCATGAACATGCATGATAACATTATTTTACAATATAAGTGATGTGGTCTCACCAATCCCAGGTGCACACACAAGTTATGAATAAAACAATTTATCACACAGATATACAATTACCTTATTCTACCTGTAGCTTACCAATGTGTATTATAAAATTAAATTTGATAGCTGATTCTAAGCATAATCAAAATGAAACATCTGTCAACATTATTTCAGTTTAGTTTCAGATTTAACGTTAGCTTTTTTCTGTTTAGTATTTTATCAGTGAGTAAAGAACTTCCTATAGAGAATTCTAATTGGCCACAGTAACGTCACATGTGAATGTACTGCATGGGGATTATCTACGTCTTAATGATCCTATAGATAAAGCTGCTACATTCACTAGAGTTCAGCAGTGAATGTAAGGTCGTATGACAAGTTTATCAACCAAAGTGTATTTGATGTCTCATAGGGATTAATGGTGTTCATGTACACTGCAAGGATGAAAAAGACATCACTCCATGTAGTTCAATCTATTATCCTACAGTGTTGATACAAAGGATGTCAAACCCCATGAGGCACAAGCCAATTTTCCTTATCTTCAGAAAAAACCCTTTCCAATATGGCAATCAGACAAAAGATAATAGAACAACAACCTATTTCCAGTAACTATTAATCATAACTTGTAATTATATTACACTCAAGAAAACCATCCAAGCCCACTTTAAACTTTCAATAAATTAGATAGATAGACAGACAGACCAACAGATCAAAAGATATTCATTGCAATTCTCTTTTTTACTTGGATGCAATTTGTTTCTTTTTTCCAATATTTCACAGCCTTAGGCTATGTTCACACAACGTTTTTTCAGCTCCGTTTAAAATGACGTCCGTTATTTTGAGGCTAAAATAACAGACGTTTTTTAGCAGTCTGGCTTCCCATTAGTGCAATGACTGATGTTTGCACATTATTTTAGTTTGGGATTACTAATTGGACTTTGGGTGTGTCTTAATTTAAAAGTCCATTGAATTTAATAGTAAAAACGGAGAAAGAATGGTGACAAAAGATGAACTGTGTGTGAACAACTAATATAAAACGTCCGCTGTTTGCAAAAGACGTCCGAAAATAATGTTCATGTTCATTATTTGACGTCTGCGGCAAAAACGTCCGATTTTCAATGCATTGTGTGCATTGGACGTCTGTCTTCCCATTGACTCCAATGCATTGCCATTGCAGTGAGTTAAATTGCGGCAAAAACTGACATTTTTTTAAATAGCGAAATCGGACGTTTTTTCTCCATTTTTGACGTTGTGTGAACATAGCCTTATGGTGCGTTTACACAGAAAGATTTATCTGACAGATTTTGGAAGCCAAAGCCAGGAATAGATTTGAAAAGAGGATAGATCCCAGTCTTTCCTTTATGACCTGATCCCTGTTTATAGTCTGTTCCTGGTTTTGGCTTCAAAGATCTGTCAGATAAATCTGTCTTTGTAAACGCACCATTAGTTTTGCCATTAAGCATATAAAAGCCTTCAGCAGTGCGTCCCTTAGGAATTTGTTTTATAAACTTCTGTATTTGACAGGAGATTATCTTTATATATTTAAAAAAATAATAATAATTTGGGAGGCAAAGGTAACATCTTAAACCAGGGCTTGGTTCACTCACCGTAAAAAAATAAATCAACATATCGTAATTTTGAATGAAAATAAAACAATGTGTGAAAACAGAAAACAATGTGAAATAAACAGCCATATTTTTTAATGGCATGGCATGAATATGGGCATTTTTATTATTTGCACGGCAATAATCAATTACGGCTGTTATAATATACATTGTATGCACTGCTGGACAATTTACATTGTCTTCAAAGCAGCACATTATAACATTAAAAATAGTCGTATTTTACCCTCAATATTACAGATGTACTTTTTATTTTATAAAATGAGCACATAGCCTAAGGAGAAAGAAATATATCATCATCATACATATCATGATCATATGAGCATTATGTACATACAGGGTTAGAAAAATTAAACTAAGTCAGAGGCCTCTAGATGGGTTTCTGGGGCTCCAAATTAGAAGAAAATTGGACCAGAGGCACTTCAGTTTATATGCTTGCTATTTGTTAATGGAAAAAAAAGCAAAAAAGTTAAGCAAAATGATCAATATGTCCCTCTGCATTCTCAAAGACATGTTTCCTCTTTGATCAATACAACAGGCAGACATATATTTCAAATTTAACCCAATCCAACAGTTCTAAAAGTAAGACATCCAAAATTAGATGCAGGTCTGTCACAGTAGACATAGGTGGAGATTTATCAAACATGGTGTAAAGTAGAATTGGCTCAGTTGCCCCTAGCAACCAATCAGATTCCACCTTTCATTTTCCAAAGAGTCTGTGAGGAATGAAAGGTGAAATCTGATTGGTTGCTAGGGGCAACTAAGCCAATTCTACTTTACACCATGTTTGATAAATCCCCCCCATAGTTTTTTGAGTAAGTAAAGAAGCCATGCTGTTGGGGAAAAAAATCACCCATGCATCTATGAAATTCTCAATGTAGACAAATAAAATATTATTATCATCAGTGCCAGTCTTTGGGGTGTGCGACCTGTGCCCTTGCAAGCTGGGGGGGGGGGGCACTTCAGCAGACAGCTGCAGATCTAACTTTGAAATAGAAGCTAGATGTGCTTTTTGTCTGGCGGAGGCCTGGCCTCCTCCCGTTCGGGGCGCTCCAGTACTTCTAAGTTAGATGTGCACAGGTCCATCTGATACTGTCAGCAGATCTGTCAGGGGTCGCTGACAGTGGCAGTTGACTTCAGGGATGCTCTGTCCTTTTCAAGGCCAGCCTCACACACACAGCTCAGCTACCTTCCCCTCAAGCTCCTATCTCCAGTCCTACAGGGCCTGCACTCTTTTCTCTCCTGCTTATCTTCTCCACGCTACTGCTGACGTTACATGTCAGGGACAGGCAGGAGAGAAGAAAATGCAGGGTGGCGGGCTGGAAATAGGAGCTTCGGGGCAGAGAGTTGAGCTGTGTGTGGCTGGCTGCTGTGGAAATAATCACTACTATTTCCACTATCTTTCTGCTACACAGGGGGAGGCTTTACTTAGATAGGTAAACTGTCATTTATAGCTAGATAGGAGATAAATAGTAGATAGATAGATAGATAGATAGATAGATAGTGGGCTTGGGGCTGGAGTTGTGGGGGGGGGCTTGGGGCTTGAGATGTGTGGGAGGTATTTGTTTGTAAGGCTGGGGGGGGCGGGTAGTTGTTTGTATGGCAGGGGGTCGGGTGATGGGTGTTGGATTTCATCTGTAGGGGTGGGAGGCTGAAGGAGCTTATGTTACCTTAAGGGGGAGGGGCACCGGAAAAAGCTTTCGCACAAGGCGCCACTTACCCTAGGGCCGGCCCTGATCATTATTGCTACAGCACCACCTATTGGTGACTTTTTCAACAATATTTTTTTTTCTCTAAGAAACGTCATGTGAAGTGCTAGTTGTCTGATTTTTATCTTCTTTGGAGCAGAATAGTGCCCTCAAAAGTGCCCTCAATTATATGTGTCAGCCAAATTTATTTTCCATGATTGCTCAGGATATAGGAGAACTGATCTAAGAAGACAAGACACATAAGCTTGTAATGTGCTAAAACAAACCATTACATTAAACATAAACGTCCGTTCTATAGAATTTGCCTCAGTCTTCATAAGTTCTGTCATTATTTTTTAATCAGTTTAGATTCATTGTAGGATGTGGCATCCTCTGCAAAAAATTGTGTTTGCTTGATAAGGTTATTGTTTGCTCCTTTACAGTATCAGAACACTTCTGCTTGGAGCAAAGGAGCAGTTTTGGTAATAAGAATGTTTTTGGAAAAATTGTTTTCAGTCAGATTTTTTGTGTATCCTAACTAAAGCAAAAGTTGGATTTTATTTGATGGAATGTACAAGGTTAATAATAAAGCATGTAAAGAACATAATGATGGTGAGCAGAAAATATATTGCTTAATACAGTAGGCTTAATTTTTGAAGTCAAGTCTTTCCTTTAGTTTTAATTTAACTTACCTTCCTGTATTTTTTTTAATCTAAACGCAAAAGAAAAAGACCAGATTATAATTATAATGATTTTCTGCACTAATAAATCTACATGGGTTAAATATTAGGGACTTTGATCTGCCTCCGCAGGAACCTCTGAGTTTTCTTTCCAATTAGAATTTAAAATTGTTTCAACAAATGGAAAATAAGAACATTGTTAGAAGGTTACCAAAGTAATTTATCTCCTAGGCAGAATGAAATTAATGTTATTTTCCATCTACTATTTAGGCTTTTAATCTGCTATTATATAGTACAAAACAATAACATGGTAAAATGAACTTTTGTTCTTTTTATGTCAGGCTACCAAGGTAACATTTCAATTTCTTTTAAGGGAGCTTTCAATGTAAAAGATGACTTGGAACAAAGGGTTTTTCTAACAAATGACATTTATCACCTATCCATAGGAACTCAGAACTGGGTCTCCCACTATTACAAGGGTCCCAAGTCTCCTGTTCCTCCCCATGGTAAAACAGCTTGCAGCCTTAGTTAAAGTGTCACTGTCGTTATAACGCTCAAAATTTAAATAAACAGTAGATGTAATTATAAGCAAGTTTGCAATTTACATTCATTTTTTTTTTAGTTATCATAAAAAACATGGCACTTCCTGTTTTCTAACAATTTTTTTCGTCAAAGAGTCAAAAACAGGAAGTAAAGTGTTTTCCAGGCCATTTAAACACGCACAGAGAGAAGGCAGTCATGTGAGTAATGGATGTATTGAGCCCTGACACTCTGTTCTGGCCGGAATTCCTATGTTTAGTCTGTTCTTTTCAACTAGCACAAGTCTAAAAATCTGCCTTCAGGAGACTGAACCTGGATTTCTGGTAAGTTGAGCTTTGTTTTACAGCATGATAACAACAAAAATAATGAATGTAATAACAGAGAAAAGAAGTTGCACTCACCCACAAAGTCTTCTAAAACTTTAATATATTCTTCTCAAAAAGTGGACATAGTGACAGACTGTTTGAAACAGTCTGTCACCACTCCGTTCACGTAGCGTCTGCTCACATCAATGTCCACACTATGTCCGCTTTTTGTGAAGAATAAATTAAAGTTGTAGAAGACTTCGTGGGTGAGTGCAACCTCTTTACTCTATGTTATTGATTTTATGATGGACTGTATCAGTTAGCACCCCCAGTGAGGCTGAACCCGGTAGCCGCCCGCCAGCAATTGCATATATAGGAATATCCACTAGTAGTGCCGCCTATCTCTCTTTTGTGTGAACAATAATAAATGTATATTGAAAATTTGCTTTATATCACATCTACTGTTGATTTGACTTGATTTTGATTTTGACAGCTATAGTGACAAGTACACTTTACGTATGTACACTACTGCTCTATCCGAAATCTAGAGGCCTAAGCACCCCCAAATTTAAGCTTAAACTCCTCATTTTAGGTACTGCTATTATTTAATGCAGCACAGGCTTGACTGTGCCTATGAAGCTTACAGTGACTGTGGGCAATATTTCACCTATGATCATAGTGTTTTTTTGAGGCTGTGCCTATTAAGTAGGCTGTGGAGTGTTTGAGAATAAAAAGCATGGTCTATGGATGCCATAAAAACAAATCCCGCTGAAAAGTCTTTAAGGCAGCTTTTTAAGGTTTATTGTCCCGTACTATAGTTAGCTTTGCGTGAGCATTAAAAGGCTTGAGTGCTCATTACTCCACTTTAGAAAAAAAAAAACTGTAAAAACAATGAGAGACTCAAGCATTTAAAAAGGGGCTCCCTCCTCAGTAGAACGGAAGGTATCTGGTTAACCTGAAATTATACAAAGTGACAGTGTGGCCCCATGTGGTTATGTTAACCCACTGGGGCCAGATGGTGCTCTGTTTGGAGGAGGTTATACGTACTGCTTCAGTCTTCTATATTCACTATTGCTGGCTGATTGGCTGAGCAGAGACTCCACTTAGCCAATCATCGGATGATGCAGGACAAAACCCCACTGGTTTAAGGCTGTAGAAATAGCAACACATAAAACCTGTTGATGTGCTGCTGAGCCTTTCAACAAGCTTTTTCTTTGGCCATTCTTCATTATTGTTAGTGTTGAGCACGCATGCTTTGTCAGGCATGGTGCTTGACTGAGCATTGGGATGCTTGATCAAGCTTAATGCTGAGTGCCGCATGCTGCTCGGGTGCTCGGTGGAGGAGCGAGCTTGACTGAACACCCCAGTGCTTGATCTGACACCATGGTTGACCAGGCATGCTCATTCAACACTGATAATAATGAACAGTTGCTCAAGTCCACATCTGAAATGTAAAAGTTAGTTTTTGGACAAATTTTAAAAGGGGCAGATCAACCGTTCAAAAAGAGAATGCGTTACTTACCTCAATAATTTCTTATTGTTTTTATACTGACAATTTATGGACAATGCTGTATTACCAAGTATACACATGTGGATTCAGTACATACATGTGTATGCTTCCCTTGTTTTCAAGGTTTAACATATGCCAAGATATCACAATAACACTTAGAAAAAAATAATAATCTTGTGTTGTATCATGAGAAATTTCAATCCTTATCTAAATACAAGGAAAGGAATAAGTGGATATATGTTCTGTATATAGACACAATTGTTATCACTTTATCATCAACTTAGTATTTCCATGAAAATAATATAATGGTACTGTACAGAATGTGTTTTCAAAAAGGGTCATTATATTTTCTTCTCTCATCCAATCTACTGTATCATCAGCATAGAGAAAGGCAAGGAGCATGACAAGCTGTACAATTGCTGAGGCAAGCATCTGAAGCTCAAAGGGTTTTATGCATGGGTCTTATTATGGGTAACATGAGTTGTGCATGAAATGGTTCAGGTGTTATATAAATTGCCACAGCTGGCGTACTACCCTGCTGTCAAAACAGGCAAAAATGAATTATATATTGGTCCTGGTTTACTATTTCCATCCTAACAGCTCAGTGCTACACTTTACAAGAAGAAACTACAAAATTATATATAAATTATATATATATATATATATATATATATATATATATATATATATATATATGTAGTAGATGGACGGCACTGTGCTGGCTTGAAGTCAAAAAATAGCTTAAAGCTGGTGGGTGCACGTCCCATAAAAGTCGACCCCCGACTCCTCTGGATAGCAAAATTGAACATGAGGACGGCACTCCAGTAGTGTATAGTGAAGATTTATTCACCCAATCACAAACAGCTGTTTGTGATTGGGTGAATAAATCTTCACTATACACTACTGGAGTGCCATCCTCGTGTTCAATTTTGCTATATATATATATATATATATATATATATATATATATATATATATATATTATTATTATTATAGATGATAAGTTAGGTGCTTCCACTTTATCACTTTAAAAAATGCTGATACACAAATCTTAACGTGGTCAGAAACACTGCACACTGTATTATAGTTAGGGAAAGTACTGTATGTTGGGCTTTTCTATGTTATTTTCTTGTTTTGTTACTGATTCATGGCAATGCCCCACTTGTAATTGGTGTGCTCCAAGTTTCCAGAAATCTTTTCTTTTGGAGAAATTGCTTGGCTTGGCATGAAATCCCCAGTCAATGTTTTAAGACTCCTAGATTGAGCGAGACTTGTCTTGACTTTGCTCAAGAGGTGTGAGAGCTATTTGTATATACGTACTTTCTTCCAATACATGCACCAAATAAGTAAATCTGGTAAATCTGAAAAGGTCCTACTGGGATAAAAAAAAAAAAAAGTCAACACGAATAATAAATCCAGGCCTTCAATATATGTTTCCATAAAGTTTGTAATTACCTTTAACAACAATGCTAGATCTGTACCAGCACCTAAAACTACAATAAAACTAAAATATTTTCACAATGCTACTTTCTGACCAGAATTTCCTACATGCTTGAATATTGCCATTTCGGAGAAGAATGAAATTGATGATGGTACATGTCGCATTTAGGGAAAGGTCAAGTAGATTGTTTAAGTGAATGAAATGTCATGAGTTGAAATGTTACACATCACTATCTTTATGATTAAGATGTAATGTTGCCATATTACAGGATCTCTCTCAGTCACCTGCTCCTCAGATCAGAAGGTGATTGTGGCTTTGAGTAGATATCAAGCAGCCACAGCACTGCCTGGTCGGAAAGAGCAAGTGTACTTGCCTTTGCCTCATCCAGAATTACATTTCCAATTTCCCAGACAATGAGTTGTTTGAACAAATGATATCATGAGCGTTCACGTTGCAGGTAAGGTTCATGTAATGTAACTATCTGTGAACATAAGGTCTGATTTATAACTGCATAGAATATGTGATAAATGTACAGTAAACAGCTAAAAAAATTAATTGTTGTGAAGGATCTTTAATGCTCAAATGTATTGTATATAGTGCTAAACTGATATACCATATAGTATATAATGCATATTAAATAGCTACAGACATTTAGAAACTAAAAAGATGTTTTTATTGGCTCATTAAATAATTGTTTTGACATTTTTTAAATGCCAATGTGAGAATTAGCTCCATTGAAGAATACATTGAGATATAAAGGTGTTTAACATAGCCTTCACCAATGTAATCTATTATAATGTTATATTTCTATAGCGCTGGTGACACTGAGCAAAAAGGTAAATTTCTTACCTTCATCCTCACGCTGTAGTACCATATCGTTGCAAAGTCAGGTTGTAAACCTGCCTCCAGGGCACTAAGGAGCCTAAGTTACATTATAATTAAACTAAAAAATAAAACAATGCTGAAGATAAGC
The DNA here is from genome assembly GCF_027789765.1 of Dendropsophus ebraccatus. Classification (NCBI taxonomy): domain Eukaryota; kingdom Metazoa; phylum Chordata; class Amphibia; order Anura; family Hylidae; genus Dendropsophus; species Dendropsophus ebraccatus. The sequence goes on along the minus strand of NC_091460.1, from coordinate 64,214,677 downwards.
TAAAGAGCCACTGTCGTTAAAATTCGTTTTGCAGAAATCAATAGTCCAGGCGATTTTAACAAACTTTGTAATTGGGTTTATTAGACAAATATGCAATTATCTGTATGTAAAAAGCATTTTCCCATGTCCCCCCCTCCTCTCCTTTCTGTCATCCACTGTTCAGAATCATGAAATCTCAACTGTTTTTTCATCAGTCGGATCTGTCTATTCTATGAAGAGGGGAGGGGGGAGGGGGGAGGGGGAAGGAGCAAGATTAGTGGGCAGCTGAGAGCCGAGAACAAAGGATTGCTCAGTGGGGAGCTATTCACAGTGCTATTCAGAGGTCAGAGAGGTCAGTGGTGACTGCAGAGGAGAAAGCCTGTGATGTGAATGTGAATTAACCCTTTGTTGTCCTGTTTTGCTGCCTTTACTTTCTCTCTCCATAGGAAAACTATAAAGACAGGGGGAGAGCTTCAAACTGCTTTTTCATGATAAAAATTCATTTTTCGGCTAATAAAATCACCTACAAAGTTTCTTAAAATTACCTGGACTATTGATTTCTGCAATAAAAATTTTAACGACAGTGACACTTTAAGAAGTTAAGAAAATTATCTTTATTCTTAGCATTCCAGTACTATGGTAACATAAAAGATGGGTATAGTCTTCTAACCTGCTGTTACTCTCCCTTTAAAGGGAACCAATCAGCCAAGTTGGGCTGATTTGGTTCTCTGGAGCACTGTATAAAGCTCCTGTGCTGCTCCTGACACGTATCGGTTGCGGCTGCAGCAGCAGCAGCAGCTTTATATATATAAAAAATTAAGTTTAATCCCCCGGCACGGCAGGTAGTCATTTGGGTAGCTTCCAGCCCGTGTCTAGTCACCGCTCTCTCCCTGTAAACTTAATTTTCTCTGGTATAAAGCTGAGTCGAGCTGGGATCAGTGCCATTATGGCGTAGACCCCGGCCTGGTAAGGAAGCAAGGATCACCCCTCCATCACTATATTGCAATGACATGCTGAATTTTTGCATAAAATATGCTGCGAAACCAGAAAGAATTATATGCGTGGTGAAATTGAAAAAAAACCTCACAATTCTTTTTCTTTGGGGGGAGCTTCATTTTTACGCCCTGTGTCCTATGGAAAAACTGACTTGTTATATATGTTCCTAAAGTCGTTATGATTACAACGATATGTAACACACAAAACTTTTATTTTATGTGATGGCTTGTAAAAAATTCAAACCATTGTTAGCAAATATATGTTTCTTAAAATCGCTCTATTACAATGCTTATAGCGCTTTTATCCTTTGGTCTATGAGGTTGTGTGAGATGTAATTTTTTGCGCCATGATACGATCTTTCCATTGGTGCCTTGATTGCTGATATGCAACTTTTTGATCACTTTTTATTACAATTCTTCTGGATTTGATGCGACCAAAAATGTGTAATTGTGCACTTTAGGATTTTTTTGCGCTTATGCCGTTTACAGTGCAAGATCAGGAATATGATAAATAAATATTTTGGGTGATTACGCAGGTGGGAATACCAAACATGTTTATTTAGTTATTTATTTTTATTTATAACATGGGAAAAGGGGGGGGGGTGATTCAAACTTTTATTAGGGGAGAGTTTTTTTTATGAATAATAACACTTTTTTTTTTTTTTTTTTTTTTTTTTTAGACTTTTACTAAAAGGCCCCCTGGGGGAATTCTAGTATAAGTACACTGAACTCTCATTGAGATCTATGCAGTATAGTCTATGCAGTATAGTGAGTATAGTCATACTGCATAGATCAATGAGATCGGCACTCGATTGCTTTCGGCTGCTGCAGCCAAAAGCAATCGAGCGTCAAGCTGGGATCAGCGCCATTATGGCGCAGACCCCGGCCTTGTAAGGAAGCAAGGATCACCCCTCCATGATTATGTTGCAATGACATGCTGAATTTTTGCATAAAATATGCTGCGAAACCAGAAAGAATTATATGCGTGGTGAAATTGAAAAAAAAAAAACACAATTCTTTTTCTTGGGGGGGCTTCATTTTTACGCCCTGTGTCCTATGGAAAAACTGACTTGTTATATATATTCCCCAAGTCGATATGTAACACTGTTAACAAATATATGTTCCTTAAAATTGCTCTATTCCCACGCTTATAACGCTTTTATCCTTTGGTCTATGGGGCTGTGTGAGGTGTCATTTTTTGCACCATGATGTGTTCTTTCTACCTTGCTTGCGCATATGCGACTTTTTATCGCTTTTTATTACAATTTTTTCTAAATTTGATGCAACCAAAAATGCGCAATTTTGCACTTTAGGATTTTTTGCGCTTACGCCCTTTACCGAACAAGATCTGGAATGTGATCAATTAATATTTTGGGCGATTATGCACGTGGTGATACCAAACATGTTTATTTATTTTTATTTATAAGGGTGGGTTCATACTACGGAATTCTCGGGCCTGCATATTCCGCTATCCGCCAAAAGAAGTGACATGTCAATTCCGTAGTGTGGACCCACCCTAACATGGGAAAAGGGGGGTGATTCAAACTTTATTAGGTGAGGGGGCTTTTTATTAATAGCAACACTTTTTTTTTCTTTTACACTTATACTAGAAGCCTCCCTGGGGGACTTTTAGTATAAGCACTCTGATCTCTCATTAACATCTATGCTGTATAGATATACAGCATAGATCAATGAGATCAGTGTTCTATTGCATTTGGCTGCTGCAGCCAAACTCAATAGAATGCTGAGCCGGGATCAGCGCCATTACGGCGCAGACCCCGGCCGGCACCAGACACGGAGATCGGTCCTCCGTGAAAACTAGGGAAAAGCTTCATCTGAAGACTTAATTAGCGGGCACGGCGAACGGACCGCGCCTGCTAATAGCCGTGCTAAATGCGGAAGCGCCGATTAGGAGGCGTGAAACAGCTGTAATCCCCAGTGGAAGGTGTTGGCGTCCCTCTCCCCCACTACCTGCACCATGTAATGATGAATACAGGAACCGAATAAATGAAGTCCTTTTAACCGCAATGGTGAGTGCACTTGGACTCTTTTCTCTATACCAAGTATTTAAGCTTTTTACTTTGCGAGATCGGGGATTGTTTTTTAATAGTTTGGGCAATTCTACACGCAGTGGTAGAAAATATGTTTATTTATTTATTTTTATTTATAAAATGGGAAAAGGGGGGTGATTGAAACTTTTATTATGTGATGGGATTTTTTATTTATTAAAACTTTTTTTCTACAGCAACTATAAGTTCCCCTGGGTGACTTCTATTATAACTGCACTGGTCTGTCATAAAGATCAATGAAGTACATATGTACTCTATTGGATCTTTGAGATCCATATTTAGTTACAGTGGGCTGCTGAAGCCCATAGTAACCAAATGCTGGGATTAGCATCAATGCAGCAATGAGGCCCAGCCCAGCCTGGCAGGCGGACCATTTTTCTTTCAGTTTACTTATATGCAGCGGTTCGAGGTTACTGACCAATCAGCATTCATCTTCACTGTGTCAACTGAAATCACTTCCTGCATTTGCTTTCTTTTTGTGCTTTTACCAAAGACTAAATGGAAGAGCCTTAACTGCAGTTGTCCTGTAAGTGAGACACATAGTGACCAAATGTATAGCATTGTATCTATATAGAACAGGCAAGAATAAAGTTTTAAATATGTACTATATCACCTTCCCTGCTGATTTTAAATTATTTATTTGTAACAGTGCCTTTTTAAGATTTAGTTGATTGTTCTTTCTCTTAATACCATGTCTATGTCACAATGACTTGTATCCACCCCCTCCTGCCATCCAGCATCTGGGGCAAATGCCTCACCAGTCTACCAGCAATAACTATGTTACCAGTTCATGGTGTTCTATAGATTTTTATTTAGATTTTCTCTCCTTTGCACCAATTATTGTATCAGTGATCCTTATACTGTGATCAAGTAGAATGTCATTCTTAGATACTGGTTGTCTGAAATTGTCCGAAACAATACAAGTGCTGAAAACATGATGAAGTCATTGTGAAGCAATTCCCTGAGCACAGTAGGCAGCGACACATGAAAACAGCACTTATGACATAACCCTAACCTGGATGCAATTTTTAAAGGACACATTAAATTTATAAAACAATTGACCTATGACCACTAGGTGTCAAAAAGCAATTGCCACTTCTAGGGCAAACTCACCAGTTTTATAAGCTAGTTGCATCATGTTTTTATGTGAATTTGACAACTCAATGACAATAGAACAGAAAAACTAACTCTTATGAATGTTTCCAAGGTTTATTGTCTTTCTGGTAATCCACCAGGAATATCTAGAATTATTTACACTTATTTACCTTTTTTTATCCCATTCCTTGTTTAAACTTTGTAGAACTACGTCTTTATTATTCCATGTAAATCAAAGAACTATGTTACTATGTAAATATAATAACTTGTTCTACAATAATACCTTGCTCCTAGCAATGATAATTATGTCAAAAACATGAAAGTTAAGATAATTGCAGTAAAGACAATACGTATATAATATATGTTGTCAAAGGAAGGCATGAAAATAGGACTGAATACCCAGACTGGCCAAAGTTGCTAATAACCTACAGGCAGCAGGATTCTTTGCCGGTAGATAAAGTCTGTGGCACGGCAGTATCAACTAAGTAAAATAACATTGTAACCATTTATAAATGCATTAAGTACATCCAGTAAGACAGGGACACCTACAGATTCCTTGGCCCTTGCCATTGTATTTGTTTTGTTAATATTTAACAGTGCTTTTAAATGGATTAAACTAAGCACTCCTTGCAATCTTTGTGTTTCTTCTTTGTGTCTGTGTGCACTCATTTAGCAGCCATGCATTTGCACATTTGAATCAATAGTGTCTTGACAATGTAAATCTATGGCATAAAGTGGACCTTTCAGCAGCTTTTTTCTCAATACATAACAGTATATAATAGGGCTTCTTACCACAAATCAGGAGATATAACTCTTATCTCAAACATTTGCTCCAGCACTGAGATATAAGCTTTAGAAGTACCAATTTAGGAGACAACCCTTAAGGAGAAATTCTCCTGAGCAGCAAAAGCCCTGCAATGCTTGGTCTCTTAGGGCCCTATTCCACTGGACGATTATCGTTTGCATATCATTAACGATTAACGATCGCAAACGACCACTATTGCGAAAGACCTGAAAACGTTCACTCATTTCCATTGAACGATAATCGTTACTTATGATCGTAATTGCGATCGTTTTTTCTTCGCTATTTATTCGCTATTGCATTCGTATCTATTGCGAACGACCGAACGATGTCTTATTCAACGCGAACGATTTGCGAACGAGCAACGATAAAAATAGGTCCAGGTCTTATAAAGCGATCAACGATTTCTCGTTCGGTCGTTAATCGTTAACTGCATTTCAACCGAACGATTATCGTTTAGATTCGAACGATTTAACGATAATCTGAACGATAATCGTCCAGTGGAATAGGGCCCTTAGTCTAAACATAGTGAGTGTTTACTATTGGGCATGGGGGGGGGGGTGTTAGGGGGTGTAGGGACCCCATAGGCTTAATCCAAATCTTATTTTGCATGGTACTTCTAAAACTTATATCTCAGTGCTGGAGAGAGGAATTGCAATATGAGGTGTATTTCTTGATTCAGGGTAAGAGGCTTCATTGTAAACTGCATTTACATAGGTAAGGAAAAGGTCGCTGACAGGTTCACTTTATAGCCTCTCATGTCAAATCTCATTTCCAGCTCCCATATTTTGTTCCTGATTTTGGCCTGTTCCTGACATATCTTAGAACCCTTGAATCTAGCAGTAGATTTTTCCTTTACAACTCTTGTTTCATGGGATAATAAATCATGTACCAATTGTGTACTAAGCACTTGGGTGCTATATCAAAGCCTGGTTAACATACCTTTATTGATCTGACCCTACATTTCTATAATGTTGTTATATCACCACATTAATATCAGGATATCTATCCCATTCAAAGCTTCTCATACCAAGATTTACATGAATCTGCTGTATGCTGCCAGGTATTTTTTTAAAGGAAATCTGTCAGCTTTAATTCAAGCTCCAAACTGTTGACACCCTTAGGTAGCTGGTAGGTGAAGGAGACACATGGTACCTTCATATTTCTACCATTATGAAGGTGTTACAGCTTGCTGTACTTCAGAAGCTCGGGAACGCCTCTTTGACTTCAACAATAGAATAAAGCTATTTTTCTACATTCTTGAAGCTCAGCTGGATGTATGAAAGTCAAGGTCTGGGTGTTCAGTCCAATCTAAACTTTTCACATGCCTCAATGACTTTACCTATGTTAGTTTGAAATAATACTGTTAGTATTGAAATAAGAAATCACAATTCTCATTTTGTAATGTGTTAACCGTCGAAAACATTAGCATTCCTAATATTTACACTTTCGGAACAAAATGGGTGATATAATGATTGGCTTAGTTTAAGACATAACAATTGACGAAAACATTTCCAGCCCTTAGAAGTAATTAAAGAAAAACATGCCAGGTCACATGTGTTAAATGATCTTCCTCCAGCAGCATGGAAGCAACCGCTGCACTTCTTATACCTTATCCAAAGGAGTACTCCAAAGTCAAGCTCTGTATTGTAATTAAAATTTCACATTTATGGTAGGCATCATTAAAAAGACCAACGATTCATCAAATGGGAGACTCATCAACATGTTTTGAGTGTTGGTTGTGCTCTTATTCATTGCAGGAGGCATACAGTACTTCCTACCAGACCTTTAGCTGTTACTATACTACACATGTAGATAGTTGCAATTAAATATTTTAATTATTGTAACTCCTCAACTCCAGCTACTTAATAAACTGTACTGTAACTTATAAATAAACTAAAATAATATTTTAGCAGACCATCATGCACTTCATTAGATAAGTTGGTATGAAAAGCTTTCAAGACTTCATAACTGTCTACTTGAAATGTATTGAAAAGCAGCCCTGGTTGACTTGACTTGCCAAGAATGCATGACATCTAATATTAATTGGAATCTGATCAAATTCATTCAGCATAAAGTTTTCTTTTTGTAGAGTTCAAGCACTTGCTGCTCTGTAATGTCTAATGGTAACTAACTATTGCTATAAGTATCTAGAACCTGATTTACTGTAAAATTACACATTTTAAAATAAACAATCACTGTACAGTACAACCTCCTTCTTTTTAAATATTTATTAATCTTGTAAATAAGAAAAAAAAAAAAGAAAACATTAAAAATGTATTATTTATATGTAATGGTTTACAAAACTCACCTGATCTACAAGTCAGAGCGAATATCTACTACAAAGTGAAACTTTCCCTCTGGTGGCCTTGATGCATTTATGATTACATAATTGTCTGTTAGAACGAGTGGCATATAATCCTACATTTTCCCTCTGATGCCCGTTGTCTGCCACCTACAGGATCTATTGGCATATATAATTAATCATCATTTTTATAGACGCCAAACCTTTATTGAGTTGCTGTTGTGTTTTGCTGTATTCTATGTTCCCTACAGCTTGTTAAAAATCAACTATAGTGCAGTGTACATTACAATATGTAAGCAGCGCAGTTTCAAGCACAAAGCACCAAAAAGCAATGTTCATTGATAGCAATATATTTTCCTAATATTAAATGGGCATTGTCATTACCAATAAATAGTGTTAAATCGGCATGGGAGGTCATATACTACATCTTTGCAATTGAATTCATTTATTTTTTGCTTGTTGTCTATATGATATACAAAGCTATTAATTGGAGCCACTAGCGTCTCACTGATAAACTGCAGTCAAGGCTCCATCACTAAGGCCATTTGGTCTTTATTAAAAGAAAAAAAAAAAGAGACCAAATACAGACAGTGATGTCATTTCCCCCACTGCTTTGCACAAGTTGGTCCAGGGAAAATAAAGGCTAATTGGCCAGAGTACACCAACTCAACGTAAAATGCAAAGCATGAGCAGCACAAAGGTTCACAAGATGTACCACTGGTGCTGCAATATTAAAATGAAAACTGACAACATACATAAGGCAGAATATATATTTGCTATTAACTATATATTTGCTGTTTTTTTTTACTGCTGATATGTCCCTATAGCACACGGGGTGCGGAGGATGCAGATAAGTTTATTACCTTGATCCTCAGCTCCATTTCTGTAATATAAGTTGTTTACTTCCTATGCTAATTATGTGTTTTAATGCATTGGGGGCAGAAGTACCGCCCCCAGTGCACTGATTCACCCCAGGTGACCCACCCTGGCTGAGGATATTCATTAGAACAGGCAGCCTGGCCGGGGCACATTGGTGCCCTGGGGAAAGTAAGAAATGGCACTCACGACCAAGTTAAGAAACTTACCTTGATCTTCCGTGTGCTACAGCAGGTTATTCTTTTAACCTGATGATGGTTTTCCTTTTATAGCCTTTAAAGGTCTTTAAATACTATAACCCATATAGCATAGAACACGATGACTGCTACATTTGAATTTTATACATTTGCTCCTACATTGTGTTGAGCATTACTAATATTAATACATATGTTACATGGAGGGAGGATACCCTGTAAAAGATATAGGTTATATTCACACATGGTATTTACTCAGCATTTTGGTTAGTTTTGTTCCCCACCAAAAACAGGAGTGGAACTGACAGGGCAAAATTATAGTAGAAAATTTAGCAAAATTTGTTTTCATCCGACTCCTAGTTTTGGCTGAAAAAAATACTGACCAAAAGACTGACAGACATAGTATGTACAGGAAACAGATCACTGATCTCAGGGAGACAAGCCAAAGAGAACACTGTTGACTGCTCGTTAAAGCCCTCAATACTGTAAAATCCTAGAAGCATTTCCCCCTGGGAAACACAAATATGCAAAAGAAAAGCCTATGGATCCTCATTTAGGAGTCTCAAAACACAGGACAAGCCAGATATCCCTCTGGAAAGGGCCCAGCCAAGGGATGGCTCCTGTAGGGAAACCACCAAAACCACCATATTAAGTAGCACTATAAATTAATGTAATGACAAGTAAAAAAAACAGGTTTCCATTCACAGATGGCTGTTTCGGGGTTCTGCACCTCATCAGTGCGGAGCAAGATTTTGGCTAAGTAGGAGCAATGCCAAGTAGAGCCATACGGGAAACACATCATTGATCTCAGGGAGACCAGCCAAAGATAACACTGTGTGAACATAACCTTAGCATTGGGACATAATGAGCTTTTAGTTATATCTTTGGGATCTTTTGATGTGGAGTAACTGGAAAAGCTGCCATTGCAATTTATAAATAAATAATTCATGTTATAACTCTATATAAGGGAACTGATATTTAAGCTGCTCTTTCTATACTAGTTTGGCAATGACAAAGTTCACATAGAACTAGATCGCTTTGGGCTGAGCATGAAATGGGGAGAGCTGTAACTGGCACTGAATGTGCCCTTGTAACTACATTGGAGGCATGAGGAACTAGTGTCATGATCGTGCCTGAAAAGGCATCAGTGCCACCCTCTGCGGTGAAGATCCGACCGCTGCGCCAAAGATTGCACTTTTGGCATTAAGTCCGTGCCTGGTTTTCTTATGTTCTTTGCCTATGTCTTTTGTTACCCAGTCCATGTTTTCTCAGTTTTCCATGCACTTTCCTTGTTGTGGTCTGTTCACTAATTGTGTCTGCTGTGGTGTGATTGACAGGTCTCTTCACCTCTGGATTTTTTGTGTGTTTCTCCTGCTCCACCTATCCGCTTGGAGTCCGGGACTTCTGTTCCCTTATAAGTTTCTCCCTCCCTTAACTCAGGGCTCTTGAAAGTTTTGCAGCTTGTCTGTCTGCTAGATCCTGCCTTTGTGATATTGTCTGTATTCCTGGTTTCCTGATCCCTTGCTTTTCCTGATCCCTTAGCTTTTTGTCTTTTGGTTCAGTGTTCTTCTTAGTCCTCAGTTTACCTTGTGCTCAGTTCTTCTTGCTTCATCTCTGGCTTTGGCTTTACTGTTACCTGGTTGCATCTATGGCTTTTGTCCTCCGTTCGTTTGGTCCTCTGTTCCTTGCTGCTTTCTTGGTCCTGTTCTTCTGTGTGTCTTTGTGACTTTGCCTTGTCTGCTGTCATTGTACCTTGTTCGTCTGTACTGTGTCTTGTCTGTGTTCACACTTTTTTGAGTGCAAGGAATCGTCGCCCAGTTGCGGACTGGTTGTTTAGGACCTGCACTGCAAGTAGGTAGGGAGAGTGTGGGGGGTCTTTGCTATAGGGCCCACTTGTCCTGTGTCTCTGTGTTCCTGGGGGGCCTAACAACTAGTCTTTCCCAATTGCTCATAAGAAACATAAACCCACAAAGGCCTATTCCACTTTCTAGGCAGAAGACAAGCTTACACCTTTCAGAAAAATAAAATTGACAAAATAATCTTTGTTGTGTAACTGTGAAATTGAACCATCTAAAATGTGACATACTTTGATGCACATTACAGGATGTACTTCAACTGTCTGTAAATGACTGTGATGAGTTTACTCATGTTCCTGCCCAAAGCTCTGACCATCTGATTTACGTTTCATTTTCCATTAGATATTACCACTAAGTGCACTATTGATGTACAGCAGAAATGCTTTGCATGTATTAGTTTAGCAGCAGTGTAAATATGTGTAAATTATTAAAGTTATAAACATAACAGTGTTTAAGTAATTGTAGTTGGCAATGTGAATTCTTGGGTATGTGATTAATCGGCTTAAAAGAAAACATATGAAAATAGATTTTAAGATTCACCAAGAAATTATTGTTGCTACGTTGAGATGGTGTAACTTGACTTGTAATAGTAAAAGCAAGTAAAAATGGCATGACATGCATAAAAGTATTCCTCATTGTGCCTTTTTATTAGAGATGAGCGAACCGGCCGAGGTTCGGGTTTGTATGAACCTGAACTCTTGGTTTCTGATTCCTGCTGTCTGCCGCCTCCGTGGAGAGGGTGGATACAGCCGGAGGACCGCCTGGAAAACTGGGATACAGCCTATGGCTATGGCTGTATCCCAGTTTTCCAGGCGGTCCTCAGGCTGTATCCACCCTCTCCACGGAGGCGGACAGACAGCGGGCATTAGAAGCCAAGAGTTCAGGTTCATACAAACCCGAACCTCGGCCGGTTCGCTCATCTCTACTTTTTATGGTTATGTACCTGCTTAGTGACTTAGTGAATATTTCTATAATTTACAATAGGCAATAACGTTCATATAAAATGTTTGTACACAGATTATCTATGTTAGGGTCTCAATAGTTCTGCAAAACAGGGGTTGAAAATACTGGCTTTATGTATGGAAAACAGATATAGAAGGGCCATCATGCTGCCAGGGGCGGTGCAGACAGCAAATATCTGCACAGTTTTTGCAGATCACTCATTTTCTATGCACATTTTGCCCTGGCCTCTGCGTACGCTGCATTTATAACAACTTACACCAGCTCATATAGGAAAATTGTTATTGAAATCAGTGCCAACTCCAAACTGCCATAAATTTTACTGATGCCCACAGGGAGCTGCAGTGCATGTAGATTCATATAGAGATGTCCACCTCTTAATAAATCTTGTGTGCTTGTGCACTGGCCGAGGACTTTTTAAAGCAGACACTGGATTTACTGATCTGGATAAATCCCCTCAACATAACTGTAAGTCCTGTAAGTTTGCATTTTTTAAAATTGTAAGTTAGAACTGAAATCAGCTAACAGGGCTTTGTATATACTTTAAGTTTTTACAACTAAAATAATGTTAGAGAGACATGTCAAGTTTTGGTCAATCCAGGTCTAAGTGTTTAGACTTTGACCGATTGTGAGAATGAGGGGGGAGAGGACCACACTGTGGGGCAGACTGCTCCCCACCCTGTGTCGGTAAAAAGAGTTCGGTTCGTAGATTTTAATTATGAGTCATCACCAGGCCTGTATTTAGAGTTCATGCTGCCCTAGGCACTTTGCACGCAGAGGCGCTCCCCCACCACCCCCCCCGCCGTTACTGTACATGCATGGTATATACCCTGGCACTTGGGTGCCGCTCTGCTTGATGCCCGCTGTTCTCATCAAACAGACGTGATGGAGGAAGGGAGGAGGCCGGGGACGTCTTAGTTTGGGACTGGTTCTGTCCAGTGTTGGACTGGGGCACCTGGGGCCCACCAATATAGAACCAGTGAGACACGACATGCTGACCCGCTCCTTTCCTGGATTCATCTGTATCTGTGACAAATCTCAGAACACCCTCCATTTATATAGCTCTCAGGGTATGCTGGGAGTTGTAGTCTCTGAGAGGACAACCCTGTAATAAATCACTGTGTGCAGAGTCTCCTGGTGGCTGCAGTCTGTGGGTGACAACCATCAGCCCTGAAGGTCCAGCAATACATCTGTCTACAGCGGCAGCTATCAGAGGATTGTACTACTGTACTACAACTCCCAGCATATCCTGAGGGCTGCAGACTGTCAGTACATGCTGGGAGTTGTAGTGCCTGCAGCAGTTATAGTTTGGTCCTATACACTGGATGCTTTGTGGCATATAAGTATACATAGATCTGTGGGGGCTCAGTGCAGGGAAGTGACCCCAGAACCGCACTAATAGGGGATAGAACAAAACATCTCCCCCTATCCCCTATTAGTGATGTTCTGGGGTCACTTCCCTGCACTGAGCCCCCACAGATCTATGTATACTTATATGCCACAAAGCATCCAGTGTATGATGCACCTAGGACCCAACTACAACAGCTGCAGGCACTACAACTCTCAACATTTACTGACAGTCTACAGCCCTCAGGATATGCTGGGAGTTGTAGTGCCTGCAGCTCTTCTAGTTGGGTCCTAGTTTATTAAAAGTTTGCGCCAGTGTACTGTAGTGACCGCAGGGCTGTGTCAGTAAACTACCGCAAACAATACACTGACCCATTGAGACCCCAATGGTACACAGTCTCTGCACACTATAGAAGTGATTACAGTCCAGTTACTAATAACTCACAGGTGACGTCTTCTCGAATTGCCGTCGCTAACTTTTTGCTTTCTTCTCCATCTGGCGCAGCATCATGAAGACTTCTCCGACCACAACTCGTCTGCAGTGTGGGCAGCTGGGGGTGACTGGGGAAGAGAGGAAGCTGGGGGCGACTGGGGAAGGGAGGCAGCTGGGGGTGACTGGGGGAGCAGCTGGGGGGCAGGGGAGCAGCAGGGAGGTGCAGCTAGGGTGGCAGGGGAGAAGCTGGGGTTCAGGGGGAGCTGGGGCTCAGGGGGAGAGGCTGGGGGTCAGGGGGAGAAGCTGGGGGTCAGGGGGAGGGGCTGGGAGGCAGGGGAGCAGCTGAGAATGAGAGGGGGAAAAACTGGGGGCAGGGGGAGAGGCTGGGGGTCAGGGGAGACGCTGGGGTCAGGGGAGACGCTGGGGGTCAGGGGAGAGGCTGAGGGTTAGGGGGAGAGGCTGGGGGCAGGGGAGAGGCTGGGGGGCAGGGGAGAGGCTGGGGGTTAGGGGGAGAGGCTGGGGGGCAGGGGAGAGGCTGGGGGTTATGGGGAGAGGCTGGCGGGTTAGGGGGAGAGTCTGAGGGGGTAGGTGAGAGGCTGGGGGCAGGGGAGAGGCTGGGGGGCAGGAGAGAGGCTGGGGGGGCAGAGGAGAGGCTAAGGGTTAGGGGGAGAGGCTGAGGGTCAGGGGAGAGGCTGGGGGGCAGGGGAGAGGCTGAGGGTAAGGGGGAGATGCTGGGGGGGCAGGGGGAGAGGCTGGGGGGCAGGGGAGAGGCTGAGGGTTAGGGGAAGATGCTGGGGGGGGCAGGGGGAGAGGCTAGGGGCAGGAGGAGAGGCTAGGGGGCAGGGGAGAGGCTGAGGTTAGGGGGAGAGGCTGGGGGGGCAGGGGAGAGGCTGAGGTTAGGGGGAGAGGCTGGGGGGCAGGGGGAGAGGCTGAGGTTAGGGGGAGAGGCTGGGGGGGCAGGGGAGAGGCTGAGGTTAGGGGGAGAGGCTGGGGGGCGGGGAGAGGCTGGGGGGCAGGGGAGAGGCTGGGGGTAGGGGGAGAGGCTGGGGGCAGGGGAGAGGCTGAGGTTAGGGGGAGAGGCTGAGGTTAGGGGGAGAGGCTGGGGGCAGGTGAGAGGCTGGGGGTAGGGGGAGAGGCTGGGGGTTAGGGGGAGAGGCTGGGGGGCAGGGGTGAGGCTGAGATTAGGGGGAGAGGCTGGGGGGGGCAGGGGAGAGGCTGAGGTTAGAGGGAGAGGCTGGGGGGTGGGGGAGAGGCTGGGGGGGGAGAGGCTGCCCCCCACAAAACACAAAACCAGGAGAGGACAGTGCTACAGGGTCTTCTCCTGGCTCATTCTTATGATTAGTCAGGGTCTGAACATGCAGAGCCGGACCGATCAAAACTTATTATTGTTATGTCTGTTTTTTTTTTTGTTTTTTTTTATAATGACCGGTACACTTTTAGGCTATGTTCACACTACGTAAATCTACGGCCGTAGTTCTCGCCTCAGAACTACAGCCGTAGATTTTCGGGGTGGAACATAGCATTATTTGCTATGGGATCCCGGCCGGAGCGTACGCACATTGTATACGCTCCGGCCGGTTCCCATACAGCGCCGCAAACAACTGACAGGTCCATTATTTGCGGACAGAATTCAATGAATTCCGGCCGCAGAAGGACCTGTCAGTTCACACAGTGAAGGGAGCGGCTCTGGCCGCTTGCTTCACTCTGTGCTATGGGAAGCTCTGATGCGGGCACGCGCTGGTGCGCCCGCATCAGAGCTCCACGGAGGAAAGATCATCTGGCCGGTACTTAAGTACCGGCCGTGATGATCAGGGCTGAGACCGGCCGTTCCGTGACCGGAGTCACGGAATGGCCGGTCTCATACGTAGTGTGAACATAGCCTAAATGTAAGATACGGTGTAAGAAACAATGCTTCTAGGTGAGCATAAGTACATGATTTTGTATACAAAGGATGTTGTATAACCGTATGTAATTGAAGATATGCCTAGAAACCCATCTGGGTTTCATATAAGGGTACTGCATGTGACAAGCACGTAAGACAATACTTTATGCGAAATGGCATAATGGACAGTCACTTGGTATTTATTTAACATATTGGTGGAAATTTATAATTGTGCGCCCTGGCATATGCCAGGGAAAAGGTGCAGTTTCCCTGACTAACTCCTTGCTTATCTGATGGGTGGGCGGGGGGAGGGGGGGGGTGGCAAGGTGGGGATGAGGCATGACCTCCTCTTGTGCCTGATTTATCATGATTTATGTTTGTTTGCAGGCATAAATCATGGCAGAAAATGACACTTCTGAGCAGGAGTAGATGTTTTATGGGGACAGGGCTTTGTTAAAGACCAATGTACGCAGGTCTTGATAAATTCCATATTATTTTTTTTAGTGCAAAATAAATATTTTCTGTGCTACCTAAGCATTGTGTGCATGTTTCTGCTTTGAGCAGTAGTAGATCTGACCATCAATAGGTTATCAATAGATCTTAGTGTCCTATTGAGGGAACTTCTGTTATCACTAATAATGGCTGCAGGTCCTCCGTCTCTCATCTCTAGCACGTCTGTGTTGTGGATATGAGGAGCAAAGTACAATATGTAAATTGCTACTTCAAATTTATCTGTGGTGCTACAAGACAAAGAAATATCCAAGCTGTTCTAAGTACTGGTATCACTCACAATGGTTGGACTCCACAATCTAATATGCATCACCTATTTACTAAATGTTTTTTTGTCAGTGGAAATACCATGTAATAGAGCACATGTCGCTCTCCAATAATTGCTCCTGTCTAGTGTACTGTATATTAGACATTACATATTAGTTTCAGCTATTTTGAATGTAGAATATATTCAGTTCTAAGTTGCTTTTGTATCCATTTTATGTCCTACTTAGAATGATCTATTTGTTAGCGCAGTAAATACACAGGTGGGGGGGAGATAGAATGTGAATGTATGCTTCAGAGAAAAGTCATGACTCCCCTACCAGAATCATTCTTAATGTGTGGAATCACTAATGTCTTTTATATTCAACAACATTTACATAAAGATGGAATGCATTAAATCTGAGTAATTGGGATATGGTAAATGCTGACTTGGCAGTCAAACATGCTTTCACTTTTTAATGACAAATATCAAAACAGTGAAATGGATGAGTGGTGTAGAATATGTTATGAATACATTAGCATTCTTTTTCCTATTATGTGAAGCTGCATGCAGGGAGAACAGTACAGAAATAGCCTTATTATCTCTGAATTCTCTGGGATGTATAGACAAAGGGCACTGCCTACTGTGACTATTGTGTTTGTTTTTTAACTTCATGATTAATCCTTATATATTTCTTAATAAGTCAAAGAAGTTTATATCCTCCAACTTTCCAAAGGGATCATCAAATGATTAGTTTATCTACTATAATGCATAAAAACAATACATTTATGTGTAAGAATGCTTAATTAATATCTACAGTTATCCAGTGTAACTTTTGCTTGTTCTGCATCTCCTCTTTTCTTCTTTCCTTTGCTGTGCTCTCTTTTTCTCTCTACCCCTACTGCGTAAACAGCAGGCTTGGATTTCAGCACCATCACTATGATGGTGACACCTGATTATACACTCTTCTTGTGACCCCTGCACTACTATAAAACTCCATTGACTGCTGTCTCTCACATGATATCTTCCCTCTGACTCAAAGTAAATCTTTCTACTGTAATTCCTAGGCAGCAAATCCATTGCCTTGGGGGTTTGTTTGTCTTCCTTCATTCTGTTTTCTGCATGTTCGTGTCATGCACTTCAAAAACATCTGCAGATTTTTCCTTTTCCTTTTGACACCTAAGTTAATACTCTTATTGTTGCTTTAATCCTTTTTTCCATAATTACTGTAGCTCATTACTTGATGCATTCATCCTGCGTCAGCCATTGCACTGGCTACCTGTTCAATCAAAAATACAATTTAAACATGTCACTCTCATCAACTAGAAGCACCTTGCTTTATCTCTTCCCCTCTCTGTATACAACCATACTGTTCCTCATCCTTCACTAATTCTCTTGAACTCTCCTTTATGGTGCGTTCACACCTACAGGATCTGCAGCTGATTTTCTGCAGCAAATTTCATTTAAATAACTGAACACAGCATCAAATCTGCTGCAGATCTGCTGCAGATCCTGTAGGTGTGAACGCACCCTTAGGCTATATTCACACGACGTTAGATTTCAGAAAAGAATGGATGCCGATTGCATTGGGACGCTATGGCATTGAAGTCAGTGCAATGTCATTCTCTGTGTTCACACATCGTTATTTTAACACCATTCTTTAGAACGGGCATTAAAGTAATGTACATGCGTAATATTTCCAGACGCTGTCAACCGAACAGCGTTCGGGAATAATAGCTATTCACACAATGTGTGTACTTTGCATTGAAGTGAATGGTTAATTGATTTGTAAGCACATCCAAAGGTGCCCGCAAGTCAGTTGTAAAAAAAGAATACAGAGGTATCGGCTGCAGGAATGTCCTGAATGCAGCCCGAAGGCCAGTATGCTATGCAACGGACGCTGTTAAACAAAGTGTGATCATAGCCTTATCCTGACAATCAAAATAATTCCTATCATCCACACTTTTAAGCGTGCCTCATAAACATATATTTTTAGATGGGCATATCACATTACATCATTGGATCCTTTACATTATTCCTCAGAACTTAATCTCTTTATTTAACAATATTTTTTTTTACATTCTTTTTAATGTAATGCACTTAATATCAGTACAGACAGTATAATTTCTTTCAATAAAATGTGGCTTAATCGTTGTACAAGTCAATGGAGAGAAATTCTGAGAAAGCCTGCATTGTTTACCTGCAAGCTGAGGCAGTCTACCAGTAAGAGATTTCACCGGAACTACAACTCCCAACATATATAAATATCAGGTCCTAAATCCACATACTGTATAATCAATTCAGTAGTGCTCATCTTGGTTATAGGACATTCCACGTGTGAATAAATAAAGAGGGATAACGAAAGATATGTCCAGCGGCACTCACCATAAAACTTGATCTTTATTCAACATCCAAAAGACATACAAAACAGAAACATGGAGACACCTCTCCTCACAGCCTCAGTCAAAGGCTGTTTCATGCTTCCCAGTGCTTACCAGGTTCTTTGAAGTGCTGGGAAACGGCCATTGGCTGAGACTTTGAGGACAGGTGTCTCCATGTTCCTGTTTTGTATGTCTTTTGGATATTTAATAAAGATCAAGTTTTATGGTGAGTGATGCTGGACCTCATCTTTCTTTAAGCTGAGGCAGTCTACTCGCTAAAGATGATCCACACTGTTTCGGAAAGGCAAATAAAGGCTTCCCCCTTATCTTTTACCATTCAGAAAACTTAGAGCAGCTATCCTTTGTGTAAATAATCTTTTACCTTTTGCTTTATTCTACAGTTCTTCAGTATAATCCCCCCTTTTCCCACCATTTAGCTTCCCAGCAGAATTTCAATATTTGGTGTTGATTCTTCCTTGCTGTGATGCTGCTGTTTTTTTCCTAACCTGCTAATTCTTATATAGCACACAGTAAAGCCAGAGAATCAGTAACCCCATTCCCTCCTAATGTTCCATCTATAATAGTGTAGTATTTTACTATCACTATGTCGTGGCATAGCAGGAAGAATATGTGCTCTGTTGTAATTGGTCAGAAAAGTACGGGATAAGAAGTACTATGTGTTCTACTGGCAAACACTTCAGCTCTAGTTCCACCCTTTTAAAGGAGAAAATACGATCTAGCAGTGCACCATGGAGGAATTCTAAAAGGCTCAATAACATCAGTCAGCATATTAGGCACCAATATTATCTAAAATTCCACCTGCAGCTGCTTTTCAGGATATATTTAACCCCTTAAGGTTAAAGCCAAGTTTCGTTTTTGCGTTTTTGCTTTTTCCACTTTATGTTTAAAAGGCCATAGCACTTGCATTTTTTCACCTAGAGACCCACATGGGCCCTTATTTTTTGCGACACCAATTGTACTTTGTTATTCTAGACTTTATTTTCCCATAAAATATGCTGCGAAACGAGAAAAAAATCATTTGTGCTGTCAAATTGAAGAAAAAAAAAAAAAAGGAATTTGTTTTCATTTCAGGGAGTTTCGTGTCTACTCCGTTCACCCTGGGGTAAATCTGACTTGTTATGCATGTTCCTCAAGTCATTACAATTACAACGATATGTAACATGTATAACTTTTATTTGATGGCTTTTAAAAAATTCAAACCATTGTTAACAAATATGTGTTCCTTAAAAACGCTCTATTCCCAGGCTTATAGCGCTTTTATCTTTAGTTCTATGGGGCTGTGTGAGGTAACATTTGCACCCTGATGTGTTCTTTCTATCGGTACCTTGATTGCGCATATACGACTTTTTAATCGATTTTTAATTAAATTTTTTCTGGATTTGATGCGACCACAAATGTGCAATTTTGTACTTTGGAATTTTTTTGCGCTGATGCCGTTTACTGTGCGAGATCAGGAATGTGATAAATTAATAGTTCGGGCGATTACACGCGGGGTGATACAAAATATGTTCATTTATTTGTTTATTTATTTATATTTATAAAATGGGAAAAGGGGGGTGATTTGAACTTTTAATATGGGAGGGGATTTTTTATTAATAAAAAAACATTTTTACTTTTTTTTTACTGTAACTAGAAGTCCCCCTGGGGGACTTGAATATACACGGCAATGATCTCTCATAGAGATCAATGCTGTGTATATACACAGCAAAGATCTATTAGATTGGTGCATTGCAACGCTGAGTCCCGGCCAGAAGACCGATCTCCCCCCTGTGATCGCATTGCGGGGGGGGGGGGAGATCTGTCCCACTAGACACCAGGGACACCAGGAGCACAGCATCTAAATGCAGCTGTCAGGTTTGACAGCTACATTTAGATGCTTAATTAGCCGGCGGGGCAACGGGAACCATGCTGGCAAATAGAGGAGCTGCCCGGCTGTACATAACAGCCGGGAGCAGCGCCGTTCAGAGCAGGGTCCCAGCGGGACCCCTCTTTGAACTCCCCCCGCGGCACCATGACGCATCAGATACGTCATGGGTTGCTAAGGGATTAAAGACACTCACCTCCAAATAAATCTAGCACATCTGAGGCTGCCATGCATCAGAACTAGATCGGGATTGTGTATATTTTAGCTACAATTTACACATGTGTGCAGATGGCAATTAATAAATTCACATGAAGTAAAAAATTGAGCTCAACGGCAGGCCATGTCTCCTTTTGTGTGGTGGTATGCCCCATTTCCCTTTAATTTGTAAGTGAGATGCAGACTGGTGAAACGTGTAAAGCTTTTGCACAATGTGTAGCTTCGCAGAATAGTTTGCCGCTTTTCACCAGTCTGTGCTAAGTGCAATCCTTTGATAATAGGCCCCAATTGTGTACAGGCAGTAGCAAAAATAATATGACAAGTAAAAGTAATAATTCCTGCAAAATCCATATATCACAAAAAGTGAAATTTATAGTAGTTATCCTTTACAGACCATAATGGATGGTCAACCTATTATTTTCATTATTTTGTACAGAAGTATGGTATAAACTCTAGCTAACACATTTTTATTTTACACATGTTACTATACAATCAAGGTAATGGAATGTACTGTGATAATTTAAGGAGATAATGTAGTGCTTACCTTCTCTTGGCTTTGCCACCTACTTTCGTATTGATTGATACAGCATGAACCTTTGAATTTCTATTACCAGAGCAAAGTGAAAACAAGGGCGAACAATAAAATAAAGAATAATACAATAAAGTATTTTATATATCTGGTTCTACATGGTATAGCTCTAAATAAAAGGCTATAGATCAATTAATAAGTAATGGCTGTTGCTTAAAAAACAATAATAAAATGTACTATTTTGTAATAATATTATTATTATTATTTGTTACATATATAGCACAAGTATATTCCACATTTTAGCTTTATAAGATGCATCTGCCTATAAGACTCACTAAAAACAAGAAAAAATATTTCATGCTAATTAAATATCTATGGTGGTGTAGGGCAGTGAAGGGGTTAAGGTTTATTGTAGTGACAGAACCATTTTAACACTCTCCATGACATGACGTGCATTTTACCCACACATACATAGCTCTGCAGGATGCACAATACACACCCAGCTCTACTGCATCATCCACACCCAGCTTGACTGCATCATGCACATTCAGCTTTTCTGCATCATACACACCCTGCTCTGCTGACTCATACACACCCAGCTCTGCTACATGTAGGCACATACAGTAGTACAATATACAGAACAGCTCTGCTACATTCATACAGACAAATACACAAAAAAATGTTAATACAGATTGCCTCTACCTACAGTACACTTACCTTGACTGCAGGACCTTTAGTGATGTTGGAGCCATATAATTACTCACATGAATGTAATATTACCAAAGTTCCTGCAGAGCCTTCAGCTCCGCTCTGTGTAAGTTCCCAGGGGCTTTCATGCAGGAATCTGGAGGTTATACAAGTCACCTACAGATTCCTCTTCTGCCCAGCACTGATCTCACTGATCAGTATTCTGTAGGAGAAGGAAGAGAACAGTGCAGCTAACAGTAGCTGCACAGATAACTCAGCAGTGGGGCACAACACTGAATCAGTGCATTGCCTAACCATTGGGAGAGCAGTCAGGGCAGTCTGCCAGTGTCAGGCCGCCATGTCTCCTGCAATCTTGAAACACAGCCATGGAGAGTGTGTTCAACTCCCTGGGAGGCTAAACATCTTATTCCTTTGTTTCTAAAAGATCTGCAGCTGATTTCACGGTGCAAATTCACAGCGAAATCCGCTGCGGATTCAGTGTCATTTAACCCTATTGACAATACATACTCGCAGCAGGATAAAAAACCCGCTGCGAGTATGTAAATTAACCCCCCGACGGCTGGAGCGTAACATTGACAGCAGCCGGAGCGTACTGATGCACCTATCCTCCTGCACAGACCGATCATGCAGGCTCCCCTCTGCTCTGCTGCTGCTCTCTCCTCAAGGCTCGGGACGTTTTTTTGTGAACAGATGTACCCATATTTAGGGGATCATTTCAGTGGTTGTAAATTGCAATGATCACCTGAATATGGGTACATGTTTTCACAAAATAACACCTTAATTTTACTCCAAAAGTTTTCACTGAGTCTTCCCATTACATTCTGCCTGGCACTGAACAAAAACTTGTATGACATGTGTTCATGTGTGTTCATGTGTTTAGATTTTGTTTGTTATTTTTTCTATGCTAAAGTTCACGCAGTTGACTTTGGATAAAGAGCTATACTATGACATTCTTATTTGCTTTTTCATGTAAATTAGGCTTTTTAGTTTTTTTTATTAGGAATGGTCCGAACAGAGTTCTGTTCGGGTTTGTACGAACCCGAACCCTCGGTAATGATTCCCGCTGTCTGCCCGCTCCGTGCAGCGGGCGGATCCAGCGGGAGAACCGTCTGGAAAACTGGGATACAGCCATAGCCATAGGCTGTATCCCAGTTTTCCAGGCGTTCCTCCCGCTGTATCCGCCCGCTCCAGACAGCGGGAATCTGATGCCGAGCGTTCGGGTTCATACGAAGGTTCGGACCATCCCTAGTTTTTATTCATATCTTCTTCAGTAGGTTCTAGAATGGCTACTTAAGAGTGAATATATTCCAATATAGTAAATTTCTCAGAAATAATTTGTAGGAACAATATTTGTGTGGTATGCGACTGGATTTATGGAGTGAAACAGAACATGGTCAAAATAATTTATAGAAGGGGTTGTTGGATTTTACCAAACCCACTTTATTAGTTATTACTATATAGAAAACAAACAACAGTAATCTAGTGCTCCCCCATTACAAGGAGGCAAATTAGATTAGTCACTTAGTTCTAGCAATTGCATGCTGCTAGGTCTGTTAATCAGGGACCCTGTATTCTAGTATAAAATAGATATAAGAAATAAATAATGCACTCAGCACTACAATTTATCAAGTAGAACCAACACTGTATAAATAATCAAGAG
Source organism: Dendropsophus ebraccatus (assembly GCF_027789765.1). Taxonomy (NCBI): domain Eukaryota; kingdom Metazoa; phylum Chordata; class Amphibia; order Anura; family Hylidae; genus Dendropsophus; species Dendropsophus ebraccatus. The sequence continues at coordinate 64,191,751 of NC_091460.1, read as the reverse complement.
GTAAGCAGATCGCCACAACACAATATTAATAATCGCCAGACAGTCTCTCACTTGTGTGGGTCAATGCAACTACGCAGGGCCCGTGCACCCTATTAGACAATCAAACAATAACAATATCCCCATGGATACTCCTGGGTAGAAAGGGTAAGTGTCATTACCTGCCTTTCAGCCGTAATTGGGATCCTCCGTTCCAGTGGTGAAAGTTTTTGCATATATTCTTCACTGTACTTGAAGCTCAATCTCTGTTTGCTTATGGCACAAAAATCAACTAGGGCAATGCCCCAGCCGGCAGAACCCTGCACTAGTCTTGACATTCCGAAGTGACTTGAAGAAATATTTTGCAGGGTAACCTCACTCGGATGCTCAAGGTAAGGCTGCTCATGTGGGACAAAAATGTTACGTATTTTTAGAGAATACATCTGCCTTCATCAGGGCACTATGAGAGTTCCAACTCTTCATCACACGCAGTAAGACCCCCACCCCCTTAGATATGAGGAGGCACATATTCAGCTTGAACAGGGAAAACTTGGTAAACAGCATCGAATGTGGTATAGTGCCCCTCTGGACCACATACACTGGATAAGAAGAGAATAAAGAGGACTTAAAAAAACGACAAGGCCAGGGTAGTAGATACTACATAAATAAGGCATAGTGAGGATTGAAAACGAAAAGCAAAATAAAAAATGTAACTTCCATGCACAGCAGCAATGGCAGTTTCTTTGTCTAGCCAAGTCAGGATTAATAATTCTGGTAGCACCACAGGAGACAGAAAAAATATTGTTTTAAATTAGACAGGGTCAATACAGAGAAATATTGGAGCCAAAACACGGCAAAGCTGAGAAAAATGTATAACCAAGATCATTTTATGGAGAATGTCAACATTCCAGACAGCTGTCAGAATCTAAGACTCAATTACATGTTGAGGCTTTCTTACAGGTTGTATTTATGGATTTGTGTAGGTAAAGTGTACAGTGGCTTATAAGGCAGTATATTGATTAGTTTATAAAATCTTTTCAACCTGCTGTGTTTTTCACAAACAAAACAGAGCACAACATATTACATGGAAGATTTGTTCTGAATTTCTAATAAATTCACTAAAACAGGACTGAGCTAGAGTACCAGACTTACGAGTACCATGGTGCTGTTACTGGGAAGTAGACCACTTTTTCTCATGCAACCTTTTAACTATATAATTTTACCATTATGTTTTAGTGAATTGAACCATAAGTGCACAAATTCCTGTTTGTCAAAATCTTTGGTAAGTATAAGTGATTAGCGAGCATGCTCGTCAGAGCTTCTTACTCATTCGAGTATTAGGGTACTCGATGGTAATCGTTACTCGGATGAGAATACTGCAAAGAATCGAGTTCGAGTTTTAGGGCCCTTTTACACGGAAAGATTATCTGACAGATTATCTGCCAAAGATTTGAAGCCAAAACCAGGAGTGGATTTGAAAAGAGGAGAAATCTCAGGCTTTCCTTTATTACCTGATCTCTGTTTATAGTCCATTCCTGGCTTTGGCTTCAAATCTTTGGCAGATAATCTGTCAGATAATCTTTCCGTGTAAAAGGGCCCTTACTTTTAAACAACTTGTTGGTGGTTGCTGCCGATATATAATGAAAATTAGCACTCAATTAGCACTTATAGGCCACTTTGGATTATAACCACTATCTTGGTAGTTGTTGTAGCTGAATGATGGGAAAGTAGTCTCTAATCGGTTAGTCCCGATAGCTGCTAAGTGAAAATGTATAGCGCACACAACTTTGGCAGTCAAATGTAGTAGCTGTATATTACTGAACCTTTGCCAATATAGAAGAAAATGTATTGTTGAAAGAAGGTTCAATTAAACTTGTTACAACTGCTCAGTGCGGTCCGGCTGCATCGCTCGTTGGCACTTATGACTGCAGCACTGGATAATGGCAAATGCCGATAATGATCGTACAATGTATTCAGAATGTTAGCTAGGTGCATACCGCACTGCTCACCCATCCGGGGACGAGTTCCCCGAACGGGTGAGCGGCATTCCAGGACTTCAAAGACCTACTCCGAGTTCCCCGAATGGGTGGGCGGCATTCCGGGACTTCAAAGACCTACTCAGAGTTCCCCGGACGAGTGAGCAGTGCGGTATGCACCTAGCTAACATTCTGAATACATTGTACGATCATTATCAGCATTTGCCATTATCCAGTACTGCAGTCATAAGTGCCAACGAGTGCTGCAGCCGGACCGCACTGAGCAGTTGTAACAAGTTTAATTGAACCTTCTTTCAACAATACATTTTCTTCTATATTGGCAAAGGTTCAGTAATATACAGCTACTACAATTGACAGCCAAAATTGTGTGCGCTATACATTTTCACTTAACAGCTATCGGGACTAGCTGATTAGAGACTACTTTCCCATCATTCAGCTACAACAACTACCAAGATAGTGGTTGTAATCCAAAGTGTCCTATAAGTGCTAATCAAGATCATTTTCATTATTTATCGGCAGCAACCACCAAGTTGTTTAAAAGTAAAACTTGGACTACTTTTGGATAATTACCATGATAGGATTTGTACAATGCTGCTAGAAAGTTCTTTATACTAATACTTTTGTTTCTGTATTTTGTTTTTACTTTTGTATATACTTACTTTCCGTGGTGTTTCCATCATTTTCTGAGGTTGACAGGTTTTCACACGACCTTCCCTCTACCGAACTTAGGTCCCCTGCAAAAATGCTCGAGTTTCCCATTGACTTCAATGGGGTTTGTTACTCGAAACGAGCACCCGAGTATCGGGAAATATTCATCTCGAGTAACGAGCAGCCGAGCATTTTAGTACTCGCTCATCACTAGTAAGTATCATTTAGATTCATGTAGGAGCATTTTAATTTCCATTAAATTTTCCAGGAAAACATCCCACACAACACAGACATGTATCTCAAACGGTCATTTACAATCTGTGAATCTCAAATGAGTGGATTGAAGCATCTCCCATTATCATACCTACTTGAAGCTGCAATTAAATTCTATCTCTACTTGCTTTAAACACTTATAGTAAGTAGTTGGCTGCACTTTACAAAGCTAAAACATCCAGCCTAATGTAATTGCTAGTTACATTACTTCACAGAGGTTTCTTCATGACTTAGAGGTCTAAAAAGATTTAAATTAAGAGCAGAAACATTATCAGTTATGCTTTAGGCAAGATATTTAACCCTTTACCTTCTTGACATTTGGTTACTGTTCTTGCTAGGGTGGCTGGGCTATTTGTTTGCTATGTTGTTTATTATGTTGTTTTGCTATGCAATAGTAGAGAAGGCATTTCAGAAAGCAGCTTACAAATCATATCTGTACTGCAAGCGTATATGTTTACAAAACAATTATTGGTATCTTACCTGAGGTAAAATTCGCTTAGGTTGCAAGTTATGATTAAGTTATGATTTTTCATAACATTGTTGTCAATCACTGCAAAACCTGAAATTTTGTTTTGAAAGGCTATATGGCCTAAAGTACGCTACCATCTTTAAGTTTGTTCCCCACACACAAAGCTATTAAAATATACCCAATTTTTATTTTTGAACAATTCCAAATGTAGAAATTATCTGAAATAAGATAACATTCTCTTAAGCATTTTTGGGGGGCTTCTAAGCAGTTAAGATGGTTGACTTATTCAAAAGGGGGACCAAAAGTAATAGTAAATACCAGAAAAATAAAGTTTAAAAAAATGTAAATGGTTAAAAAAATATATATATTGCCCTTCCCACACAGTGAAATTTTTGGTCACCTGATCTACACAAAGCAATAAACTGATTAACTAGATGTATTTACAATGATCCCTCAACTTACAATGGCCTCAAGATACAATATTTTCAACATACAATGTTCCTTTCTGGACCATCGCAACTTGAGACCAGACTCAACATACAATTAGGGATGAGCGAACTTTTGAAAAGTTCGGTTCGGTTCGATCCGGCGAACCTTCGTGAATTTCGGAACGGTCCGAACCGAACGGAAAACGAACCTTGTTCTAATGGCTAAATAATTGCAGCTACAATAGTGGGAGTGTGATAGGGTATAGTTTCGTTTAGTTGCAGTTGATATTACAATGAAAAAAGTGGGGGGGGGGGATTTCCAAAAATAATGAGAAAAAATAATAATAATAATAATAATAATAATAATAATAATAATAATAATAGGAATAAAATTAATAAAATATAGTGAATCAAAGTGCCAAAATAGTGAAAAAAAATATTGGAAAATTTTTTTTACAAGGAGGATGCGGCAGCACTTGATTGCACCCAGGCCAGTATTGTTGAGAAGAGACAAGTCGAGAACCAGGAGGAGGCAGCAGTAGATTGCTTGCCTCTCAGTCCAGTATTGTTGAGAAGAGACAAGTTGAGCAGCAGGAGGAGGCAGCAGTTGATTGATTCCAGGTCAGTATTATGGAGGAGAGGCTACTTGAGGAAGATGAGGCGGCAGTTGATTGATTCCAGGCCAGTATTATAGAGGAGAGGCTAATTACGGAGGAGGAGGCAGCAGTTGATTGATTACAGGCCAGTATAATTAAAAAGAGACTACTAGAAGAGCAGGAGGAGGTAGCAGTTGATTGATTCCAGGCCAGTATAATCGAGGAGAGGCTACTTGAGGAGGATTAGGCAGCAGTTGATCGATTACAGGCCAGTATAATTAAAAAGAGACTACTAGAAGAGCAGGAGGAGGTAGCAGTTGATTGATTCCAGGCCAGTATGATCGAGGAGAGGCTACTTGAGGAGGATGAGGCAGCAGTTGATCGATTACAGGCCAGTATTATTGAGGAGAGGCTACTTGAGGAGGATGAGGCAGCAGTTTATCGATTACAGGCCAGTATTATTGAGGAGAGGCTACAAGAGGAGGATGAGGCAGCAGTTGATTGATTACAGGCCAGTATAATCGAGGAGAGGCTACTTGAGGAGGATGAGGCAGCAGTTGATCGATTACAGGCCAGTATAATTAAAAACAGATTTAAATAAACTTAGTGGAGGTCTGCTGCACCTAACCAGTACGAATGGAATCCACCCTCTTCGAGTGCACCACTGTCCCAGCGCTAACGGGATATAAATAAATGAATGAATATATACCAATATAGTAGGCTCCCTAGAAGCGGGTGATAAGTTGCAAAAATCATAAAGACATAATACTTATGCACCTGTGTAGATTATACATCAACATTTATTACTAAAATTCATATAGAGTGTTTGGTCCGAATCTCATCAGCCGATCATAGCTGTAAAAAACCCATACATAAGTAAAGCTTATGACAAATAACAATCTAGATACATAGAAGATTCATAAAATTCATATCCAGTAAAAGAATAAAAATAAAAATAAAAAATGAAAAAATGAAAAATATATATATAAAAGAGTATATGTGTGAAAAGAGCCTGGTGATGTTACCCGCGCCGGGCCCAGCGCAGATACCTCACTTGAATGGATTTAGCAGTATTCCCGAATCCCGATGTCTGGCAAGAGCTCGTAACGCTGTTAAGCCGTTGTAGTGGTTATGCCTTGATAAGATAGTCTCTCCTTTCAGGTTTTACACATTAGAGGTATATAACTCTTGTTGGTCACGTGTCATAAAGGGTAGTTGTTCACGTGTTATAGAGGGTAGTTGTAATGTAAACAGCAGACCTTGTAATCATGTATGGTTCATAACCGGTAGCTATTCAAGTAAAATGAAAGTCAAATAAATAGTGGTGGAGTATCCACCTCTCACCCTGTTGGTGGTGAAGCGCGTCAAAACGTTTGTCTGATTGCATCCGCTCCTCCACCTTCCCCCTTCCCTGCTACGTTCACAGCTCGATGAATAAAGGATTTTTCGGCATCTTCTGTGGTGAGTGACCGCCTCTATTGTTCTACCCTTTCCATAATTAAAAAAGACTACTTGAGCAGCTGGAGGAGGCAGCAGTTGATCAATTCCCCTCTCAGGACCAAGGCTTGGAGGTAAGTGACTCTGCCTGGTAGGTTGTCTTCTACCCCTCCCTCTTGTGCCTCGCTTCCTTGCAGCAGTGGGATGTTGCTGCTTCGGTAGCACCTCACTTTCCTCCCCTGATGACACTGAGGATAATGGTGCTTGGGGGCGCCACGTCCGATCGGCGACATCATCATCACCACCACTGCTACTGTCCTCCAGTGGCTGGGACAGGATCTCAGGTGTGGCACTGGATGCCCCTCCCTGGCTTACAGCCACCACCTCCTCTGCAGTCTTTGCACGTTCCACCTGCTGCCACTCCTCATCATCACTAAAGAGTGGTAGAGAATCCAAAGGCAGATCAAGATTTGCCAACAGTTCCCTGGCAGAAGGTGCCCCAGAGTTGGGTGGCATAGTAATAACAGGGGACGGGGCAGAGGACTGTCACTGACCCTCCCATGTAAGGGTGGTGTCGGATGATCCAGCCGACCTCGTTTGGGAGCTTTGGGCGGAGGAAGTGGAGGATTGGGTAAGCCAATCTAGAACCGCTGGCTGTGTGGTTCTTACAGAACCACTGGGTGTCTGGGGTAGCTGCACCCTGCTGCCACACCTGTTGCCCCGGCTGCCGTCGGGCCTGGTGCTGCCACTTCTCCTACCCTCACCGCCTGCCGTTGCAGTCCTTGCCTGGGAAGTGCTGAAAGTAGGAAGCTTGGACATAGTTCTTTGGTTGGTGTAAATTTTTAAAAAGAAATAATCTATTGGGCAGAAGGCACAAATTTTTAGTGACTATTGCTTTGTGGGTTGGAGGCACCCAGCAAAGCAGAAATTTACAGGTTATCCCCAAAAAACAATTTTTTTTAACTTTTGTGGTTACGGGTGGCTAGAGGGGTTTGACGGCAACCAGCAGAGCACAAACGGACAGCTTTTGTGGGGTGCTCACTTCGCCTCAAATAGAACAGCTGATCACAAACAAACCAACTTTTTAAAAAAAATTTTGAAGGTTTTTTTCTTTTTACTTTTTTGGTTGCGGGTGTCTAGAGGGGTTTGACGGCAACCAGCAGAGCACAAACGGACAGCTTTTGTGAGGCGCAGACTTAACGTCACCTAGAACAGCTGATAACAAACAAACCAATTATTATTTTTTTTTTTAAGGTATTTTTTTAAACTTTTTTAGTTGCGGGCAGCTAGCCGGGGTTAACAGCAACCAGCAGAGCACAAACGGACAGCTTTTGTGAGGCACTGACTTAGCGTCACCTACAACAGCTGATCACAAACAAACAAACGTCTAGCATCTCCTCTAGCTGGTTCAATGCTACGTGTCCTGACTCCTGAGTGACTCTTCTTATTTTCTCTCCCTATTTCTTTTTTTTTTATCTCCCTATCTCTCCCTAGATATCACGATTTTTGAGTTAGATGGCTATCTCTCCCTCTCTCTACCTAACTCTTGATTTCTCAGCCTCTTTCACTATGTTTGAGCTTATCAAGCTTTCCCTGTATCTTGTGATTTTTTTTTTTATCTTCCTCTCTCCGGCTTCTCTCACAAACAATATATACTCCTTCTCTATCTCTCCCTGTACTTATCCAGTTGTTTTGATATGTAATCTATGTGTTTTCCCTCTCTGCCTAACGTACACCTCCTCGCTCTCTGCAGTCTAGACACACAATGAGAAAGAGCATGGACGCTCAGGCACTTCCTGTTCCTGGAGTGACGTCACACACCTTGATATTCACATAATATCAGGATACAAAGGATTATAGGAGTAATAATCCTTTGTAGCCTGTTCTATTCTCTGATTAAAGTACAGTTTTGTGACGCCGTTGAGATTTTAACGAACTTCGTTACAAACTTTTTGAAAGTTCTGTTCAGTACCGAACCAAACTTTTTGCAAAGTTTGTAACGAATCTGGTTCGTAACGGTTCGGTTCGCTCATCCCTACATACAATACTACAGACAGAATCTGCAACACATGTAAATAACTAGATGATCAACCAATGAAACTGGCGATTTTACTGGTAAAACCCCAGTATTAGTGAAGTTCGTGCACTGGTTGGCTGTCTGGTAGTGATTCTCTGAGTATAGTATGATACTACATGTTCTGTGCTACTTTGTACTTGGGCCAGTTTTCTATAGAATTTTGGCTTAGCATACAATGGTTTCAACATACAATGGTCATCCTTGAACCAATTTTTATCGTATGTTGAGGGACCACTGTACTCCAAAATAACACCAATAAAAGATTACTGCAAAAATAAGCCTATAGGTCCATCAACAGAAAAAATGGTATGGGTGTCAGAATATGGTAATATTTTGCTGTAATTGTACTGAAGATGTCATTCATAACTCAGGGTGAGAACTTGGTAAGACTTAAATCCAAAAGAGCAATGGCACATTGTTTCTCTATCCTGCTTTTGAAAATAATGTTGTTTGTTATTAAAGAGAAACTAATTACATGTTAGAAGACACAAATCTGCTGTTATGGTTCCATAGATCACGGGTGGTGCCATGGATATTCCCTATCCGCACTTCAGCAAAGCCTTTGATACGGTTTCCCATAAAGAGATGATAGAGAGGTTAGACTAAATCCCTGGATAGTTCAGTGGATTTGTTGTAAGCTGAAGGATAGATATCTGAGGGTTGTTGTTAATGGTGTATCTTCTGAGCAGGGGCTGATTACAATTGGTGTGCCACGAGGGTCCTATTCTGTTCTGGGTCCTATTCTTTTTAATATGTTTGTAAGTGACATAGGAGAAGGTTTGGTAGGTAAGGTTTCTCTGATTGCTGATGACATAAAAGTGTGCAATAAGGTTGATATTCCTGGTGGTGTCAGTAATATGGAAAATGATTAAGCTTTGCTAGAAAAGTGGTCCAAACAATGGAAACTGCAGTTCAATGTTTCCAAATGTTAAATTAATGCACTTGGGGAGGAGGAATCCTCTATCCAAGTGTCATATCAGCAGTTCTGTATTGACTTCAGAAGAGAAGGATTTAGGGGTAGTGATTTCTGACAGCCTAAAAATGAGTCACCAGTGTAACCAGGTGGTAGGAAAAGCAAATCGTATGCTGGGGTGTATAGCTAGAGGTATAACCAATAGGAAGAGGGAGATTGTGATCGCGCTGTATAGAGCCCTAGTGAGACCACATCTGGAATATTGTGTCTAGTTCTGGAGACCTCACCTACAAAAGGATATTGATAAAATAGAACGGGCCGAAAAACAGGTAACAAAAATGATGGAGGGTGTCAGGCATAAAACATACCAGGAAAGACTGTAATCTGTAAGGATTTGAAACTGTATAGTCTGGAGAAAAGAAGAAAAGGGTGGGGGTGGGGGGTAAAACCTTTAAGTATGTTGAAGGACTAAATAAGATTCAGGAGGGAAGTGTTTTTGGAAAAAGACTGAACTCAAGAACAAGAGGACACAGTCAAAGTTTAGTTGAGGGAAAGATCAGAAGCAACTTGAGAAAATATTGCTTTGCTGAAAGAGTGGTAATTGCTTGGAACAAACTTGCAGCAGATGTGGTTGGTAAATCTACAATAACAGAATATAAACATGCCTGGGATAAACTTATATCTATCCTAAAATAAGAAGGGAAATACTAAAAGGCTAAATGGACCTAGTGGTCTTTTTCTGTCTACAATCTTCTATGTTTCTATGTTAGAACTCCAGAAAAATAGTTTATTTGATAATATAAGAAATTGATAAACACTGCATTGGTTACAGATACCACCAGATATAGAATGGTGGGGTCTCTACCAACCATAATTCCGCTCTTTCTACATAAATATGGTTTCTATACTTTACACAGTATTTTCAAGAGACAAAAATGCAAAACGCACCCCCATTTTGGTGATTTTTTATAACCCAGAGCCTCAGTGCAGCAAGGCAATGCTGCAAACCACTAAGCCACCTTTCAGCTGAGATGCTTCCCCACCATCACAGAGTGTACTAGTTAACTATTATATATATAGAAAAAGAAACATATATAGCTATATTTGAACCCAAGATCCCAGTATTGCAAGGGAACCGCACAGACAGACATTTCCCTGCCTATGGGTAGAGTAGGTAGAGCTAGATTCAGAAATGAGGGTGTGGAGCAAAAGGCTTGAAAAGCTGTGATATCACTGAAAGTCTTTTTTGTAAATAGGCCAACAGAAATCCATAAACCAGCAACAGAGGATGCAAAGGGGCACAGAGGCAAAACTAAAGGAAAGGGACAAATTACAAATAATTCTCTATTCCAATAAAAAAAATTGGTCGGACAACATCTTTAACAAATGCTAGCATTCTGTTAAAAGTATTTCTTTCTCTGTTTTTTTCTAACACTGAAAAGTAAACAGCTTGTAATTTTTGGCCTTGATGTCTGAAAAAAAATTCTAAATCAAAGGTCTTCAACTGTATACATTTGAAATATAGGAAAGTTAATAAAAGTTATTACACTGCTCAAATTACAGTTTCATAAGTATGCTTTAAAAGGTGTGCACTAGGCCTTTTACAAATTAGCCAGGAGAGTCAGTTTAATTGACCATGTAAGTACAGTAATAATGTTCATATAAACATTAAGCTTGAAATAACCTGATATGTTCTGAGACTTTTTCAAGGAGTTTTTTTCATAGTCTAATAGTTAGCCTCAGGTATTAATTACCTATTCGTTCTATGTATTCTTATGGATTGGATTGCTTTAAACATCAAAGCAAAGTATTTTTATAATTAGGATTTCACTTGACTTGCATATGTTTCATCCTTGAACAGTAGAGCATAACTTTCATTATTTATGTATTCATTTGTTGTCTTGAGGATTCCAAAATTTGGAATTACAGAAAAAAAATGTAAAAAATAAATAAATAAAAAAATCCACTAGCTTATTAAAAAAAAGAATAAGGCCTAATCAAAGTCCTTGTGAAATCCTAGGACATTAGATTCACCCCTGTCTGTCATATGTGACTTCCTGCCCTCCATTTCCTTATGTCAATAATTGTCTTTCTTCTGGAGGCCACATTTCCTCACTGATAAAAGGCTCTTAGGCTGCATTCACACGTTCAGTGTTTTTCCCGGTCCATGATTGTGATCCGGCAGCTACCTCCGTGGTCCGTGCAAAACAGTCCGTTTTGCATCCGTTTTGTATCCGTGTCCGTTTTTTTCACGGATCTGTCTTACAGCATTTTAAATGACATTGATTACATCACATCCGTGTTTTTCACGGATGAACACAGATGTCACATCCGTGAAAAACACGGATCTCATTGATTTCTATGGGGAATCCTTTCCATACATCCGTTCCGAGTAATGACATGTCCTATTTTTCAACGGAACGCATCACGGATCCGTGAAATCACGGAACATCTGAATAGCCCCATAGAAAGCAATGGGCTGTAAAATTGTCCGTGTGCACGGATCCGTGAGCACGGACAACTTCCCGGAACGTGTGAATGCAGCCTTAGACTTATCTGGCTCTACATACTGTAAGCACACATGTCTCTGTAATAAAATATAGCTGTCTGGGAGCTGTCAACAAGTATGCTTCGTTATGAACTCCAACTTGTAGAAGCAAATTGACTATATTGGCACTGGGAAAAAAATATCTTAAACTGAAAAAAGTTTCTATTAGACCACATTTTATGTTAAGAGTACCTGTAAAGTTTTATGAGAAATGACTATAACGCAGCACTGTGCATTTAGGTCATCTTAATTTTCGATTCTGTAGTGAAAAAGCTAAATGGAGCCCCCATAGTCCTCTTCACCAGAACAGCTCACTGAAGTTACAGGTTTCATGAAGGGCACATTCTATCCTTTTGTGACTATATACGCATACACATTTTCTGTATGAATTCCCCCTTGTTAAGTATTTCATTATTTGATTTTGCTTATTGAATAAAGATTAATTGTACTTGTTTTAGGTCTAAGTAAAACATTGTTGTTTTTTTTATTTTTTTTTCATATATTGGCACTGTGATATTTGATTCATGTAGCATTTTTAAAGAATCTCTAGTACTTAACCCTTTCACATTAGCCATACGGCTATATACATTAATACTGACGATGCAGTAGAAATGTACTGTACATATACTTTCCTGGGGTGGAGATGTTTTAATGTGTGCAGGCTGCTTTAGTGTGAGCAGAGCATGGCATAATGACAGTCACTGACGCCTTAAATGCTGAGATCTATAGCCATTGCAGCATTTAAAGGTGTCAGTGACAAGAGTGGTACCTGTCACTGACTGAATAGTTTAGTAATAAAAGATGGTAAATTGTCATTCGGACTGCTAAAAATACAGTAAATTGTGTTTAAGGCACTCAGTGTGTTTTTTCTTTAGGTTTACTCATATCTCTTGCTAAGATATTTGCTTCACTATTAACCTTTTTTTTCCCACTGTACTTTCTCCGTCTTTACTACTAAATTCAATGGACATTAAAAAAAAATAAAAAAAACATCCAAAAGGGCCTGAACTAGAATGATGTACCAATAACCATAATTGTAATGATGGTCGCCAAAAAAAGCAAAATGAAGGACATCATTTGGTACTTAAAATGACGAATGCCATTTTGAGAAAATGAAAATGGACAGTAAAAAACGTCATTTGAACATGGTCTTCAGTTGTAAATGCAGAAGACATTTATTTTGAGCTTGGCTCTTAGTGTGGCAAGCATCCTAAACTTAACACGCTGTTCTTGCATTTTTAGTATTGATACACTAATTATTTTTGCTTTACTTTGCTCTCTGTAGGTACCTTATTCGCTAAACTAATCTTATTGCAATCTTGCAGTGTTTGTGAAATCATGGGCACATACATGTACGTGTTTATATATTATATCCCTATGTATGTGGCCTTTGAAAATATTAGTGCAAGGAGATAAATCTAAACTTAAAAACATTGCTCAAATCAGAATTACTGAAATATTAAAGAAGTCACAATAAATTTTTGACTACAAATTAGTTGTCTTACTGCTAGGAGTCCCAGCGATCAGCTTTAATCTGTGAACCTGGCAACAAGCATTCCGTTCTGCAGTGATTCCATAGGGGACATAAAACCTTCCATAGTGCCTGTTAAAATCAGTGACTCATCCGTGTAGTGTGTGGACATGATGGGTCCTCCAGAGGAAGCGAGGTGTTGCTGTCTCAGATCTGGTTAATTCCTCTGTTAACTTGGGATGCTCAAATGTGGTATATAAACTAGGATTTCTAAACCTTTGAATTAACATCAAATTAAAAAAAAATGTAAGATGGATCTATTATGCTAACACACCACCTTTATCATTTTCATTTTTACTATCATTCTGAGAGAAATTGGAAACTAAAGGCACCACAAGCAAAACAATATGCCTAATTTAATTTCATGTATTGTCACGGGTAACATAAACCAGCCATAATTATAACTGCGTATGGGAGAGTATAAGAAAAGAAAAAGCACAATATATAGAAATATCTTTTAAAAAAAACCTTCGGTCGGGCAGGGATTTATTGTGTGAATAGATTATGTATATTTTATTTTTGTGCAAGGCTTTGAAGTCTTTCAGTTTTTACTGCTAATGCAGCTTGAAATTTTAATCATATGTTGCTTTAAGTGGCTAGAAAATTATTTTATAGGTATTGCAAAAAGACTGTTTAGTGCTAAATTATAAAATATCATATAGTAGATGTGAAAAAAGAAATTCTAATTTTTTTTTATTATTTTTTTTAGAGAAAAACAATGTTTTAATATAATGGCATTTTTTTTAATTAAAATTTCTTGCTCAAACTTTTGTCCTATATACCTTCTGCTGCAACTGATAAACAATTTGCCAAACAATTTTCTGGTAGTACCCTTTGAATCCCGTCACATCCCTTGTGGTTATTTTACAGAGAATGCTTACTGAAGTATCACAAGCCAGCTCATTTTAACTAGTATCTTAGCTGGATATTTGTTGGAAGGAAAAATGCAGCATTAAACAGAGCTGATGGTTTAGTTTTTAATTATGCAGTGAAAAATCCAACTATAAATTGTACATTGTTTCCTCGGTAGCAATTTGTTAATTTAACCAATTCCTTAATAAGGAAGTACTTATATACACAGTTCTTAACATAAACAAGTTTCAATCACGTTTTATTATGATGACTAAGAAAGTTAAAAATCAGTGTCTAATACATGTAAACAGATCATTTAAAGGTATTTGGGTTAGGCTAAAAAGTTCAAAAAGTCATGGTGACCTGACTGTTAGAATGCCCATTTTTTCCTGTTGTCCTATTTAGTCAGACTACAGTAGTGATTACATCAAGAAGAGATGAGCAAACTTACAGTAAGTTTGGCCAAACGCAAATCTGATCACCCTGCCATTGAATACCATTGCCTGGAAAAGATGAATACATACTTAGGCCTGTAAGGGCAACTTGGATAAAGCCATTGGAGACCTATTACTCACATCCTGGACTTTTCTAGGCCGCAGCCACATACAGCCACAATCTCTAGCTTGCAGCAGGTTGTCAATCAAAGTAGAATTTGGTGTGCTAACATCCAGGATACCTTAACCACGCCGCCCTTACCACACCAGCACCACCGAAATGACTCTTAAAAAACTCCTTTTAATCCTTCATGTCAAAATAATTTATTTAAACAGGGACATGTTTAGAACAAGATTTACAAGTATTTCTCTAGATCCTTAAAACACAGCTGGATACATGAAAGGTACCAGGTGTCTCCTTGCCCTAAGAGCTACCTGACAGTGTCAGCAGTTTGGAACATGTATTACAACTGACAGATTCCCTTTAAGGACCAGAGCTCCTGTGTTTTGAACTTTTTAAATGAGATTCCATTAGCCTTTTATTTTGCTTATTCATATATCCAAGGGAGTGTTGCACCTAGGATTTCACTGTATTTAGCGCTTTAGCCGGCAACTGACAGTGTTTTCTTTGGCTGGTCTCCCAGCCATCAGTGATCTGTTTTCCCAATGGCTCTACTAGGCATTGCTCCCACGTATCCAGAATCCTGCTCCACACTGATGAGGGGCAACAGCCTAAAACAGCTGTCTGCGGATGGATACCTGGCCTTGGTTTTCCCCTTCTCATAACATTGACTTATAAGGCCACTTAATATGGCGGTTTTGGTGGATTCTGTACAGGAGCCACCCCTTCGCTGGGTCGTTCCTGGAGGGAAATCTGGCTAGTCCTGTGTTTTGAGATTGTAAAATGAGGCTCCATGGGCTCTTTTTTACATATTCATATCTCCCAGGGAGCGCTGTATTGAGCGCTTTAGTCGGCAGCCGAAAGTGTTATCTTTGGCTGGTCTCCCAGTGATCTGTTTCCCGTATTTTTCAAATACAACCTTTCTTACTTTATGTCTAGGTATATGTATAGTTATAGCTCTGGCATGCTTTTTGTTCTGTTGCCCTTCTCAATGCATGCCAGTACTGTGGTCTGTTCATCTCCTGTGCCAGTACTTGGGCTAAAAATACAGAAAAGATCAACTGCACACTGCAAATGCACATACCATAGAAATTTAGGGTTGGGTAACTGCTACAGGAAAAAGAAAGGGGAAAAAAAAAAAAAAAATATATATATATATATATATATATATATATATACACACACAGTACAGACCAAAAGTTTGGACACACCTCCTCATTTAAAGAGTTTTCTGTATTTTCATGGCTATGAAAATTGTAGATTCCCACTGAAGGCATCAAAACTATGAATTAAAACATGTGGAATTATATACTTAACAAAAAAGTGGGAAACAACTGAAAATATGTCTTATATTCTAGGTTCTTCAAAGTAGCCACCTTTTGCTTTTATTACTGCTTTGCATTCTTTTGATGAGCCTTAAGAGGTAGTCACTGGAAATGGTCTTCCAACATCTTGATGGAGTTCCCAGAGATGCTTAGCACTTGTTGGCCCTTTTGCCTTAACTCTGTGGTCCAGATCACCCTAAATCTTCTCGTAGCACCCCATCACTCTCCTTCTTGCTCAAATAGTCCTGACACAGCCTGGACGTGTGTCCTGTTGAAAAATAAATGATGGTCCAACTAAACGCAAACCGGATGGAATAGCATGCCGCTGCAAGATGCTGTGGTAGCCATGCTGGATCAGTATGCCTTCAGTATGTGGTATGCCATGCTGGATCAGTATGCCAATTTTAAATAAATCCGCAACAATGTCACAATCAAAGCACCCCCACACCATCACACCTCCTCCTCCTTGCTTCACGGTGGCAACCAGGCATGTAGAGTCCATCCGTTCACCTTTTCCCATCGCACAAAGACACAGTGGTTGGAGCCAAAGATCTCAATTTTGGACTCATCAGACCAAAGCACAGATTTCCACTGGTCTAATGTCCATTCCTTGTGTTCTTTATCCCAAACAAGTCTCTTCTGCCTGTTGCCTGTGCTTAGCAGTGGTTTTCTAGCAGCTATTTTACCATAAAGGCCTGCTGCACACAGTCTCCTCTTACCAGTCGTTGTGTCTGCTGCTAGAACTCTGTGAGGCATTGGCCTGGTCTCTAATTTGAGCTGCTGGTAACCTGCGATTTCTGAGGCTGGTGACTTGGAAAAACTTCTCCTCCGCAGCAGAGGTGACTCTTGGTCCTCATGTGAGCCAGTTTCTTTGTAGTGCTTGATGGTTTTTGCAACTGCACTTGGGGACACTTTCAAAGTTTTCCCAAATTTTTCGGACTGACTGACCTTCATTTCTTAAAGTAATGATGGTGTCAGGAAGGGGCTCTGGAACGACAACAGATGAGTGCAGCCCTGACACTGACACCCGTCCCAACTGGCCCTACCTGCTTGCCTCTACAGCCCTAAACGACTGAGGACAACTTGGAGCCGTGCCCTAGCCTGATGTAAGTGAGAACACAAAAACGAAGACAAGACGTACAGACAAAAAAGGGGAGGTCAGAGGTCCGCGTCAGTAACAGCCGGTCAACAAGGTACAAAATCGAGATCCGAGGGAAAGTCAAGGTACAAGCCAAAATGGTCGGGAAAACGAGAATAACAGAGTCAGCAGAAAAGCGAGGTCAAGAGGAAACTAGGAATACTAGGCTCTATCGCAGGCGCTCAAATGAGGACAGGGAACAATACTTATACAGCCTGGAGTTCCATCCCCCCCCCCTGATTGGAGCTGAAACTCCATGCTCAGTGCAGGAAAGTGTTTAGACTGGAGCAGACAGCCATCAGTCACTTGATGATCATGCCGCTCAGCTGGGGCAGGATGAGCCCAGCTGCGGCTCTCAAAGCGCCTTGGCGCACTAACCGCAGGCCGGTCGATAGGGACGCCGTCGGCGCTCCCCTAGCAACGAGTCCTGCACCAGGGACGCCGCAGGCGTCTCTTCCAGCATGGCCACGCGCTCCTGATGACACAGTCAGGAGCGCCGCCCGGCCGCAGCGTCATCACAGCAGGCCGGCTGCTAGGGACGCCGTCGGCGCACCCCCAGCAACCGGCCCTGCGCATCGCCGGCGGCTTTGTCCTGAGTCCGGCCGCGCGCTCTGGCAGAGTCAGGAGCCGGGCGCGCGGCTCGGATCCTGACAGATGGCCACTCGTTTTTCTTTACTTAGCTGCTTTTTTCCTGCCAGCGTATCCACATGACTTCTGCACAACACAACTGATGGTCCCAACCCCATTTATAAGGCAAGAAATCCCACTTATTAAACCTGACAGGGCATACCTGTGAAGTGAAAAACATTTCCGGTGACTACCTCTTAAAGCTCATCAAGAGAATGCCAAGAGTGTGCAAAGCTGGAATCAAAGCAAAAGGTGGCTATTTTGAAAAACCTAGAATATAAGACATATTTTCAGTTGTTTCACACTTTTTTGTTAAGTATATAATTCCACATGTGTTAATTCATAGTTTTGATGCCTTCAGTGTGAATCTACAATTTTCAAGTCATGAAAATACAGAAAACTCTTTGAATGCGAAGGTTTGTCCAAACTTTTGGTCTGTACTGTATATATACATATTTTATCCCGGTGGAGATTTGTCAAATAGGCAGGGTTTACAGCATCAAAGCCTGTCCAAAGATCTTGCTTACACCGGAATAAATGTTTTTTCTTGAACCCTCTCACCAGGGGACAAAAAAACTCTGGGACCAGTCTGGGGAAGGCAACAGAACCATTCAAGTGGTTGGAGGAAGGGATGGTAACAGAAGTATTAATGTAGAATGTACCAATGTATCAATGTGTTTTTCGTGATTTTAAGAAATTAATTTTAATTTGTCCGAGTAAACATATTTAGGATTGTCTTCACTTTATACAGAACCATGTTTATTTCATATTATTTCTTTAAACACTTTCCTCAAATAATTTTAAAGTATTTTAAAAAATTACTTTTAACATTATCAACATTTTAAATAGTACAGGTCTTACTGCTGAATATTTATTACATTAAGATTACCTTTTTTTAATGTGGTACAAGAACAACTATTATTCATACACAAAGGAATTAATTTGAAAGAAGTATTTTATTTCTATTCTTTGAATATTTGATCCTAACTTGCAAATTCTACAGCTAATTGCCAGTCATTTCTTGCCATGCACAATAATAGACAAAATGATTGACTTTGAAATACATGATTGCTAGACTTCACATACAGAAAATGTGCTTGAAGTAAACACTTTATGATTTGCTGTTCATAGCCTCCTACTGATGATAAATGTACAAACTAAGAATAAATAGTAAAAGAGTGAAAACATGATTGAATTATGGATCTCTCTCTTGAACCTTTCTTCTTTTGAAACCTATTTGATTTTTGAACTATAGCTGCCTTTGTTATTGAGTTATGTATGCAATGCTAAGGAAATAGAAGATATTTTATAAAAATAAGCTTTTTTATTGCAGGAAAATATCATGAGGTTATCCATTATTGCTATTATTCTGTCAAATACCTTATTAAAGGTAACCTATCGGCACGATTGTGCTGATATGGTTCCCAGCAGCATAGTATAGATCTACTGTGAAGCTCGCGGAGCATACCAGCCCCACCGCAGATGTTTAACTATGCTGCGTAAAGTCAGAAGAGGGGCTGCAATTAGTCATCTTGGCAGGTAGCCGTCCGGAACTAGTCACGGCTGTCTGTCTGTCAGCGCTCAGTGAGAGGATGATTGACAGGCAGAGAGGCCACTAACGGGTCTCTCAGCCTGTCATTCATCCTTGCACTCGGGCTGACAGGCAGAGACCAGAAACTAGTCCCGGGCGGCTCCATGCCCAGATGACTAGTTGCCGCCCCTCTCCCAACCTCATGCGGTGTATTAAAACATCTTTTTTTCCCTTTGTAAAGTTACTACTCGGCTGCGGTTGATATACTCCATGAGCTGAACAGTAGATCTATACTGTTTGGCTGGGAATCATATCAGCACAACTGTGCTGATTGGTTACCTTTATGGTGACTGTATCAACTTTTTTTTTTTTGTTAACATCCCCATTGCCTATATGTGCGGCATGTGGGTGTTAAAGGGAATCTGTCAACACCCAAGCCCTACCCCAGATTCTGACACTGGGCTGTAGTTGGCAGTCAACCTTATAGGCCTGTTACCTTTTAGTAATTTGTCTGGGGGGTACTTTTGTAATGAATAGTCAAAGAGAGGTTGTAGATCACCGTTTTTGCCATACTCTGGCATCCCTCATCCCTGCTTTATTCTTCCTCTTCCTCATAAATAATCCCTGCTGCCTCCTGACCTCCTGACCAAGAAAAAAAAATGTTATTGGTCTCTATGTTTTGTCTGCAATTTTTTAAAATTGTTTATTTCACATAATTGACTGCAGCAGTTTTTTTAAGACTGTTCAATTGTATTAGACTAATTTATTGTTGCTCGAAATTTGAAAATTGTGCTAAATTTTTCCTTCTATGTGTACAAAAAAGTGGGGTATTTTTTGACCAGCGTAAACCACTTGCCTTTCCTAACATACACACCTTCACTCTTTACTGAGCATTTCACCCTTGTTGAGTAGGGTACAATTTTTCTGCCTAACTTTGTTTTAAAACTCCATCTCAACACATTTTGTGTCATAAAAAATATTGAACAGGAAGTTGTTGTTGTTATTATTAGTATTTAAACTTTACTTTTTATTCTGAATAACCTGCTAAAATAATTCTTCAAGTTATTATGATTCTGTGGATATCTATTAAGTAAATATGAGCAAAGGCAGATCGATGCACTAATCCCTGCTTATACTGTACATGTTTATAAGTAATATATAGAGAGTAAAAAAATATATAAATAATCTCTTCTTTGCAGACTATTTTTGAATAAAGTAATCAGATCCTGGTGACCACTCAGTTCACCTGTATGATCACTGCAAAGAATATGTAGTATTATAAGCCACCCTTTTAAGTCAATGAAGTAAAAAGCAAAAAAATAGCGGACACTATTTGTAGAATTACAGTTGTAGAATTGGCAGTTAATATTTCACAGACTATCCCATACAGGATTAGTTACCGTTATTAAGACTTCTTCTTATATCATAATTTTTTAATTTTTTTATTTTATTTTTCATTTTTTCTTTTTATTTTTCTTTTATTTTATTTTTTGTATTTTTTCATTCTTTATTTAAACATTTTTTATCTTGCCTACCTATATTTTGTTTTCCCCGGAGCATTTTGCTGTATGTACCGCTCACCTGAGGGCCCCCCGTGTGCGACATATCTTGTGCCCGTGACCTTTTGTCTGCAAATACCATTATCATCATCTGCCACCCTGCCCCGGATGAGACCGTTCAGGATAGGATCGAGGCTGTGATTCACCGCGCACGAAGGCATCCTCAGAACCACGAGGACGCGCTGAAAGACCTCTCCTTCCCAGAGCTGTTACTACCGATCAGCCGTAGAAAGAGCGATACTACTACCAGCCATCTCGGGACGGGTGAGTGGCGTTGTAAACGCTACAATTGAATTAAGACTGTTTACATATCTCAAATTATCAACATTTGGAACACAAACTAGCTCTCGGTTTGAGTGTACATTTGCTACAATATATACAAAGTTGTGAATTACATGTTGAGGATTCAGAAGGACCATAAGTCCGAACTCTAGAAGGACTACAAGTCTAAGACGTGCTACGGATCCAATAGGACCACGAGTCCAAAGATGAACTGTTGAACCAGAAGGACTACAAGTCTAAGACTAACCTTGAATCACTAATTACACCTAAGAAGCGTAATAAGCTTTTACTTTACAATCTTATTCACTTTTATATCCATAAATAGTGACTTTTTAATTAAACGCCGGGGAACAAGTGATATAATCCTATATGCAACTAGCACTTAAGGTTAAAGGCAGTAGGATCTTGCATACGGCCAGCACCCAGCGGCACCGTTGTTCATTGTTTTAACCTAATGATCTATTAATTCATTTTACTTATCGATTTATTCATATATTTATTTTATCTGTCGATTTGTTCTCATACAGTGTCAGATGTGCGGACCATTATGTGAATACATTTTTAACTCAACAAATTGTTACCATTTTTAGGAAGAGGGTTGTCTGGGCCTTGAGGACTAAAATATTCCTTTAAACTGTTTGTAGAATGCCTATTTTTTGTACAAAAAAAAAATGTTGAACAGTCTACAACAAAATGAAACTTTTACATTTAATGTATAAAACAATGTTCTATTTTTAAATACTGCCTTCAATAATCCTTCTATGCAAAATAATATATTACTATCAAAGATTATTACTTGGTTTCCAATTTTTATTAAAAAATAAATACTTTAGAACAATCTGATATGCCAACACATCATTACCAAGGAACACAAAAGAACCCCTTATCTCAGTATGTTACACTGAATGTTCTTGAGAATGCAGTTGCCATATTCCTCAGTGTAATACATAACTACAATCTGCAGGGAAAATTCCATTGTGCTGTTGCAGATACTTAAATTATTTTGCTCAATTGTCAGAGACATGTCAAATAAAAGAATCTCTGTGAGTTAGTTTAGTTCAGTTAATGATGGCAATAAATAAAAGCATACATACATAAATCCATTCATACTGGACATGAAATGTCTCCCAATTTGTGTATGGAATTAAATAAAATTGTGTTGTGATTTTTTTTTTTTTAACAAAAATAAGATATTTGTGGATAATTTGAAGCATTACTGTCATTTCAATAAACGTTTAATATTTCACATAGATATGTCAAAATATTTTGATCGCACTGGGTTTCAGCCCTAAGATCGGGGCTGTGACTTCACCTCCCTTAACCCTTAGACGACCCAGGGCATATAGTTACGCCATGGAAGTCTGTCCCCAGACGACCTAGGGCGTAACTGTACGCCCTGGGTGTTTCTCCCGCTATGAAGCGTGCTCCGGAGCGGAGCGCGCTTCATAGCAGGTGGGGGCTGGCTGCAATCAGCAGCCAGGACCTTACCGGTAATGACACGCTGCAGCGATCGCGCTGCCGCGTGTCATTAACTCCTTAAACGCCGCGATCGCGGCGCGACCACGGCGTTTAAGTGTAAGTGACAGGGGGAGTCCCCTGTCACTTACCGATCGGGACCCCCGCAGTGTGACTGCGGGGGTCTCGATCGTTGAAACGGACTGCTGGAGGTCTCTCACCTGCCTCCGTGCGGTCCGATCGGCGATCTGCTACACTAAGCCTGCACAGGCAGGCTCAATGAGCAGATCGCCGATAACACTGATCAATGCTATGCCTATGGCATAGCATTCATCAGTGTAGAAATCAAACTAATGTATGTACAAGTCCCCCAAAGGGACTTCAAATGTGTAAAAAAAAAAAAGTTAAAAACACTAACACACAACCCCAAAACCCCTCCCCCAATAAAAGTTGAAATCACCCCCCTTTCCCATTATATAAATAAAACATATAAAAATAAATAAACAAATAAACATATAATATACCGTAGCATGCGTAATTGTCCGATCTATTAAAATATAACAAGCGTCATTGCGAACGGTAAACGGCGTACACGAAAAGAGGGAAAAAAGTGCGCGGATTACCGATTTTATGTTACATTATATATAAAAAAAAATTAATAAAAAGTGATCAAAACGTCCGATCTTCACAAATATGGTATTAATAAAAACTAGAGATCATGGCGGAAAAAATGACACCCCATACATAGGTGAAAAAATAAAACCGTTAGAAGCGTCACAATAGTCCCATTTTATTTATAATTAATTGCCAAAAAAAAGGATTTCATTTAAAAAAAATATATAACATTAGAGAATCTGCGTAAACCTGCATATGGTTGTGTTCGGGCTGACCTATAGAATAATAGTATCATGTCGCTGTTACCATATAGTGCATTACGTAGACACAGGAACCCCCCAAACGTTACCATATTGCATTCTTTTTTGCGATTTCACCTATTTATATCTTCATAAATAATATATTTGGAATTCCATCATACATGTTATGGTAAAATGAAAGACGCTATTACACAGCACAACTATTCCTGTAACAAATAAGCCCTTACATGGCTTGTAGATAAAAAACTGAAAGTGCTAGAGCTCTTAGAAGGGGAGGAGGGAAAAACGGAAACACTAAGATCAAAATTTGCGCGGTCCACTGGGTCATTTTGGGCCTGGTCCTCAAAGGGTTAAAGTTCTGCCTATCCCTGGTTGCATGTGATAGAGCCTCTTTAGAATGTGACTAAGCTAGCGTTGTATCCTGATTGTGTCATATATTCCCTGGTTTCCTGATTTTAGCTTGACTTTCTAACTATTTCCCCCGATCGGAAGATTTTGTACCGCAATGACCAATAGTTATTGATTATTGTTTTGGGGGTTTTTTTAGACTCATCTTTGTCTAGTGTTTGACTTATAGAAGCACAGTGATTAGTCTTCAGGTTGCTAAGGAGTCAATCACTTCAAAAGTAAGGGACAACGTTAGGGCTTCACTTGTCCTGTGTCCCTGGGTCCCAGCCGACAACATCGATAGGTGTGGATTAGGGATGAGCGAACTTTTTAAAAGTTCGGTTCGGTTCGATCCAGTGAACTTTCGTGAAGTTCGGATTCGTACGCACCAAAACTAAAATGAACCTTGCAATAATGGCTGAATAAGTGCCAGTATGATTGCGAACAGACTATTCATGGAGGAGGATGGTCAGCCTTGGAGTGGTGGCCTGGGATTCCTTGCTGATGATGCTGGTCACCGCACTTTCCAGAATACGGACGAGTGGGATGATGTCCTTGATGCATCAAAAGGGATCAACAATTGGCACGACATGTTCGAAGAAACCTGTGCACTGTGAGGTTTATCACATGTGCCATAAAAGTGTATGACTCCCTACTCCCTTTGTGGACTACAACACTTTCCACAGTTAGTTGACCTTGGCTCAGCCATTCATATATCTCCTACCTGATGGTCCGGAGGAGCTCCTGCCCACTACAATTTTTGTGCATATGCTTTTTTTCTTTTGAGGATGACTTTATTCATTAATAACTTCGGGATGCTTTTACCTATCCGGCCGATTCTGAGATTGTTTTCTCGTGACATATGGTACTTTACACTTCTGGTAAAATGGAGTCGATACTCATAACGAATCTTTATGAAAAACACCAAAATAACGTGAAAAATTGTAAAAAAAATGCATTTTTCCAACTTTGAAACCTTTCTGCTTATACAGAATATGGTTATGCCACATAAATTATATATTAAATAGCATTAGCAACATGTCTACTTTATGTTGGCGGCATTTATTAAACTATATTTCCTTTTTTTAGAAAATAGAAAGCTTAAAACATTAGCAGCAATTTTCCAAATTTTCAGTAAAATTTCAAAATCAGATATTTTTAGGGACCTGTTCAGGTTAGTCCAAGTGTATTTCAGGGGACTATATGTTAGAAAGCCCCACAAAGCACCACATTTCAGAAACTGCACCCCCCAAACTCTGCAAAAGCACATCCAGAAAGTTTAACCCTTTAGGGGAGTCACAGAAATAAAAGCTAAGTGTGTAAGAAATTTGAAAATTTTTATTTTCTGTGCAGAGATTTTAATGTAATCCAATATCTTTCATAATGATAAACCTATTAGCAGAGAAATGCACTCCGTTTCTGCAGTTTATAGAAATAACCCATATGTGGCCCTATTGCGCTATTTGACGCAACCACAAGCCTCAGATATAAGGGAGCGCCTAGTGAATTTCAATGCCTCCGTTATACAGTATTTGGTCATTTTTGACCGTACCACTTCAGGTTGGCAGAGGCTCTGGGGTGCCAAAACCTAAAAAACACCCCTAAAGGGACAACATTTAGAAAACTGCACCCCTCAAGGAATGTAACAAGGGGTGCGGTGAGCATTTGGACCCCACAGGTGCTTCACAGATTTTCAGAACAATGTGGTGTAAAAAAGGAAAAATTCTATTTTTTACACTAAAATGTTGTTCTAGCCTTCATTTTTCATTTTTACAAGGGGATAAAAGAAAAAAAAACACCAAACGTGTAGCGCAGTTTGTCCCGAGTACGGAAACATCCCACATGTGGACATAAAGTGCCAAGCGGGCGCAGGACGAGCGTCCAAAGGGAAGG
This sequence comes from Dendropsophus ebraccatus, assembly GCF_027789765.1. NCBI lineage: Eukaryota > Metazoa > Chordata > Amphibia > Anura > Hylidae > Dendropsophus > Dendropsophus ebraccatus. Next base: position 64,166,379 of record NC_091460.1, on the reverse strand, counting down.
AGCGCCGATTGGCCTTTGCAAGCTGGATTTTACTTGAATGGATTTCAAGGGTCATGTCGCATTTACAGAGCCCTCGTGCTGCCAAAACACTGGAAACCCCCCACAAGTGACCCCATTCTGGAAACTACACCCCTCAAGGAATCTAACAAGGGGTGCAGTAAGCATATGGACTCCACTGGTGACGGGCACAAATGTGGAACAATGTGACGTGAAAGGGAAAATTTTAATTTTTTTCACTTTCACGGCACAAATGTGTCCGTCATCAAGGGGTCCATATCATCACTGCACCCCTTGTTAGATTTCTTGAGGGGTGTAGTTTCCAGAAGGGGGTCACTTGTGGGGGGTTTACAGTGTTTTGGCAGCACAAGGACTCTGTAAATGCGACATGGCATTCATCATCCATTCTGGCCACATCCAGCCTTCAAAATCCAAATGGTGCTCCTTCCCTTTGAAGGCTGGCTCTGCGCCCACATGGTGCTTTATGTCCACATGTGGGGTATTTAAGGACTCAGGGGGAATTGCTCTACACATTTTGTGTGTTTTATTCTTTTTTAACCTCTTGTGAAAATGAAAAATTTAAGGCTAAACCAACATTATAGTGTAATAAATTTAATATTTCATTTTCACGCCATATTGTTCCACATTTGTGCCCGTCACCAGTGGGGTCCATATGCTCACTACACCCCTTGTTACATTCCCTGAGGGGTGTAGTTTCCATAATGGAGTCACCTGTGGGGGGTTTAAACTGTCTTGGCAACACAGGGGTCTTTTAAATGCAACATGGCCCCTCTAAATCCATTCCCGCCAAATCCAGCCTCCAAAAACCAAATGGCGCTCCTTCCCTTTGGAGGCTTACCCTGCACCCGCATGGCGCTTTATGTCCACATGTGGGGTATTTCCGTACTCAGGTGAAATAGCTCCACACATTTAGTGGTTTTTTTTATCTTTTAACCCCTTGTGAAAATGAAAAAATCAAGACAAGATCAATGATTAAGTGTAAAAATTAAACATTTTTTACACTAAATGTTGGTCTAGCCTTGATTTTTTCCTTTTCCACAAGGGGTTAAAAAAAAGTGAACACAAAACGTGTAGGGTAATTTCCCCTGAGTACTAAAATCCCTTACATGTGGACATAATGTGCCATATGGGCACAGAGCAAGCCACCAAAGGGACAGAGTGCCATTTAGAGGCTGGAATGGAGGATAGAGGCCATGTCGCAATTAAAAAGCTCCTGTGCTGCCAGGACAGTAGAAACCCCCCAAAACTGACCCTATTCTGGAAACTACACCCCATAAGGAATCCAACAAGGGGTACAGTGAGCATATGGACCCCACTGGTGACGGGCACATATGTGGAACATGTGCTGTGAAAATAAAAAATACAATTTTTTCATTTTCACGGCACAAATGTGGCCGTCACCAGGGGGCCATATCCCCGCTGCCCCCCTTGTTAGATTCCTTGTGGGTTGTAGTTTCCAGAATGGGATCACTTGTGGGGGATTTCTACTGTTCTGGCCGCACAGAGGCTTTGTAATTGTATCATGGCATCCTCTAATGGGAATGGCAGCCATACCTATTTAGCTGGGGAAAAGGGACAATTCTAATTTATTTGGGGGTATTAGGCCAATTATTAGTTTATAAGGTTGAAAATGGCAGAAGTCCATCAAATTCAACCTGTGTTGATCCAGAGGAAGGCAAAAAACCCTCGTAAGGCAGACGACAGTAGCCTCATCACAGGGGAAAAATTCCTTCCCGACTCCATAATGGCAATAAGAATAATCCCCGGATCAACGTGACCCCTGAAATAGGAATAAGGGGCAGAATTTACATAATGTAGAACTCCAATGACGTGTGGTACGCCTTGAAGCGATCAAGTATGCAGAGGCCGGGGGGATCAGGACAGGTGTCACACTGGAAAATGGTGTCCTTCCTGATCCCCCTGTTACGCCACACCCTGCACTTCTTCTGGGGTCTCCCGTTTTCCAGTGTGCGGGACGTCACCTGGAAAATGTTGCAATGGTGCGATACGGGTCCTTCATATCCAGAAGAGCTGGGTCCGCTCCATGGCTGCTAAATATTAGGGCTTTATTACTGTTTCTGATATTTTTGGATCGTGCTGCAAGCTACAGTAGCTCGGGCAGCGAGGGACCAGAAGAGGGGGTGCTGGTATAAAAGTTATCCCCGTATAGGTGGTAACCTTTATCCAGCAGTGGGAAGATCAGTTCCCGAACGATCTTCCCACTAACTCCGAGGATGGGGGGGGCATCTGGGGGCTGGATTCGGGTGTCCCTTCCTTCATACACTCTAAGGGTACGTGCACACTGCGAAATGGCGAAGGATAACCCTTTGTGCATTCCGCAGCTGGCACCCGCTGGCCGACTGATGGAGGTGCGCGTCTCCGCTCGTGTCACACTCCATTCTATGCACGGGCAGATTTTGCCCTCTGTCCAAAGAATGAATGTGTTCATTCTTTGGACGGACAACGGAAGCCGCCCGTGCATAGAATGGAGTCTATGACACGGGTGTAGACGCACGCTTCATCAGTCCGCCGGCGGGTGCCAGCTGTGGAATGCACAAAGGGTTATCCTTCGCCATTCCGCAGTGTGCACGTACCCTAAATCTGTAAGTGTACCCTGAGGTACTCTCACAGAGTTTGTAGAATTTCACGCCATACCGTGATCTCTTATTGGGACAGTACTGGCGGAAAAGACGTGTCTGGGGGGCAGCGTACGCTACGCTATCCCCAGAAACGTCACTGGATGATGAGGATGAATGGAGGAAAGAAGGATCCCCCCATTCATCCTCACTGGTTGTTTCGGTGTCGGAAGCAATAATAACAACGTATGCGTCTGACCCCGAAAACACCCTGGGGGCCATCTTTATACGGTGATTGGTATATGGGGTATGTAAATGTGTAGTGGTGTAGTGTAAAACTTTATTTCATGTAGTGTGGTGTAGTGTAGTGTTTTTAACGTGTTTTTTTGATAGTAAGAAAAAAATATCCCTACGCCAAGAAAGGATCTGCTGATAAATGCCGCACTTTTGTGCGGCACTTATCAGCAGACATTGGCGGTAGGATATAGGGGGAAAACACGCCCCTACGGCAAAAAGGAGGAGTTGCTGATCAGCGGCGCACTTATGTGCAGCGTTAGGGAAAGAAAAAAAGAAAGAAAAAAAAAGATATTCACTGATCAGCTGCTAGGGGGCAGTAGAGCGATGCTGCCGGAGATTGCCGAGGCCCGCCGAACCCGAGGACCCGAGTGTTTACAAAGATTTCCGACGCTGGACGACCGAACCTGGAAGTGACCCGAAGAAGACACGAGGACGGCGCGGACCGCAGATCGTCGCTCCGGACGCCCAGATCAGGTGAGTATGGTACACCTGCACCACACACACCTGTTCTGCACCCCTCAGCTACCTAGCTGAGGGGTGCAGAACCCGGCGACACAGTTTTTTTACAGTATGATCGCCGTGATGGGCCGGCCGGTACTGGCCGGCCTATCAAGGCGATCGTGGGGGTGGCATCGGCGCCATCTTTGGTGGGGACACTAATGGCGATTGGTGCTGTCTCGGACAGTACCAATCGCCATTGCTTTCCGGGTCACCGATGACCCGGAAAGCTGTTTTCAGCTGCTATATGCTGATCTGTATTGATCAGCATATAGCAGCGATCGTCGGCACGGGAGGGGTTAATCACCCCCTGTGCCGACGAGCAGAGATGGCCTGCTATACATTATAGCAGGCCATCTTTCCCGACCGCTGTGTGTGAACACACAGCGATCAGGGAAACATTGTGCGTAAGTATACGCCCTTTGCGTTAAAGCCCACCCTGCGGGGGCGTATACTTACGCCCGATGTCATTAAGGGGTTAAAAGAGTACTCCAGAGAATGCTTGTTTTGTTTTTCAAATCAACTGGTAAAACTTACAGTACTTATCAGATGCTGTAGGTCCCGCAGGAAGTGGTGTACAGTATTTTTTCCAGTCTGATATAGTCTCTCTGTCAAAAGTAGGGGAGGTTTTCTATGGGGATTTGTAACTGCTCTGCTCAGTTCCTGTCATTGACAGAGGTGGCAGCAGAAAGCACTGAAAGGCCTGAAATTTTCATATAGAAGTCATTTAGAAATCTGAATAAGTTTTGAACACCAATTGATTTACCCCCCCCCTTTTCTGGTGTACCCCTTTAATTGTCGACACAAATTATTATTAATTATTGACATGAAGTGCAGAATGGCAGCACTTGGTCATACATGTACATTCAGTCTTCTGATACTTGAAAACATTATTGAGTTAAATTTGTCATAATTGAATCATAGTTAAGCAAACAGGTTGAATATGATTGGATAAAATAATATTCAGATGTAATTCAAGGATTGAAAGACGCATTACTAAATTAGGCTAAATTGGACCTGGGTCCAGTCTGGTGGGGCAGACACTCATCTATATTTAAGCTGTCGGTACTTTAGTGCTGCTTTCTACTTTGATTAATTTGAAAGGTCTTCCTGTCAGCTTTTTTTTCTTGCGGGTTAGTAGTTTAACAGGTTGATTTAATCGACTCTTCAGAGAATAATTTAGTATACAGTTACAGACATACATTTCATTCGGCTATTGTCTCTGAACTATATGCAAACAACCGTTCTCGAGGGCTGACAGCAAAATAATGTCTGCAGAAAATTTGATCCGCCATGTTTTTTTTTTTAGCCATGGTCTGTGGCATTATTATCTTAATTCTGTTGATCATTTGACACTTTAAGCAAGTTCACTGGCAGATCACTACAACATAGCAGTGACAACAGATTGACCAAGTTTGACTGAGGTAGCAGGTGAAGAACCTAAAAATTTTACCTGACACAGCATGGCGGTGACAAGAGTGACCAGGTTTGACTGAGGTGTAGCAGGTGAACAACCCAAGAATTTTGCCAGACACAGCATGGCGGAGACATTCTTTGAAGAGATGTATACAGCAAGAGGTATATACTAGGAGACACGGCACTACCCCCCCACCACCAAAGAGGTAGTAATGACCAATCAGGCTCACCTGGACACAGTTCTGAGATCTACGGTGCTCTGCAACCAACAAAGTGTAGTCCTTGAATAACGGCACTGTAAAAATGAAAGTAGTGCGGCACTCGTATGCGATCCAAAGTATGATTTATTTAGCCATACAGGACAGAGATGTTGCACAGAAAGGCGACGATCGTTTCACGCACAGACGCGCTTTGTCAAAGCGCGTCTGTGTGTGAAACGATCGTCGCCTTTCTGTGCAACATCTCTGTCCTGTATGGCTAAATAAATCATACTTTGGATCGCATACGAGTGCCGCACTACTTTCATTTTTACAGTGCCGTTATTCTTTGAAGAGAGCCAGTTGGCCCTCTGAAAAATTGCCTGTTGTCTCAGCATTTGTGTACGAAGAGATGGAGGAGGAGGAGAGAAAACATAAAGAATCTTTTTGTTAAGCTGCTTTCCCTCGGTGAAGAGTAGAATTTCGGTGAAATACAGGCTTTGTTCATTTTAAGAAGCGTCAACCTGTCAGCAATGTCAGTTGACAGGCGGGTGTGCTTATAAATGATGATGCCACCAACTGCACTGTAGACCAGCTCTGACAACACGCTACAGGAAGGGCAGCACTTCCAAGGCGTACAGCGCCAGTTCGGACCACGTGTCCAGCTTTGCAACCCAGTAGTTGTATGGAGCAGAGTGATCAGGCAGGATGTTGGTATGGTCAGCTAGGTACTCCCTCACCATCTTTCTGAACAGCTACCCCCTATTCTGTCTAGACTGGTGATGGGTAACATAGTTGTGCTGGGGTACCATAAAACTGGTAAAGACCTTGGAGCATGTTCCCCTGCCAGTGCTTGACAAGCTGCCTGCTAAACCTCCTCTCCCACCCTAGTTGGCCCACAGAAAAAAGTCCTCTGCCGCTAGCGGTGTTAGATGGGTAGAATATTTCAGCTTGTGCACCAGGGCCTGTTGATATTGATTAACTCTCATAACACTTTCCTCTACAGGAATAGGAGTGGAAAAGTTCTACTTGTACCAGGGGTTCATCCAGTAATCGTTGTTGCCAAAATAATTTCTAATGCGAGGGTCACGGAAAAAGGCAGCCTAACATAAAGTCAGCCATGTGTGCCAGAGTCCCAACACACAAGAATTCCCTCTCTTCAATAGGCTGACTCTCCATTTCCTCCTCCTCCAACTCCTCCTCTTCAGCCCATACACCCTCAACAGATAAGAAGGAATGAGCATGGGTACTCTCATCAGTCTCCCAAACAGTCTCCTCCTCTTCCTCCTCATCCTCCCCCTCCTCCAATACACGCTGATAAACAGACCCGAGGGTGGTCTGGCTATCAAGCAAAGTATCTTCTTCCCCCATTGCCTGTGACAAGCGCAAAGCCTCTGACATCATGCTGAACAGTGAGTTTTCTAGCAGACAAAGCAGCGGGATGGTGACGCTGATAATGGCGGCATCACCGCTGACCATGTGTATTGACTCCTCAAAGGGGCTTAACACCTAACATATATCAGACATCCATGTCCACTCCTCATTGTAGACTTGAGGAAGCGGACTAACCTGACTACCATTTCTCATGGACGTTGTCAGCTGGTAGTCTACAATTGTTCTGCGGTGCTGGTAAAACCTGTGTAACTTGGAATTCCATCGCGTTGGCCATCACCTAAGCTCATCAGTTTCAGCACCGCCTGTGCCACTTACCCGTGGCAGTGCTGCTGCGCCTAGAGCCTGGTAATTGAGAGAAGGAGGAGTTGAAGGAAGAGACATAATAAGCCTGGGAAACCGTGACTGATATAGGCCCCTCAATCCTCGGTGTGGGTAGCACATGAGGGGACCCAAGGTCAGACTCCTACCCCAACTAACTTGGTCACTCTGTCAGGTGTGTCAGGCTACATTTTTGGGTGGTTCAGCTGCTACCTTATCTAACTTGGTCACTCTGTTGTCAACCCCATGCTGTGTCAGGCTACATTTTTGGGTGGCTCAGCTGCTACCTCATCTAACTTGGTCACTCTGTTGCCACCTCCTGGTGTGGCACAGGTTGCACACCACAGTCCGTAGGTCATCCTCATACTCTTTAAAGAACCTCCAGAGTTGTAAACATCTAGGCCTCGACATGGGAGCTTCACTCCGTGAAACAGTTGCTGATCTACTTTCTCTGGCCACCCCATTGCCTCTTCCAACCTCTTCTGGTGCTGCACTTGCCTCCCCCTGAGAAGCCTCTTGACTAGGCTTACCAACCCAACCCAGATAAGTCACCTCATCTTCCACAAGCTCTTCCTCCAATTCCTCACTCTGCTGTCCCCTCGGACTTACTGCCCTGACAACAATGTCACTGTCTGACAACCATGCCTCATCTTCATCATCCAACACCTCTTCACACACTACTTGCAAGTCCCCACTCTCATTACTGACAGACTGCGAAAGTTTGATATTTTGGCATCGGGACAGAGCAACCGCTCAGGTTGCTGCTGAGCAGTGGTATGTGACTCTGGGGAAGGGTCCTGAAAAGAGTTCCTGGGAGTATACCGGATCTTAATCCCTAATTTCCATGGAGGGGCCAGGCTGGGGGGAAGAAGGGTGAACTGGAGGAGCCACAGTTCCACTCCCTTGGCTAGCGTTGGTGAATTGTGTGGAAGACGGGAGTGAATGTAACTGAGAGGACACACTGATTCACTAGACTGGAGTGAATGTAACTGAGAGCACACACACATTCACACCAGTGCAGTAAATCAAACAGATAGCAAAAACGTATTCACTAGACTGCGGTTTGTGTGCTGCAGAGAACACACTGATTCACTGGACTGGAGTGAACTTTACTGAGAAGACACTCACATTCACTCCAGTGCAGTGAATCAAACAGATCGCAAAACCATATTCACTAGACTGTGGTTGGTGTACCGCAGAGCCCACACTTGTTCACTAGACTGTAGTAAATATAACTGAGGGCAAAAACGTATTCACTAGACAGTTGTGAATAGTACAGACCAGTATTTGGTGAGCCTAAAATGTACCGCTAAAATGCTTTGATAACTAACAGCACTCATCAGTATTAGGCAAGCCAAGAATATACCCCTATGTTTTTTTTTCTTTTTTAATAGCGTAAGTTGCAGTATGCGGGTCCCAGCAAGCCAAGATGCTGCAGCAAAAATGAGTACTGGGAGGACTTTTAATGTAGTCTATGGAGTCTGTGTGTACCAGGTGCTGTATGTTTTAGAGCACCGGTTACATCGGACAATGCACAGCCAGGATAGGTGTAGGTGCACTACAGGTCCCAGCAAGCCAAGATGCTGCAGCAAAAATGAGTACTGGCAGGACTTTTGGTGTAGTCAATGGAGTCTGTGTGTACCAGGTGCTGTATGCTTTTAGAGCACCCGTTACACTGCACAACCAGGATAGATGTAGCTGCACTACAGATCCCAGCAAACCAAGATGCTGCAGCGAAAATGAGTTCTGGGAGGACTTTTGGTGTAGTCTATGGAGTCTGTGTGTACAGGTGCTGTTTGTTTTAGAGCAGCTGTTACAGTAGACACTGCACAGCCAAGATAGGTGTAGCTGCACAACAGGTCCTAGCAAGCCAAGATGCTGCAGCAAAAATGAGTACTGGGAGGACTTTTGGTGTAGTCTATAGAGTCTGTGTGTACCAGGTACCATTTGCTGTATGTTTTAGGGCACCCATTGAAATGGACACTGCACAGCCAGGATAGGTGTAGCTGCACTACAGATCCCAGCGAGCCAAGGTACAACAGCAGCAGAAATGAGTACTGAGAGGACTTTGGGCAATTTATTTGGGGTCTATGTGGACCATCTGCTATGCCCTTTCTGGCACCAGTTGCTCTGCACAGTGTGCAGCTAAGATGGTGGTAGCTGCACTACAAGTCCCAGCCAGCAGCCAAGAGGAGGCAAAAAAAAATGTAGTTGTAGCCATTAGAAGGACTGTTGGGCTCTTTGTGGATGATTCCTGCCTAACAGACTCTATTTTCCTCACTCTAACACTCTCCCTAACAGACAGCAGCCCTCTCCCTAAACTCATCCAGCCTGCAACTGAAGCGAGCATCGCAGGACCTGATTCTTATATGCCCAGGTCATCTGATCTGGCCAGCCAATCACTGCTATCAACGTGCAGGGGTTCCCACGGGATGCTAGGAGGTCCCAAAGCCTCACTTCATGTTGATTGGCTGAGAAAAAGCCACCAAACATGCAGGAAGAGAAAGATGCTATTGTCTTGAGTATCGCGAGATGCTCGCCTGAGTACCGATCACCTTCGAGTACCCTAATACTCGAACGAGTACCAAGCTCAGACGAACATGTTTGCTCATCTCTAGTCGTCAGTAATGTTTTATTAGTCTGTCAGACATTATATAATAATGGTTTATCATTATTTACTTGCTAAAAACAACGTATGCTCTATTTAAAATGTTTTCTTTATTATTTATTTATTTTAATAGTGGTGTGGGTTCCCATAACTAACACTGTGGGTGCACTTTAATAAGACCAATATATTTTACCATGTACTTATTTTACTGGTAGGGGTTTTCTCATTTATATTTGCAGTAATATTAATACCATTTATAGTGGTAACATTTTCATAGTTTGAACATTTTGGAACTTGCTGTCCACTTTCATATGTATCATATGAGGTTGAACCTCCTCAGATATTAGGGGAAGCATATTTCAGGCAGGATTAAGTGATATGACTTTTACCCTAAAAGGAGGTTTGTAATGGCAAATATTTCACAACAGTTTTTTGTATCCCTATATGTATTGTGTTTGCGTGGGTTTCCTCCAGGTACTCCGGTTTCCCCCAAAACCCAAAACATGCATATAGGTTAATTTAGATTGTGAGCCCTAATGGTACAGGGACCAAATTTAGCAAAACTATGTAAAGTGCTATGGAATCAGTTGGTGCTATACAAAATAAAAAAATAAAAAAAGCATTATTATTACAAACCAAAGCAGCTAATGCCTTGATCTGCTGTATATTTCCATCACTCACACAAATGTGAAACTCACATATCTCAACTTGAAAAGATATCCCTTATCTATATAGTTAAATAGAGTATGAATAGAGAGCTGACTGCACACACACCGTGCACCCTATTCACTTGGGGGACTATTTTTTCTCTATTTGTAGTGGAAGCCTCAGAGGTCAGACCCTCATATATGAGCTTGTTATCCTCTATCCTGTCTATAAGGACAAACTTTTTGAGTTGACAATATCCCATTAAGGAATAATGGCATTTTATTTTATTGTCTTAGTGGCATCTTGGATTAAAGGGGTTCTGCCTCCAATAGACTTTATTATGCTTAACAGGAGAACAGGAATCTAAACATATTTGCAATATGCATTTCATTAAAATAATCACCCCCTATAAAGATAATTACCTTCTATAACATGAATGGCGCCCCCTGCTGGCTCCTCTGTCCGTCCATGTAACAGTTTTTCTGGTCGAGCATGCGTATATCTGCCTCCCCTCTCTGCTTGTGCCTGGCTAAAATCCCTCCACCTGCCGGAACTACAATAAGTACTTGTTGCTGTGAGCCCTCATAGAGCTACAGTTTGTGCCTTTCTCTGCTCCCACACAGTATAATATAAAGATGATCCTGGGCAATTGCACTTGGCCCCCATCCCCCTGCAGCTGCCCTGGTTCCTGTGTGTCAGATGCAGGAACAGGGCAGCTGACAGAGCGGCTGCTGGAGCCAACACCCCCTCGTCCTGTCCTGCTGCTGGTGTAATGTTACACTGCTCGGCAGTCGGGACAAAAGTAAGGCCCCGTTCCCACTGAGCAAAGGTAGCGGAATTCCGCGACGGAATTGTCCGCTGCGGAATGCCGTTGGCCTCCCGCTCATAATGGGAGTCTATGGGAGGCGCACGCTGCTGCTCTGTACGCGCTGAAGAATGAACATGTTCATTCATCAGCGCGTACAGAGCAGGAGCGCTCGCCTCCCATAGACTCCCACTATGAGCGGGAGGCTAACGGCATTCCGCGGCAGACAATTCCGTCGCGGAATTCCGCTACCTTTGCTCAGTGGGAACGGGGCCTAAAGAGGAGGAAGAAACCAGGCAGCAGCAGCATGAGGATCCCAGCCCTGCCCTGTGTAAGCTGGGGGGTGTGTGTGTACTGTTCTATAATGTGTATGGGGGTGTGTGTGTACTGTTCTATAATGTGTATGGGGGGTGTACTGTTCTATAACATGTATTTGGGGGGGGTGTACTGCTCTATAATGTGTATTTGGGGGGGTGTACTGTTCTATAACGTGTATTTGGGCGGGTGTACTGTTCTATAATGTGTATGGGGGGCTGTACTGTTCTATAACGTGTATTTGGGGGGGTGTACTGTTCTATAACGTGTATTTGGGGGGGTGTACTGCTCTATAATGTGTATGGGGGGGTACTGTTCTATAATGTGTATGGGGGGGTGTACTGTTCTATAATGTGTATGGGGGGTGTACTGTTCTATAATATGTGTGGGGGGTGTACTGTTCTATAATGTGTATGGGGGGGTGTACTGTTCTATAATGTGTATGGGGGGTGTACTGTTCTATAATGTGTATGGGGGGTGTACTGTTCTATAATGTGTATGGGGGGTGTACTGTTCTATAATGTGTATTTGGGGGGGTGTACTGTTCTATAACGTGTATGGGGGGGTGTACTGTTCTATAACGTGTATTTGGGGGGGTGTACTGCTCTATAATGTGTATGGGGGGGTGTACTGTTCTATAACGTGTATGGAGGGAGTACTGTTCTATAACGTGTATTGGGGGGTACTGTTCTATAACATGTATTGGGGGGTGTACTGTTATATAACGGGTATTGGGGTTGTACTGTTATATAATGTATATGGGTGTGTGTACTGTTCTATAACGTGTATTGGGGGGTGTACTGTTCTATAATGTGTATTGGGGGTGTACTGTTATAATGTATATGGGCGGGTGTACTGTTCTATAATGTGTGTGGGGTGTGTGTGTATTTTTACATGTTGTATAGTTAATGTGTAGGTGTGCATGTGTGTGTACTGAAGTTTTACATACTGTATACATAATGTGTGTTTAGATATGTGTGAGGTTGTATATTTGGGTACCATATAATGTGTATGGGGTGTGTGTATGGTTATATCATGTTTGGGGGGTGTACTGTTATATAAAGTATATTCAATGTGTACGTGTACTGGATATTTATGCATAATAATGTGTGTTTCAATATGTGTGAGATTGTATGTGTGAGGCCGGGTTTACACTACGTATAAAACCAGCCGTTCTGTAACCCTGTCGGATCACAGAGCGGACGGTCTAATGGTGCGTTTACACAGGCAGATTTATCTGACCAATTTTGGAAGCCAAAGTCAGGAATGGATTTAAAAAGACAGGAAATCTCAGTCTTTCCTTTATGACCTGTACCCTGTTTATAGTCTGTTCCTGGCTTTGGCTTCAAAAATCTGTCAGATATCTCTGAGTAAACGCACCATTACTGAAGATCATCCTGGATGGTACTGCAGTACAGGCCGGATGATTTTCACTTCTGCTTAATTCGGATGCGGGCACACCTGTGTGCGCCTGCATTCAAATTCACCGCTGCACACAATGGAGCGTGTGGCCAGACACTCCATTGTGTGAACTGACAGGTTCTCTGCGGCCACTATTCAATGAATAGTACGTGTATTTTGTATAAATCATGACTATTGTAAATTGCAACAACGGCCGTGATTTATACAAAACATACGTTGTGTGAACATAGCCTGAGACTGTATATGTCTGTGTTCTAATGTACAAGTAAACATCACAATGTGTAGTGAATATAATACAATGTAGAGTGCACCTTGCTAGTAATACCTCAGTATGTGTGTGTGTGTGTCTCTCTATATATATATATATATATATATATATATATATATATATATATGCTGTATAGGGTATATTGTATTATATTTATAATATATTGAGGTATTATTAATTAGGTTTCTTCCCTGAGCCACATTTTGTTTCTCTCTTTTCTCCGTGTTTTGCACTCCTCCTGGTGAGACCCACATGACCGCAATTAGCAGGAGACACCTGAGTGCACATGGTTTTAATCCCTCCTGTTTTTTTCCCATTCTGTTTGCTGCAGCTATGGTGAGCGCAATACCTTATCCAGACTTGTGCTGCTTGGGGGCGACCTTCTCCGCCGGCGGTGCTGGCCGGGTTCTGGTGTGGTGTTTTTGGGTCTGGTCCTGTGGCATGGGGGTCGCAGGGCCGTCCCATGGCCCCCGTTCCCTGGCTGTGCACGCCTGCGGGGTTGGTGGCCACTGACTGGCACGGTGTGGACTTAGTGTAGGGACCCATGTGTATCAGATACCGGCACGAGGTACATGGGGCAGTATGGCTTGATCAATTCATACACAAAATTCTGATGTGTTTTATATTTAGCCAAGCGGCACTAGTATCAGCCATAGGTGTGATGTGCAGCACTCTGTTTCTTCCCTGAGCCACATTTTGTTTCTCTCTTTTCTCCGTGTTTTGCACTCCTCCTGGTGAGACCCACATGACCGCAATTAGCAGGAGACACCTGAGTGCACATGGTTTTAATCCCTCCTGTTTTTTTCCCATTCTGTTTGCTGCAGCTATGGTGAGCGCAATACCTTATCCAGACTTGTGCTGCTTGGGGGCGACCTTCTCCGCCGGCGGTGCTGGCCGGGTTCTGGTGTGGTGTTTTTGGGTCTGGTCCTGTGGCATGGGGGTCGCAGGGCCGTCCCATGGCCCCCGTTCCCTGGCTGTGCACGCCTGCGGGGTTGGTGGCCACTGACTGGCACGGTGTGGACTTAGTGTAGGGACCCATGTGTATCAGATACCGGCACGAGGTACATGGGGCAGTATGGCTTGATCAATTCATACACAAAATTCTGATGTGTTTTATATTTAGCCAAGCGGCACTAGTATCAGCCATAGGTGTGATGTGCAGCACTCTGTTTCTTCCCTGAGCCACATTTTGTTTCTCTCTTTTCTCCGTGTTTTGCACTCCTCCTGGTGAGACCCACATGACCGCAATTAGCAGGAGACACCTGAGTGCACATGGTTTTAATCCCTCCTGTTTTTTTCCCATTCTGTTTGCTGCAGCTATGGTGAGCGCAATACCTTATCCAGACTTGTGCTGCTTGGGGGCGACCTTCTCCGCCGGCGGTGCTGGCCGGGTTCTGGTGTGGTGTTTTTGGGTCTGGTCCTGTGGCATGGGGGTCGCAGGGCCGTCCCATGGCCCCCGTTCCCTGGCTGTGCACGCCTGCGGGGTTGGTGGCCACTGACTGGCACGGTGTGGACTTAGTGTAGGGACCCATGTGTATCAGATACCGGCACGAGGTACATGGGGCAGTATGGCTTGATCAATTCATACACAAAATTCTGATGTGTTTTATATTTAGCCAAGCGGCACTAGTATCAGCCATAGGTGTGATGTGCAGCACTCTGTTTCTTCCCTGAGCCACATTATTAATTAGGTGCTTGTCTTATCTTGTGACATATCATTCAGAGACCTATGGCGATCACCAGTTATAAGCGGGTGATGTGCGCAGTAGTGTGCTGCAAGGTCTGATTTCTAGCCTGAGGAGTGAATGAATTAGCCTGGGAGTGAAGTGCACTACTGTGTGCTTCACCCACTTATACTGTAACTGACAATTTCAACAGGTCTCTCAGTGACATGTCAGAGGTTTAGATAAGTGACAATATCACTGTGCAGCGCAGCTCTTTTCTGCCCAATTTGACATTGGGTATGTAGAGAAACTGCTGCACCCCATGTGGCACAGCTGCCAAGCAAACCATCTAATGCAGGTACTAGAAATGATCAAGCAGATTAGATTTTCTTCGTACGAAGTAGAACGAATCTGCTTTTGGGTGCATTCACATGTAGAGAGTCTGCAATGGATTTCACACTGCAAGTTTCTTAGGCCCCCTTCACACGTCCGAAAAAACCTACCGGATTTCCTATCAGGGTGTCCGTTCCAGAAAATAGAGCCAAATTTTTTTAGAACCAGTCCTTTTTTCGTCCGGAATTCCGGCCCGGACACCCCCATAGAACTCTATGGGAGCGCCGCAATCACAGGCACTTTTCTGATGTACATCAGAAAAGAGCCCGGGATTCTGGATAAGTTGAGAATCTCCCCCCCCCCCCCCCTGGAACTCACCGCTCCACTCTTCTGCCCAGCTTCTGGACTTCACTGCTGCCCCCTGTCTCTTGCAGCGCCAGGTGAGACTACCCTAGAACTACTACTCCCATCATGCCCTGATGGCAATCTATGATGGGAGTTATTGTTCTGGAACTTGGATGACCGTAGGTTGCAAAACTACAGCTCCCATCATTATTTGCCATCAGGGCATGATGGGAGCTGTAGTTTTGCAAACTGCGATCATCCAGGTTGCAGAATTACAACTCCTATCATGTGCTATTGGCCTTTCAAATGGGAGTTGTAGTTCTGCAACAAATTAAAGGTTGACACGGTATAGGAATGGGGAGGCAGTGGCACAGTAGAACTACATCTCCCATCATGGTGTGTGTGGTAATATGCAGGACTACATCCCCCAGCATAGTATAAAGGGTAGGTTGTAGAACTACATCTTCCAGCATGGTGTGTAATAATATGCAGGACGTCGCATAATGGGAGTTGTAGTTCTGCAACAGATAAGAGGATGACACATGGTATGAGGGAAAGATGGTGACACACTACATAAGGGGGGAAGGAGACACGGTACACATAGGGGACAGAGGGGCACGGTGCAATAGGGGCGATGTGGGTACTTGTGATGTGTGATGGCATACTAGACCATATTAAAATCACTTTTTTTTTTTCTCATCAGGAAATCCTGAAGGCTTTTCCTGATGGTTTCCTGAAGGTAAAAACGGATTACTTTTAGAGATGAGCGAACCGGGTTCGAGTCGATCCGAACCTGAACTTTGACAATTAATTAGCTGGGGCTGCTGAACTTGGATAAAGCTCTAAGGTTGCCTGGAAAACATGGATACAGCCAATGACTATATCCATGATTTCCACATAGCCTTAGGGCTTTATCCAAGTTCAGCAGCCACCGCTAATCAAATGCCGAAAGTTTGGGTTTGGATCGACTGAAGCATGCTCATCTCTAATTACTGTCAGGAAATCCTGATACTTTCCTGATGCCATTTGAGGTCTCCTGATCAGGATTTCCTGACAGTAAAAACTGACACAGACATGTAAATGGGGCCTTAGCAAATCCGCTGTGCCCAATTAGGGTCCTTTTACATGTAATAATCTTAGGGCCCTATTCCACGGAGTGATAATCGGCTGAATCAGCCGATTATCGCTCTGTAGAATAGAGACAACAATCAGCCGATGATCGTGTCATCGGCTGATCATTTGTTTAGGTTCAAACCTAAAACTATCGGGCAGCGACCGTGCATCGCTGCGTGGAATATTGATGCCTGGCGGGCGACGGACGATTTCACAAGCACCATGCTTTACCTAAACATGTTGCAGGTCTTCTCCTGCGCTCCTTCTTCCTCCCGGTCCTACGCGCAGCAGTAGCTTCAGTGTGGCCTGTCTGACAGACCGCTCAGCCAATCACTGGCCAGGACCGCCACGGCCAGTGATTGGCTGAGCAGTCTCTCAGCTCAGACAGGCTGCACCGAAGCTGCTGCTGTGCGCGGGACCTGGAAAAGGAGCGCAGGAGAAGCCCTGCAACATGTTTAGGTAAAGTATGGTGTTTAAACAAGAGTTGCAAGGACATCGGTAACAATGTCCCTGCAGCCCTCCCTTAATGATTATCGGGCCATGTAATAGGTCCAGTAAACGAGCGCCAATCTAGCAGATCGGCGCTCGTTTACATTATTGATCGGGCCCCCATCGGCCTGTGCAATAGGACCCTTAGGCTGTTTGTGCTTGCAAGCACAATTTATCTTGTGTAAGGTAGTGATGACACAATACCAGAATTTTGAGTTCGATACTGATACCAGCTTTTTTATTTCGATACTTGATACCAGTTCGATACCTCGAAAAAAATTACAAATATAATGCCCCCCCCCCAGACTGTGGCTATGATAGTTGTTGTGCACAAGGAGGCATGCTGGGAGTTGTAGTGCAAAAGAAGGTATGTTAGGAGTTGTAGTGCACAAGGAAGTATGTTGGGAGTTGTGTTGGGAGGCTACTGCTGTAGAATTGCAACTCCCATCACACCACCTTGTGCACTACAACTCCCAGCATACCTTCTTGTGCACTACAACTCCCAGCATACCCCTTGTGCACAAGAAGGTATGCTGGAAGTTGTAGTGGACAACGAGGTATGCTTGGAGTTGCATGGGTGCAGCAGCAGCCTTCCAATATAACAACAACTCTCAGCAGGAGGGCTCTTGAGACTTGTAGTCCTGACAGCCCCACACTGTGCATGTTGCCTTGGCTGCAGCCACACGCAGTGACAGCACTCTCCTGCAGGCCATGCAGCCACTGTGTAAAGTTTAGTAACTTTCAACGGCTCTCCTTTTTTCCTCCTCCCAGAGTGGCTGCACACCCTGCACAATGTCTACAGCACCCAGCACACTGACAGCTCCCTGCACCCGCAATGTCATCCGGCACCACAGTGGTTAATCCGTTGCTGACCGGTTCGGGGGCAGTGTGCATAGCTCCTCACTAGCAGTTCAGGCAGTGTCCCTCCTGGTTTCCTCTTGGGTCATCTATGCCACCTGTGTGTGCACTCAGTCTCTCTCCTGCTGCCGCTGATACCAGGGCCCGCACTGCTCCCCCACTCACCACTCCTCCTGCTCCTCATGTTCTCCAGTGTGTGTGTTTGTGTGTGTGCGCGCTCAGCTCCTCAGGATCCCATTCTCCAGATCAAAAAATGCCGACCTGCCGACTTGGGAGCAGAGCGTGCTAGGGGGGAGGAGGTGACACCAGGGGACAGGGGGTACACAGAGAACATGGCAGGCGCACAGATTACCCGTGGCCTATCGTAAAGTTAATCCGCCCTGGGCGGAGAGAAGATACATGTGACATAGATACATACAAGAGAGAGAGAGAGATCGATAGACAGGATCTATTTATCTATCTGTCTATAAAATGTACCCAAGGGAGATTATAAACCATTGCACTAGTAGTGAGATCACTGCAGCTGTGTGTAAGGGACTAGTTTTTATGCAGATTAGGTCAGTGGAAGGAAACCAAACAACTGTTATCTGGTATCTATGGTAACAAGGCCCAAGCTGCAAGGCACTACTGGGAAATACAGTAGCCTCCTGGTCACATGCTTCACACTGGGCTCCTCCCACATACAGTGAGGAGCCAAGGCAGCACAGAGACAAGCAATAGGCTAAAAAGGACAAAATTAAGAACTAGGAGTAGCTGTTTTTACATGGATGGTGTTAAAATCGTGTTATGTATTACTCCAAGCATTATTTTTTTTATCACTTTTTGGCAGAACCCCTTTAAATGGGTTATCCAAACTTAGGCCTCATTCACATGAACCGCAGAGATCACAGGAACACATAATGTGCGCTCCTGTCATCGCATCTGACAACTACTCACCTTTTAAAAAATCTATATGAAAGCAATAACTGTGACTGATCGTTCTTAGCAAAATATTTAATTGTACAGAGTGCGTAGCATGTCATGGCTCCCAGTAGACAAAAGCTAAAACATATTCATTCATCTGAAAGAGAAAATAAAAAAATACTAAAAATGACAAAAACTGTTAGATAAACAGTTTACAATTACTTCACTGAGAAATAAAATCTATAAGAATTTAAAATACAGTGGTACCTTGGTTCTGAAACTGCTTGTAACTCAAACTGTATTTTCAAGGAAAGTTTGCTTTGGTTCTTAAACTCTTGCTCAGTTCTCAAACACTTTTCGGGCCCCCAGTCTTGAAGTACTCGGTATCTGAATGTTTTTGTGAGTGTGGATGGTGGGTTGTACCTGGTGAGTTTAGCACTGGTGAGGCTTCACATACAGTACAGTATAAGACTGCTGCAGTGCATGTACAGTAGTAGTAAAGTCGGTGCACCACCATCTCCCATCCCTTACAGTGCTGGGATGGAGGGGACTGTATACAATAAAGGAGTGAAGAGATGGTAACTACTGTAGTATAATTGCTGGTTTTGTTGAATGTTTCTTGTGTATAATGTACTGTACAGTATAGTGCTGTTCTGTACTGTAGGGATTATACTGGGTGCTTATCAATGTAATAAATGGGTGCTGTAGGTAATTATTGGTTGGTGCGGGAACCAATTAATCACATTTACATTATTTTCTATGGGAAGACACTGCTTGGTTCTCAAACTGCTTGGTTCTCAAACTGCCTTCCGGAACCAATTAAGTTTGAGAACTAAGGTACAACTGTATTCTTTTTGTGGATTTAAACATTTTGCAGTTATTTTGTAATTACAGAATAAGGCTATGTTCACACAATTTAAGTTCAGTATTAATCACGGCTGTTTGATTAATACTGAACTTACACTTTGCTGCCCCCTATGAAATCTCAGTCGGAGTGTACACACAAGATATACACTCTGGCCAGGATCCTTAGCAGCGCCGCAAGAAACTGACATGTCAGTTTTCTGCGGATGCTATACATTGAATAGCGGCCGCAGAAAACCCTGTCAGTGCACACAATGGAGTGTGCGGCTCCGGCCACATGCTCCCTTGTGAGCAGCGGGGAATATTGGATGCGGCGTGCATGGATGCACCCGCATCTGAATTTAGCGGCAGCAAAGATAAACTGGCAGGTACTGGTAAGTACCGTCCGGGATGATCTTTTCTGAGACTGACTGGCCGGTCTCTTACAATGTATGAACATGGCCTTAAGCTGAATATTATACCAAATTGCATAAATGAGGTAGGCAGATGCCATTTCCAATTAATTTGATTATTGATTGATTATGAATATACTTGTACAAACCTAAGTATTGAAATAGATTTCATTCTCAAGTCATAGATTGCAAAGATCTCCAGTTCAAAAACATTTTATTGGTTTACATTAAAAATATTTACATGACAGGATCGTTGCGTAATGAAAATCACTAACATGTTTCAAATTCAGTTAGACTTTTTTCACTTAGTGATATTACCTGAGCTTTTTGTTTGAAGATCAGATGGTCCTTCTAATATAATCAATGGCAGATCATGCAGCTTACCAACCTCAGGTAATAGTGGTTGGATTTTCTTAAGTAGCACTTTAAGGCTACGTTCCCACTACAGGATCTTAGCATGAAATGACAGCCGTCTTTTAAAAATGACAGCTGCAAATAATGATCATGAACATTGTTTGTGGCCATCGTTATCAATAGACAGCAGCTTTTTGCTGTTAAATGATGGCCTGTTCCCATAGTGGGAACAAAGCCTAAAGAGGTTGTCCGGGAAAACCTTAAGGGTACCTTCACACATACCGACTCGCAGTAGAAAACTCGCTGCGAGTTTCTGCTATGAGCCGAGGTCCTAGAAGGCCCCTATCACTACATACAAGCAGTGGTCTGAAAGACCGCTGCGTGTATGTAATGCAGCCGCCCCCTTAACCGCTTCGGCTCCCGCACCGCTGTCTCCATACATTACCTGGCTCTGGCTGCACGGGGTCCCGGTGTCTTGCAGCAGAGCAGGACCCCGGGACCCCGTGTCCTGCCCCGTGTCCAGTTCTGATACAATGGGGGACATGCATTTTGGTCTCATGCATGTTTGTAGCCATTGTGACCCGAACTTTAACCCACAGTGTGGAATTCACCACTGATCTGACAGTGGCCCTCATTATAGGTACACATTTACCGCTCCATACTGCCAACTGACACGCCATACTTACAGCTCCCACTACTTCCCCTGCTGCTCCTGCTGTGCCATCTTCCTGTCTCAGCTGTGTGACATCCAATGACATCTGGCTCCCTGCTCAGCTCTTGCAAAATGTTCTTAAAAGTATTATTATTCATGAAAAAAAAAGCCATCATGTGGCTCTTTTTATGAAAAATTAAAGAGTCATGGCTTTTTAACCCTTTGAGGACCAGGCCCAAAATGACCCAGTGGACCACGCAAATTTTGATCTTCATGTTCTCATTTTTTCCTCCTCCCCTTCTAAGAGCTCTAGCACTTTCAGTTTTCTATCTACAGGGCCATGTAAGGGCTTGTTTGTTACAGGAATAGTTGTACTTTGTAATGGCGTCTTTCATTTTACCATAACATGTATGACAGAATTCCAAAATTATTATTTATGAAGATATAAATAGATAAAATCGTAAAAAAAAAATGCAATATGGTAACGTTTGGGGGGTTCCTGTGTCTACGTAATGCACTATATGGTAAAATGACATGATACCATTATTCTATAGATCAGTCCGAACACAACCATATGCAGGTTTACACAGATTCTCTAATGTTATATATATATTTTTTTTTATGAAATTTTTTTTTTTTGGCAATAAGTTATTAATAAAATGGGCCTATTGTGACGCTTATAATGGTTTTATTTTTTCACCTACGGGGCTGTATGGGGTGTCATTTTTTCCGCCACGATCTCTATTTTTTATTAATACCATATTTGTGAAGATTGGACGTTTTGATCACTTTTTTTTAACATATAATGTAACATCAAATCGGTAATCCACGCAATTTTTTCCCTCTTTTCGTGTACGACATTCGCCGTTCGCAATTACGCTTGTTATATTTTAATAGATCGGACAATTATGCATGCTACGGTATTTTATATGTTTATTTTTATATGTTTTATTTATATAAAGGGAAAGGGGGATGATTTAAACTTTTATTGGGGGAGGGGCTTTGGGGGAGTGTATTGGTGTTTTTAACTTTTTTTTTACACATTTGAAGTCCCTTTGGGGGACTTTTACATACAGCACTTTGATTACAGACACTGATCATTGCTATGCCATAGGCATAGCATTGATCAGTGTGATAGGCGATCTGCTTATTGAGCCTGCCTGTGCAGGCTCAGTCAGCAGATTGCTGATCGGACCGCACGGAGACAGGTAAGAGACCTTCAGCGGTCCGATACAGCGATCAGAGTTAATGATAGGCTGCAGCGCGATCGCTGCAGCCTGTCATTAACGTTCAGGTGCCGGCTGATCACTGCAGCCGGCCCCCACCTCCTATGAAGCGCGTTCCGCTCATAGCAGGAGAAACACCCAGGACGTACAGTTAGGTCCAGGGTCGTCTGGTGACAGACTTCCATGGCGTAACTGTACGTCGAGGGTCATCTAGGGGTTAAAAGCTGGAGAGTTACATACGTGCCACAGATCTTAGCTAATGGAAAGGGAAATCCCACAAATTTTATACTAAACTATGGACCAGAAGTGTCTGATTTATATTCTCATCTGAAAAGCTAAAGTGCTTATACAGGATAAGAAAACATGGCCACTTTCTTCCAGAAGTACCAATCTTGTCTCTAGTTTGGGTGGGGTTTTGCAATTAAGCTTACTCAAATGTCTCTAAACCGGAGACAAGAGTGGTGATGTTTCTGGCCTAAATAACCCATTTATCCCCTTCCCCCAATATGACGTCCAGGGACGCAATGAAAAGCAGTGCCAGAACGCATCATGACGTCCCTGAACGTCATGGTTTCCCTGCCTCCCCCCACTGTCCCTATCTGTGTCACACAGCCTCCTCCCGCTGCCACTGTCCGGAGGGGAGCCATGCTCCCCCCTGGACAGTAAACCCCATAGACGCCGCTGTCGTTTCAACCGCAGCGTCTATGGGAAGATTATCTGCAGCACGTTTATTGGGCGGCGGAAGAGGCTGCAGCACTTTGCCTCCTCCTGTTGCCACCATGGTAGTTCTCCCTCCAGGTAGTTGCCACCATGGTAGTTCTCCCTCCAACCCCATAGACGCCGCTGTCGTTTCAACCGCAGCGTCTATGGGAAGATTATCTGCGCACGTTTATTGGGCGGCGGAAGAGGCTGCAGCACTTTGCCTCCTCCCGTTGCCACCATGGTAGTTCTCCCTCCAGGCCCCCCTTCCTTCTCCCTGTCCTCTCCTGCTCCCCCCGCCCTGATTCAGTCCCCCCCACTCCTATCCATCTTCTTCCCCTCTGATCCATTCCCCCCCTCTGAACCATCTCCCACCTCCGTGGTTCCCCCGTGCTCACATCTGTGCTTCCCCCGTGCTCACCTCCGTGCTCCCACCCGTGCTCACCTCCGTGCTCCCCCCTTGCTCACCTCTTTGCTCCCCCCCGTGCTCACCTCTGTGACCCCCCCCCCGTCCTCTGATCCTGTGCCTGTCCCGATCCTGTAACACTGACACTTATTCACTATATAATGCATTACTGCGCGGATTATGTGCTGCCTGTAATGCATTACATTTACACCAACAAAAGTAAAAAAACACACACACAGAAATACATAAATAAATAAATAATTAATTAATTAAAACAAATCAATTAAATTAAATAACTAAATTAATAATTAATTAATGAAATAATTTAAATATACATATTCCCCATTCCCCTTTATAAATGATCCCCTTTAAATAAGATACACATATTTGGTATCACCGCATCCGTAATTACCCCGTCTATTAACCTTTTACATTAATTATACCGCCAATTAACGCTATTAAAAAAATAAATAAAAAACTAAGCAAAATGACAATTTTTGGTTAATCCCGCCCCATGAAAAAAAATTGAAAAAATCTAGCAAAACGTCACACGAAAAAACAATCTCAGAATAACCACAATCGCTAAAAGCATTGCAAAGTTATCATTAACTACATAGAGACAGGTCAGATTTAAAAAATAAGGGCATTAAGGCCATAACAGGCTGCGGAGGCAAGGGGTTAAACATTGGCCTAGCTAGAAGAACAAGAGTTATATTTTGCCAGTACATCTACAGTATTCCTACAGTAAATACACTGAAACTGTTTGTTTTTAAGGCTAAAGTATATATTTTACATTAAAGCACCTTATTACGGTAACCTATTTTAAAGGTATATTTTTGCATATAGAAAGAATATGACATCGTTGTCTAATAAAATAACATTGATTTTATAGTGAAATAACTTCTTTGTCATTGAAAAAAGTGACAAATAGTCATAAAATATAAAACATCGCTGTTAACTAAATCTTAAAAATACCTGATAGTTCTTCTCACTCAGAAATATACAGTTATGTTTTTTCCACTAGGTCAGTAGACTACAGCTTTTTGAAGAGTTCTGTTCACTCTCAAAAAGTAAAATCGAAAAAAAAAAAAAAGTCATACAGATAAGTTAGAGATGCCCTTGGTGATGCTGAAAATAAAAGAATAAATCCCAAGCTGTCAGGTGGCCCATTGTTAAAAATATATATCCTTTCATATGTGACCCAATGTATCATTACTGAATCAGTGACAGAAAGCAACTGTAAGAGAAAGTTCACTTTTCCAACCTGTTGCTAAATTAAACACTGTATCAAAAGAATATATTGCACCTTGTCAACTGCTGAATGCCAGAAAGTTTATACCTATAGTGGATAAGTCTACTGTATATTCCTGTTAATAATGTTATAAACAACCTACTTTTATTCAGTAGCATAAATTTGAGAAAGGACAGATGATGCAGCCACTCACTGTTCTTGTAAAAGTAATTATGGTGGTAGTGGGGGCAGGGGGGCTGTAAACCCTTCCTCATAATGAAAGCATGAGAAAAATGAAAAATGTGTTTCGTAAACCAAAGATATGTTCCTATGTCATAAAAAAAAATAGTGAGTGGCTTAAAGGGGTAGTGCGGCGTTTAAATTTTATTCACTGAATAACACACATTACAAAGTTATACAACTTTGTAATGTGTGTTATTTAAGTGAATGGCCCCCCACCCTGTGTTCCCCTCACCCTGAAAGTGTGGTGCATTATACTTATGTATTCGCTTTCGACCACTCCACAGTTATGCTCAGCCAATCGCAGCTGAGCAGCTGATGACGCAGCAGAAGGGAGCCGACATGAGGGATGGAAGCGAATACAGAAGTATAATGCACCACACTTCCGGGTTGGGGGTAACATGGGGAAGGGGGCCATTAACTTAAATAACACACATTACAAAGTTGTATAACTTTGTAATGTGTGTTATTTAGTGAAAAAAAGTTAAACGCCGCACTACCCCTTTAACGCAAAGCATATATGACCAAAGAAAGACTTCAATTTTACATACATAGACTCAAACATACAGATATACAGGTACGTCCATCCTTACCATTTTTTGGTTAAGCATTCCAATTGCTCATGAAACCTAACAACAAAGTATCAGGATATGCTATCAGAACACTTAACATGTTTTATTTACATAACAATTACTGGGTGAGGAACATAGAGAAACACAATGGGTGAGATTTACAAAACTGTCAAAAGAAAAAGTTAAGCATTTGATTAAAAAATGCCACATCTCTATATTAGGCTGATTTAAATGGACACCATATAATGCATTCTGGTGGAGATGTTGCCGGGAGTCTAAACTCATGATATATATATATATATATATATATATATATATATATATATATATAATTTCTTTTTTTTTTTTTTTTTTTTTTTTTTTTTTTACCAACACAGAGATCCTTTATTTTCTTAATATATAACTGGAGATCTGCAGTTTCACTCTTTTGTTTGAAAGTGTTTAGGAGTTTCCTTCTAATGAGTAAAGTGTCATCAGCAATTGAGAAGTTGTTGATGTTTCTTTTATTGATATTCAATTCTCCATTATTTACCTTCAGTCTAACTTATCGCATTTTACCTTTATCAGACAGGTTGAATTAGTATAATTTATTATAATGTCTTATATATACTTTTATCAATTAGGGACTGATCTGTTTGTAATTTTAATGTCATTATTATCCATTCAGGGAAGATGACAGCACTCCAAGCAGTATGTTGTTATTACTTGTGCACTTTATTTCAGCCATCTGTGCAATAAAATAAATTGACGTGGTAATGTATTGGGATATATTATGAAGAAGCCCTTCATCAGTCTGGTCAGTGAATAACATCAGTGTTTGACATTATTTTGCCTTTTTTGTCACAATAAAGTTACTTTACATTAAAGAAGAAGTCAGTTGAAAATACCTTTATTAAAGTATTGTATCCCCCCCCCCAGTTGTACAAATCACCAATATAGACTTATTACGGGAAATGCTTATAAAATGCCTTTTCCCTGCATCAAGGCTTCACTTCCTGGATAAAATAGTTATGTCACGAACCGACTCCCAGAGCTGTGCGGGCTGTGGCTGCTGGAGAGGATGATGGCAAGGGGACAGTGAGGGACACAGGGCACTGCAGGGACACTGATCATCCCTCTGCCATCATCCTCTCCAGGAGCCACAGACCGCACAGCTCTGGGAGTCGGGTCGTGACATCACCATTTTATCCAGGAAGTGAAGCCTTGATGCAGTAGTAAGTGCAGGGAAAAAGCACTTTATGTGCATTTCCTTTAAAAAGTATGCTGGTGATTTGTATAACTTTTGGAAGGCAATACAATAGCTTAATAAAAAAATTTCTGTAAAAAAGAAGTATTTTCTGCCATAAATATGTGCCATAATATAGTGTGCAAACCAAATGTCATATTTGTGATCCAATATGCTACTTGCTGATAGTGAATGCAGAGAGTAAAAGCAGCTGACAAATAAAATGTCAGCCAGCCTAAACCTATGCCTAAATCCTTTACAATCGAATGCTTAAGCTTCCTTTAGGCTATGTTCACACTACGTATATGTCCGGCCTGACATACGCGGCTGAAACTACGCGTTCGTACGCGGCTGAAACTACGGCCGTGGGAAAAATAGACATGTGGCCGGATTGCGAACATGCGGGCGAACCGCGAACATATGCCTGTAGTACAGTTATGCTTCCCTAGCTTGTTTCGAAGCGACCTGAAACAGGTCATTTACTTGAAAATCTTTGCCCAGCCCAATAAAACACACAGAACCTTTTGGATCTAAAAATCAAGTTCAATTTGGCTGAAATAAGTACTCTGTACGGGACTGCATGGAAATCCACGGCCTTGAGTTGGAACAGTTCCGTCCGCAAACAATGGCCTTGTTAATTTTTCACGGCGCTGTATACGATCCGGCTGTAGGCTCATTCGTAGTGTGCATTGTGCGGCCGGAAATCGTATACTTCCAAGCGTATGTATCAACCTCAAAACTACTGGCGTATATTTGCTGTTCGCACTACGGCCGGATATATACAGAGTGTGAACATAGCCTTACAATGTAAGTTTTATTGCATTACATTTTTAGCTATATTTATGTTACTATCATATTTTCTTATTATATGCATTGTCTCAACATCCCTCACCTCCAGAGAAATTACTGGGAGACAGCTTTCATAACTGCTTTGTATGCAATCTTCATATTAGAATTTGTTACACATCTATGCTTATGGTATGCTCACCTGTCTGCACTCCCCCCCCCCCCCCTCCCCCCAGTGTCCTCCTCTGTGTCTTTGGTGTATCCAGCTGCCTCTAGCCCCCACAGCCAATTACTGACTGAGACAGGACAGAGCCGCGGCCAGTGATTGGCTGAGGGAGCTGTCACTCTTGTCTGGAAAGTGGCAGCCTGCTAAGCCAATCATTGGCCATGGTGCTGTCCCATCTCAGTCAGTTACTGAATGGCTGAGCAAGCTGTAACTCTCATCTCTCACTGACTGACTTGAGAATAACAGAAAACTCCATGATTTTTTACGCATTTTATGTGTACTGCAGGTGGACAAACAAGAGAGTCATGGCTCTTAGAAGGTGAAGAGATAAAAATGTAGAACACTGCTTCAGTGTTACCTGGGCATATGTGCATCATTGACCTTTGGTCCTAAATAGGTTAAATGAAATTTGTAGAAGAAATGAAGAATTTGAATTTGTAATTTTCATTAGGAGGTAATTGTATTTCAATATGAAACAATAAAATCAATAACTGAAATGAGAGGTAGAGTATGAAACACATGCTAGATCTCGTAACTACTACATAAAGCACCTTCTAGTACTTGAAAAAATTGGCAGAATATCAGGAACAATATAGATTTTCGGATAACCTTAATATATAAAAACTTGTATTAGACCAATGCTAAATGGAAACGGAAATGTTTTTTAAAAAAGGAAAATGGACAATAAATACTCTTGTCAAATCTTAAAAATTATTTTTACAACATATTGCTCTCTCCTAAATTGAGAATTTTCTAAGCTCCCGACACCTTTGCGTTTTAACTTTTTTATTTTATGTCATCATCAGTTGATGTTTTATGCATTCCCCTTTAGTTTGTTCCCAGCTTCTTGTTTCAATCTCAATGAACATCCTGGTAATGTCCCATGCTGCTTAGCTGTCTTTTTTTAAAAGTGTAACTCATCCTTTTACCATACTCATGCATTGTTTTCATTTTTATGTCACACTTCACAAGATAACTTTTCATATCTTTACTTGTTTTTTAGACAACATCTTTTCAGGGAGATAAGAATACCCACATAATTATTCCATTTAAATGGCTTTTTATTTTTGTATTTGTATACTGACTTGCACACTTTTCTTTGTGTTTTTATTTTTGTGTCTGATGAAATGCCAGCTGATAAGAAGATAAGTAGTAGAAACTGTGAAATGATGGAATTGGGATATGCTTCAAAATCTAAGATTTCTTTGACTTAAAGCGCAACAATAAAATATTTTTACAATTTAGTTTTAGTTAGTTTAGGCCATTATAAGAATTTTTGCAATTTAGATTAATTACGTAAATTGAACCGTTTTTTAAATATATGAAGCAGAATGTCCCCTCATCTGTGTGTTTGCCTCTCTGCTACTTGTGCAAAACTGTCCAGTCCTGCTGAAAATCCGTACATTGCCTGAGGAGCAGTTAGGTATGGGCTGTCAGAAAGTCACATGACAGGCAGTGAGGAGGTGTCTCCTGATCATGCTGCTGTCTGTGCTAGAGCTGGGTGATTGTTACCAGGCTGTGTGGTAAGCAGCAGACCCCAGCTCTCCTTCCTGACATGTGCTCCGGTGTCTGGTGACAGGTCAAACACCGAAGCACACAGAAGTAGGAGAGCTCCAGTCCCCTCCCCTGCTTCCTCTTACCCTGCACTGGACAGCAGCCCACTCCTCCGCAGCTCAGGCTCCTCTCTGGTATCTATGAGTGTTATGGCCCCCTCCCCCGACTCCTGCACTTTGCTTCCATGTGCTCTGCTATCTGTACACCTGAGCACACAGACAGAGGAGTGCTCCGGTCCCCCTCCCTCCTCCTCTGGTCAGCCTGACACCCTTTCAGTGCTGGTGCTCTCCTGTAGTAAGCAGGAGAGCAACACTGTCCTACTATGTGCTCCTGTTGGGTATCAGAGCACAGAGGGAAGAGTGCTGTGCTCCCCCAGCCCCCACTCCTCTGCATAGTGTCCCACACCTTACTGTAATGCAGCCCTGTATCTAATCCCACTGTGTGGGATACCACCTACAGGGGTGCTGTATCTAATCCCACCGTCCAGTGTGTGTGATACCATCTGCTATGATGCTGTATCTAATCCCACCATCCAGTTTGTGTGATACCATTTGCTATGATGCTGTATCTAATCCCACCGTCCAGTGTGTGCGATACCATCTGCTATGATGCTGTATCTAATCCTACCGTCCAGTGTGTGCGATACCATCTGCTATGATAGTGTATCTAATCCCACCGTCCAGTGTGTGTGATACCATCTGCTATGATAGTGTATCTAATCCCACCGTCCAGTGTGTGTGATACCATTTGCTCGCATGCTGTATCTAATCCTACCGTCCAGTGTGTGCGATACCATCTGCTATGATAGTGTATCTAATCCCACCGTCCAGTGTGTGTGATACCAACTGCTATGATGCTGTATCTAATCCCACCATCCAGTGTGCGATACCATCTGCTATGATGCTGTATCTAATCCCACCGTCCAGTGTGCGATACCATCTGCTATGATGCTGTATCTAATCCCACTGTCCAGTGTGCGATACTATCTGCTATGATGCTGTATCTAATCCCACCGTCCAGTGTGCGATACCATCTGCTATGATGCTGTATCTAATCCCACCGTCCAGTGTGTGCGATACCAACTGCTATGGTGCTGGTCAGCAGCCAGTGGATGGAGGTACCCAGCAAGATGAGAGAGATAGGGAGGCCACGCCCACTTTCAGACAGGAGGAGACCACACCCACTATCTCTCAGCCAGGAGAAAAATTCATTTATTATTCTGAGCCAAACAACTGGGAATATCTCAGCAACCGCACAAGCAGTTTAGGGCTCTTTTTAAAGGGTAAAACGTGGGCTTTTTATTTGAGAAATTTCATTTTTTGGCTACTGAAATTATAGTTACGCTTTAAAGGGGTCATATAGTATTAATAAAGAGGAATGAACATGTTAGAAAGTCAAGGGGGGGGAATGCTTGGATCTTTTCTTTTATGTTTTCTATTCTTTCTTTTTTTTTCAAGAATCTAAAGCAAATGGGGATCTTGAAATTTGCTGAAATAAAAGTTTGTTCCTGTTCCTCTATTAGGCTAGGTTCAGACTATGTAAAAACGATAGCCATGCTTTGTAACAACAGCCCTCATTACCCAAATAACGTCTGTTATTTAACCCCTTCACGTCAGCCATATGTATATACGCTCTTGCTGCACCTACCCCGTGCAGCAGGAGCGTATATATACGTTCCTGACTGTCAGAGGGTTTTGATGTGTGTGCAGCTGCCTCTCATTAACCCCTTAAACACTGCCATGCACAGTGATCGTGGCGTTTAAGGTAGTCAGTGACAGGACAAGCACCTTTCACTGACTGATCGGGGCCCCGCAGCATGGCTGATCATTTCTACTGTCGGGTGGGGTAAGCCACTTACCTCCGTCCTGTCGGATCGTCCAGCTGTGCATAGAGTCTGCTCTATGCAAAACAAAAGGTGCAACAGCAACCCACAGGTGTAAGGGCCTACCGTAGATACTCCTCCCAGCGTACACACAGTAAACACCCGCTCTGTAGATATTAAAAATTACAATATAATAATCTTAGCAAACTATTTGATCAAACAGAGTGTACCATGTCGCCTGAGTCTGCTCTCAGGCATAGCATAGATCATTATATGCAATCTAATGATTGCATGTTTTAATAAGTGTTTTTTTTTTTTTTTTTAAGTGTAATAAAAAAGTGTTAAAAACCCTTATATAACCCCCCAATAAATGTTTAAAACACCCCCTTGCCCATTATAAAAATCAAAATATGTATAATAAATAAATAAACATATATATTGTAGCATGCGGAATTGTCCGATAAATTAAAATCTGACACTATTGTTCCCGCACGGTGAAAGGTATAAACCGAAAAAAAAACATAATTGCTGATTTTTTTTTAAAATTATATATTAGAAAAAACATAATAAAAAGCGATAAAAATTTTTCTCTTACACCAATATGATACCGATAAAAACTAGAAATCATGGCGCAAAAACCAGCCCTGTAGGTGGAAAAATAAAAGCGCTATGGCTCTTAGAAGACAGAACATTGCACTGATTTAACCTGGACACTAGGGCATCAATGGGCTCGATCATGAAGGGGTTAAAAAACAACCCCCACTATTTGCGCAATGATGGCTGTTGTTGTGAAAGACATAGGGGGACATTTACTAAGGAGTCTAATTTGTGGGGCTCTTCTAATGAGGATTTATGTACCTTTTGGTCCAATACTTTGTGACTGATTTCTTAAAATGTAGCACTGTCTTAATGAATGTATCTAAGTAAAAAGGCGCACAAAAGTGCAAAAATGCAAAAGTTGTGCAAGCATATTCACCTGGTACTGACCAGACGTAGGACTGCACCTGTTTGTGTGACTTTTTAAAAAGTAGCAAATGATAAATTGGGCGCTAATCCCAGGTTATCCGAACTTTTGGGTGAATAATCACAACAGGCAGATTAAAAAAGTCTCATCTAAAAAATATTCACCTGTCAAATTCTGGTTCAAAAATAAGACAGACCAAAAATAAGTGAAAAATCCAACTATTCACCTAAAAATAGGCGCAAAGCCCTTGATAAATTTCCCCCTAAGTTTGAACCCAGCCTGAAAGTATTTTTAATGCTAAAGTACTGACATGTAGAGATGAATGAATCAGTCAAAATTTGTTTTGCAAGATTTGCAAATATTCAGTCATATTTACGTATATTCGCAAATCTCATGCAAATTAATCTCAATAAAACAGCCAAACTATAGTAACTACAATAGTTGGACCATAACAGAGTAATGTTTTGACAGTGTCCAAAGGATTGAAAATGTCAAATTTAAAAAAATGTCAATCAGCCAGTCAATTATCAAATTTGTCCACGTTGCTGTATTAGCGGCTTAAAATCAATTTTACACCAGGTCAGCAGTGGACACAGGTGGATCAGCGGTGTAAAATGGCGCTTTCTCCTAGGACAACAGTAGACATTCTAAAGTAGCAGCACCATCAGGAGCAATGTCTTACCCCTAGAAGGCCCTAGAACAGGCACCTGCAAGTGGTAGCGCCAGCAGTGGCCCTTTTATAGGTACAGAGAGCCCTGGAAAAGACACTTCAACCCTAAGGGGCCTAGAACAGACACCAGGAGGCGGCAGCAGCAATAGGACTCTCTTTGAATCTTAGAGGCCTAAAGTAGACACCAGGAGGCGGCATGACTCTCTTAGACCCTGAGAGGCCTAAAAAAGAAACCTAGAGGTGGCAGCAGCAACACTCAGACTCTCCTCAACCCTGAGCGGCCTAAATCATGGACCAAGAGGTGGTAACTGAAGCAGGACCTTCTTTTTTCTTTTAAGAAAGAAAGAAAGCCCCCACTGAATAGACACACACAGAATAATCCAACAGTTGAACTGAATGGGCCATCCAACTGCCAAAAAATGGAAATAAACACTTTTTCAATTAGGGTACACCTAAATAGAACAGAAAACCTGACCCATAAAAGCACATACCATGTCATGGAGAATGTAATAGACAAAAGGCCAAATTCAAGAAGGCTTTACACTAATTATTTTAAAGCGCTTGTACCTTGTACCTTTTGATAGCTGCGTTTAATACAAGATCTGTCCTGGGGTCCATTCAGCAGGTTGTTGTCCTAAAAAACAACTTTTAAACTTGCAGCCCTGTGCCCAATGGCCAGGGCTGAGAGTATCTGTGCCCTAACTTAGCACCACCCCTCCGTCTCTCCTCCCCACCCTCTTCATCATTAGGAATGCCACTGGAACATTTTCTTATGTCTGAACATTGCACAGGTGCCTTAACGATCCAGCCCATGTTCAGTATTCACACAGCTGATGCATAGGAGACAATCTTCCTGGAGCATTCCTAATGAGGAGGGACCGGCCTATGCGGGCCTAATGCATACACGTTGGGCACGAGGCTGCCAGGTTAAAAGTTGTTTTTTAGAACAATAACTGCATCACCTGCTGAATGGACCCCAGGACAGATCTTGGATTAAAAGCAGCTATCCAAAGGTACAAGTGGTTTGGGGGAGTCAGATTGTGAGTCACTTTAAATAAAAGAGTGGCACATTTTATAACTTAAGGTTAAGGTGCAAATAATGAGTTTAAAAATCTTGCTGAATCTTCTAAGCCATGCATGCATCTCAACACAAGTGCAAGATGCAATCCCTACATGCTTTTCTTAAGGGAATTTAAGATTTCTCCAGCTTAAATGAACAGGGAAGGAAGAAACCCCTGATGGGGTATGGGAGTGACCTTCCCACCCTCACTGTGGTCACTTCCAGAAAACCTCACCCTAATGGTGCATTCACATATTGCTCCAGGGCTGCATAAAAACCATTAACACATAATTATACCAGTCAGTACTATGTACTATAGGACCCACAGCATGGATTTGCTGGACACTGACCACTTCTCATACACATCGTGGGATAACTTCAACCACAGCACTTACAGACACCCAACAAGTCGCAGAGAATTTTTCACATGATTCGCTTCACTAATCTCTACTAAAAAAAAAAAATAAGTTTTTTCCCCTAATAACAAATAGATAAATCTTAAGCTGCAGTCAAATATAAATTTTAACCCATAGCTGCACCAGGACGTTATTGAACGTCCTCGTGCCGCTATGGGAGTTCAGAGGGGGGTCGCGCGGCGACCACCCTCTGAACTGCCGCGATCCCGGGTGCCGCGTGTAGCCCGGGCTCGCGGCTATTAGCGGGCACGGTCCGATCGCCGTGCCCGCTAATTAAGTACTTAGAAGCAGCTGTCAAAGTTGACAGCTGCTTCTAAATACTTGCTGTTATACATCCCTGGTGGTCTAGTGGGGGGATCGCCCCCCTGCGGCGCGATTGCGGGGGGGCGATCCCTGCATCCATACCGGGCCGGGGTCTGCTCCGTAATGGCGCTGATCCCGGCTCGGCATTCTATTGCTTTTGGCTGCAGCAGCCAAAAGTAATAGAACACCGATCTCATGGATTCATGCAGTATAACTATACTGCATGGATCTCTATGAGAGATCAGAGTACATATACTAGAAGTCCCCCAGGGGGGCTTCTAGTATATGTGTAAAGTAAAAGAAAAATGTATTTTTAATAACACAAAACCCCCTCCCCTAATAAAAGTCTGAATCACCCCCCTTTCCCCATTTTATAAATAAAAATAAATTAATTAATTAATAAACAAACATGTTTGCTATCGCCGCGTACGTAATCGCCCAAACTATTAATTAATCACATTCCTGATCTCACACGGTAAACGGCGTCAGCGCAAAAAAATCCCAAAGTGCAAAATTGCGCAATTTCTGTCGCATCAAATCCAGAATAATTGTAATAAAAAGCGATCAAAAAGTCATATATGCGCAATCAAGGTACCGATAGAAAGATCACATCATGGCGCAAAAAATGACACCTCACACAGACCCATAGACCAAAGGATAAAAGCGCTATAAGCCTGGGAATGGAGCCATTTTAAGTGACGTATATTTGTACGTTATATTACATATCGTTTTAATCGTAACAACTTGAGGAACATGCATAACAAGTCAGTTTTACCCCAGGGTGAATGGCGTAAAAACACATTTCCCCCAAATAAAAGAAATGCGTTTTTTTTTTCAATTTCACCACACTTTGAATTTTTTTCTTGTTTCCCGGCACATTTTAGGCAAAAATTACATCTGCCATAGCAAAGTACAATTAGTTGCGCAAAAAATAAGGGCTCACTTGGGTCTCTAGGTGGAAAAATGCAGGCGCTATGGCCTTATATACACGAGGAGGGAAAAACGAAAACGCAAAAATGAAAACTGGCTGTGTCCCCTAAGGGTTAATAAGGGTATGTTCACATTAGGTGGATATGCTGAACATTTTCCAAATCCACATGTGGATAATTTGAGTCATGTGTGAAAAATTTGCTGTATATTAAAGTAGCAGTAAACCGGAAGGGATTTGCCCAAATCTTTTCCACAATTTAAATAAAAATAAAAAATAAAAAAATGTCATGGAAAGTGACCTGCGAGTTACCAATCTGCAGCATATAAAAACTGGATGATGATGATGATGATGATGATGATGATGATAATAATAATAATAGGTTTTATGACTTTTGACAAATACATTTTGACCCTTTATAATTTGTTATTATTTTCAGTCATTTATAATAGAACAAAACTCAAAAAGCATATGTATTTTATTGAAACACTAAGGCTATGTTAACACAATGTAAAAACAACTTTGGCACTTAAAACAACAGCTGTTGTTTTGAGGATCAAACAACTGCCGATGTTTATATGAAAATGGCAATAAAGGACAACTCCGGCGAAAATTTTTTTTGGCTTATTTAACACACATTACAAAGTTATATAACTTTGTAATGTGGTTAAATACCCGGTCTGGCCCCCTTCCCCCACTTTCCAACCCCCGACCCCCCACCCCGGAAGTTAAAGAATATATACATTACCTATTACGGTCGTCACGGTCCTCTTCTCTGGTGTCGGGTGATGTCAGAGCTGGGGGCGGTCCGGGTCTTCTTCCTCCTCGGCGTCTTCATTGAGAGTGAATGGGAGAGAAAAGGCTGCTGGTGCACATGCGCACCAGCAGCCTTTTCATTGGCTGGAGCGCATCACATGGCTTCCAGCTTGCTCAGCCCTGATTGGCTGAGCTTGCTGGAAGCCATGTGATGCGCTCCAGCCAATGAAAAGGCTGCCGGTGCGCAAGCGCGCTGGCAGCCTTTTCTCTCTCATGGACCCGGAAGAAGGAGACATCGCTGGACGGCGGACGCAGGTGACGGTGAGGCGGACGGCGGCCGAATGGAGTGGCGATCGTCACCGGAGGGATGGTGAGTATGGTGTCTGTGTGTGTCTGTGGTTTTTTTTTTTGGGGGGTCCCGCCGGAGTTGTCCTTTAAAATCTATGGACAAGGTCTAAAGATAATTGCCATGATCTGGTAAACAACGACCGATGCTCAATACATGGTGTATATATACATTGAGGGAGATTTATCAAAGGGTGTAAAATATAGACTGGTGCAAACTGCACACAGCAACCAATTACAACTCCCCTTTCCTTTCACCAGAGCTAAAAAGCTGAGCTGTGATTGGTTGCTGTGGCCAGTTTGCACCAGTCTAAATTTTACACCCTTTGATAAATCTCCCCCATTGTGTATATACAGGATATAGATATATATATATATATATATATATATATATATATATATCCTGTGCCCCTTAAGATGTGAGACCAAAGGTGTTGTCAGAAAGTTTAGTAATAAGCTTTGGAATGGAATCAGCGTCCATTCTTTACTGCAGGGGCGGCATTGCATTGCATTGAATGGTTGATTTGCAGGCACACCCCACAGTGCCCGCAAGTCAACTGTAAAAAAAGAATGTTCCTGAAGCTGATATAGAGGTATTGGCTGTAGGAACATGCGGAATGCAGCCTGGCGGATAACAGTTTAACAGCGTCTGTTACTATGCAACGGACGCTGCTAAACGCTGTGTGGACATAGCCATAAACAGTAATTAACCCAAATCTTCATTTGAAACCAGCTTATTTTGGTAAAGCTGACCATATGCATTAGATTATTGTTGGCTGAACCTACCAATTTTGGTGCTACTGACCAACCATCTAATGTGTATGGGGGCCTCCTGACTCTCCCCTGACAGATAAAGTTAGGGACAAAAGGGTTGACCAGTTGGATCGAAACTAAACAGAATCTAATCTAATTGTTTTGTTCTGAGGAGAAATAAGCGACCAGAGGTATCTGGAAGTTGCTTATGCTCCTCATTAAACTTAAAGGGGTTGTCCAGCGCTACAAAAACATGGCCACTTTTCTCCCTTTCTTGTCTGCAGATTGGGTGTGGTTGAAATCTCAGTTGCATTGAAGTAAATGGAGCTTAATTGCAAACCACACCTGAACTGGAGACAAGAGAGAGGGGAAAGTAGCCATGTTTTTGTAGTGCTGGATAACCCCTTTAAAGCACATAGCTCGGAGTGTGTATAGGGAGGTCAGAAGTATCTGTGTTTGGTTGACAGCTGGATAAGATATATGCCTTGTTTTATCTTTGAACTCTCAGACTATGTATATACAGTATATCTCTAATTACTAAGAAACCACGGCTCTGCAATAAAGCTGTTTAATTTTACATTTAGCCGCAACCTTTCACCACTTTATGATTCTTTACTGTAAATGCAGTGTTTTTATACATAAACAGGCGAATTACCATGAATTGTTACAGTAAATTCTAAATAATTATGGTATAGTAATGGTTTGATGGGTTTTACAGGATTCAAATAAAGAATATGCTCTAGTAACATTTTATTAACAACCTGCATGCAAAGGAAGATAATCTTACATGAAGATGCATTAAATACAGAATCACTGTTGCTCATAATATGCTGGTTGTGGCCACATTATGCTTAAGGCCAAGTTCACACACACTGTTTGATTGTTAAACAACTGATTGTTGCAGTTTATAACAATGGCTGTTGTTGATGAGCACTGCTTAATTGCACAACAGTGTATGGAACAACGGCTGTAGTGTACACACTCTGTACACCCTATATACACACCCAGTTGTTCTCTGCGGCAGCAGAAAATAATTGAAAGGTCTATTTTCTAAGGCCGTAGTTCAGTGCACAGCGGTGGTAGAAAATAGGCTGTGCTCACAGCTCCCTGACGTACTTTCCACTGTGGTCAATGGTAAATTGAAGTGCAGGCACACCCGAATGTGCTACCTTTGGATTACTTTATGTCTTTATTCTTGTCTTCTCTATTTTTGCAAACTTAAGCGCTGAAAAAAACTTAAATAGAAGTTTCAAACAATATCACGCCACTTTTGTTCCTACATGAAAATGTTTGTAATTTCTCAAGCTTGTGTAGTATTTTGGGCAGGTAAAGGAAACTGATTATAGCTAGAGATACTGTATATAGGGACACAACACTTTGCATGCAGCTGATTGCTTACAGGTTATTCAGAGTGCAGCTTCAAGCTGTGATTTAATTTACATTGGTTTTATTTACTGACATAGCTACTTATTTCTTTGTTTGGGCACATGGCATCTATGTCAAACAAGAAAAATGAAAACATTTGCCAGCTCACTGCCTTTTTATCTCAGCACAATCTTTCATTCAGACAGCACAGTGCAAGAGAAACACTCTACATCAGCTATGAGTAGTCATACGAAGCAATGGGGAACCCAGCACATATCTTCAAAGAGAGAAAAACAACAACCCATATTCCATCATATTGAAAGAAAGTAATCCAGGGCAGGAAAAAGACGCTAACTTGTTTCAGATTAGCCCCATGGTCCTTATTTATAGAATGGTCTGTACCATAAAAACCACATTTGCTGCCAAAACATCCAGTTCTGCAGGTGTTAATCTTAGTTGTTAGAAAATTCACTCCCTCATGCTACGCTACACAGTAACTACTGTATGTAATACTGGAAAAAGTATACCAAGTCACTGAACATTTGCATTTAGCTAAGAAAAATTAAAAATCAATATAGAACAATCTGACATCAGAATGAATACACAATGTCTTCAGAAATCATGATAGAGTAATTAGACTGTGCTTATTATCTATAACAACTGCTTTTTATACAAAGTACATGAATGGAGATTTTTTAAATTATTTAGTGTTAAATATCACAAAATAATACTGCATAATATGATTGATCCATACTTTTTTTCTTGATATCCATGTTCTCACAAAGCCTTGTAGCCATGCCATTTCCAATCTCCACCCTCTTCATGAGGGTAAATTTGCCAATTTATTTTATCTATTGGGTATTGAATGCAAATACTATATTTTCATAAAACTACTTTTGTAGTTCTGTTATTTGACTTTTTTGGAGACTATCTGTATCCACAGCCGGTTGGCATCTTTGAAACATACAACATGAATAGTGGGAGCATAAAAGCACTTAAAGCTTTTTTATCATCACAATATGAAGATGGCAGCATATGGTATTTTACAGATTTCAATCACTACTAATCACTATTCTTGTGGCCTGGACCCAAGAAAGTGATGATCGAATCTTTGATAGTTACGAAAAAACATTTGGATAGCAAACAGTTGCTCAAAATTAAATAAAATTATGTTTGATAAAATCCACATAAAAAAGAATAGTGTAAAGCCACCTTATCAAATAACGCTTATATTATATGATCCAGCTGACATTGACTTATCAATCCCATCTGACAATAAAGCTATGTATAGCAATCTGGAGAGTGTGTGAAAGATAAACACCTCCTTTTTGAAAGGGAGCTCAATACAACTTTTTGTTTATTGCTTTTCTGCATTTTTTTGGGCAAAGGACAGAGCCACCATAAGTACCGCAAGTACGAGCCCTTTGCTTTGTCACATCTTCGGCATCTGAGTAAAGACGTGACACTTAATAGATTTGGGGTTAAGTAAACACATCTTGAGGATTGTTTTAGTATTCATTTAAAGGTCACCATCAACAATATACAGAAATGTTTATCACGCAGAAGATGTCAAAATAATATATTTTTTCCAAAATTATTTGCTACCCTAAAAAATACGGAAGCCTTTCAAATTTCTCACAGTTCATAAATATAAAGGGTTATTTTAAAAAAAAATATTAATTGTACACACTCTATAATCATTTCTCTATGTTCTCTAAGTACTTTGAATATAATATGTACATAACTTCTGGGCTTTGGAAATATCATTGTTACTTCAATACCACCTGTTTGCTTTGAAATTCTGCCAAACTATAATAAGCACTATACAAGCAATGAAGCTGTGTGTTTTTTGAAGTTTGATCTCAATGTGGATGTGTACTTATATTGTATCAAAGTGTTTTTAACACTTTGTAATCAGTATAGCTTTGATTATAGTGTAGATATGCTTATAAAAAGACATATGCATAAAGCCTAAAGGACAACTCCAGCATTTAGATTTTTCCCCCTTAGCCTGGAGCCATTCTGCCTGTTATCTCTTTCCCCCCCCCCCAGGGAAATAAAGACATACAGGCTATGTTCACACTACGTAAGTTTCGTAATAATCACGGCTGTTGTAACAACAGCCGTGATGACCATGGAACTTATGTAGTGCTGCCTTCTAAGGAATACCGGCCGGAGTTTAACACATAGTATACACACTGGCCAGGATCCCTAGTGGTGCCGCAAGAAACTGACATGTCAGTTTTCTGCAACAGAAAACCCTGCCGCAGAAAAACCTGTCAATTCACACAATGGAGCGTGCGGCTCCGGACGGGCACGCATCCGAATTTAGCGGCAGTAAAGATCAGTGGGAACATGGCCCTAAGATGTAGGGCTTGCTTGAAGGCAAATACATTTATTTATAGGGTATGTTTACACAATGTGATCATTATTTACAGCTTTAATTAATTTTAAAAATGGCATCCTCAAAGAAAGGGAAAAGGGAGATATACGGTAAAAATATCCAGTCCGTTAAGGCAATGAGGGAGGTGCAGGGATGTACAGTCTGCAATTTTTTATCGGTCAGGGTGTTTCAGGGTGTAAGTGTTCAGACCTCGAGCTGGGAGAAGTATGCTCTGTTTAATGTGACCTAGACAGACTCCCAGTGAGCCATATA
The DNA here is from genome assembly GCF_027789765.1 of Dendropsophus ebraccatus. Lineage (NCBI taxonomy): Eukaryota > Metazoa > Chordata > Amphibia > Anura > Hylidae > Dendropsophus > Dendropsophus ebraccatus. Next base: position 64,125,428 of record NC_091460.1, on the reverse strand, counting down.
TATATTGTAGACAGTGGAGAGAGAAGCATGTGGAAGCGCTTATCTATCCCCACTTGTTCTACTGGTCGGTCAGGGTCGGAACATTCAGATCATAACCTATACAAACTTTTGACTATCCCTAGGACATCACTTCCAAGAAAGAAAGTTCAACAGCACCAAGGGATGCAAATTCAGTAGCAGCCAAGTTGTAGATAGTGGATGTATGCTGGTATAGCCCAAAATCCAAGATGCAAGTGTCAGTACATGGAATAAAGAGGATCCAACAGCATCTATAGAGTGGTTTCAAGGTTTTACAAGGCTTGACAAAGACCCACATAGGGTTGAAAATTGATTCTCATGTACCGGATTATGCCAATAAAGCTTTCAAAATGCTCTGCAGATTCAGTTTGATTCATTCTCTTCTTTTCATATCCCATGTAAAAATATGTTTTTAGGAACAGGTACAGTGTCTAAACTCCCACTTTCATACCTTAGTTTACTGCCAGAAATATGTCTAGAATCACTGGAATCTCTGGTGTCGTAAGAGATGGTTGTCTGTGCAGCAGAGTAATTGATCTTTCTCAGCCAGCCCAAGTGCAGAAATAAATGCTGCATAAGAGGAATCAGTTCATATTGTACAGTGCATCATTTATCACATCTTTACTTCTAGAAAAGAACATTTCACTCTTAAATCCAAAACAGAAATGATATTACTCATTTGTTAGGTTTTGTGCAAAATACTTTTGTGTACTTTTTTTTTTTATATATAGCACAACTTGCTTAGCCAAAACCCTTGTTTAGCCCTTGTGTGGCTAAACAAATAAATTAAAGTGTTACAGTTCTTTAAATGCAATGCCGAATGCAAAAGTGAAGAAAACTGTGAGGCAGTAATGCCCAGTTTGGCTTAATTGGTATGCAGTGACATGTGAGGGTGGACTTGGCTGAACGGTGCTTCTGGTCCCGCTCACTGCCACATCTAGTTACTGCGGTGATTACTATGTTACCAGGGAAGCAATGTATTTGTCACAATTATGTGTTATATTCTTATTTAACAATAATCATGCATGTGTTTACTGTGTTGATATTGGTCTGTGTGCCCACTTTTTTTGCACTTCACCAAAATGGCCACCAATTCATGTACAGTCTGTTACACATGCGTAGCTGACATTGGTGACACATGGAGGTGGCCTTGGCAGATAGCATGATCACACTCCAACACCACTTCTGGTTCCACTTGGTGTTATATGAAGACAATATGTGGCATGTGTTAGGACTGACAGATAAACTGGCGGATCTGGTATGTGATTAGTTTGAGACAATAAGAAGGGATTGGACTGACATAAAAAGTCCCCTGGATCTCCCCCTAACTTATCCCATATCAGGTGTCAATGAAAAAAGCAACCATCAAAAGTCATATGTAATGGTAAAGGATAACAATGAATACATTTTCTGCAAAACCAAGTCCCACCCAGCTCCATCAAGTAAATAAAAAAAAGTTAATGATTAACAAAATACTGCCATTATTGCAGTTGTTACATTTTGTTTAACTTTTCAATTGGTCCCATAAGTGGAGTTCTGATCATTTATGTACTTCACTGCACTACTATTGTAGTACAGTGTATTATGCCCATCAGCACTATTCCTCCCACATGGCTGTATACAGGCACATACATTGCAGGCCTGAAGGCCTTTAGAAGAAGTCTGGGTGCCATAGAAACTGATTAACACTCAGTGATCATGCCGCAAGGCTGTTGATAAGGTATGAGAGCCCTCAAATCTCTTACATGCGTGGTCAAGATTTTACAGTGGCATGTAAGGGGTTAAACTACCTGGTTTCTCCAGTCCTGGCAGTTACTTCCAGAGACCTGCTGTCATGCTGCAATGTATGGGCAGTTGCTAAAGGGTTACAGGGGGGTAGATATGAGACATATTGTATTTTAATACTTACCAGTTACCCATGCCAGTTGCTTTTGCAGTTAAATGCAGTTTTACTAAATTCAAGGAACAATTACACACTGCTCATGAATATAAGTAAATTAAAATAGCATAACATGTGGCGTCCCAGGCAGCTGCCAGAAGAATACCAGAGGGCTCAAAGACATACATCTGAATAGATATTTTCTTCAATGTATTGCATGGAAGTGTTCCAATAACCATGTGTTCAAATATTTCAAGACAATAGCAAATCAGAAAAGTATGGCATTTATGAAATACAAACTGAGCATTTTAGGTGGAATTTGCTTTTCATGTCATGGTCATTGTGGAAATATATTGAGAAACATAAAAAAAAAACATTAAAAGATATTGAGAGCCACTATCTTCAGTTGCAGAAGACTTAGAAAAGTCTGTGGTGAATCCTCTAAGCACAGCCAGCTTGCCAGAATTCTTTCAGTGGTTCTAGTTACAGTACAACTCATTCAGCAAAACAGAAAACATCCTTGGAGACTATCCAAAAGAATGAATACCATTTTGTTTTCTGTGAAGGAATGAATCAAAATTTGAACTCTGTTAATGTAATTCAGGCATCACTACACTAATACACTATTCTATATTGGGACAGAACAATACCAACAAAAAATACCAACCAAAAAGATGACTAGAAAAAGCAGGATATATTTATTGTACCAAAGCAATACTCGACCTCATGCACACAACTTTGTGCAACAAAGCTACAATACTGACTGTATGAGTGTCTACCTCGTTGTACTTCTAATTTCATACAGAGATATATATTAAAAAAAAAAAAAAAAACAGAATGTTCCATTTGGTGCTTTATGTATAAACCTTTCCCTTCCAGAAGCATTGCTTCTAAAGAGAATATTTTTGTGCCTACAGGATGCACTAAAGTACAAACTCTGGTGCACTGCCTGCTGCCAGGTGCTGCTTCAAGTGTAAAAAAAAATCTGATCATGATCTAAAATTTAACACAGTTATCACAAACAAAAAAAGCAAGAATATATCTAAATAACCACGGATAAACTATTGACTCCTTAGTTGAACGCAGTAGAAATGTTGCAGTGAAACTTGCACTAGTCAGTCAATAAACAAAATCCTACCGGCTTACCTCAGTTTAATCAGTTCTAGAAACAGAGGGCTAAAATTACTCAACAATATAAAATCAAGCAATCAATCATTCTTTTAAGAACCCTAGATAGTAATCCTTATTTATGAGACTTGAGAGTTGTTTCTTTATGATCCTGTTGCCTACTATGAATACAGAAATTTCCTTTAACTAATATGGACAATAAGTTAAGAAACATTCAGTGTTTGTTTTGTATGGCTTGCTCGGACTTATTGGCTCTCATCAATGCAACATATGAAATTTACATCAAGAAAGGCATTTGTCCTTAAATGGTTAATAACAATAAATCCTTTTATTTACTAAAAAGACTCCTTACCCCAGAAAAGTGCCCTAATATCTAACCCACTAGGTGTCCAGGAGAAATTAAGACACGGCCAGGAAGTGGATTAATATGTAACATATTCCCAATGAGTAGCAGAACGCCTATCTTTTTGACAGGTGTTCTGCTCCTATTAGGGGCTTAAGTGGGATGCTCTCCTACTTAGGCTCTTCCTTGCTTAGCTGAGTGTACTGCATGCTGGACTCAGCCAGGCACAACATTCACATTTAAGAACTGTCTGGCTGGCAAACTGAGCAGGAGGCAGACATAGTATGAGAGTATTTATGCAACATTGATGCAATACATTACAGAGTAGCAATTTTTTTTCAACAGATATTGTTGTTACAAAAATTTGAAAATGACAATTAAAAAAAGTCAATCAGCCAGTCATGTATTACATTTCTGCCCCCGACAGTAGTGGACCCTGGTGGATCAGCGGCACCATATCAATTTTCTCCCAGGACAAGAGTGGACATTGGAAAATGAGTTGGGTAAAATAACACTTTCTCCCAGGACAGCAGAGGACATTGGTGGACAAGCTGCATCAAATCAGCTTTTCTCATAGGACAGCGTTGGACACTGGTGGATCAACTGTGTTTAAGAGGAAGTACCACCAATAGGAAAAAAGGTAGGCAGGGTGAGTGAGAAAAAAACTGAGTGCTTCTGTTGTGCCACTCTGTGAGCTTCCGTTCATCGCAGATGTCTGTCACCTTCTGCAGGAAACTGGGTACGCCACGTACCAGGCTCCTAAAGTAGCAACGTCGCTGCCTGGCTGAGCAATTGCCCTGCCCCAATTACTGATTGGCTGGGGGGCAATAAACGGAACTTGGGAGTAGAGCTACAAAGGCACGGGGACCTGCGCCTGCCTGCCATTTTTACCATTGGTGGGACTTCTCCTTTAAATGGCACTTTCTTACAGGACAGCAGTAGACATTCTAAAGCAAAAGCCCGGGGAATAGTCCCAGATGGCTCCAGAACACACACTGGGAGGTGGCAGTGGCAGTACTATGACTCTCTTCGACCCTAAGGGACCTAGAACAGACACTCGGAGGTAGCAGCTGCAGCACTCTGACTTTCTAGAAAAAGCAACGGAAGGTGTCAGGGGCAGCACTCTGACTCCCTTCACAGAACCTTTTTTTTTAACTTGTCGAGTATTGTAATTCAACGACAGCTGAGCTGACTGGGCCATTAAACTAGTAAAAAATGGAAATGAACACGTAGTCAATTGGTATACATTTAAATAGACCGGAAAAAGCCACCAACAAAAGCATGTACAGTACTATGTAATGGAGAATAGAATAAAGAAAAGTCCATATTCAAGAAGGCTTTATATTCATTATATAAAATTGGAGAACATTTTTCCACTGTATTTTCAATCTGTACATAGTAGTCATACTGGGAAATTGTACCAGCAATACTCCATGAATTGAGTATAAATGCTAGTTAGAGCTGCAGTCATATAGGTTTCCGTATTTCCTATTGCTTTGCAGAATTAAAAGCAAACATTGTATGGAGTACATTGTATGTCATATATAAAACACATATTATTTATGACACATTTATAATCATAAAGTATAATAACATTTAAATTACAAAGGTGAAGGTGGGACATAATTGCATTCTATCAGTCAGTTTCTGTTTTTGTCAGTATCATTCCAGCATAAAATTTTTCTAAATAAAACACTTTTGTCCATAGACAAATTTATAAATCTGGGCCTTTGTGTTATTTTTGTTTTTCTCAATTTTCAATATTTTCATATGTATTCATATCTGTAATGGGAATACTTTTTTTTCTATTTTACCCAGCAATGGGGATATGACATATGTCATCTGCTTCTGATGTGCATGCTGCTTACTGGGTCACATGAACTAAACACACAAAACTGGTTTACATTCTACTCCATGTATATATGCATCTAATTCCATGAAAAAAGTGGCCATTATATATAGCTGTTCTTTGCAGGAAGCATTGCTTATGAGAGAGAATTACCCTGCAGGGCCAAATGGAGCCCCATAGGGTAACATATGAATTGCTTATGGTTCTTTAGTACAGTTATATGTACCATTCTGTACCCTTATCATCAGTCTTAAAACATAGTCTTGTTGTATTTCACTGAGACCTTGATAAAAGCAATGAAAGAGCCATTGCTTTCTCATTTTACATAGCCTCAACATTGCAAAATCCATCTTACAAGCACTATGGGTCCTATTTATCAAGAAAAAATGTAGTTCACTGCGTGACATAATGTTTAATAAAATCAATTTCTGTCCCCCCATTGGTTTTCCGTATATTCCACTCAGAAAACTGGTTAACTCAATGCTATGAACTGAATTCAGCCAGTGTAATCTTCATCTTTTTCTTTAGCTATTTCCAAGACCACAGTGAGATATACTCATATCATAATTTATTTGCTCGAGAATTGTATTGTACATGCAATCTTTCTTTATGCACCATGGGATTCCTTAACTTATAATTGTTTTTCAGTAACTGATAGCTTCTTTCTCTTTTTAGTGATTTATTCAGTTTTCTCTGAGTGTTTAGAATCTCATAATGGTTTGTCAAAGCAACTCTGTATACCTTAAATAACCTACACCTTTACAACTGATATATTCTCCCTTGGTTCACAGAGTTATTGTTTTGGACAATGCTGGATGCCGCTATGTCTTTGTTAATTAGTGATAGTCTTATAATATAGTAGTTAGTTACTGTATACACCTATGATTAAAGGGGTCATCAGGGAAGCAATTGTGTTTATAACTATGTTCAAAGAGGTGGTAATAAAAAAAAAAATAATAATAAACAAAATAAATATATACACTTACCTTATGCACCCTCCCGCCACTCTGGTATCATGAATCTTCGGTCCCTGTTGCCCATTGCTTTCAGCTTCAGAGACACAACATCAAAGGCCCGCTTAGCCAACGAGTGGCTGAGACATGAACACTGGGGTGCAGAACAATTAAGACCTTTTCTCTTCCCTTGACAACCCCTTTAATTTAGATTTCTTTTAAATTTTAGTTTTATTGTATTTATTTATTATTTTTTGTATAGTTTTGCAATCATATTTTTCCCATAACGCCACATAACCAGGTTTATTTATTTTTTGTGGATAAAAAAAAAAAACACCTTTGAATGTTACATGCATTTCCTTACCGATAGCACCTGAAATTTGCAGTAATATTTTTGATGGAATGAATTGTTTTCTTTTTATTTTAGCTTGAGCAGATTTAAGTGCAATATGTTTTTCTTGGAATACCCCTTTGAATATAGAACTGCAATCAGAGTCCTGAGTAGAGATGAGTGAAGCGAATTCAGTGAGATTATTTAAAAAGTTCGCTAAACATGGGGGCTGCAAAGGTGTAGGCATGTTTAGATATAGTACTGTCACTTGGCGGGAGCCAGGGATTATAGATTATCCATAATCCCTTGTGGTTGTCCAATCACCTTTAAGCCCCACTGTGATGTCAGCACCTCCCCTTCCCAATGTAGTTGGCTGTGTGGGCAGAGGAGAGGATTGCAGCAGGCATTTAACACAAGGCAGGGAGAAAAATTAAGGGAGATATGGAGAGAAGAGGATGGGAGAGAGTAGGAGAGTCCATTGTGGGTGGTTGTCTCTGGGTAGAAGAGGTGGTCAGTGTGCATTCAAACCAGTCTGAGGGTGCTGTGAAGCCAATGTGCATGCATACCAGTCTGTGGGTGCTATTAAGCCAGTGTTCGTTCAAAACAAGTCTGTGGGTGCTGTGAAACAAGTGTCCATTCAAAACAAGTCTGTATGTGCTATAAAGCCAGTGTAAATTCAAAACAAGTCTGTGGGTGCTGTTAAGTAAGTGTCCATTGAAAATAAGTCTGTGGGTACTGTGAAGCTAGTGTGCATTCCAACCAGTCTATGTGTGCTGTAAAGTCATTCAAAACAAGTCTGTGGGTGCTGTGAAGCCAGTGTGCATTCAAGCCCAGTCTGTGGGTGTTTTGAAGCCTGTGTACATTTAAAATAAGTCTGTGGGTTCTGTTAAGCCAGTGTCCATTCAAAACAAGTCTTTTGGTGCTTTGAAGCCAATGTCTATTCAAACCTAGGCTTTTGGCGCTGTTTAGCCAGTGTGCATTCAATCCAGTCTGTGGGTGCTGTGAAGCCAATGTGCATACAAACCAGTCTGTGGATGCTTTAAAGTCAGTGTGCATTCAAACCCAGTCTGTGGGTGTTGTAAAGCCTGTGTACATTCAAAATAGGTCTTTGGATGCTCTTAAGCCAGGGTTTATTCAAAGCAAGTATGTGGGTGCTATGAAGCCAGTGTGCGTAAAAAAAACAGTCTGTGAGTGCTGTGTAGCCAGTGTTTATTCAAAACCTGTCTGTAGGTGTTTGTGAAGCCAGTGTCCATTCAAAAGTAGTCTGGAGATGCTGTGAAGCCCGAGACTATTCAAAAACTGTGCGTGCTGTGATTGAAGTTAACCTAGTGTTCCTGCTCAGTGAAGTTCTTCCTCAGTTACTGGACAGTTGGTTCATGTAAATCTGTCAAAAATATTATAAAACACATTTAAATCCCCATCAAACCCCTTCTAACCCCTGTACAGTAAAGTATTTGAAACCCTTCCATTCCCAGTTGCCCCCCCCCACCGCCCAATTAGGTTACATCCGTGGCCTGTGTCATCTACTGAGGTACCAGTAGTGGCACTATCCCATCCTTCTTAATATATTTGGCTTCCTCAACCATTTACATGAACAATTCATAGGGGAAAAAAAGGGAGGGATCCTGTTCTTATAAAATTTTAACACAATTAAGACTACAAGAATATAAAGATATTGTATCTATATATTGCTCATGCTCACTTACCCGACGTGGATATAAGAAATGGGTGTCGGATCAAAATGGTGCAGGTTAAATAAAGGAACATCTGTTACATGTGATTCTGTTCTTCCCTCCGAGTTGTGAGTACAGGCAACTCATTCTTAATTGTGTTAAAGTTTGATAAGAACAGGATCGCTCCCTAATTTTTTCTTTTTTTCTATGAATTGTACTCTGAGACCGGTGACGCCTAGTCTGACCGGAGGTTGAAGCGAACCTTTGATTGATTTCAAGCTCTAAGATTCAGTGAGTGGCAAGGGGTCACCACTCACTAGTTGTAAGTCTATCAGTTTTCAGTCTATATCCACACCTCTAGAACACTATTGTGTTTTTTTCTGCTACAATTTCAACCATTTACATGTGAATGCACACTAAATGAGGCAAGGTAAGCTGCCTTTCAGCAAAAGATAGCTGCTGGCAGAAGCTTTAGAAAGTTGTTATTTTACAATAAGAGGACATCATCCTCCATAATATATACTCTATTACATATCCTTCCTATAGCCTTTTACCACTTAAGAAACCCCAAGAGCCGTTAAAAACTCCCACAATAGATACTTTTTGGTTAACCATTGTGCGACATCTAAGATGGTGATATTGTAAAAACCTCAAGAACATTGATCATCCAGTCACCATGTGTGTTTGTAAAATTGGGACATGAGTGTTACTATTCCTTGTGACAAGTGCCAGTGGATAAAAACCCCACTGGTATGATAACAAGAATGGAAATGTACTCTTTGAGAAACATAGTCATGGGAATTTGTTCCTGGATGATACTGTGTTTTCAACCCATTCCTGGTTTTGTTTAAAAAATACTGACCAAATAATTTGTAAAAATACTAAGTGTGAACATAGCCATAACAGGTGTCTTTGTCCCATGTCCCGTCTCATAGTGTTAATGGAACAGCAATGCATGTGCACAAATCAGCTTCATGGCTCTTTATGTAGCATAGTCCTGGGGGGAGTTACTCTGGGAGAGTCACTGATAGAGAAGGATCTGGTTGTACTTGTAGATAATAGACTGCAGAACAGTACACAATGTCAGTCAGTGGCTTCTAAGGCCAGCAGGATATTGTCATGCATTAAAACAGGCATGGACTCACGGGACAGGGATATAATATTACCGCTTTATAAAGCTTTGGTGCGGCCTCATCTGGAGTATGCCGTCCAGTTTTGGAACCTGATTCATAAAAAGGATGTTCTAGAGCTGGAGAGGGTACAAAGACGGGCAACTAAACTAATAAGGGGAATGGAGCATCTTAGTTATGAGGAGAGATTAAAAGAATTAAATTTGTTTAGTCTGGAGAAGAGACGTTTAAGGGGAGATATGATTAACTTATTTAAATATATAAATGGCCCCTACAAGAGATATGGGGAAAAGATGTTCCAGGTAAAACCCCCTCAAAGGACAAGAGGGCACTGCCTCCGCCTGGAGAAAAAAGGTTCAATCTCCGGAGGCGACAAGTCTTCTTTACCATGAGAACTGTGAATCTGTGGAACAGTCTACCACAGGATCTGGTCACAGCAAAAACAGTAGAGGGCTTCAAAACAGGGCTAGACAAGTTCTTAGACCAAAATAATATAAATGCATATGTATAGAACCTATCACTTCTCCCCCTTCCCTGTACCATCCCCTCCTTGGTTGAACTTGATGGACATGTGTCTTTTTTCAACCGTGTTAACTATGTAACTATGTAATATGGTACCCCCAACCCTTGTCATTGTTCAAGGTCCCAGCAGTTGGACCCCACAATTACACACATATCTATATAAAGTGATAGAGGACTTTCTTTTGTTTTAATGAGCGTTTTTTTTTTTTTAATCTATATAATATGCAATGAAAATGTATACAGTTAAATCAGATGTTAATGCAGGACAATGGTTATTTTATCTTTTATTTACTGTGTGTATTATATTCACTTTTTTTAATGTATATTTTCCCATTAATTGTTATTGTTTTTGAAGCGTTACTGCATTGCACTAAAATGTTAAATTAACTTTCCACAATAAAGTGTATCAGATGTTCAAGTTAACATAAATGCTTCTCCTAAATGTTATCTTCACAAAATAATATTCAGATCTCGTTTCCAAACGTTGTCATATTTACCAGATGTCTAATTTTACATGGAAATGTAAAAGGGCAGAGGGAGCTGAATTGTGCATCTGTTTTGTATATGCGCTATGTGCTTTATGTCAGTATGGATTACAGTGATGTACCAAAAATGTAAGGAATAATGACACAAACTAAACTATAGACTGGCATATTGTGCTTCTAAAACAATTTCACTGCTTTATGTTTACTACTATGACAGTGCTCAATGATATTGTATACCAAATAAAACAAATTAAATCACATAAATGATATCACACCCTCTGTTTAAATGTTATCATTTGTTCATTTTTTTCAGTTTGTTGCAGTTATTTGTAGTAAAATGAAACAGACTAGAGGATAAATGTTCTCTCCTTACTAACATGGTCTTATATGAAACAATTTGTGTACAATTTGAAATATTAGCTACTACTATTGAGAACAACTTTTAAAAATGTTTGTGGTCTTTTTAAGTTAATATTCTTTGAAACCATATTTGAGGAGTATTTCCCACATATTAGACAATAGATATGCAAATAATCCATAGAAAATGTATCCATTCATGAATCCCCTTTGATGCATAGTAGATTTATAATTTTAGATTTATAAACTAAATTAATAAGTCTTTTAACATTCCAAAGTTCAAAACATTGCTATTCACTGTACTTCACGATGCCGCAATAAAGATGATTAGTTGGTTGTAATGTTGGAAGCTGTAATCTTTACCAATTGAACCACCTGTAGGAAAGACTTCAGGGGGATTTAGAAACAAGGTTTAGTGCTGAAATCTTGGCCTAAAATGTCAGTATTGATGGAGAGGGAGGGGAGATGTAATGTACTTACCTGGCCATAGTCCAACAATGGTCCTGATCTTAATGCATTGATGGCCACCAGGGGAGTTGGTTAGAAATGTAGATGCCAGGCTAATAAGGCTCACCACTGGGGTCCATTGATACCTGACAGTGCCAGACTAAACAGGTGGTTGTTGGCAGTCTGTGAAAGTTTCTTCTCATGCTTCACACACATCCATATCTGTGAAACATCTATGTACAGGCCTTCCTAGACTCCTTACTGTTGTTTCTGTCTCCTCTTCTAAGTTCTGACCTTCTGTTGGGATCGATTTGTTCCTGATGCTACCCAATGGTATTTGAACTTTTTTTTTTTTTTTTAAAGACATTAACCACTGAACTGGTTCTAATTTTGACAGTGACATGCCCATCTGTTGTTGACCCAGCTAGCTATACAAATCTTCCCTACTGTTAGGTTAGGTTCCCTATGCACTTAGAAAGGAACTGTTGCCCAGTTGGGGGCCACTACCTAAGGCAGATACTCCAGGTGAGTACTTACAAGGGTGTCAGTGACGTGAAGAAGTGAGAACTGCAGCGTTTAGCATGCTTCCCTTGTGACCTACAGTCACTTGGGACTGTAATAAAAGATTTTATAAGACGTCTGATTACATCTACTATAACAGGGCTATGTGTGAAAACACATTTGCAAGCCTCTTTCGAACAATGCTTAAGGTTTGGTGAAAATGAGCTGATAGGTTGCCAAAGACTACAAAGGCAAGGAAGGTGACATTTCACAACTGTTATTAGATGTATTACCATTACTATTACTATTATCATGGGTAAGTTTATTTATACTGCTGCACCACATGGCAGTAACTTTCCAACTTCTAGTATGCTCAATTTTTACATTACCAGGTTGACCATGGTAGACTTCTCTATCGCTTAAGCTTATTTCACTTTTTGAGAACTTCATAAATAGGGTATTTGGCCTGAACTCCATAATTTTGAATTATGTAAATGAAAGAATAACTTTGTTCTACTTATTTTTCCATTTTTTCTGTTAGTGTCTGCAATATATTTATTTTGTTCCTAATTTCTGTGATTATATTTATTCTTCTGTATTCATCTATAGGCTATGTTCACACTACGTATATGTCCGGCCGCATATTTTCCGCGGCCGTACATATACGTATGAAACTCCGGCCGGGACTTTACGCAAGTTGCGGCCGGATACGCACGGAACGCAAACTTACGCCCGTAGTGTACTTACGCTTCCTGAGCGCTCTTTGTAGCGATCTGTCAGTGGTCATTTACTTGGAAATCTTCGCCTAGCCCCGGACACCCCACAGAACCTTTTGGACCGGCACAAAAAGCTTTCAAAATGAAGAAATCACCACTACGTACGGGACCGCATGTAACGCTACGGGCGTAAGTTACGGCATTTCCGTCCAGAAATAATGGTCTGGTTCATTTTTTACGGCGCTGCATACGATCCGGGCGTAAGTTCGTACGTAGTGTGAACTGTGCGGCCGTAGATCGTATACTTATATTGTACGCAAACTACGTAAGTTTCCGGCCGCTTATTCACGGAACGCACTACGGCCGGAAACTTACGTAGTGTGAACCCAGCCATAACATGTAAACTAGGGATGAGCAAACTTTTGAAAAGTTCGGTTCAGTTCGATCCGGCCAACCTTTGTTAAGTTCGGATTCGTATGAACCGAACCTAAAACGAACCTTGCAATAACGGCTGAATAATTGCAGCTACAATAATGGGAGTCTGATAGGGTATAGTTTTGTTTAGTTGCAGTTGCTATTACAATGAAAAAAGTGGAAAAAAAAATCAAAGTGCAAAAACTGGGGAAAAAAATTAGCCAAGGTGTAAGTGATTACACGGGACATAGGAAACAAAGTTCCTTGGACCCAGTAGGGTGGAAAACAGACATTCGACAGTGGAACCAGCAGCAGTAACAGCACTGTATAAGACCCAGTGTGGTGGAGAACAGACAATTGAAGGAGGAGGAGGAGGCAGTAGCACTTGATTGCACCCAGGCCACAATGATTGAGAACAGACTATTCATGGAGGAGGATGTTTAGCCTTGGAGTGGTGGCCTGGGAATCCTCGCTGATGATGTTGTTCAGTGCACTTTCCAGAACACGGACGAGTGGGATGATGTCGTTGATGCCTGCTCACAGAGTTGCGTCCTCAAAAGGATCAACAATTAGCAGGACATGTTCGAAGAAACCTGTGCATTATGAGGTTTATCACATGTGCCATACAAGGTGTATGATGCAACCCTCCCTGCTGCGCTGCAGCCTGGAAAGTTGGCCTGGAACACTTCCCACCGTTAGTTGACCTGGGGTCAGCCATTCATATATCTCCTCCCTGATGGTCCAGAGGAGCTCCTGCCCACACTGTGGCTCCGTTCACCCAGGCTCACAAAATGGAGGACAGCCTGAGAGTGCCGGGCCTAACATTGTTGGTAAGACACCGGGGCAGGTTGGACTGCAGTCAAAGAGGTGGATGGTTGCAAGCTTGTGGAGGCAGAACTTTTGCAGAACTGGCCCCCTAAAGCACCGGGGGGGGGGGGGGGAATGACAATGGCAAGAATGGGCTAACTTTCTGGTGGTCTTTTGGGGGAATGTTGACCCAATGGGCACTAACAGACATGTACTGCCCTTGCCAATAATTAAAGGATCAGACATCAGCACTGGGGTGCACGGTCTTGGACACCAAGAATCCCAATGAGTCACCAACATTTTTCTACACAACTGTGCAGTGATGGGACAGCTGATGGGACAGCTCATGGGAATTTTTTTTCTCGGACAGTGATGGGACTATTTTTTTGGATTTTTTTTTTTCTCAGTGATGGCACTTTTTTGGACTTTTTTTTTAACTTTTTGTTGTTGGGGCTAAATAGGGTTCTCCTATTTTTTTTAACCTTATTGTACAGATATGAACTGATTTTCCCTTAATAAATTCGATAAGCTTGAATACTGAAGTTGCTTTCATGTGTCTTGGTAAATACTCACAGACAGCTGTCACATTACATTTTTGATTAGGCATCACCCAGGTATATCTGAGGAGACTAATTTAAGGTTTCACCCTAACAGGGGTGATGTCACACATCTTGATATTGACAGAAAACCAGGATACAAGGGATTATAGGAGTATCCTGGTCTATTCTGTGAAAAAAGTACTATTTTGCGTTGCCGTTGTTTTTTTTACCAGATTTGTAAGGAACTTTCTCAAAGTTCTGTGCCGACCCAAACTTTTTGCAAAGTTCGTAAGGAATCTGGTTAGTTACAGTTCGGTTTGCTCATCCCTAATGTAAACCCATCATGTTGGAAATGCAGTCTTACCTGCAGGCATCATCTTAGAGAGAACTGGACTGAGCTGAGCTGAGCAAATTAAAAGAAAATTTTGTGGAAAAGATCCAGGATAACTTGTAATTTGTTCTTGTAAGTCTCTGCTCATTCTGGCATGACTAGCCAAAAGGCTAATAGTACTTAATGATTGACAGCTCTCTATTTGCACATTGATACACAGACAACTGAGTAGGACCAGAAAAAATGCACTTCAAAATGAAAAACCGTGACTCTTTATTCACATCTTACTCCCGCAACGTTTCAGCTGGTTCTCAGCCTTTCACGGCGAAACTTTGCTGGAGTAAGATGTGAATAAAGAGTCAGGATTTCCGGATTGGGTCTTAACGGACGGGTCCCGTTTGGTAAGACGTGGACTATTCCTTATTATACTTTTTCATATCAGCCGCTGCTGTTCCACCTTGCATATATAATTGAGTAGGACCATCCATGTGACAAGGTAGTCCCCTAAAACATACAACCCCTAAAAGTACAATCCACCATATTTGTGTAACAATAGACCAATAGATCAATCACAGTCCTCTAATAGTTAAAACTAGAGATACTGTTGAAAGGCGGAGCAACCTTTAAGGCTGTTGAAAATGCATAATGCATTGCCACAGCCTTAAAAGAGTGCACCTGTCACAATTATTCCTTTGGCATCAGTAAAGTGATTCCTTGCTACTCCCGAAGGTCGGGTGTCCATGGATACAAATACACAATCCATCTGGCTGGGTCTCTATATCTTTTCAATGATCAGGAAGGTCCAATTGTGACAAGTACACTTTAAACCACATGGGGGGGGGGGGGTATCCTTGGTCTTCCTGCTGTTTTTACTATTGCAGCTGTGCCAATCAGCAACTAAGGGGGAGGGAGGGGTCTGTGTGTGTGTGTGTGTGTGTGTGTGTGTGTGGGGTGCAGATAGTAATGCCCTAATTACTTAAAGGGCAGAGATTTCCTTGGTATAATTGTGGTATACCTAACCGCAGAACTGGATTGTAAATAAAGACAATGTTCATTATTTGGATGGTCATGATCAATTATTGCCTATTCTATAATTTATTAGTAAATTAAAAATATGCCATAATTTTTAACCCAAAATTACTTCTGTATTTTGCCTTTTGTTTTACAATGTGGGACATAGCCCTAAAGTGGTAATCATATCTATCTTGATAATGCCATTTTTAGATGTTAAATGGATAACCTGGCATTGTCCCATCTCAGTTACTGACTGGTTTAGCGGGCTATCAATGGCAAGATGAGTTTGTCTGCGGAAGCGGTGGTGGCTGCGGTCAGTTAGGGACCATGTGGTACCACAGGAGGACAGTGGGGGAGCACAGAGAGTTAAACATAAGGGCCCACATATATCAAAGGGTATAAAATATACACTGGTGCAAACTGCCCACAGCAACCAATCACAGCTCAGCTTTTAGCTCTGGTAAAATGAAAGAGGAGCTGTGATTGGTTGCTGTGGGCAGTTTGCAGCAGTGTATATTTTACACCTTTTGATATAGCACCCCCATGAAGTTTAGCATGTTTTATATAATAGACAGTAACATATAAAAAGTTTATATGTGCCGGATAACTACGTTAATGCTTATTCAAGTGTAGTTAGTACAATGTTTTCCCTAAAGGTAAATACAAACAAAAAGACAAGCACCACTTAACCCGCAAACACCTATATCTGTTGCAGTGGATATTCATGTCTTTCCGTTGTCATCCTTAAATTCCGATTCCTTGTACAGACCATTAATCCACTGAACTGCTGCCAGTAATGGCATAAGCTGCACCAGGGAGCACAGTCTAAGGGGCTGCTGGTCTTCACCAGATGCAAAAAAATAGGTCTGTGGAGCCTCAATTGCAAGTCTCAAAACACGGAAATAGCCAGATATCCCTCCAGGGAAGGAAAACCTGTTGCCAAGGGGTGCCTCCCAGTGGGGAGATTCCCAAACCACCCTGATACGTAGCCCCTTAAGTCCCACTCAGTTGCGAGTATTGGAACATAAATAAGAAAATACCACGGTGGCCCCTTTTGCGTCAAAGTCTAACTCTGTAAACAAGAGTTTACCAAAACCAGACATCCATCCACAGACAGCTGTTTCTGGGCATTTCCTCTTGTCAGTGGGAAGCAGGATTCTGGCTAACGGGAACAATAAAAAGTAGACTATAGCCCGCCACAAGGTGGGCTGAATTTGCTGCGGCAGGCGACCTCCAGGTTACAGTCCCTGGCTAAGCTTGGTGCTACTGGAGACACTTAGACAGGTCCGGAACAGGAAAAAAGCAGGAATCTCAGGCAGGACTCACAGACAGGAACCAGAAGTCATGGACAGGAGTCAAGGGCAGGAATGACGGGCAGGAATCATGGGCAGGAATCTCCGGCAAAAATCACAGGCAGGAATCACAGGCAGGAGAGCTGGAAAGGGTTTGTGTGCAATAACCAGTTAAGAGCATGCTTTAAATCTCACTGTACCAGCATGAGTGACCTAGAAGACAGGGACACGTGCTGCAGAGGAGGAAGAAGCAAAAGAACAGACAAAAAAGATGATCAGAGAGGCCAAAGAAGATGCGTTCACATAGCGCGGGGAAACAGGAGGAGGTGCGGTGGTGGCCTGGAGCACTGATTGCCGTTGCAGCTATGACATATATGAGGGTTATCGAGCATTTAAAAAACACAGCCACTTTCTTCCAGAGACAGCTCAACATCAGTGTGGGTGGGGTTTTGCAAATTAGTTCCATTTAAGTGAATGGAGCCTAATTGCAAACCACACCTGAACTGGAGACAAGAGTCGTGCTGTCTCTGGAAGAAAGCAGTCAGGTTTTTCTATCACTGGATAACCCTCTTTAACTGAAATAAACAACAAAAAACGGTTTAATTCAACACCAATACACGCAGAGCAATGGGTGGTACTCTTGAAGCATTGCGAAAGACCAGACTGATTCCCAGGTAATTTAAAAAGTCAACCAATCGCCATCTCCAAAATATTAAACATACTGAAGTATATAAACAGCTGAAGTTTAGTACATTGCCATGAGTATGTTCTAAAGTTTTCAACTCTCTGCACAGAAAGAAAAAACATGGCCCAGTTTTTGTTTATGTCAGTTAATTTGCTTGACTCATATTTATATGTAATTTTATACTACACTAGAAAATGTACCCGGCGCTGCCCGGGTATAAAGTGTCAGTGTGTTAATTAGATTTGTTCTAAGGTGCCCAGGAGGCCTAGCTAAAGGTATTGTTTTATCTGAGTTAATCAGTGGAATTAGTGTATACCTGTAGTGCATAGTTGGAGGGGTTCTTTATACCCACAATGTATAGTTTTTAGGGGTCTCGCATATCTGTAGTGCATAGTTGGGGGGGGCTGTATACCTAAAGTGTATAGTTGAGGGAGGTCCTGTATACCTGCAGTGTACAGTTGGTGAAGGTCCTGTATACCTGTACTGTACAGTTCGGGGGTCCTGTATACCTGTAGTATATAGTTGGTGCTGTATACCTATAATGTATAGTTGGTGGAGGTCTTGTATACCTGTAGTTTATAGTTTGAGGGTCCTGGATACCTGTAGTGTATAATTGGTGGAGGTCTTGTATACCTGTAGTATATAGTTCGGGGGTCCTGTATACCTGTAGTAAATAGTTTGAGGGTCC
This sequence comes from Dendropsophus ebraccatus, assembly GCF_027789765.1. Classification (NCBI taxonomy): domain Eukaryota; kingdom Metazoa; phylum Chordata; class Amphibia; order Anura; family Hylidae; genus Dendropsophus; species Dendropsophus ebraccatus. The sequence continues at coordinate 64,107,326 of NC_091460.1, read as the reverse complement.
TGTATAACTATAGTATAGAGTTGGTGGAGGTCCTGTATACCTGTAGTGTATAGTTTGGGGTCCTATATACCTGTAGTATATAGCTGGTGGAGTTCCTGTATACCTGTAGTATATTTGGGGTCCTGTATACTTGTAGTATAGAGTTGGTGAAGGTGCTGTACACCTGTATTATAGAGTTGGTGTAGGTCCTGTATACCTGTAGTGTATGGTTTTGAGTTCCTGTATACCTGTAGTGTATAGTTTGGGGTCCTATTTACCTGTAGTATATAGTTGGTGGAGTTCCTGTATACCTGTAGTGTATAGTTTTGGGGTCCTGTATACCTGTAGTATATAGTTTGGGGTCCTGTATACCTGTAGTATATAGTTGGTGGAGGTCCTGTATACCTGAAGTATATAGTTTGTGGAGGTCCTGTATACCTGTAGTATATAGTTTTGGGGTCCTGTATACCTGCAGTGTAAAGTTTGGGGTCCTGTATACTTGTAGTATATAGTTTTGTGGAGGTCCCGTGCACTTGTAGTGTATAGTTTTGGGGTCCTGTATACCTGTAGTGTCCTGTATACCTGCAGGGTTGTATTTACCCGTATGGCAGTGTTATTCAGTCACAGTGTGTTGGTATTGGTCATGTCTGGTATGGGGGTGTTATCCAGTCACAGTATGGCGGTATTGGTCAGGTCTGGTGTGGCGGTGTTATCCAGTCACGGTATGGTGGTATTGGTCAGGTCTGGTATAGCGGTGTTATCCAGTCACAGTATGGCAGTATTAGTCAGGTCTGATATGATGGTGTTATCCAGTCACAGTATGGTGGTATTGGTCAGGACTGGTGTGGCGGTGTTACCCAGTCACAGTTTGCCGGTATTGGTCAGGTCTGGTATGGCAGTGTTATCCAGTCACAGTATGGCGGTATTGGTCAGGTCTGGTATGACAGTGTTATCCAGCACAGTATGGCGGTATTGGTCAGGTCTGGTATGGCAGTGTTATCCAGTCACAGTATGGCAGTATTGGTCAGGTCTGGTATGACAGTGTTATCCAGCACCGTATAGCGGTATTGGTCAGGTCTGTTGTGGCGGTGTTATCCATTCACAGTATGGCGGTATTGGTCAGGTCTTATATGACAGTGTTATCCAGTCACAGTATGGCGGTATTGGTCAGGTCTGGTATGACAGTGTTATCCAGTCACAGTATGGCGGTATTGGTCAGGTCTGGTGTGGAGGTGTTACCAGTCACAGTATGGCGGTATTGGTCAGGTCTGGTGTAGCAGTGTTACCCAGCCACAGTTTGGTATACCTGTTGTGCCCTGTATATACATGTACTGTATGGATGGAGTAGGGGGTCCTGTATATACATGTACTGTATAGATGGAGTAGGGGGTCCTGTATATACATGTACTGTATAGATGGAGTAGGAGGTCCTGTATATACATGTACTGTATAGATGGAGTAGGGGGTCCTGTATATACATGTACTGTATAGATGGAGTAGGGGGTCCTGTATATACATGTACTGTATAGATGGAGTAGGGGGTCCTGTATATACATGTACTGTATAGATGGAGTAGGGGGCCCTGTATATACATGTACTGTATAGATGGAGTAGGGGGTCCTGTATATATATATATATATATACTGTATAGATGGAGTAGGGGGTCCTGTATATACATGTACTGTATAGATGGAGTAGGGGGTCCTGTATATACATGTACTGTATAGATGGAGTAGGGGGTCCTGTATATACATGTACTGTATAGATGGAGTAGGGGGTCTACCAATTATTACTGTGGATGTTGTGAGGCAGCTTCCCTAGCAACCACAACTCCCTGTGAAAATGAAAGCAGTAATCCTATTGGTTGCTAAGGCTCCAACTGCCGTGTCTGCTGCAGCTAATTATATCACCTGTGTTTGCAGTGAGGAGATTTTCCCATTCATCTCTATGGGGCGCCTCTCTTTCCCCTCCCCCTCCCCTCCTGTACATCTGGCGGGGACGGGACCTTCGCAATAACCTTCCCGGGCACCCAATGTATCTTTGTGCCAAATTTGGGGTCAAACGGTTCAGGCGTTTGGAAGTCTATAGAGGACAGACAGACAGAAGGACAGACAGACAGACATTGATTTTTATGATATAGATGAAAAGATCTATCATTTTCTGAAGCCAGTAAACTGAAGCTAGTAAGGCTGCTTCACAAAAGCATTGACTTAATAGATTCTAGCCCGCATCTGAGATTCCTATCAATCTGATGACAGAATGTCAAATTATAATTTGTTGGCTTTTAGGCTTTTTCTTGACTAATTATACCTGTAATTGTGTAGTACACAAAACAAGTCCAATAGTCCATCATTTTCTAAAGCTAGTAAACTGATGTTAGGAGGGCTGTATCACAGAGGTGTGTATGTATTATTCTAGTCCACATCTGAGATTCCTATCAATCTGATGGTAGGATGGTAAAGTACTGAATATTATTTATTGTTTTTTTTCAGGCCTTATTCCCATTAAAACGCTTTGGACATACAACCTACACACACACACCCTGCAGCTCTATTTCATGGAGCCCTAAGTAATGTGTGTGCGTTCATATAGTGCCTTGGTACACAAGCATATTATGAAGATATTCTCCCGTAGAAGTAATGTTTATTGGAAAGTCTCTTTTGGATATGGCATCTTATGGAGCATGCCAAAATAATTATTTCTTTATGCTAATATAGGATCTGACTTGCATACCTCTGTGCCTTTGCATGAAAATAAACAATTAGGGTAGTAGGTGAGCTGTTAAAGCTTTATAGTATACTAGTGGCAGCTATAGTAGACCTATTCAATGAACAGTATATAGCAAAAGGTAATAGGGGGTTAAGAAAACACTGGCTATTGAAAGGGAAAGATGGTAGAATATAGAATATGGTTTGGGAGGTTGTTAGTACGGAACATGGTTTATATTTTGTAATTATGATACAGTGTGCAGATTGCAACACTGGTCACTATTTATTGAAAAAAATGCATTGCATTGTTTTATATGCAATCCATTCTGTTTACTGGAGGAAGAAGTGGATATAATGTTGCCAGTGTTCTTTATTCTGAAAGCCAAAGAAACAAATCTCCAAGCTCAGTGGGATAGGGAGGCCAGTTAGATTGTATATGAATGATACAACCTCTCCCTAGAAAGCACATATTGAAGGACAGTTCCACAGTAGCTGTAAGAAGTCAGCACGCAGGGCTCCACACCAGAAACAGTTAGATGATGGCAATCACTTATCCGGTGTAGAAATAACAGGGACATATCCACAGCTCAAGGTCTTTGCTTGTTATTAACCAGTTACAATATTTATTGTTTTCTTGCACTGGATAAAACTTTTCTGGTCATGTAAGCCACGCACCTATATGTCCATCATATGATACACAGTGAGTTACATCCACTGCAAGTAAACAGAGAAGGTTACTACTATAACTGAGTAAAATTTGGTTTGGTGCAAACTTACACTTTAGACACTTTTGGGTGAATGTGTTAAAATAGAAAAAAATTTAGAGCGTCACTGCCCTACACTCCCAATCAGTCCTCACCCGGAATGCCTCTTCCTACTGCATAATCTCTTATTTTTCTTTCCCACCCCCCCCCCTACATAGCCTCCCCCTCTTCTCTTTCCTTTCCCTTCCCTACTCTTACAAAATGTATTGATGTACCACATATTGCTATCCTGGAATGTACATAGTTTTTACTTTAGTAATTTTTTGTTAATTTTACTAGGCTTTTCCAGACATGCTCTTGCGAATTGTACCCTAATTTTGAAACCTACTTTCGTGTACCATATTTGTAATAACTACAACACTATTAAAGCCTGCGTGCGGTTTTAAATACACTGTCAGCCATTGCCCTTTCTTGTTCACTGGATACAATTCTGTAAACTCTTCTTTTTATAAGGAAAAAATTGTACAATAAATAAAAAGAAATGTGAAATAAATAAAATAGCACCAACCGTAGAAAGGAGTAAAAATCACATGTTCTCAGGGTAGCCCATAATACCTTGAAAACAGCTTTCATAAGGTTAATTAAAGTAAAATGACAACTGCTATATTTACTTCACACTGGAAGATCCAAACAATAATAGATCTGGCTCCAAAACATCAAACAATTGCCAATGGAACATAAAAATGTTGTTCACTGATTCCAAAAATTAATCATCCCATGTTTGTTGTAAAGTGGCAAGAGACTGAGCTAGTTTCAGATGGGACTTTTTCAATGAACTACTGCCAAATGTAAGTGTATTGAAAATATAGGCAATCATTACAGTTTATATGTTCTGTACATATAGTACTGTTAATATATAATAACCATATATATATATATATATATATATATATATATATATATATATATATAGTCATGAAGAAATATTGTCTGTGACATTATACAGTGAATAAAATGTGTACGTTCTGTAATATATTTGTAGGACACAATGTAAATGTTACACTCCATTCTCAGAGTCCTGTATAGATCTAGGGAATAAGTGATAGAAACAAAGGTGAAGGTTTGCGTAAGCAGTTCTAGCCTAGTCAGGCTGAGGCAGTATTGGAAAAGCAGTAAAAGTGCCACTGTCAAGAATACAGGTGCCAATAGGAGAGTTATTAGGATAGCAGTCACAGAGAGAAAGGAGTTGCAAGTAGCACTTAAAGAAGAGAGGTCGGATAGTCTGGTTTGGGAAGTCATAAAGCGTTCTCTGTCTGAAAAATGTAAGATGCTTGTGTGTATACTTTAGTACCAATGTCTCATAAGGATGTATTTTCAGGTTGTGTTTAATATGGGGGGTTTGAGAGGATGTCTTGAGGGAAGAAATTTCAGAGCAGGGGATAGATGCTGGAAAAGTCCTGGATATAATAGTTAAAGGTGATTATGCATTTATGAATGTACAGTAGGAGTCATTTGTAGCTTTGCTTTGTATTATATTCTCTATGTAACTGTCAGTAGATACACTGACTGACTCAAAAGCATACTTTTTATGTACAGAATTGCCCAGTAGATAAGTTAAATGACTGTCAAGAACCTAACTACAGTATCCGTTCTCCCGCATTAAAAAAAAGAAGTGGCTTGGGAAAAATGGAAAATAGAAATAAACTGATAGCCAAAAAGGATATATAGAGGACCAAGGAAAGAAGACAGATGTATGCTGACAGATGTATGGAAAAAAGAAGAAAGGGAGGAGAGCAGTGTTTTGTGTTACACTAGATTAGTGTGTTGCTTTGTTCCCCAGGGTCTGTTTTTCCAACAGAGATTGGTTTCTCATCCTCTCATCAATGTAATATGAGCCTTTCACAGATGTAATGGGGCAGAAATAGGAAATTTGGCTGTTTGGCCAAGGAGCTTTTACTGAAATATCTTCTTGGACTCTTGAGGAAAGTAGAGATGTAGGGAACAAACTGCTCCGATTAGTGCTGCTAAAGATCTATAGATGTTTCCAAGTAAGGGTGCGTTCACACATACAGGATCCGCAGCAGATTTGCAGCAGATCCGCAGCAGATTTTATGGTGCAGATTTGATGCTGTGTTCAGTTATTTAAATGAAATCTGCTGTGGATCCGCAGCAGAAAATCCGCTGCAGATCCGATACGTGTGAACGTACCCTAATAAACATTTCCAAGTAATAATCTCATCCTTCAGCAGATGATACCACTTTAAAACTTCAAAGCTTCACCAGAGAAGTGTTCATTATGATGTCTTTTATTAGTGCAAATTAGAGAAGTTTGTACTCTACATCCTTGATGTTCTTACAAACAGGATTGTATAGGAGTAGCACATTACATGTCCAGATGGAGAAATAGAAGAAGATAATGGAAAGTGCCAGATGTCTAAAGATAAAAGAATTTGAGGTACATATATGAGAATTAGTGGAAACATCAGTGGAATAATGTTCTTTAGATTAAAGTAATGATGAAATTGAATATAGGCATTTCCAATGGATTGGTATGGGCAGAATCCTCTCTATATGATTCACAGCTTCTCTGTGTTTTGCTACCAAAAGCTTTCTTTCTTTTTAAGCATGTTACTACAAAAAGCAACAGGTTATGGCCTTTGCACATCATATCTTTGAGGTCAACATAAGCATTTTGATCATGGCACAAGGACAAATGAAAACAATGTCTAACATATCCTTAGGGAATGTTTTCCCTTTCTCTTGTGTCTTCTGATTCCTATTTTGATAAAGATGTACAGGAACATCTCCTGGATATAATGTGCAAGGTTTTTAATGTGTTCTCTTACATCTTATACATGCATGTTTATACATCTATTGTCTATCTAGATGATTAAAGAGTTTTCGGACAACATTTCTAAAGCAGAATAGGCTGTAAAAGTCAGGTTGTCTTTTATCATTCTTTGGTTATATTACTAGGTGTTCAAGATGTGTCAATGTCTCCAGAATTTAATGGAAAATCTAGGAACAGGTGCAGCTGTATATAATCTGTGATTAACAATTTCTTTGAAATGTTTTAACATTCATCTGTAGGTATATTGTATTCAATCTACAATGTATGTATCTCGGTAAAATGGCAATAAAATAAACTTTTAAGACACACAATAAAATTATATTGTTGATTACAATTTGTAATAATAAAAATAAAAATAATAAAAAGTTAAGTTGGTAAATGTCATATTTTGACCATAATTCATATATATTATATTTGTATAGTGACTAAGGTAAGTTTGGGAACCTACAGTTTGGCTTTGTGTGAACCAGAATAGTCAGTATTTGAATCCCGGTGGCTAGAAAACATGGATGGAGCCCTAGGGCTTCCTGGAAAACATGGATACAGTGAAAGGCACCACCATACACTCATTTTTATTTTGCTCTGTGTGTTCATGTTTGATGCAATATGTTTGCAATAGCAATGCTTGAAGCTGTAGTGCCAACTCCGTTTTACTCCTATTTGGTAACCACCAAGCCTGACTTTTTCAGGCTCCAGCACAGCCTCATATTGGTGTGATCTGGCAACTTACATAGTGATGTGTACTTAAGAAGTGATGCATAAACTTTGACCTTCCTGTACACTGTTCTTTGGTGCCCTATACAATCAGCATTGAGTGCTACTAAAAGTTCTCACAGAAGCTGGGACTCCTGTAAAATGAAAAGAGCCCCTGCTTCTGTACTGCAGAGTAAGCCGAAAATGATACTGTTCTCCTACAAAATGTAGCACACTGCTGATGAAGCTGGTGGCAGCATCATCATTTTATGAATTTTGTGTAGCTGTAATATTAATGACTCACAGAATAAGGCATTGCCTAGACAAATACATTTTATCAAGATGAGCCAGCTGTATTCCACACAAACCTGATGGCTCAGCAGAGGTGCGCGCCAAGGTGGGGAGCAGGCATGGTTTTCTCCCACATTTTCTTTATTAAGGTAAACCAGGCAAAACGAGACCAGGTGTAGGTGTTAGTACAAGGCCTGCATTGGGCATGTGCCTCTCAGTAAATCAAGGGGCAGGGCTTTATCTAAGAAAGGAGTACAAGTGCGCCAGTCTTGATAAATATCCCCCAGGAAACTAGTTTTCTTCTTTTATATAGGTTACCACCCTACATTATGGGTGCATGTCCCCCTTTTTCAAATGAAAAGCTTGACAATGGGGGGGGGGGACACACACTCCAACCGATCTCCTATGAACAGGACGGAGATCTCTGCTTATAGATGGACTTTAGAGCATCCATGCTGGATGGGAAGATGGGGTGAATAGCGACACTCGTGAGTGTTACACAAAAATGCACAAGGTGTGAATTGCACATTATGTAATGCAGGGATGGGGAACCTTTGGCCCTTCAGGTGTTGCAAAACTACAATTCCCATCATGCCTGGACAGTCAAAGCCTTCGGCTTGGGAGTTGTAGTTTTGCAACAGCTGGAGGGCGAAAGGCTCCCCATCCCTGATGTAATGTATACTTAACCTGATATAAAAGAAAACATTTTTGTGATGAACAGCACTTCCTTTGTCTTTAATATGCTGTGGTTAATTTACGTGTATACAAAAATGACTTTAGTCACGGAGATTTTAACATTGCTATATTCTTAACAATGATGATAAGTGCATTTAAAGAAAATGTGATGAGTAAAATGTATGATCTGAATGATCATTTCTAATTCTTTTTATTAAAGAACTATAGTCTATAATAAATACAGTGTTAATTTTTTTTCTGATCACAAAAATCACAGAAAGGGCAAAAGAACATATACTGTAGCTGCAAATGTTGCTTTAAATGAATTAGTAATAGAATGCACAATCTATAGGAAAGTCCTGCAGGTTTAAGTAGTATAAATTATTTACCTAGGGTCATAACAACAGAAGGGGATGCTTGTCAGCAGAATTGTTCTTCACTCCTAAATGGAAAAACCTGCAGTTCTTTGGGTGTCTGTAAAAAAGTGCTAACACCTATGATATACACAGCATGACTTTTTTCATGTTCAAGGCTTGTTTGCCAGATTTAATAGAGAGGAGAATCTCATCTTATTTTCATATGTTCATAAATCCCAAAAAAATGATCATTAATTTTACCTGTAGGAGAAAATGAACTGGTGAGAGATGATGAGTTATCCACGCTCTAAACACTGCAAGAAGAGTTGGCTTTGGCCCATGGCCAAACTTAGCTTTCATTATACCATCATTATTATGCTATAAATAACCTATGTAATAAAGTTTATTTTAATTCCACAAAACACATCAGCTTACCAGGTAATAGAAAATTATGTTTAGCATGTCTGTAAAATTAGAGCAAAATGCTAAGAATCTACTATACACTGACAATGTAGGGCTATGTTCACACTGCGTATGAATCTGTCCGTAGATCGTACACCGCCGTACATGTGTGGCTGAAACTACGGGCGTGGGAAAAATAGACATGCAGCCGGATGCGTAAGAACCGCGAACATACGCCCGCAGTACAGTTGTGCTTCCCTAGCTTGTTTCGAAGCGATCTGAGGCAGGTCATTTACTTGGAAATCTTCGCCCAGCCCTGTACACCACACAGAACCTTTTGGATCGAAAAATCTAGTTCAATTTGGCTGAAATAAGTACTTCGTACGGGACCGCATGGAAATCCACGGCCGTGAGTTTCAACATTTCCGTCCTGAAACAATGGTCTTGTTCATTTTTCACGGCGCCGTATACGATCCGACCGTAAGCTCATACGTAGTGTGCACTGTGCGGGCGTATATCGTATACTTTCAAGCGAAAGCAATAACCTCAAAACTACGTGCGTATATTCGCGGTTCGCACTACGGACGGATTCATACGCAGTGTGAACATAGCCTCAAGCTGTACAAGAGTGATGCAAAGTGATAATCCAGTAGTAGGTAAAAAGTGAATTATACCTTAATGCAATATATGCATTGTAAGGTGTACGAAAATAGTTTATTAGGATAATAAAAGTTAGTATTCTGTACAATATATGTACCAAATAATTTATTTTAATGTACTGGACCTATTAACAGATTTAAAGGGGTTGGCCACTTTACTGTAAAATAGTTCAGTGTACTGTATTATTAGATGTACACACATAATGCAACAAAAAGAAGGAAATGAAACTGCACTTACCGTTAAAACTACTTCATCTTTATTTGTGATTCATCATAAAATCAAGTAACGCTGGACAAGGTGCAGATAGTGCGGCAGCAGACGCCACGGAGGTAAGGTGACAGGCTGTTTCACGTCTCTTTCCGACGCTTCTATGGACCACCCTCCTTTAGACGTCATCACGCTGCTTAACTAGCTTAGCTTACAGTGACGTCAAAATCATGTGAAAGTGATTAGTATAACACAAACAGATATACATATTTACATATAAATATAAAAACAATGATCCACTGCAATTATTACACACTTCTAACATAAAAGGCTGCGATCTACTCTCTCATTCAGGCCTCCAGGGCCCTCTGCCTCCGTACGGATAATCCACAATAGTTCTGTCTTCAATAGCGTACGTTGTCTATCTTGCCCTGCTTTACTAAGCACTCTTTCTATGCTGGCAAACTTTAAGACAGAGAAATCATTGTCATGGCTCTCCCTCATATGACTGATCAGTCTTGTAGCTCCTACACCAGTCTTTAGGGAATAAATGTGTTCCCTAAAACGAGTGCACATAGCTCTTTTGGTTTGGCCGATATAAAATCGGCCACACGGACAGCAGATACAATATACCACAAAGTTCGTTTTGCAACAAATAATATCCTTAACGGTTATATTTACACCAATTAAGCTGATGTGTGTACCTTTTATCAACGCTGGACACTATTTACAGGACCCACATTTGTAGTTTCCCGTCAATTCATTCTTAAGCCACTTATCACTTCTGGACACAAATTTGCTGTGAACCAAGTTATCTCTTAAATTAGTACTTCTTCTGAAGGTGATATACGGTTTATTCTCTACCCATTCTCCCAGTGTAGAATCCCCCTCCAATATACTCCAGTATTTATTTATTATGCTGCGAATTTAAGGGGCCATAGGTGATAGCTTGAAAGAGAAGGCAAATCTGTTATTCTTCCTTTTCTTTCTACAATTAGAGATTCCTTTAAGTAGCGAATGTCTATCCTTCATTTTAGCCTTGTTGCAGGCTTCATCTAGCAATGACTTAGGATACCCTCTCTAAAGCAGGCGTAGGGTAAGGTCGTCCGCCTGCCGCAGAAAGGAATCCATACTGCTGTTGATGCGGCGCAATCTCAAATATTGGCCATATGGGACTGCTCTCTTTGTGGATTCAGTATGATAACTGCTATAGTGAAGTAATGTATTCGAAGAGGTAGGTTTTCTATATCCCTCTGTTTCCAAAACATCCTTATTTTTACGAACCAGTACATCTAGGAATTCTAGTTGATCTGTGTCTGTCTTGGAGGTGAACAACATATTCATGGTGTTTGTGGTGTTAAGCATTTCTACAAATTGATCAAATTCACTCGCAGACCCTAACCAGATTATAAATACGTCGTCCACAAAACGCACGTATTTATATATGAATTTGCAAAAATTATTAGTAGTGGAGAAAACATATTTCATTTTTCATATTTCATATTTCAAATAAGTTAGCTTCACTGCAGGCCACCGGAGTGCCCATGGCAACTCCGGGGACCTGCAGGTACCACACTCCATCAAATTGGAAGGCATTATTTGACAAAATCAAGTCCAATGCTTCATAGACAAATTGTATGTACTCTCTACTCTTGTCTGTTTTTTCCAATAGCAACCATATGTTTTTTATTGAAAGATCCTGGGGAATACGAGTATATAACGACTCGACGTCAATAGAAGCGAGAAGGGAATCCTCTCCGCATGCACAGTCCCCCAGTATATCCAAAAATTGGTTAGTGTCTTTAACCAAGGAAGGAACACCTTCTAACAAGGGGCTGAGTAGCCAATCAATATAGCGAGACAGTGGCTCTAATATGGAGCCCACTCCAGACACTATAGGACGACCTGGGGGACTGTGCATGCTCTTATGGATCTTAGGCAAGAAATACCAACAAGGGGGTTTCGGAGTCAGTGGTAATAGCTTACGTGCCGTACTTTCAGAAATTATTTTTCTCTCAACTTGTATCCTTAAAAATGTTTGCAGCTTCATAGTAACCTTACTAGTGGGGTCTGAGGATAAACGCTGGTAGTTTGTAGTATTATATAATTGACGCAATGCTTCACTTGTGTAATATTCTGTTGTCATCAATACGATCCCGCCCCTCTTATCGGCACCCTTAATTATAATGTCATCTCATTTTGTTAGTGATTTTAAAGCTTTCCACTCCTCCTTACTCAGGTTATGTGGAACTTCAGGATATATTAGTGCTTTTATATCAGCTATCACTCTCTTATGAAAAACATCTAGGGTGCTCCCCGACAACAAGGGGGACGAGAAAGTAGACTTAACTCCTCGTGTGAACACTTCATTAGTATCTATTGCGTTAGGTGCTTCAGATGTAGTTTCACCTGCTAATTCAGACAGCAAAATAATACAATCTCTCTCTTCTTCACTATCTAGTTCTGGTGCAATGAACCCAAAGGGGCCGATGTTTGACTGCACCTCACCTTTACATTTCTCATTAGGGGTACTTATTTTGGAAGAAATTTTTTTTTTTAAGATTAGTTTACGCATGGATTGAAAAAGATATTTTTCAAATGCTGTAAGATCAAAAGGCACACAAAAGTTCAAGCCTTTTGATAGGACAGCAGTCATAGCATTATCAAGGGGAACATTAGTTAAATTAACAATGTTAATAGAGTTTTGTTCATTAGTTAATTTCTCCAAGATACATTTTTCCTCTTCCCTCTTTGGCCCCCATATTGTCTTTTTCTTCATTCTTCCTCCCCTTCAAATCTTGCGCCTAAAGGGGGGATCTGTTGGGTTCCTCCCGAGGGTTGGTTCCGTTGTGCTGTTCCTGGATCCGAGATACTTGAGTCCGAGTCGGTTGTCCAAAATTCACTACGTGGTCTGTAGAATTTATTTTTCCGTTGTTTTTTATTTGATTTTTTCTTTTCAAAGACTCTGTCAATGTCATAATCTGTTTTGTCTCTTAGATATTTATCTCTTTTTTGTTCCTTTATACTCGCTTGTAGGGTCATTAATCTTTTCTCTAATTTTGTAAAAAAGATTTTGTGTTGTTCCTCTGTCATCCGTGTTTTTAATACCATTTTTGCTCGATTCAGTTCATTGGTTGTCATGGTATATTCCTTCTCATTCCTTGTTTTAACCAGTTTCATAATATTCATAGAGTGTTCCAGGTGTAAAACAGACGTGTCTCCTTCTCCGCCAAAATCTGTATCTTATATTCCAATTGTTTTGTGCTCATTAGTTGCAGTAGATCACTAAGGTCACATGTTTTAAAAAATTCACTGGTGTCTGCTCGCCCTGCACCCAATACTATGTCCAAATTAGTATCAGCTGCTAGTTCCTCCATCGAAGTTACTTGTACGTCCATGTTATAGATAAATAATCCAACTCTTTTGTATACGTGGTATCCTATGTGTGCTCAACCAAAAAAGCATAAGTCAATATCAGTCTATGAAAAAAGAACTCATGGTGGCACTACTGGTCCCAGCAAAAACATGAAAAATATGGAGTTTCAGCAACAACGGGGGTGCTAGTTCAAGAATGTGAGAGTCAAAATTTATTGCAACAATATATATATGTACACACATAACTTACTGACAGTAGCTCCCTGTGTACCCCATAGTGCTGATATAAGGTACCCCTTCCCCAGAATAGAAATGATTGAACAGCGCAGAAGTTTAAGTTGGTACGAACCAGAACCATCGGCATTTGACTCCCTCTGCCTTCCCGTTGTACTGCCTGGACAACGGGAAGGCCCGAGTACCGCCTGGAAAACAGGGATACAGCCTATTTAATAGGCTGTATCCCTGCTTTCCAGGCGGTACTCGGGCTGTCTCCACCATCCCCACAGAACGGGAAGGCAGCGGGAGTCTAATGCCGATGGTTCTGGTTCGTACCAACCTGGAATTTCTACTCCAGAATGTGCCATCCTGCTTTGTATACTGAATGGCAATGTATATGCCTATGTAGGACTCAGAAGAAGGGACTCTCCATGCTCTCCATGCTCGGCAATCTTATGGAAATAATCCCCATTCATCATACAAAACATTTCAACTTAATAGAGAAGGGATCTTTTGTTTGGGACAAGTGAATTAAATGTAGACAGCAGAGACAGAGAAAGTATATTTCTGGACAATAGACATTATGATTAGTAGTCGCTGGTTAGTATATTGTCGCTGGTTCATATAAAACAATGAACTTAAAGCGACTCTGTACCCACAATCTGACCCCCCCAAAACCACTTGTACCTTCAGATAGCTGCTTTTAATCCAAGATCTGTCCTGCGGTCTGTTCGGCAGGTGATGCAGTTATTGTCATAAAAATTTACTTTTAAAATTGCAGCTCCGTGCCCCAACTTTGCACCACCCCATCCGTCCCTTATCACCACCCTCTCCATCATTAGCAATGCCACTGGAACATTTACTTCTGTTTGAACATTGCACAGGTGTCTTAATGATCCAGTCCATGTGTTGTGGTAACACAGGTGGTGAATAGGAGGCAATCTGCCTGAAGCATTCCTAATGATGAGGAGGGACGGATGGGGTGATGCAAAGTTAGGGCACAGATACGCCCGTAGGGCACGAAGCTGCTGTTAATTTTTATGACAATAACTGCATCACCTGCCAAACGGACCGCAGTACAGATCTTGGATTAAAAGCAGCTTTCCGAAGGTACAAGCAGTTTGGGGCGTCAGATTGTGGGTACAGAGTCGCTTTAATATCCTTACCGGTCCACACTCCCTCTGTGTCCTCCTCTGGCGTTGGCAGTGTCCACCGCCAACTGCAAATCCTCCACTTCCGAGACAAATTTGTGTCAGGATCCATCCATCCTACTTTTAATATAGTGCAGTTGTCATGTCCCCTTTTCAAAAAGGCACCCCCAAAGTATCATGTTTTAACTCCAGTGGTTAATGGTTGGGACTATGTTTTTGGGGTAGTACTCTATTCTATTTTGGTCTCATATGACCACATTATTTTCTCCCATGCTTCCTCTGAATCATCCAGATCATTGAAACAGGCCTAGACATGTGCTTGTGTGAGTAGGGGGACGTTGGGTGCCCTGTAGGATTTTAATCCATTATGGCATAGTGTTACTAATAGTAATCTTTGAGACTGTGGTCCCAGCTCTCTTCAGGTCACAAAACAGGTCCTCCTGTGTAGTTGTGGGCTGATTCCTGAACTTTTTCAGAATCATCCTTACCCCACAATCTTGCATACAGCAACAGACTGAGGAAGATTGACATTCAGCTTGTGTTTCTTGCATTTTTTAATAATTGCATCAACAGTTGTTGTCTTCTCACTAAGCTTCTTTCCTATTGTCCTATAACTCATCCCAGCCTTGTGCAGGTCTACAAATTTGTCCCTTGTGTCCTTAGCTCTTTAGTCTTGGACATATTGGAGAGGTTGGATTGTGATTTAGTGTGTGGACAGGTGTTTTTTTTATACAGGTAATAAGTTCAAACATGTGAAATTAATACAGGTAATAAGTCCAGAGTAGGAGGGCTACTTAAAGAAAAACTAACAGGCCTGTGAGAGCCAGTATACTTGCTGGTTGGCAGGTGATTAAATAAATATTTAATGCTATAATATGCAAATTAATTATTTACAAATCACATAATGTGATATTCTGAAATGTTTTCACAGTTTCTGTCCCTCACAGTTGAGTACTTGCGATAAAAAACAACAAAAAAAAAAAATTAGCCCACTATATTCTTTGTAGGTGGGAAAACTTGCAAAATCAGCAGTGCAGCAATTACTTATTTTCCCCACTGTATGTATTGTACGTTATACTGTAAAGCTGATAAATTAAGTTATTTGTGAAATGCATATAGGAGCTTTATAAAGCCAACACTGTGAGTAGAATTAGTGAATTAACAGTGACATTAAAGAAAGTTGCAATGGTTAATGGGGTTATCCAGTTTCTTTTTTAAATTGTCAGTGAGAATCCATCTCCTGGCACCCCTCACCGAAGAATTATTTAAAAGGGTTTCCGGACATGTATGAGCATTGTAGTCTTTTTAATGTTTACATGAACTCCAAGCGCAATTGCCATACAGACAGCAGAACAAGATAATATAGCATTGCACTATTTACCTGAATAGAATAGAGTGCTATGCACTGCCACTACTAATAAATAGTGAAGAGGCTACAAAGGTGCAATGGCACCTTCAAACAGTTCAGAACATGTATCTATTGTATAAATCTAGTTAATACTTTTGAGTTCTAAAAACTCAAGACATGTTCACATGTGGTTGTTGCACTGCAGATTTGTTGTAGATTTTCCCAAAATAACCAAAAAGGTTTCTCCAAAAAGGTATGACTTCAAATAAATTTACCAAAAGCAAACCAAAACCTGCTTGCAACAGTACATTTTATATGTAAGAAGTCAATAAAATGCAAATCAGGCAAAATAATTCCTGGCATCAAGCCAGGAGCTTAAATTTACATTTATACAAAATATTATTTTATCATCCATATGATAAGCTTTCCTTGTTTATGTTGCTGCCCAGCTAGAGGACACAGCTCTTTATAGAGGGAAATTTCACTTCCTCACTTACCAACAGCAATCACCTATTAAGCTCCATGCACACAGAGCAAAAGTGGTGGAATGCCGCCAGCCTTCCTGTCATAATGAAAGTATATGGGAGGCTCACGTGCCTCCTCTCCCCGCGTTGAACAATGATCATGAACTCCCCCGTTTAATTACACCATTTTTGCTCCGTGTGGACGGAGCCTTAGGGAGGAAATAAAATAGATATTGTATCAGGATTTATTAAAATCCACACCTGCATTTAGATGCAAAGCTGCAGCAGAACTGCAACAAAATGCACTTTGTAAGAAGACTATTAGGCTATGTTCCTGGTAAGCAAAAATTAAGGCGTCATTCTGGGCCTAACCTTTTGAATAACTATTTAAAAAAAAATAAGCACACACCGGACAAGTAATGAAAAGAACACAGCCATGATGGTAGTGACACTTTATTCGTGGGAGAACAACAGCTATCTATTGGCAGTGAACCACTGTATGAGCTTTCAATTACTGTCGGACAAACAATTAATCAGCCATCAGTTGCCTCTCCCGGCTTTCCCATACACATGAATGTTCTGCCATGGGTAGGGGAAATGTAGGACACAACCAAACAGCTCTGGTGCCAACATATCCGTCATAGCTGCTCTTTTCTCCACCACCATATACCTTCTGCTGCTGGCCGAATCTGCCAATGACAGTTTGTTCAGACAACCTTCACCTATTTTGAACTAAAATAATATATTTGTATAAATTTTATAAAGAATACAGAACAGGATTTTTTTAGCAATATTCTCAAATTCTTTAACTGCATTGAAATATACTGCAATTGTTGTATAATTATGCACATTTACATGTTTAAGGACTTCACCTTTTTCTGGCTCTTTCTAACATTTACATTTCTGTGAATTTCAATACTAGCTACGGCTTTAACTTAATTTTTCCTTTTTTTTCACTTTTAAAAACAAACAATTCAATACTTTGTTAAACTTTGTAACTAATTATAAAATGGCATTTGACTTCTTTGTTTTATGTTGTAAAGAATCGTGTTCCAGTTAGGCTTGAAAAAGAAAATAACTTACTATTTAAAGAGGAAAGAACAAAAAGGGAGATAAATAAAAGAGAACTTGGAACAATGAGATAACAGGCTTACCTTGGAAAATCCTAAGCAGAATTAAATGAGACAAACAGCAATGTACAGATAAAAAGGAGAGATGAAATTCCAAAAGGCTGGTTAAAAACTTTTAAATTTTTTGTTATTAGCTGAATTGATTTAGGTTTTTCTTTAATCTTTTTTTTTATTAGCTGTAACTCATATTGAACCCTTTTTTGTGGCATATTTCAGTATTGATTATATTGTGATAAAAAGTAATAAGTAGAAAAAAGTGCATATGTCTATGTGACTAGACTGATAAAACTGTAGTATGCACTGTGGATGTATTTTTATGACCACACATAGCTTTATTATATGATATTAAGAAAAGTCAAATTTTAACATCTAACCAGTCAGGTGCCTTGAATATCAATAGCAAAGGAGCAGACAAAATCTGCATTATTTATTAACAATATGGAGAATTACATTTGGAACAAGTAATTTTACCAGCTGGAGATGTAATGGACTCCTAAATGTGCTGGATATTATCCTCGGTGTGTCTCAGTTAATTCTGCATCTTTTAAAGCCTTGTTCTGTCTCATTTATTCTATTTCTCTGCTATTCTTCCACAACTTGGTTTCTTTTCTTCTTCTTTAAATAATAATATATTTTCTTTTTCCAGGACACTGCAAAGAACCATCTGCGCTTCATGTCAAGGAACCAGTAAAGATGAAAATTGGGAATGTTAAAATATTTCCTTGCCTACCAATCTCATTAGATAAGTATATGTAAATATATTTCATCAACTTTAATGTTCTGTTTATAAGTTTGAAAATGTTTCTTTCTTGAGCAATCAGTAGCTTTCTTTCCAATGTATTTTGTTTTAGAACAAGCCTCATATCCCGAATCTGCCAAAGCACCTGTGAAAAAGAAAGCTGTGATTTTAATTCAAGATGTAAGAAAACTTTCTAAATTACTTTACATTGTGTGCCAAAGTTACAAAAAAGAATGTGTACAGGAAAATTATGATAAATGTGTATGAATGTAGCAAACCCTTTGTGACTGAAGAATTTCACTTCCATTTCACCCATAATATTCTAGTTTTGTATGGTTAAAGGATCATAAGCACGTCCTAAACTGCCAAAAACATGCAGTGCAAAACTTTACAGAATCATCAAATACTTAACTAGAGAATAAACCTTATCTAAAAAGACCTTAGTTATGTGCTTCATACTATTTTTAAAGTGTATTCAGTTTTCTTTGGCTATCAGCTGTAATGTTTTACTGCATTTGAAAGAAATTAACAGAGATAACATACTGCAATACCCATGCCGCTTGCACCTTTATGGCTTAGGAGTTTTAGTGGACACTGCCAAAAGAAGACAATGCCTTGAGCTTTGAACATTGACATTTTGCACCATATATGTATAACAAGACCAATGTAAAAATGTCATCATATCTGTCCATCTGCTTGAGCACAACAGGATAAATGCATAGTGTGCAACAGTAAAAGGCTTTGTTCACACACCTTTAAAGTGATGGCTATTTTTATTGAACGGACGCTATTTGATGATTAATAATGGCCGTTATTTTATAACAATGCCATTATTTGTATCTTGGCAGTCATTGTTATAAAATAACGGTTGTCTTTTGTTGTTGAATGACCAATGATGTCAAATAAAAATGGCCCTCATTTTGTGTGAACATAGCCTTTCAGTGATGTTGGAATTTGCATAGATGGTAAAAAATTGCTGTTCCAGTCACCTTTCTTGTCCCAAATACTCTTAAAACAGTTCTATTCCACCTTTATTTTACAATATAGACTAGTATAGACCAGTCTACATACTGTCCAGGGAGAGGGGTGAGGTAAAGAAAGAGATAGAACGAAAAGAAAACGAGAGGGAACCAGAAGTAAAAAGATATTACAAAAAGGCATTGCAAGGTTTCTGTATGTATTAAACATCACTCCAGTGCTTGATTCACAGCTTTGGCTGCTCATAACTGCTCTATAATGCCCTCTATGCTGTAGCTGTTTCTAAGGGTATACATCAAACAAAAAATAATAACTAGATTTGCATTTCCAGGGAAGTGCTTGAAAAGAGCTGCCTTTTAACAGTGACTTCCCTTTAAGAGAAACTTTAATCCTTGATACCCTCCCTTTAAGAGCGACTTTGGTAAAATCACTCTTAAAGGGACCTTACCCAAGTCGCTCTTAAAGGGACGGTACCCAAGTCGCTCTTAAAGGGTCAGTTCTTAAGCTGGTCTTCAAAGGATGGTACCTAAGTCTCTTTTTAAGGTACTTAAACTGCTCTGAAAAGGACAGTATATAGGTCACTCAAAGCGTTGGAACCAAAGTCGCTCCTTAAGGGACCATACCAAAGTTGCTCTTATAGAGACTGTAGCAAAGTTGCTCTTAAAGGTAATGTACCAAAGTTGCTCTTAAAGGGATTGTACCAAAGTCGCTTTTAAAGGGAGGGTATCAAGGGTTAAAGTTTCTCTTAAAGGGAAGTCACTGTTAAAAGGCAGCTCTTTTCCAGCACTATGTATTTCCCTGGAAATACAAATCTAGTTATTAATTTTTGTTTTATATATAACATAACAAAAAAATCTGCAATTCTGGTGCTTATTTTCTTTTTTTTTTTTCTTACGCTATTCACCAAATGGGAACAATATTGGTATATTTTATTAAATCGGAAATAACACATGCTACAATATATAAAATATTTATTTATTTTTATTTATAAAATGGAAAAGGTGGGTAATTTTAACTTTTATTGGGGAGGGGCTATGCCACATTTCCCCCTAGGTCCATATGTCCCACATATGTCCCTCTAGGGAATTATTACTTGCAATTATTAGATTGCTAACACTGATTAATGCTATGCCTGTAGCAGATTCTGTGAAGATTTCCGAGCTGACTACACAGAGGTAAGTCAGAGACCTACGGCAGTCAGGGAATCAGATTGGGACACTGACAGTTAAATGCTGCATCACTCGCAGAACTTAAAGTGTCACTGTCATTTCAACATAAAAAATTCAAACTCTCTCACCTAACAGTGTGTCTCCTGTAGAGTGTACACCTCAAATTTGGCGCCATTCCGATGGTTCTAAGTGGAGATATAGCCCTGTTTGTGCTGCTCACCTATCTGCAGTTTGTCTTTCTGGAGGGGGCGTGCCAGTCCTCTGATGACATCACCTGTCAGCTGATGCTGAGCAGGAGACTCTGCTTCTCGGGAGCGCGAACAAACAGCCAGCCTCCAGTCCACACCCCTATACAGCTCCTCAGCCAATCAGCTTTCAGCAAAGCTGTAAAGCCATCCTCCCTGTGTGTAAGTGATTTTACATAGAAGAGAACGGCTCTACAGCTCTTCTGAAAACTGAAACCAAGGTCCCTGAATCCTTCCTCCCCCAGTCTTCCCTGAATAAAGCTATACACATCCCCCCTACCTGCCCATGCCGTCTCTAAGCAGACAGCACGTATATAAAGCATTGCTGACAGTTCCCATATCCCTCTCCATCCAGTGTGTCATGTCAGCCTGCTCTTTCATCAGATGCTGTATGTGAGCAATGAGCACGGCTGTACAGCATTGCTGACAGTTCCCATATCCCTCTCCATCTCCATCTAGTCTATTAGCCTGATGTTCAGCCATCCCCTCTCTGCCCATGCTGTTTCTAAGCAGACAGGGCGGTTCTGCATGTTTCTCACAGCCCCCATCCAGTCTGCTATCAATCAAATTACAGGCTCACACGAGAACGCGCAGGGGGGACGGACTGTCAGGAATCTCGACTATTTTTTCTAAATGAATCAGTCGAGAGTTTTAGTTTTCGACCAGTGGAGGCTAAAAATAGGAAACAGCGCCCCTGGTGGATAAATGTATAGCTATGAATTACAGGGTGATAACATGAATATAAAAAAAGGAAATATATTAGAAAAAGTCTTAGAATTAGTTAATCTAATAGCTTAAAAAAAATTATAACTACAGTGACACTTTAAGAGGTTAAAGGACAAGTGCCATGAAAAACTTTTTCCCAGTAATTGAAGCACATTACAAAGTTATATAACTGTGTAATATGCTTCAATCACCTATCTGCCTCCCTTCCCTGTCTTTTCCCCCCTCCACCCCCCACCAGGAAGTGTCCTGACTCACACAGACCTGATTACTGTCGTCACCGTCACCAAGCTCTTCTCTCAGCTCCTTCTCCTGTTACACTAGCCTCCCCCCTCCCCTGCCTTGTCAGGTGACAGGCTTGCTCACCTCCCATTGGCTGAACAACTGCAAGCCATCACTTGTCACATCTCACTTGCTTATCTTCCCTCAGACTGACTCCGGCACTTAGGCAGCTCCCCCCTCCCCTCATACCCTCTCTCCTGCTGCTGTGGACTCAGTGAAGGAGTCATGTCACTAGAGAAGATAAGCTGAGCAAGGAGAGTCACCTGACAAGGAGGGGGAGGGGGAGGCTGGTGTAACAGGACCTAGAGCAGCCCTCCTGCTGATGACTCATCCTCACAAGAAGGAGCTGCCTGGTAATGGTGATGACAGTAATCAGGTCTGTGTGAGTCAGGACACTTCCTGGTGGGGGATGGAGAGGGGAAAAGACAGAGAAGGGAGACAGGTGATTAAAGCACATTACACAGTTATATAACTTTGTAATGTGCTTCAATTACTGGGAAAAAGTTTTTCATGGCACTTGTCCTTTAATATTAGGGATGAGCGAACCGGCCGAGGTTCAGGTTCGTATGAACCTGAACTATCTGCTTCTGATTCCCGCTGTCTGCCCGCCCCGTGGAGAGGGTGGTTACAACCTTGAGGACCTCCTGGAAAACTGGGATACAGCCATAGCCATAGGCTGTATCCCAGTTTTCCAGGCGGTCCTCAGGCTGTATCCACCCTCTCTATGGAGTGGGCAGACAGCGGGAATCAGAAGCCGATAGTTCAGGTTCATACGAACCCGAATCTCGGCTGGTTCACTCATCCCTAGTTAATATTGAGTGTCTGCACGATTGCAGGAGCCTGTCCTCAGCGTGAGGACCTGAGCTCCCTTCATAGAGCCTCTGGAGCTACTGGCATACCAGTATGTCATTGGTCCTTAAGTGACAGGCGCTCATGGCGTACCGTTACGTTCTTTAAGGGGTTAAAAAGAATGATACAGTAGGACCCCCATGACTTCTATGGGTGCCATTTTAGAAATTCATTCAAACAGGGATTTAGAAATTGCTCAGACCACATTGCTGTTTCAGTTTTTCCTGAGCTAGTGGTTGGAGCACAACCTCTCTCAAGAATCTTAAGTGGCACATTATGCTGTTTGCATAGAGTGACTGACAAGTTACTAGCAGTGAGCTAGTCATCGCTGGTCACATACACAGTGCTGTGCAAAGTCGCTATAGTAATGTGATAGGTTTGGTTCTGGTTATATCTGGTATATGTAGGGTGAGCCCCTAGAATTAAATTTCCTGGTGGGCCCAAGGTGCCCCAGTCCGACACTGGGTTACAGAACAAAGACATATTATCGAGCTTTGGACTATTTAATTAAGAAAAAGAGCCGATCTGATTGCAATATCCAAATGAATGGACACTATAGAGATCTTTCTAGCACTCTTTTTATACATAGGCCTGTAACTATAACAAGGGGTATCCTCTACATCTAGAGGAAAGAAAGCACAGACGTATATTCTTTAATGTTAAAGCAGTACGTTTATTCTGATTTCCATATTGGAGTCTGGAAGGAATTTTTCTCCCTGTGATCGGGCAATTGGCATCTGCCTTATAAAGGTTTTCACCTTTCTCTGGATCAACGCAGTATGGTAATATGTAGAGATGAGCGAACCTCGAGCATGCTCGAGTTGATCCAAACCCGAACTTTCAGCATTTGATTAGCGGTGGCTGCTGAACTTGGATAAAGCCCTAAGGCTATGTGGAAAACATGGATATAGTCATTGGCTGTATCCATGTTTTCCAGACAACCTTAGAGCTTTATCCAAGTTCAGCAGCCCCCGCTAATCAAATACTGAACGTTCGGGTTCGGATCGACTCGAACTCTAGTCATCTCCAGTTATATGTTGAACTTTATGGACTCTTGTCTTTTTTTCAACCTGATTTACTTTGTAACTACGAAACTCTGTGATACTCTGTGTTCCTCTATACAGTTTAAAAACCTTAGTGTTTACTTTATAGATATTACTTTCTCTATCTCTCTGTCTTGGTCAATATAACCTAATAATTAAAATCTGTAATTAAATGCCTGTAATTAGCATAATATTCAGCTGCAAAAAGAATTTTCTATTTTTTCTTGCAATTAAATAGTAAGTAAAGAAATCTTTCCAGTTTTCTTAGCTGATACAATAACAAAGATGATATAATTTTCTGAAAATAATTAGATTTTTACTGTATACATTTTGGAATTACAGATGCAGTAATATTGATGGAAATAGCTTATTTAAATTCCCCCACAACACTACTGTGATGGCACAGCTTAATGAATAATTATGTAAGTGCTGGAACAAATGTTTCCTTTTTAGACTGAATGTTACAATACTTGGAGTTAATTCTTGATAAAACAAAAATAAAACTTACCCAGATGAGCTCGCTGTCATTTTCCTGCCAAAGGAATTTAATTTCCATACTGCTGGGGACCACTTTTTAGCATAGTTACACATTTATTCTCTTGAGTACAAATACTTGAAGAAAATCAAAGAAAAGGCTATAATAGCTATATGGATGCAAAAATAAAAATAAATAAACATAATTAAAATAGTTCCTTTGTGAAAAAAAAAGAAAGAAAAAAGATTTGTTAAGCTTTTGTGTTTTAGGGTATGTTCACTTACCTTTTTTGTGTTGAAAATATGGTCATATTATTATAATTATGGCCATAAATAATGAATATGGCTGTGTTTTGTTTTTTTTTTTGCCTAAAAAAAGGTTATGTGAACATACCCTCAAATTAAAACCCATGTCCATGTTGTGGGGGGGGGTTATAATTCTTTTTTTCCAACATTCATTAAAATCCTTTAAGTAAAACAGCAACAAGAGTTATGAAACCATAAATGAGATTAGCAGCTGAGAAACCACACCCACCTGGCATGTTTTAGACCAACAAGGTCTATAGTCATAGCCCATGTTTGTAAAGTCACTGTAGTAAAGTTAGTAAAGTTAATAAACGAAGTGAAGTTAGTAAAGTAAAGTGCACCACGGACCATCCTGAACCATATGTGTTTCCCCACTAGTTGTCACTTCTCTGGTTTGGTGTATACACTGATACCCCAGTGTTTAGGAAATGTTGCTACAGGACTTTGGGGAAACTTCTAAAACCTTGGAGACCCGACTTCCCACTGCTGGGCAGTGGCACACAAATTAGCATGTTTATTTGTAAGGACCAGGACCATATGCCTTGGAAAACCCTCCCTACATCATACCTTATATAGAAATAAGGATTTACAGTGGTTTGCAATAAATTAGAATATGAACAAAAAGTTTTTTTTTTTTTTTTTGAGTAATTCAATTCAAAAAGTGACCTCATATATTCTATAGAGTCATTACATTCAGAGTAAACTTTTTCAAGCGTTTATTTCTGTTAAAGTTGATGATTATGGATTATAGCCAAGAAAAACCCAAAAGTCTGTATTTTAGAAAATTAGAATAATTAACCCAAAACACCTGCAGTGGCTTCCTAAGTGTTACAAAAGGTCCCTTAGTGCACAAGCAACTGGGAGAACCCCAGTCTTAACATGATTGTAAAGAAAATGCCATTAAAAAAATTTAGGAGACATTCACAAAGAGTGGACTGCTGGTTGAGTCAGTGCTTCAAAAGCCACCACATCCAGACGTCTGCAGGACATGGGCTACAAGTGTTGCATTTCATGTGTCAAGCCACTCCTGACCAATAAACAACGCCAGAAGCGTCTTATCTGGGCAAAGGAAAAGAAGAACTTAACTGTTGATCAGTGGTCCAAGGTGCTGTTTCAGATTAAAGTACATTTTGCATTTCATTTTCAAATCAAGGTCCCAGAGTCTGGAGGAAGAGTCGAGAGGCACACAATCCAAGCTGCTTGAGGTCTAGTGTGAATTTCCACAATCAGTGATGGTTCAGGGAGCCGTGTCATCTGCTGGTGTGGTTTCACTGGGTTTCATCAACACCAAAGTCAACGCTGCCGTCTACCTGGAAACTTTAGAGCACTTCATGCCTTCCTGTGCTGAAAAGATTTTAGGAGAAAGAATTTTCAGCTTCCAGCAGAATTTGGCACTTGTCCACACTGCCAAAAGTACCAATACCTGGTTTACTAACCACAGCATCACTGTGCTTGATTGGCCAGCAAACTCGCCAGACCTTAACCCCTTAGAGAATTTATGGGATATTGTTAAGAGGAAGATGAAAGACACCAGACCCAACAATGCAGACGAGCTAAAGGCCGCTATCAAAGCATCTCTGCAGTGCCATCAGCAAATCTCCTCCATGCATTGATGCTGTCATTCATGCAAAAGGTGCCCTGAACAAGTATTGAGGGTATTTACTGTACAGAGTTTCCATTTGGTCCACATTTTTGTGTTAAAAACTTTTTTTTTTCAGTTGGTTTTATATAATATTAAAATTTTCTGAAATACTGACTTTTGGGTTTTTCTTGGCTGTAATCCATAATCCTTAACTTTAACAGAAATAAATGTTTGAAAAAGTTCACTCTGTAAGTAAGACTTTATAGAATATATGAGGTCACTTTTTGAATTGAAAACTTTTTGCTGATATTCTAATTTATTGCAAACCACTGTAGTTTCTAAAAAAAAAAAAGATTAAGCACACAGAAGGACATAGAAGACATAATTATTAAATCAATATTAATCTATGACATTAAAATATATATTTTGCTGACTTGTCAAGTCATATATTCCAAAGCAAATCTGGGTGAAAGCCCAAACTGTAAGAAATAAATATCTTTAATTTTTTTTTTTTTTTAAATCATATAGCTCATATTACTGACTTATTGTGACTCTTTATATTTTGCATTTATTTAACTTTGTTGATGCAGTGATTGTATTGGGGTGAACATCCTTTTATAGACTACACATCAGTGGAGCCACTGGGGGTAAATCATGATAAATCAGATGAAGGAGGAGGCCACACCTCCACCCCACCTTGCTGCACCCCCCTGCCCACCCAGAAGGTAGATAGGGCGTATATATGAAAATAATTACAGATGTTTGTGGAAACGCCAGATGCAACTTTAATAAGTTCTCTCCTATAGGTTTTCTTTTATTGACTTTTGGTCTTTTTGTGTATATACACATTGGTATATGTTTGATATTCCTAGTGTGTGTGTGTACTTTCTTTGCATATCATACTCTTTTTCTCCTGATTTCTTGTAGATGTTATCAACTTAGTTATCGTGGATGTTATCAAATAATTCAGTGTATTAGTAGGTTTACACACAGCACTTATGGTCAGGAGCTCCTTGTGTACTCCATAGAGCTAAAATCAGACCCCCCCCTCCAGGCTGTGCTGGCCTGCTCTGTGGTGAGTCTGTCCATAAGATGTCCGTCATGGGGGAGGATGTGACTATGCCGTGCCCCTAGTGTTCTCCATAGGCATATACTGGCTCCGTGGTGAATACTGGGGGCGGGGCATAGTCACATGCTCCTTTATGCCAGCCATCTTATGGACAGACTCACCACCGCATGGCAACACAGCCTGGAGGATGGGTGGTGGCTGAATTTAGCTCTATGGGTCACAATGAGTAAATGTTGTGACCCATCAGTAAATGTTGTGCATACACCTACTAATACTGTACACTGAACAATTTAACTATAAAGTTGCCAAATGCTTTAATTATAGATGATGATGATTAATAATAATAATAATAATAATAATAATAATAATAATATTATTACAATGCTAGGTCTAATGCCAAATGGGGTTTGTCCAGTTAAAGAGTTTAGGACACAAAGTCTTTATTAGGCAAGCATCACACTAAGTTTGCTGGTTCCATTTAAACTTTTCAGTTACATCCATCCTCTGTTGGTTCCTGTGCAGTAAACAGGTCTTTATTTGTATGCACAGTTGTGCGCATCAAAAAGTAGTCATATGGGGGAATGTATAAATGTCTCAATCTGGCATATATCATGAATTTATCACACAATAAGGTATGCTTGCAGCTGTGGGGAGGGGTAGCAGACATGGATTCTAAAGAAAGGGAAGTAGCCATCCTTAGCGCCAATTTGCTACAATTTAATGCTGTTGTCACAGAATATGCAGTGATTGCTACCAGATATACTTTAGCTTCGTTGAAAAGAGATGCTCTCTTGTTTAGTAGTACTTTATAAAAAAAAAAAAAAAGAGAGAGATTAAAAACTCAAGAGTAATGTGAAATACAATAAAATTGTCGATTGTTAATTGATAGAGCTATTCTTTTTACAATACATTTTATTTTATGTATTTGTATAGGTAACAATTCATTTTCTTCTTTAGGCTATGTTCACACAACATTTTTTTCACCTTCGTTTAAAATGACGTCCGTCTAAACAGACGTTATTTAGCACTCGGGCCTCCCCTTAGTGCAATGATGGCTGTTGGTACATTATTCTAGTTTGGATTACTAATTGGGTGTGTCTTAATTTAAAATTCCATTGAATTTAATGGTAAAAACGGAGAGAAGAGTTACAAAAGATAAACTGTGTGAATAACTAATAAAAAATGTCCACTGTTTGCAAAAGACATACGAAAATAATTATCATGTTTATTATTTTGACATCCGCTGTAAAAGCGTCTGTTATTCAATACATTGTGTGTATTGGACACCTGTCTTTCCATTGACTTCAATGCATTGCGGTTGCAGTCAGTTAAATCACGGAAAAACGGACGTTATTTTAAATAGCAAAATCGTCCGCCTTTTCTTTATTTTTGACGTTGTGTGAACATAGCCTTACAGTGATTTCTTACAATGCAGTATTATGCCATATTATGTGATGGTTTATCAATTTTCATGCTTTTTAGTTGTTTTAAATTCAGCTGTTTCCTATCAGTGATCAGTTGCTAAAATACAATTAATCTTCATAAAGTCTTTCTTACAGACTTATTTTGTTTCAATCTGCAGTTTTATTTCACTCTGAATTATCTTTACTACCTATCTGTTCCGAATGGATAATGCTGTGTTAAGATATACAGATAATGTGCCCCATTAAATTACAAGTGCATATCAGTTTAACTCCATTGAGAAGATGATTCCCATGTTGAAAGATAGTCATATTTGGTTTTCTGAAGTGTATTCTGCAAGATACAAAGTGGAGATATCTGTGCTGCGGAAGGCTTTATATATTTCAATAAATGAATAGATTAGAGAGTAGTTTGAAAAGAGACAGTGTGGCACACTTATTAAAAGGTTTAACTCATTAACACCTGAAAGGAGAACTCTGGGTAAATGTAAAAATCCAGGGATGGCAGAGGGTGGTAGAAGCATAATAATAACAACGTGATACTTACCCATTCTGCTGCCCCTGCAGTGCAGCGCTACCACTCTTGGTCACCCCAAGGTTTCCTGGATTTCTAGGTCCTGTGATATTACAACCCACCTGAGAAATACCCACTTAGGGAATCAGTGACTGAGACAGGACACCTCTGCAGTCACTTACTGGCTGAGGGAGTAGTTCCTGGCAGGTCGTTATGACACAATAAGCCAGAAAATTTAGGAGACCAGAGGCGCTAAAGCTGCAGGTTCACCAGGACAGGTAGGTATCATTTTATTATGTTGCCACCATCCACTGGCCTTCAGAGTACCCTTTAACATCTTAAAAGTTGTTAAGCAGTAAGTGCTTTAACATTTTCATTCATGGGGTGCCTGCATCACTTTATACAGGTACTCCCAGAAACTAAAATTCAGTAAGCATATGAGTAGTAAGCATAACGGTAAATGTTAGTGTGCATAACTGAAGGGTGAGAGTGAGTAACCACAGTAGGGTGAGTGTAAATAAGCAAACAATCATGGGTCAGCATGAGAGAAAGTACGGTTAATTATAAGTTCAAGTGTAATTGGAGAAAAATTCAAGTGTAATGGGGGAAATAACTTTTTTTTTTTGTTTTGCAACAACGGCCATGATTATTAGAAAACTTATGTTGCACTGCAGTCAATGGAATCCCGGACATGTCAGTTTTTTGGCATCTGCTATTCATTAAATAGTGGCTGCACAGCACTGACAGCTCACACAATGGAAAGTGCGGCTATGGTGAATTGGGATGCGGGCACACACGAATGCGCCTGCATCCCAATTCAGCACAAATGACGTTCATCCAGCCGGTACTGCAATGATGATCTTCACTGACACCGGCTGCTCTTTGACACGGCCAGGTCACAGAACGGCCGGTGTCATACAGCGTGTGAACCTCTTAAAGTGATACATTATCAACAAAAGTAAAACTAAACCTTAGTGCTTAGCTTGCCTTTACACAGGTTTTACAAGAAACTGAATCTCATATTTCATTTATTCACCCCCGGAGCATCCCAAATCAGTTCTACTATTAATTGTCATCCTTTCTCTTACTTCCCTTCTTTACATCCTATTTAATATATTTATGTCTAGGATAACTTGATAAGGCCCCAAGGCCCATTTGTTAAATACGATGTGTTTTACAATGAACAATATCTTGGTGTAATATAATGTAAGTCATATATACTACTGACCTCACCATAATAGCACAACACTATTCACTGTATAAAGTAATTGTAATACTGACATAATATCATATTCTATACTAAGGGGACGTGTATAAGTTGGAAATAGATACATAAGCACTATTCACTATTCCATGACGTATGTAGGGTGGTGATGCCAGTACACAGCACGATAACTATACATCCATAACTGGGAACAGGTTATGCTGATGCACAGAGAAAGAGTTCTATATTTGTTATGGTCATATATGTGCAGACACAAACACTCAATTATAATAAACACACCCACACATGACATTGACAGTGAGTCATGAACCCTATATAAGATGGTTTATAAAGCTTTGGTGCGGCCCCATCTGGAGTATGCCGTCCAGTTTTGGAACCCGATTCATA
Organism: Dendropsophus ebraccatus; assembly: GCF_027789765.1. NCBI lineage: Eukaryota > Metazoa > Chordata > Amphibia > Anura > Hylidae > Dendropsophus > Dendropsophus ebraccatus. Next base: position 64,077,110 of record NC_091460.1, on the reverse strand, counting down.
AAAAGGATGTTCTAGAGCTGGAGAGGGTACAAAGACGGGCAACTAAACTAATAAGGGGAATGGAGCATCTTAGTTTTGAGGAGAGATTAAAAGAATTACATTTGTTTAGTCTGGAGAAGAGACGTTTAAGGGGAGATATGATTAACTTATTTAAATATATAAATGGCCCCTACAAGAGATATGGGGAAAAGATGTTCCAGGTAAAACCCCCTCAAAGGACAAGAGGGCACTGCCTCCGCCTGGAGAAAAAAAGGTTCAATCTCCGGAGGCGACAAGCCTTCTTTACCATGAGAACTGTGAATCTGTGGAACAGTCTACCACAGGATCTGGTCACAGCAAAAACAGTAGAGGGCTTCAAAACAGGGCTAGACAAGTTCTTAGACCAAAATAATATAGATGCATATGTATAGAACATATCACCCCTCCCCCTTCCCTGTATCCATCCCCTCCTTGGTTGAACTTGATGGACATGTGTCTTTTTTCAACCGTATTAACTATGGTAGTCACCAAGATGGAGGTTGGGTTGGATCAGGGCTGTGAGCCCTATGTCACAAGTAGGATCCAGGGCCTTCAAGGAGAAGGTTGTGTCGTATGATGGAATCCATGATGGAAGCATGAAGGAAGGAGTGTCATCCAGGATGCTTGAGTGAAGCAACAGCTGCCTGAAGCTCGTGACGATTTGTAAGACAAACCCTTCACTTCAAAGGACTCTCATATGAACTAAGGACACTAGACAATAAGGGCTGTAAGACGTTTTTCTAATATTCATTTCTATACAATTCTGTAACTTTCACTACTTTTAAAGAAGAAGCAATAAATCTCCATTTTATAAAGAAACCTCTCTGATGTCATCCTACTGCGGCGAGCCATAAACTACAGGTGCTAACGCCATTTTCTACACCATTCGACTGGTCAAAGTAGCAACAGATCTCTATAACTTATGTGCAATTACTACTAAATACCCATAAATTCTTATTCAATGACATGGGCAGATTCCATTCCATTCTATCAGCAACTTTTCTTTTATTTTAAGAGATAAAGAATCCGGTAGCATATACTCCAAACAACGATCCAAAAGCGTCCTCCTATGGGATGCACACCCACATATGGGAACAATATCAACTTAGGATAAGCCACGCCGTATTTACCTATTCAGTCTGGGGGCATGGCCCATATATATTATGTATTGCAGTGTCCCTTTACAGGAACTCTGTTATTAAATTAGTTTCTTTGATCTTTTACAACTCACCCTCCAGTGTTCCAGACTCAAATACAGCAGGATTTATCTAAAAAGGAAAAAGTAAGTTTGAATGACTGACTGAGTATTAGTGAGGGGATCTAAGTATGTAAATAAAAAATTGTTAAGTAAACATAACATATTTCTACTTGCTAACTTTAGTTAATAATACTTCCAGCCGCGCTGCCCACACGCAGTCTATTCGCCACGTAGGACTACAGAATTCAGCATGCACAGCTGTGCCTCAGAATCCTCCACTATTACAATCTCTATTCACAACAATAACTAGTTCTACTATTTGTTGGGACTACAAATACCAGCCTACACTAGGCACCATAATGATTGTATATGATGCCAATGTGAATTGTGAGATAGCCATATATCCTGAACCAACTCGCTCCTAAGCTTTCCACTCCTCAACAGCACTATACTTGTTAACTTTACCTAAAGAAGACGGTACATGTTATTAGACGTGCTTCATATTACAATCTTATTTGTTTTTCAATGCAAAGCATAATTTATGTCTACAGGCAGAGAAGGCATATTATTTTGCTTCCTTGTATATTTACTTTGACTTACTGATAAGAGTTCTGTTGTTTTGTATGTATTGCTGATTTGTTATGAGACAACATTTGAGATTGTTGATGTGTGTGTGCAATGATCATACCCGTTTAAAGGTAGAATTGTCACACTATGGTTGTGGCAGATCAAGCCCCTCCAGTGCACCAAAACACCTCATTATAATGGGGAATAAAATGGCAATATAATAAAAACAGCACCAAGGATAGAGGTAAAGAACTTACCTTTGTCATCAGTACCTTGTGCGTTATATTGACATATAAGCTGGTTAGACTTCTATGACTTGCTATTTCTTTTTAAAGAAAAAAAACTTACGGGAAATGTAATTGCTATTGTAATATGTCCTTGATACCAAATTAATCCCTTCAGGACCGTAGACATGACTTATGTCCATTTTTGTTATTCCATCCCACTCGTGGATGTTTAGTGACATCTTTGGATGAAACAGCTTGTACACCCATGCTAACAACAGCAGGTCACCGCTCTCAGGGATAGCCAGACTTCCTCTGCAACTGCCAGGACTCAGGCCCCGATCAGATCCTGGCAGTTAACCCTATAGATGCTGCAGTCTTTGTGATTGCAGTATCTATAGCGAAAAACATAGGGAGAGTCACAATGGTAGCTATGACAACTGGAGCTATAAAAGCTGATCAGGCTGTGCCCTAAGGCAGAGTCTGATCAGCTACACCTATCAAAAAATATGAAAGGAAAAAAATAGTATACATATTTGGTATCGCTGCATGTGTAATAAGACTGGCAATTAAAAATTATTACATGACTAAACCCACACAATGACCTTTGAACATTCGAAGTTACAGAAACCCTAATTTTGGTAATTTTTTCAGGAAATGGGGAAAATTTTCAAAAGAAAATTGTAAAGATATTGGCCAGAATGTATCACTTATAGTAGTAAGTGAGTACTAAAAAGGCTCGGGTGCTCGGTACTCGAGACAAATATTTCCTGTTGCTCTGGTGCTCGTTTCGAGTAACGAACCCCATTGAAGTCAATGGAAAACTCGAGCATTTTTGCAGGGGACCCAAGCTCGGCCCAGGGAAGGTTGTGTGAAAACCTGTCAACCTCAGAAAATGATGAACCACCACGGAAATGGGCTGAAAACAGCAGTGGCAGCATGTATGGATGCCTCTGAGGCTGCCTAATCGCAACATTATGCCAAATTCTGGGCAACAGCCTGGTGTTTAACCTCAAGACAATAGTGCTGACCGAGACCAAGATGGGCAAGGCACATGCAACCAAGGTCAAAGGCCTGAAGGTCACTTTGAAGGTCAAAGGCCTTGGAGAGTGTTCCCCTGCCAGTGCCTGACAAGCTGACTGCTCCCCTCCTCCCCCTTTAATAACTGACTTGTCTTTTTAAGTTAATAGACTGACCCGGGCTGGAACATGACACCCCCTGACTACTTTAGCAGTTGGGGTAATTTTCCCAGTATCATGTCACGCACCACTTCTCCCCACCGCTTCTGTTCTGGCGACCGAATAAAAAAAAAAAAAAATAACTTATTTTTGAAATTTGAATTATAATTTAATTTTGAGTTTGAATTGAAATTTGATTTTAATTCAAATTAGTAAAAATTTTTGAAGTTTGATTTTTTTTTTTTTATCTATTCAAGTTTTTATCCAGCAATAACATGGCCACCTGTTACACAGGACAATGAGCAGTGAGGTTGGATATGGCTGCACTAAGAAAGCAACCCTGTAGACTGGCTGCAGATAACAACAGATAATGGTCAGACTAGTTTTTGTAGGTTGTTGTATAGTCTGTGTCTAAGTTGTGCTTTATGGTGTATGCCACCTCTTAAACAGGACAACGAGCAGTAAGGTTCTATGCAGCTGTACTACAAATCACAGCAATACACTGTACAACAGCAGCAGCACAAGTCACACACACACACACACACACAAAAAAAATAGTACTGAGGACTTCTTTGGGGTCTGTATGCATCACCTGCTGTCCCCTTTCTGGCAGCAGTCGATCACCACAGTGTGCAGCTAAGATCGTGGTAGCTGCACTGCAAGTCCCAGCCAGCAGTCTGGAGTACTCCCCAAAAAAATTTAAGCCCCTACAAGGGCTGTTGGGTTCTTTGCCTAGTATTCCTGCCTACTAGAACGCTAATTCCCTCCCTAACGCTCTCCCTGACAGACAGCAGCTCTGTCCCTAATCTCTTCCAGCATGCATGTGAGGCACCGCCGGCCCAGATTCTAATATGCCTGGGTCATCTGATCTGGCCAACCAATCGCTGCTATCGACATGTATGCTTCCCATGTCATAGCACAATGTACCAAAGAGTCTCCTACATGTTTAGTAGCTGAGAAATTGCCCCCAAACTTGCAGGAAAAGAATGATGCCATTTTCGTATTGCGAGATGCTCGAGATGCTCGTCTGAGCAACGAGCACCTTCTAGTACCTTAATACTCGAACGAGTACCAAGTTCGGACGAGCATGCTCGCTCATCACTAATCACTAACCTAAAGTACAATATGTCCTGAAAAAATAATCTTAGAATTGCTAAGATAAGTAGCAATTGAGACAGCAGAAATTTGAAAATGGACCCTGGTCTTTAAGGTCAAAAGAAGCCCAGTCCTGAAAGGGTTAAAAGTATGTTATAAAAGAAACAAATTCCATTTACTATAATACCTAATATACAAATTAAAAAAAAAATAGATAAGAGGCTAGTAACATGTGGTAAATGATTATAGTCCATAAAATTCAATGACAATATTGTGTTCGTAGTAACGCAATGCACTAATTTTGTAATAAACATGACACATTTAGAATGTGTTGTACATTGTATTACAGGATATTACTATACTATATCATTGCGAACTTGATATATGTTGTTCTGTTCAAAGTATTTGACTTGAGCAGAAAAATTGTGAATGTTACATTTGAGAGCGACTGTTGATGCAAATGGAGGAATCTTTCAGGCTTATTAAGCAGACAAGCAGACAAGTTGACAAGTAGAACTGCAGACAATTAAGTTATCAGACAGATGTGAAAACAGAAACTCTAACATTGTAAAGTCGCTGTTTACAACCATATATAACAATGGGAACCAACAAAATTGAAGTTTACATAGATGCAAATTAAGGAAACACATTATAAGGAACACTGTCAGCTGCATGCAGACACATATTGCTTCAATCTCATTTCTTATAGTTTGTGAGCAAATATCCAATTCTTCCCCTTAATGTTACATAGTATTTGTTTTTTATGAAGATATGATGGTTACATAATTATCGCATCCACCATTGAAATCTGCTGAACACATATCATTTATCTAATTTTTTTTTCAAGCGTCCATACTAATCATGTACTATCTACCAAGTATGTACGTTCGTGTATTATGTAAGAACAGTTTCTGTTGAATAGTGACATGTTCTTCTGTATTAGTAGATATACTGTAGTTTTTACTTGCTTTCTAGGACAAGGCATTGGTGACCTACCCTCAGGATAAGGATAAGCAGTTGGTGGGGGTCCAACTGCTAAGGAAAAAATTGCCCTCATTGCTCCAGTGAAGGTAGCAGCCCCTTTAAAGGGCAACTTCGGCGTTTTTTTTATTTTTTTTTTATTAGCTTATTTAACACACATTACACGCATTACATGGCTCCCAGCTTGCTCAGTCCTGATTGGCTGAGCTTGCTGGAAGCCATGTGATGCGCTCCAGCCAATAAAAAAAGCTGGCGGTGGGCATGCGCACTGGCAGCCTTTTCTCCCCCATTCACTTCACACAGACCTGGAAATGAGGGAGTTCTGAAGACCGGAGCCGAAGGTGACGGAGTCGCGGGCGGCGGGGGATTCAAGTGCCGATCGTCACCGGAGGGATGGTGAGTATGATCTGTGTGTGTCTGTGTTTTTTTTTTCCCATCCCGCCGGAGTTGTCCTTTAATGTTTATCCACCACATATATATACCGTATATATATATATACCGTATATATATATATATATATATATATATATATATATATATATATATATATATATACATGCGTTTGGCACTAAAAACCCAGCAAAACTCAAATTCTGCACACTGGGGGAGTAACCATGTGATTAACCCTCACAGATTACATATAGTGTAATCACCATTTCATGGAAACAGAGATGGTCATTTGAAGACTGTTATCTTTATTGGGTTCAATCTTATTTTTCTTTAAACTGGAAGGAAATTAACATAGAAAATGAGTACAGGAATTTTTAGTTGTAATTACATTTCTACATCTATGGTCTAGTCTTTCATTCCATTGATGGGATGTATATTTATCTTTGTTTATGAGTGACCTTTTACAGCAGGTGGAATCACCTAAATGGGGAGTATGTAGTTCGAGCACCTAGGACAGCACAAGCTGTAAATAATGCCTTGAACATCAGCACTTGAGAACCACTGAAACATGACAGATCAACCTTTTGACAGATCATCATGTAATGTTTTGAAACGGTGACAAAGGTCAACTGAAAATTGTCATTGTCTTTTCTGACTTTCAAAATTGGTATTGTATAACCAGCTTCAGTAAGCTTCTCTTCAGCCTATCTATTTCTATGCATATAGTAATGTGATAAAGAACATATAGAGCAGTAATGGCAGATTACTGTCGTACTCTATTATGGCTAGAGGGAAAACATTGCACTGATCAATCTCCCACCTGTATAAGCTTTGTTAATTTGTAATGACTATATTGCATTTACAGCCAAAAATGTGGAGGAGACAGACCTACTATATGTTGTGTACAATGTGAAGTGCCTATTGGGGCTCTTTTATCCTTGATCCGCTACCATTTCTGTTGAGCAATTGATATATTATGTGAGTTTCTGACTAACTTTCTTATGAGAGACAGAGTAAAGTAGCTTGGAAATCAAATCTTACTGCATCCATTACTAGATTTTATAGACGTCAGTGCATGAATGCTTCTTCTTTGCAACCAGAATAACATTTCAGACGGTGATGTGTTCCTGATTTAGCAGAAAATTCAATTGGTTTGTGGAAACAAAGTTAATTCAAGGAAAGTAGAATGCCATGGTAAATGTTCTGCTGTCTTCTCAAGAGAAGATACAGTATAAAATGAGAAACCAGACATCAATTACATGCTATTTAAAATTCATCATCAAGAGTGAAAAGAGTTTATCTGCAAAACAAATGTAACCAATGTGCGTATACCTTAGGGGTTATACTAATGACAGGCTTTAGTCTTTCTAACAAGAAAAGTTTTTAGAAAAATCTGAGAGTGTAATGATACAGTTTTCAGTCCTTTTGAAAATCCTTTGGTTATTATCATTTTGAAATTACATTATTACAAAATACAATCGTAGTGTTTCATACATACAACACCGTTGCCCTTAAAGTTTTTCATTTTTAACTTATCACATTCTAAGAGTCATAATTTTATATTTTTGGGGGGGTTTTTGTATTTTTTTTTTTTACTAAAAACAGGGTTCAGGCAACATTCTTCAATGCTCAGCTTTTGACTCTTGGGGGGAGATTTATCAAACATGGTGTAAAGTGAAACTGGCTCAGTTGCCCCTAGCAACCAATCGGATTCCACCTTTCATTTTCCAAAGAGTCTGTGAGGAATGAATAGTGGAATCTGATTGGTTGCTAGGAGCAACTGAGCCAGTTTCACTTTACACCTTGTTTGATAAATCTCCCCCCAAGAGTCAAACGCTGAGCATTGAAGAATGTTGCCTGAACCCTGTTTTTAGTAAAAAAACAAACAAAAAAAAAACATAGATACAGCTAATATCCATGTTTTCCAGGACTTCCTAGGGCGGCACCAAACTTCTTCAGATGCCGGGATTCAAATGCTGAGCATTCTGGTTCGGAGAACGTTGCCGAACCTGAACAGTTTGCAGAGTCTGCTCAATAATACAATAACTAGAGAAGAGCGAATTGCCCGTCTAAACTAAGCAGATCCAGTGGCGTAGCTACCATGAAGGCAGGGAAGGCGACTGCTATGGGGCCCTTGCAAGAAGGGGGCCCCAGAAAGCCCTGCTCTGCCTTCATGTTAGCTATGCCACTGACAGCCGACCACCGCATCCCCCCTCCCGCAAAGGAAGAGGGACCCGCCACTGTACTCTTCAGCCCGCTCACTGTAGTGCAGGGTGAGCGGGCTGCACATCAAAGGGGGTGGACAGAGGAGCAGGACCTGCCAGGTCCTGCACACACCGAAGGAGAGGAATGAAGGACCTTATGATCACATGACCCAAAGGTCCTCAATACCTCTGTGTAAGGATCAGCCCGACTACAGGAGGAGGAGGGGGAAGCCTGGGAGCTTTAAGTGCTGTGTATGTGTGTCAGTGTGTGTGTACATATGTATCTTTGCATATATGTATATGTCAGAGAGTGTATGTATGTATCTATCTATCAGTGGGTATATATGTTTATGTCAGTGTGTGCATGTATCTGTGGATATATATATATATATATACTGTAGTGTCTGTAACACTGGTGTGTGTGTGTGTGTCAGCAGTGTCTCAAGTGATTGACAGTTTTGCTCCCAAAGATGTTCTGCAGCAGTTTCTATTAATGCTGGGCTCTAATAAAAGAACCCACCACTGAAAAAGTGCAGCAGATATTATTTCTGGTTCTTATTACACTTGGGGGATTATTTCCCTGTATATGGTGTATTCATGGTGGATATGTTATCACTAGTGTAATCACATTCCAGTGTAAATGTGTACATGTCAGTGGTGTATTTGTATATATATAAATGGTGCCTCTGTGTGTGTGTATACAGTATATGTGCGTCATTGTGTGTGTTTGAGAGCAGGCTATCTATGGGGGGTAGGGACGTACAGGATTCATGGGCCCCGTACAGTTTTTTGCTATGGGGCCCCATAAATCCTAGCTAAGCTCCTGAGCAGATTTGCTTTGTTTAATCAGCATGTGGCATATAAGCAAACTGCTTTTCAACTCTTTTCACTCCCTGACGCTCCACCCCGGCTGTCGGGAAATTCTGGATCCCATCTGATAAGCTGCTTGCCAATCAAATGAGCTGATTTGCTTTGTGTAGGCAGGTGATTCACTCATCCCTCCTTATATAAAAATATCAAATATGTTTATTTTTTGTCTATATGTTTTTATTTGAAAATAGGAAAAGGGGGGTGATATTAACTTTTATTATGGAATGTATTTATATATTTAAAAAAAAAAACATTCTACAAAAAACAAACAACGCCTAGGGATGTTCAGAGTGGTGAACCGCCGCGGTCCCGGCTCCATGTAGCCCGGGACCGCGGCAATTAGCAGGCGCAGTCCGATCGCCGTACCTGCTAATTAAGTATTCAGATGCAGCTGTCAAAGTGGACATAGTCACGGAGGGGTGATCCTTACATCCAGCACCAGCCGGGGTCTGCTCTGTAATGGCGCTGATCACGGCTCGGCACTCGATTGCTTTCGGCTGCAGCAGTAGTATAACTATACTGCATAGATCTCAATGCATGCAGATGCATAGATCTCAATAAGATATCAGTGTACTTATACTAGAAGTCCCCCAGGGATGTAAAGGACTAAATAAGCTTTCAGAGAAAGTGTTTTTAGAAAAAGACTTAACTCAAAAACAAGGGGACACAGTCAGATGTTAATTCTGGGAAAGATTGGAAGCAACATAAGAAAATATTACTTTAGGGTAGCTTTACACGTACCGTATCACAGCGGATTTTCTGCTGCGGATCCGCAGCAGATCCGTAGCAGATTTGACTAGATGATTGAAAACAGCATCAAATCTGCTGCAGATCCGAGCAGATTTGACAGTGTGGATTTAATGCTGTGTTCATTCACTTAGTCAAATCTGCTGCAGATCCGCAGCAGAAAATCAGCCGTGATACAGTATATGTGAAGCTAATCTTACTGAAATAGTAGATGATTGGAAGAAACTAGCAAATGTTGTAGGTAAATGTACAATTACTGAATTTAAAGAGAATGTACCATTAGACTAGCAAAAATGAGCAATACATTCTGCCCTGTCGGCGCTGCAGTGTACTGTCTGGCCATGTGGAGCTTTTTTCATTCCGCCGCCGTTATTTCTGCCGAATATGTGTATATGCTAATTAGCCACCCTGAAGCACAGGAGGCCGCCCCGGCGCCTGAAATTCCACCTTCTCTCCGCCCCCATCAATGATGCGCCATCCTCAGGTTGCACTGGCACGCCTCCTATTCTAATTGTGGCCCGCCTCCTGTCTTCTGCAGCAGCCTCCTCACGCCGGACCCCGAGCGCCGTCATCAGAAGCGTGCCAGTGCAACCTGAGGAAGGCACGTCACTGAGGGGGGCAGAGAGGAGGTGGAATTTCAGGCGCCAGGCCGGCCTCCTGTGCTTCAGAGTGGGCAATTAGCATATACACATATCGGCAGGAACTGATGGGAACGTGATGTGTACTTTCTATCGGTACCTTACTTGCGCATATGCGACTTTTTGATAACTTTTTATCACAATTTTTCTGAATTTTCTGCGACCAAAAATGCGCACTTTTGCACTTTGGGATTTTTTTGCGCTTATGCCATTTACCGTGCGAGATCAGGAATGTGATAAATTAATATTTCGGGCGATTATGCATGCGGCAATGTCAAATATGTTTGTGTATTTATTTATTTATTGTTATTTATAAAATGGGAAAAGGGGGTGATTTAAACTTTTATTAGGGGAGGGGATTTTTTACTATTAAAAACACTCTTTTCCCCCACTAACAGTAATTAGAAGCCCCCTAGGGGACTTCTATATACACAGCACTGATCTCCCATTGAGTTCAATGCTTTGTATATAATAGAGCATCGATCTATCAGATCGGTGCTCTTTTTAATGGTCTGCTGCAGACCATCTAAATGGATTTCCGAGCAGGGATCAGCGTCATTCCGAGGCATGCAAGACAGTTAGAGGCAGCTGTCATGTTTGACAGCTGCATCTAACTGTCCTAATTAGCAAGTTTTACACCTGTGTTCTAGAGATACCAATAAGTAGAATACATTTTTAGCTTTGTAATAAAACTTGTCTCAAAATTTTAAAGTAGCATATAGATGACTAGTCAAAGGGAAAATCCACAGTTGAGTCAATTGAATATTTATTCAACTCATTCAATATTTTCAAGTACTGTGTTATTTCTATATCTAATGCACATATGGTAATAAATAATGCATCAACTTTGCTTATTTCCAGTGCAAGAAGTGCAAGAAATCTAAATTCTCTTTCTGTCCTGTAGGTCAGGTCATTCACATCATGTTTGTTTCGCACTTATGAGGTATATGATTTTTCTTCTTCCCTTCAAAACATACACTGAATTGAATAAAAACTCATACCCACTGGCATGCCTTACAGTTAGATATGTGTGTGTGTGAAAAATCATATCCACATGGCAACCTGTAGAATACAGTGCATAGTAGTATAGTGGATGTTCTATATCAGGTCTTCTGCTCAGGGTTCCCACATACCTGCCAAATTGGAGAGCTGAAAGCCTAGCTCTTATTGGTTGTGACAGCCAACAAAGAGAATTGAACTATAGGGTGTGTTCATTTATTTGTAATCCGTAGCAGATTTTAAGCTTCGGAAAATTCACAATGGATATTGCTACCAATTGACTTCAATGGGTACAAAGTAGAGATGAGCGAATAGTATACGATTGAATAGCTATTCGATCCAATAGTACGCTATTCGAGCTATTCGATTGTAGACGAATATTCGAGTAAAAACGCAGTAAAAATTCGATTCGCAATCGCACATCCCCTGGCACTTTTTTCCAGCCCATAAACATGCAGGAGGGAGGATAAGCCATGAGGAATAGGAAGGACTTTAAAAAAAAACTCTCTGTGATTGGCTGGCTAAACCATGTGACTTCCTGAATCTTGGAATAGTCATTTGAGATTCGTGTCACTTGCTGGTTGGAGCTAGAGAGGGACAGCCTGTATACCAGGGAGAGAAAGCTTTTAGGTGGAGTTAGGTAGAAAGGGACCCCCAAAAGCCCTTGTTAGGGCTAAAACTATAAAAACCTGAAATTTAGAAGCTGTTGTTAGACAGGTAGTGTGTTCAGACACTGACTGATAGTGTATACAACTGTATACTCTGTGTGTGGGATAATAGCTGTTATCTTTCTACTACTGGTTTGCGCAGACTGCTTCCTGTGAAAGGCTTGACCAGTTATTTCATTTTATTATTTTAAAAATCAATACTATATCCAGCATATGGCTGTATATTCTTTGTGTGGGATAATAGCTGTTATCTTGCTACTACTGGTTTGCGCAGACTGCGTCCTGTGAAGGACTTGACCAGCAATTTCATTCTATTATTTAAAAAAATCAATACTATATCCAGTATACGGCTGTATACTCTGTGTGTGGGATAATACCTCTTATCTTGTTACTACTGATTTGCGCAGTCTGCGTCCTGTGAAGGCGTTGACCAGCCCTTTATTTCTATTGTGAAAACATTTCTATATCCGGTTTAAGGTTGTATACTGTAAGTTTGCGATGATACCTCTTATCTTGCTACTACTGATTTGCGCAGTCTACGTCCTGTGAAGGCTTTGACCAGCCCTTTATTTCTATTGTTGTAAAAACTATTCTATATCCGGTATACGGTTGTATACTGTAAGTGTGGGATAATACCTTTTATCTTGCTACCACTGATTTGCACAGTCTGCATCCTGAGAAGGCATTGACCAGCCCTTTATTTCTATTGTTGTAAAAACAATTCCATATATATATATATATATATATATATATATATATATATATAGTTAAAGCAAGTGGAGGACAGCATCTTCTTCCAATTCAAAAAGACTTTATTGTGCCAGTCTGCATAACAGTTCAACGTTTGAGCTCGTAAACTCGAGCCTTTCTCAAGCATAAAAATGGGTTGTACTAAGCACCCTTTTATATATCAAAAAACCAATCACATATCATCAACAATTAAAAACATCCAATCAAAAAACAGGGGTGGGTGGTACAATTCAATTATTCACAATACCATTGTATACATCAGTATATCTCATTTCTATTATATGCAATTTTATCCTACATTATCAAGCCATACAGACTTGGTCTTGCTGATGTAGATATCAAGGACTTACTTCCTGGTCACGGGCTGTCTCCATCTCCATAGAAACCAAGGACGCTGCTGGTCACGTGCTGTCTCCATCTCCACGGAAACCAAGATGCTCTACAACCTAAAGCAATAATATCATGTCCGTCTCCACAGAAGCTCCAAACACTACAAGTCCTTTGTGCATCACGTTACCTTGTGGCAGAGTGACCCACAGTCCTCTCATATCACAATTTTACACCTCCCTGTAGTCACTTCTCGGGATGTAGATAAATCACCATACAAAATATCCTCACGGGGCACAAGTCTTGTCAGTATACAGACATTATTAGGCAATCAGGAACTGCATCCCATCCCGAGTATATACAATCACCATTTAGTTTCTAGTCTCAATTTTTCATCCACTGTTGTAAAATCTTCAGCAACCTTGTGACTGTTACAAATCAACAAGCCAACTGGCCCAACATGCTTGTCCATCCAAGACACATCTCCAAGTCGGTAAAGGACCAGGGGACAATCCGGGTATATCTGGATGTATCTAAAATAATCAAAATATACAAAGGATTAAAAAAACTTTCATTTAGCCCAACGATGGAAATAGAATGGTTTGGACTGGAGATAGATATGAACGCCTTTTTTTGGCGGATCAGATTAAAAGGCTTTTTTAGCGATATAGCTAAGACTGTGAAATCATGTGATGAACGACATTGTAGCCTGTATAAACTCAATAACTTAGACCTGCACCTTAAGAGTAATTTTCAACTAGGGATATCTCAGTATGAACATAAAGTATAAACACAATTTAGGGCTCTTTTTGAAGGGTAACACGTGGGCTTTTATTTGACTAATTTCATTTTTTACCTACTTAAATTATAGTTACACTTTAAGGCTATGTTCACACTACTTAAAAGTACGGTTGTTGTTGCCATCGGCTTTGTACGGTGTGGAACACTGCCTTTACTGCTATGGGATCCCGGCCGGAGCGTATACACATGGTATATGCTCCGGCCAGGATCCCATACGGCGCAGCAAAGAACTGACATGTCAGTTTTCTGCGGCCGTAATTCAGTGATTTGCCGCTGCAGAAAGACCTGTCAGTTCACACAATGAAGCGAGCGGCTCTGGCCCCTTGCCTTATTGTGTGCTATCAGAAGTTCTGATGTGGGCGCGTGCTGATGAACCCGCATCAGAACACTGCGGCCAGAAAGATCATCCAGCCGGTACTATGTTCTTTGGAATGATTTTTACAGAGACCGCCCGTCCTGTGGCCGGCCGTGTCACGGAACGGCCGGTCTCTCATGTAGTGTGAACATAGGCTAATGGAAAACATCAAAAAAGCCAAATAAACTGGTCGACCTATCTGTTTAGATGGCAAATACAGTAAATGTCAACTTTTGGGTATCTGATAACCACTCTTAAACCAAATTCCATGTCAGCACTCTGCAATAAATTAGTGGGTTTTGGTCCGCATTTTGTTACTTATGGTTACATTTGTCAAACTGGTGTAAAGTAGAATTGTCTTAGTTGCCCCTAGCAACCAATCAGATTTCACCTTTCATTCCACACAGATTCTTTAAAAAATGAAAGGTGGAATCTAATTGATTCTAGGGGCAACTAAGACAATTCTACTTTACACCATAGTAACATAGTAACATAGTAAATAAGATTGAAAGAAGACAAGAGTCCATCAGGTTCAACCTAGGGAAATCCTACTGTGTTGATCCAGGAAAGGCAAAAACCCCTATGAGGCAGACGACAATTGCCCCATCACAGGGAGAAAACTCCTTCCTGACTCCAATGGCAACCAGAACAATCCCTGGATCAACGTATCACCGGAAATCTAATGCCCATAACTTGTAATATTATATTGTTCAAGAAAAGCATCAAGGCCTCCCTTGAACTTATTTAATGAATCGGCCATGACAACATCATGTGGCAGAGAGTTCCACAGTCTTACCGCTCGTACAGTAAAGAACCCGCGTCGATGCTGATGATGAAATCTTCTTTCCTCTAGACGTAGAGGATGCCCCCTTGTCATGGTTACAGACCTAGGAGTAAAAAGATCACTACAAAGATCTCTGTACTGTCCATTCATATATTTGTACATTGTGATCAGATCGCCCCTAAGACGTCTTTTTTCTAGTGAAAATAACCCCAAGCTTGATAACCTGTCCTGGTACTGTAACCCACCCATTCTCTTAATGACCTTTGTTTCCCTCCTCTGCACCCGCTCCAGTTCAGCTGTGTCCTTCTTATATACTGGTGCCCAAAACTGTACACAGTATTCCATGTGTGGTCTGACTAGTGATTTATAAAGAGGCAAAACTATGTTCTCATCTTTAGCATCTATACCTCTATTGATGCACCCCATTATTTTATTAGCCTTGGCAGCTGCTGCCTGGCACTGATCACTAAAGTTGAGTTTACTGTCCACCAATACCCCCAGGTCCTTTTCAGAAGTAGTTTTACCCAGTGTTTTATTATTTAGCACATAACTATACTTATTATTTCTACCAGTTTGATAAATCTCCCCTTAGTCTCTAAAATGTTTGCCATCACTGCCCTAGTACATCCCAACTTCAGTGATAGTTACAAAAAGAGATGAAAAAGTCAGCTGTATTTCTACATTAAGTTTAACATCAAATACGACTAAGTGTCAAGAGATGGGAACAGCTAGGTCAATATTCTTTGCTTACGGAACTTTCATCTTCATGAAAGGACTTTAACTCTAGAGCAGAGAATGACAAAGAAAATTAGGACTTATATTCATCTTATAAAAGTATTTCAGTGTAGAGTGCCTCATAGAAAATAAAGGAGAAAAAGAAGTCAACAGTGATGTAGCAGAGGTCAATGTGGTTTGTTTGTGATAATAACCCAGGGTTCATGTAGTTTAGAAAATATTTTCAATGCCATTTGATTAGGGGTGTAGCTAAGATTCACGGGGCCCCATAGCAAAAAATTTTTAAGGGCCCCCCCTTAACCCCTAGACGACCCAGGACGTAGGGTTACGTCATGGAAGTCTGTCACCAGACGACCCTGGATGTAACTGTACGTCCTGGTCGGTTCTCCCGCTATGAAGCGCGCTCCGGAACGGAACGCGCTTCATAGGAGGTGGGGGCCGGCTGCACCTCACCGGACCTCACCGGTAATTACATACTGCAGCGATCGCGCTGCCACGTGCCATTAACCCCTTAAACGCCGTGACCGCGGCGTTTAAGTGTAAGTGACAGGGGGAGTCCCCTGTCACTTACCGAGCGCCGATAACACTGATCAATGCTATGCCTATGGCATAGCAATCATCAGTGTAGAAATCAAACTAGTGAATGTAAAAGTCCCCCAAAGGGACTTCAAATGTGTAAAAAAAAAAAAAAAAGTTCAAAACACTATTACACTACCCCAAAACCCCTCCCCCAATAAAAGTTGAAATAACCCCCCCTATCCCATTATATAAATAAAACATATAAAAATAAATAAATAGATAAACATATAATATACCGTAGCGTGCGTAATTGTCCGATCTATTAAAATATAATAAGCGTCATTGTGATCGGTGAACGGCGTACACGAAAAGAGGGAAAAAAGTGCACGGATTACCGATTTTATGTTACATTATATATTTAAAAAATCAATAAAAAGTGATCAAAACGTCTGATCTTCACAAATATGGTATTAATAAAAACTAGAGATCATGGCGGAAAAAATAAAACTGTTATAAGTGTCACAATAGGCCCATTTTATTAATATTTAATTGCCAAAAAAAAGGATTTCATAAAAAAAATATATAACATTAGAGAATCTGTGTAACCTGCATATGGTTGTGTTCGGACTGACCTATAGAGTAATAATATCATGTCGCTTTTACCATATAGTGCATTACATAGACACAGGAACCCCCCAAACGTTACCATATTGCATTCTTTTTTACGATTTCACCAATTTATATCTTCATAAATAATATATTTGGAATTCCATCATACATGTTATGTTAAAATGAATGACGCCATTACAAAGTACAACTATTCCTGTAAAAAACAAGCACTTACATGGCTTGTAGATAGAAAACTGAAAGTGCTAGAGCTCTTAGAAGGGGAGGAGGGAAAAACGAAAACACTAAGATCAAAATTTGCTTGGTCCACTGGGTCATTTTGGGCCTGGTCCTCAAAGGGTTAAAACTGCGCATATATATATATATATATATATATATATTTATATATATATATATATATGTATGTATTCTTTACTGTTGGTGCACTGTTAACCCCTGACCTCTGCACGGAGCTCTGCATATTTTCCTTTCCAACTTGATTGCGCAGCTGGAGAACAGAGGTCAGAGGTTATTAGTACAGTGAACCATTTTTATTTGCTTGTTAACCCTTTTTATCTGCTTGTTAACCCTTTTTATCTGCTTATTAACCCTTTTTGTGTGTGTCAGCATGTAAATAAACATTGGAACACTTACACACTGCAGTACATAAGGGGTTAAGCAGAAGGACACACACTCTTACCTTGTCCCCCAGGCCCCCTCCTGCACAGGAGCCCTATAGCAACTGCCTACCCTGCCTGTATGGTAGCTACGCCACTGCATTTGATGTTTTTTTAGTATCTCTTCAGATGACCCAGCAAGTGAGTGCATTGCGTAGTCAGTCCACTGATTTCAATGAAAACAATCATTTCTCTTGTGGAGGCACTGCAAAAAGGTGAACACAGGTTTTCAGGGCATTATACATTGATTTCCTCAGGTTGGGCCATTGGTGTCTCGGGTGAGTCAATCAGCTGCTCATGCAAGACACAGCCCTGCCGCATCCACAATGAACAGGGGCAGAAGCTGTGCTGTATTTATCGCACAATAGTGGCACCTGGTTATGGCAGCTCAACTCTTCTTATGGTGAATTTAATTTGTTGCCCCTATCATCCCATAAAAATAGTTTGTGAAAGAAATAATAAATTTTGGCCACTGTGACCTCAGAAACAAATTACAAATGGTAATGCAGGAACAAGCATGCCACTACAATGTCAGACTAACAGACAAAACACTGAATACCCAGGCAGGAATCCAGCACTGTATATAAAAGTTATTTAAACACTGAAGTACCACTTTAAAACAATGTAGTGTCCAATCCTACACCTCCCTTTCTACGGTGTTCTCATTCTCCCTGATAGTATTCCTCACTGGCTCACACTACTGCCTTGAGAGGAAGGTGGCAAGGGCAGAGAAAGTAAACTGATACTTTCAGGCATGGATTCTTGGGACAGGGATGTAATATTACTGCTGTATAAGCTTTGGTGCGGCCTCATCTGCAGTATGCTGTTCAGTTTTAGAACCTGATTCATAGAAAGGATGTCCTAAAGCTGGAGAGGGTACAAAGACGGCCAACTAAACTAATAAGGGGAATAGAGCATCTCAGTTGGTATGAATGGCTAATTGATTTGTTGACACACCCGACGATGCCCGCAAGTCAATGTTAAAAAAATGACGGAGGTATCGGCTATAGGAACGCCCTAAATGCAGCCTGGTGGCGGCATAGCGGTGCTTGCTGTTAAACCAAGTGTGAACACAGCAATCCATCCTCCTTCCCCTTCATCCATCCCCCCCTTGGTTGAACTTGATGGACATATGTCTTTTTTTCCACCATACTATGTAAATTGGAGCTAAGAGTAGTTAAAGCAACCAATGACTACAAAATGGTAGAGCTTTTTTTAATAAAGACTTTTTAGAAAATTGTTCAGTGTGGCATTAAATAAGATTTGAAAGTTTTTGATCATAAAAAAAATCATAGCTAGTGTAGTCATTCATATTAACAAACATAGGGATATTATCTGAACATTAATGAATTTACTAAAACACTACCAAGTTGACTTTTCTCATGTATTTCTTATGACATTTTATATATTGTTAATTATATTGCATAATATATGCTTTCCATATATAGGATATTACATATAGTTTAAGAATATTTTTTAGTGTCAAACTTACCAAGTGTAACTTAAGGAAAGACAGATTTTCTGTTAAACCAAAGGTAATAGTTTTGACATCAATGTCAACTAGGCTTAAGTCAGCATGTCTTTTTTGATATGGCAATTTACTTGGCTTTATGTTGTCAATTAGAATTCCACATTCCTGCTAAGTCAATACAATTAGATTACTACAGAGACTTCATTACAGCCACAAGCAGGACCGCAGCTGAGGTGTGTACAATTTTCTCCCTGTGATGCCAACACAGCTAAACAGCTATTAGAACATCCGCCATTATCACTACAATATGCTATCAAAGAGGAAACACAATCAGCTGGTGAAACCGGATAATGATTTCACAAACATGTCTCTTCTTGTAAAGGTTTTATAGAAGTAAATTCTATGATTCTGTCGGAATAATCTTTGGTACCATGAATAGTATAAATGTAACAATTATTGGCTTTTGCTTTGGACAAAAAGATTTGGTCAATATTATTTTTCTATGTGCTAAACACAGTTGTAGCTGAGTCAACATATTTTCAATCATCTGCTATTTCAATGTAGGTAACTTTATAAACAAGCTTTACGTGATTGATAAAAGCATTTTAAAAAGTGTATATCACAGAGTCCCTACAGACCTGTCTTTTGTACTTCTGAACTGAAAAAGTGGCCTTGAAAATCTGTGAATGCAACTGATACTTATAGGCTTATGTTTCTAGTCCTTTCCCTTTTACATCATCATAGCATGGCATTGTGCTTCTCAGTGTCCCAAGATAGTGTGTGTGTGTGTGCTTGTGTGTCCCAGTGTCCTATAATATATGCTAAAATTGTACACTAATTTGCTACTTTTAACACTTTCCCAGTCATAGGGGATTAGCAGTTCACAATAGAAATCATCATAAACTTAATATCAAAATCTTGCCACAGCTCAGTGTGCACCACAATGGCTCTTTTGGTGCATTACTTTTAAAATTAAGTTATGTTCACACAACATTTTTTCCTCTCCGTTTTTTAAAGAAAATAAAGACATCCGTCATTTCCAGTTCATAATTACGTCTGTCGTTTCACACTTTGCCCGCCTATCAGTTCATTATTCTAGTTCAGGTGGACTAATTGGCCTTTGGGTGTGTCTTTAATTGAAAAGTCCATTAAATTTAATAGTAAAATGGTGAAAGGATGTTGAAAAAAGAAAAACTGTGTGTAAACAACTAAAATGGTCATTATTTTGACGTCTGCGCAAAGAACGTCTGTTATTGTATACACTGCGAGCTTTTGATGTCCGTCATTCCATTGACTTCAATGTACTGCATTGACATCAATTAAATTGTGGCAATAATGGACGTCTTTTTAAATAGAAAAAGCAAATGCCTTTTTTGTATTTTAAATGTATTGTGAACATATCCTTATAAGGAGAATCATGCTTAGTTACAATGGGGGGGGGAGTTTTTCAATGGTGTAGTCCTGGGATTTTGAGTGATAAAGTCACAAATTTCTGCACAATTGATTATTTGCTCAAAAATTTGCAACTTTTTGTTCCTGGTTTTCTCAAGTGAAAAATGTGTGTGGCAGCTTATTTTAATGGCTAATCTCATGGGCAAGTTTAATTTTTTATATTTTTAATTTTCGTGCAAATACACAAATTTACACAAGTTGTTAGTTTTATTTATTTGTTTTTAGTGCCACTTTGTGTGGATATGTACAAATATATCATGTCGTTTGCAACTTTATATGACTTATGTACACTATGGGAAACTGAACTTGATGCAGTTAACCCTAGCTGTCCTTCTCACTTAGGTCTCTATTACACAGAACAACTATTGGCTAAATAGACCGATATTGCCTTGTGTTA
Source organism: Dendropsophus ebraccatus (assembly GCF_027789765.1). Classification (NCBI taxonomy): domain Eukaryota; kingdom Metazoa; phylum Chordata; class Amphibia; order Anura; family Hylidae; genus Dendropsophus; species Dendropsophus ebraccatus. The sequence continues at coordinate 64,056,459 of NC_091460.1, read as the reverse complement.
TCATTTGATGGATGAGATGATATGATATTCTGTCAGTCTTGTCTGGTTGAAAACTGAGGAGAGTAAAAGTTTTTTAATCAAGTGCTGATCTCAGACACTGTGCAGCAACTAATCTGTATAAAAGGCTCAAATTGTATACATGGGGGGGATTTATCAAACATGGTGTAAAGTAGAATTGTCTTAGTTGCCCCTAGCAACCAATCAGATTCCACTCTTCGTTCCTCACAGATTCTTTAAAAAAATTAAAGGTGGAATGTGATTGGTTGCTAAGGGCAACTAAGACAATTCTACTTTACACCATGTTTGATAAATCTCTCCCATTGTTTCTTTATGATTAGAAATCCATTTATTGTTATGCAAATGAAGACTTTCCATGCTCTGATATCATCTTGTGAAATAGTATTGTAAGACTTTAATAGAAAAGTACATTCAGTTTATTTGATTAGTAGGCCAAAATTATTTTTACAGACTACTTAATTGTAAGTATATGGCACACAAAGTAAAGCACCAATTAAAAATTGAATCCCACACTGTAGAGGGAAGAAGACGGAAATTGACTACAACAAGCAAAAACTAAAAAAAAAAAATCTGTATTCTCTATTAAAATTCAAAAAAGTTTATCATGAGTAGGTATTTTACTGTGTAAAATCAATGACATACTTTAATACTGTAGATTTTGCAGACAGAAACTTTAAGGCCTCTTTCACACATCCATTAGTTCTGTCTGCATTTGAGTCCACATTTCTGTCCGTATTTTCCCATACACAGATCCATACATGTTACAGATATGTGTTATGGCAGGGATCCATGGCAGCTGCAGGTGCACTTCTGTAGTCTTGTGTGCAGCTATAGACAGGATTAGGGGTTTATGAATGTGGCCTAAGACAAATAACAGATGTCTTTTTGACGGCTGTTGGCAATGACTGTTTTAAAAACCTGTTGTGTGAACATAGCCTAAGGCTATGTTCATACTGCATTCTTTGCAATAGAATCATTGTCTGTTCTTTACTGCATATACGGCATTGCTTTGAAGTCAATGCAATGCCGTCCTCTGTATGCACACATTGTTATTTTAAAATAATGTACATGCTTATTATTTCCGGACGCTGTCCACCAAACAGCATCCAGAGATAATGGCTGTTCACACAATGTAAAGTTGTCCGTGGCCATACTTTACATTGAAGTGAATGGTTAATTGATTTGCGGGCACACCCGACCCGACAGAAGTATCGGCTGCAGGAACATCCTGAATGCAGCCCGGCCAACAGCAGATGCTATGCAACGGATGCTGTTAAACGTTGTGTGAACATAGCCTAATACTGTAAACACTAAAATGTAAAACGTAAACATTAATATACAGTGTACATGATTTACACTGTAATTCACCATACTTGTACAGAAAATATGTACATGTACATCTATAATGTTCTCATACCTTTCATGGAATATATTTATAATAGTAATAAATAATAGTTGTATTAATATATGACATTAGTTTATAAAACATTTCAAAAGTAACATAATAATGTTTAAAATGTGAAATCTTTACAAAGTCAAATATCCAGATAAAATGTGACTACTGCTATGTTGATAATATATCTATCATTAACAAGACTTCCACACATTTTCCTCCAATTTCTTATCTACTTATGATGGTAATAAAAAAATATCCACACAGCCATCTCTACAAAAAGATTAAATAAGGCTAAAAGCAATATACAAAATAACAAAACTTGAGCAAATTTACATGAGCACTGCTCAGTGTAGAACAAACTGCCAATAATTCCTAGTATTAGGAAACCTTTGTCTTCCTTTTGACTTTATCAGCCCTCCTCCCCCATTTATTTGTTTTCTGCTTTTTAATTTCTTTTATTAACACTGCAGTAAAGAAACAATCCCAATATATTAGAACTTTACTCATTGTTGTTCTGTCCCCAGTGATATACCCACTTTGCACATAGTATGTGGTTACATATAGGATTTGTTGCTGAAACACCATTTTCTTCAAATTGTTTTCTGCCCCCCTCTAGTTACTAAAGGATCAAAGTAAATCCTTCAGATTTAGTTGACTTGGACATTTTCATTCGCAGCATAATACTTGCAAAATCATCACTAAATAATTAACATGTCAATCAGCATGCATTACTGTGGCCTTGGAAGAGCGTTATACAGTTTTCTTCACGGAAAGTATAAAATCCTTTAAGAGCATGCTAAAGTATATTTCTTTAAAACCCTAAACACTTTATATTATTTTTCAAATAAATAATTAAAAATTTGTATAAGAAAAAGCCTTCATAACAAGGCTCGTGTTTCTAGTTCTTGTTGCTTTGTTATTTTCAACTCTCTATGAAAAACTCAAAATTACTCTGTTAATTCAAGACCATAGCCAGTTATCAGCCTTTATTTCCCTATTACCATTGGTCACCTAGTTAGATGGGCAGGTCATCACTGCAGCTCTGAATATGTAAAGCTTGAACATCAGATCTGAGATAATTATATCTATTAATGGCAAATATATCCATGAACATGTATGTGTGTATAAATATATAAATGTTACATACAAGTAAGAAGTGTTAACTTATTATTTCAGGCAATATGAGACACTCATTAGTCCAATTGTTGGTGTCTGATGACAGTCACCTCATATCTGCTGTCTGGAAAATCTCTACAAATGTCGGCTTTTACCAGAGGATTCCATATTCTTTCCCTAGAAAGAAGTATTGTTAGATTGAATTGCCCTACGTACATACTGTATGGTATGCCAATAATTTCATAAACAGCAATTCTCTTCTGTATATTAAAGGGGTAGTGTGGCGCTAAAAAATTATTCACAGAATAACACATATTACAAAGTTGTACAACTTTGTAATGTATGTTATGTCTGTGAATAGACATGGATCAGGTAATGTATAATGCACCACACACTTCCGGGTACACGGGTGGGGGTGGTGGGACACGGGGAAGGGGGCGATTTACAGACATAACATACATTACAAAGTTGTATAACTTTGTAATGTGTGTTATTCTGTGAATAATTTTTTAGCGCCGTACTACCCGTTTAAGTCAGTTGTTCCTCTAAGGGTTGCCAGAATTCCACAAATATATAGGAAATTTAAGTTCATCCTTTATTCTTGAAGTCATAGAGAAACATTTTGGAGACTGGATTTCATTCTGCTCAACTGAAAGTTTATTCATCCCTGTTACTAAAAATTGTAATAACTATAAGAAGCTTATATAAGACAATTGTGGTTTATGAAAGTTCTGAATACATATGTGTAGGTTTATGTTCTTAATAAAAAAAATAAAAAATAAAAAAAAGGGATCAATCTTGTGAAATTCGAGAAGGTAATATGATTACCTTATGTGGTATCTGATTTATAGGAGTGTTCCAGAACCTAACGTGTATGAAAAGGTATGTTTAGGCCTGCTAGAATATAATATACTAGGTGTTCTTATAGAATTATCTGTTCCTTATTTTGAGGCTTGTTTACACAACAAAAAAGCAAAATACGGCAATATTTTCAATAAAATAATGCATTCTATTGAAGACATAGGGACATAGGATGGCAGTGCATACATAGTGTAGAATAATAATAATAATAATAATAATAATAATAATATTAAAAAGGTACTTTTTATAACCTATTCACACATTGTAAAGGCAAATAACATTAGTTGTTCATCATGTTCCCACATCTTTTTTTTTTTTTTGCTGTTACACGACCGCCCTTTTGGACAGCTATCATTTTGTCACCAAGCTTAGGAGCGTATTATTCAAATGACTGGATAAAAACTATCAAACTGAAAAACAAGGCAGAAATATAACCTTAATATAAAACTGGCCATAAAAATAGTTTTACACAGCACTTCTTTACTATTAAAAATTTAAAGATTTTTGTGTGTTTTTTTACGGTTATATAATGCTGCCAATGGCTATGTTCACACAACGTCTTTTGAGCTTCGTTTAAAATTATGTCCGTTATTTTGAGGCTAAAATAACGGACGTTATTTAGCTGTCTGGCCTTTCCTTAGTACAATGACTGGTGTTTGTACATTATTCTAGTTTGGGATTACTAATTGCCCTTTGGATGCGGCTTAATTGAAAAGTTCATTGAATTTAATAGTAAAAACAGAGAAAGAAAGAAGACAAAAGAAAAACTGTGTGAACAACTAATAAAAAATGTCCGCTGTTTGCAAAAGACATCCAAAAATGATGATCATGTTCATTATTTTGACGCCCACGGCAAAAACGTCTGTTATTCAATACACTTTGAGAATTGGACGTCCGTCTTCTGATTGACTTCAATGCATTGCCATTGCAGTCAGTTAAATCACGGCAAAACGGACGTTTTTAAATATGAAAATCGGACGCCTTTTCAATATTTTTGACGTTGTGTGAACACAGTGTGGAAACATAGCCTGACTGTCAGACAGAACCCAGATAAGTCAGTAAGTTTAGTGCAGTCTATGTGATCCACTGCATAATGGAAGTTTAAGAATCAGGCAAAAATTCCTCAGCATGATACAGTTACATCCCTTGGCTAGGTTCACACTATGTAACTGTGCGGCTGTATTTGCGTCTGTAATTGTGCGGCGGTATTTTTGGTGGTTCATGCGTACGCTGGAAAGTATACGATATACGGCTGCACAGTGCACACTATGTATGAATCTACGGCCCTATTGTAAACAGACCCGTAAAAAATGAACAAGACCATTGTTTGCGGCTGGAAATGCGGCTGTGGATTGACAGGCGGTCCGTACGGAGTACTTCAAAAATAGCCGGCAATGATGCCGAATGCCGATGCCTCTAATAGTTAATATATTAAATTAATAAAACACATTTTCTTTGTAATAAAGTCCCTTTTGTTGTTCAATAATTTAATTCTAACGAATCCATCATTTTGCAATTAAATATACTGTTAAAATAAATATATATATAAATAAATGTATATTTATATATATATATATATATATATATTTTTTGACAGTATATTTAATTGCACAATGATGGATTCGTTAGAAATAAATTATTGAACAACGAAACTGATTTTATTTCAACGAAAATGTGTTTTATTAATTAAATATTAATTAGTACAGGAAGCTCCATAAGCCGTTAATTCATATTGCCGGCAAAAGAGCTTTCTGTACTAATCATCACTTTACTTTAATAAAAACATCAAATGTTTCTTTTAATTATGTTATCACAATAGCATTATTAGAAGAAACATTTAGAATTATATGTGCGCTCAGCTGATTGGCTGATCGGCTGAGCACACGTATAATTAGTGGGTCCGCAGCACAGTGACTTCATTGTGCTGCGGACCAGCGAAGAGGACACATCAGGGTGAGTATAGAGCTCTCCCCACCCCCTCCCCAGCACTGCACCCCTCCCAGCAAGGAAGGGGGGTCACTTAATCCCTTCCTTGCTGGGATGGGTGCAGTCTGACATCAGTCTGGCCCCCCAAGGGGTTAAGGGGGATGCAATACATCCTCCCTTAACCCTTGGGGGCCAGACTGTAAGCAGCGATCTGTAAAGATGCTGCATACTGTAAGGAGCACAACACCGCTCACAATGATGGGTGTTGTGCTCCTGTTTGTGTGTTTTTTGTGTGTTTCTCCCTTTTTGTTTTTCAGATATCGGTATCCTGGGGATTACGTCGGATTCCGTGGACTACGTCGATGTGACCAGCGGTTGTTTTTTTTTTTTTTTTTTTTTATAAAATGGTCAATGAGGGGTGTGGGGTGTTTTTATTTGAATAAAAAAATGTTTTAACTTGTGTCTTGTCTTTATTTCTTTACTTTATAGACTTAGTAGTGGAAGCCGTCTAATAGACGGAATCCATTACTAAGTTGGGGCCTAGTGTTAGCCGGTATAAAATGGCTAACACTAACCCCCTATTATTACCCCAGTACCCAATGCCACCAGGGGTACTGGGAAGAGCCGGGTGCCAGTGGTCCCGGAGTGTCAAAATTGGCGCTCCTGGAACGGGCGGCAGCAGGATGGTAAGATTTAGGCTGGGGAGGGCCTAAAACAATGGCTCTTCCCACCCTGGTTGTACCAGGCTGCTGTCGTTTGATATTTAACCCGGCTGGTTATAAAAATAGGGGGGACCCTATGCGTTTTTTTTTAAATTATTTATTTATTTAAAAAAACCGCATAGGGTCCCCCCTATTTTTATAACCAGCCGGGTTAAAAACCAAACGACAGCAGCCTGGTAACACCAGGGTGGGAAGAGCCATTGGTTTAGGCCCTCCCCAGCCTAAATCTTACCAGCCTGCTGCCGCCCGGTCCAGGAGCGCCAATTTCGACGCTCCGGGACCACTGGAACCCGGCTCTTCCCAGTACCCCTGGTGGCATTGGGTACTGGGGTAATAATAGGGGGTTAGTGTTAGCCATTTTATACCGGCTAACACTAGGCCCCAACTTAGTAATGGATTCCGTCTATTAGACGTCTTCCACTACTAAGTCTATAAAGTAAAGAAATAAAGACAAGACACAAGTTAAAAAAATTTTTTATTCAAATAAAAACACCCCCACACCCCTCATTGACCATTTTATTTAAAAAAAAACAACAAACAACCGCTGGTAATCGACGTAGTCCACGGAATCCGACGTAATCCCCAGGATACCGATATCTGAAAAACAAAAAGGGAGAAACACACAAAAAACACACAAACAGGAGCACAACACCCATCATTGTGAGCGGTGTAGTGCTCCTTACAGTATGCAGCATCTTTACAGATCGCTGCTTACAGTCTGGCCCCCAAGGGGTTAAGGGGGATGCAATGCATCCTCCCTTAACCCCTTGGGGGCCAGACTGATGTCAGACTGCACCCATCCCAGCAAGGAAGCGGTTAAGTGACCCCCCTTCCTTGCTGGGAGGGGTGCAGTGCTGGGGAGGGGGTGGGGAGAGCTCTATACTCACCCCAATGTGTCCTCTTCGCTGGTCCGCAGCACAATGAAGTCACTGTGCTGCGGACCTGCTAATTATACGTGCGCTCAGCCAATCAGCCAATCAGCTGAGCGCACATATAATTCTAAATGTTTCTTCTAATAATGCTATTGTCATAACATAATTAGAAGAAACATTTGATGTTTTAATTAAAGTAAAGTGATGATTAGTACAGAATGCTCTTTTGCCGGCAATATGAATTAACGGCTTACTGGAGCTTCCTGTACTAATTAATATTTAATTAATAAAACACATTTTCGTTGAAATAAAATCAGTTTCGTTGTTCAATAATTTATTTCTAACGAATCCATCATTGTGCAATTAAATATACTGTCAAAAAATAAATATATATATAAATATACATTTATTTATATATATTTTTATTTTAACAGTATATTTAAATGCAAAATGATGGAATCATTTAAATTTAATTATTGAACAATGAAAGGGACTTTATTACAACGAAAATGTGTTTTATTAATTCAATATATTAACCATGAGAGGCATCGGCATACTGCAGAGGATCGCAAACCCCGGTAATAGCGATTCTTGTAAACTGTTTCCCTGCTTTCCCAGATTCATCCAGAGGTGTTTGCATGACTTTCTTAAGATTTTATTTGTTATTTTTAGTTGAACCAGATTTCCAAGTAAATGACCGTATGTTTTCAGCCGCATGTCTATTTTTTCCCACGGCCGTAGTTTTATCCGCACATTTACAGCCGCATAAAAAATACAGCCGCACAGTTACATAGTGTGAACCTAGCCCTTTATTGTAAGGCCTTTATTCATTGTAAAGTCTTTATACTCCAGGTATTTGCAGCTACTAAAATATTTTCTTTTATTGTAGAATTAAGTGACTGCTATCTCCATCATTTACTTTTTTCAGGCTGTTGACTTAGCTCTTAGCTGTATATAAATAACATCACACTACATAATGCATAACCCCAAATGTATGTACTTATAGAACTTAAAAACTTTCAAGCCCTATCATACTTTTGCATTATTAATATCCTGCAAGGCACTTAAACATGGCGGCCGCACATGTTATCTTACAGAACTGTCTTTTGGCAGGAGCAAAGGATTATCCATAATTCCTTGCACCCATCCAATCACCTGAAAGCCCCTCTGTGATGTTAGCACCTCACCCTCTATGTAAGGTGATTTGTTTCCTGGAGGCGACCAGCCGGCTGTGTATAGTGGAGAGTAAGGGTTCATTTACCCAGAAAGATTATCTGACATATTATCTGCCAAAGATTTGAAGGCAAAGTCAGGAGTGGATTTGAAAAGAGGAAAAATCTCAGGCTTTCCTTTATGACCTGTTCCCTGTTTATAGTCTGTTTCTGGCTTTGGTTTCAAATCTTTGGCAGATAATCTGTCAGATAATCTTTCTGTGTAAATGGACCCTTTGTTGCAGCAGGTAGTTAGAGCAGGGAGAGAAATACAGAGAGATAGGGACAGAGAGGAAAGGAGGGTGGATTGTGGGTGGCTTTCTGTGGGAGCAGTGAAGCCGCTGTCCAGTGTACCAAGTAACTGGGTGACTGTTGCTCATTATACCAAGTCACTGGGTGCTGGGTGTGCATTATAGGAAGTTACAGTGAACACAGTGTCCATCTTAACCCCTTAGTGACCGCCGTGCTGCCTTTTCACGGCGGCCACTAATGGGCTTTAGTTCCGCCTTTTAACGGAACGGAACGAACTGACGCCCGGCGGCGGCAGCAGTGCGGGGGATCAGCAGTCAGTGTGACCGCTGACCCCCTCCTGTAGCTGCCCGGAGCAGACAATTCTCCGCTCCGGACAGTTTTACCCGTTAAATGCCGTTGTCAAAGCATGACAGCGGCATCTAACGGGTTCAGGTGTGTACCGGACGGCGCCGCAGGTCCACTTATGTGATTGGAGGTCCCGCGGCGCTGTCCGGTCCCCCAGACGTCTCCATGGTAACTACAGGGGCCTAATGAAGGCCCCCGGGCTTACCATGGATAAGCCATCCTGCTGACAGGGGTGGCTGTGCTACTGCCTGTCAGCAGGATGGTCACATGATACAATACACTGTACTACAGAAGCAGTGCAGTGTATTATATAAGTGATGAAAGTCTTACACTAGTGTACAGTAATGTACACTATTGTAAAAAAGTAAAAAAAAAGTGCACCAAACACAATCCCCCCAGCCCCCCATAATAATAATGGATTACATTCCCCATACACTATAAAACATTACATAAAAGTGATCAAAAACACAAATCCTATACATATTTGGTATTGCTACATCCGGAAAGACACAATCTATAAAACGATATCAATAATTATATCACATGACACACGCTGCAAAAAAATAAATAAAAAAACAGTACCAGAATAGCTGTATTTTATTAATCTGCTTTAGAATCGCTAGCATATGTTAAAGCATCACTGAGCTATAAGCGCATAAAGTGAGACAGGTCAGATTTTGAAAAATGAGCCTGGTCATTAAGGCTCAAATAAGCTTGGTCCCTAAGGGGTTAATAACTCACTGGGTGCTCATTTACCAATGCCCACTGCTGTCCTGGGAGAAAACTGATATTACACCACTGATCCACCAACATCCACTACTGTCCATGGCGGGAATTGTACAATTGACAGACTAATTGTCATTTTTTAAAAATTTATATTTTCCAATTTTACCACAGTCACAGCGACAGCTGTTGAAAAAATTGCTAGTCTGTAATAATCCCATTACTGTAGATACTATAGTTTGCATATTTTAATAAGATTTGTTTGCCTTTGATTCGCAAATATTTGTGAACTTCGCAAAACTAATTTTCGAGTGATTCGCTCATCTCTAGCAGTTATCATTGTAACATTATGTAATACTGTTGGAGTACATTTCCTTTAAAGGGAATGTGTCACAAAGTTAAAAAAAAACATGAAAGTCTTAAAATTGAATGTGTTATTTTTTTGCTAATTTATATGTGCATTTTTTTATTTTTTACATGTAAGGAAATATGAAAAATTAACTATCTAATTTTCCATATTTCCCAGTGATGGCCACCAGGGGGAGCTCCAGGAGGAAAACTGCTGGTAAAAGTAACCTGATATACGGCTGTGCTGAAAAAAGAGGCTGTCTCTGCTCATTTGCTCTGACATCATCACCTCCCTCCTCTTTTCACAGGAGAACAAAGAGGGGGAAGGTGATATGTGTACTGCTGGGCAGCACCATTTTGTTGTTGTCTGCACAGAAGTACAAGTGTGTCCCTAGCTTTTCATAATACACCTCAGCTGCTGCAGAACCTCATAATACACCTCTGCTCAACCTGCTGCAGAACCAAATACAGTTCGCCTGCCCACACTCACCTTCCTCACTGCTCATAATACAGGAGAGTACAGGGTATTGCTCTCTGGTGTCAGCAGTGTCACACATTACACAGGTAGGGAAGATATATATGTATATATACACAGTGGTGCCTTGGATTACGAGTATAATTCGTTCCGGGACGGCGCTTGTAATCCAAATCCACTATTAAACCAAAGCAAATTTTCCCATAAGAAATCATAGAAATTCAGACAATTCAGACACCCCAAAAATAGTGATTTATTATTCTGAATAACATGTAAAACAGATGAAACAAACATTCAGAAACAGCAGCTGGATATGTGATATTATAAGTTACTGTACAGTAATGGAGAGGATGGGAAACACAATGGCTGACAGAGACTGCAGGGAGCATGAAGGAATGAGCAGGACAGATGTGGGCACATACATGCAGCGCTCTCTGTCCGGGGAGAGAGGGGTTACAGCTATGGAGAGATTACCTCCACAGTCCTGTCCCCTGATGTAAGCCCCAGCCTGAAGTGGATCTGCCATGATTTGGAAGGTGATGGAGACTTCCTGAGTCAGAGTACAGGGCTGTAGACCCCGCTATGCAGACCATGTCCCTCCTCCACCCGCCCTCCCACCCAATACAGGGAGCTCTTACACCAAAGCAATGCTCTTACACCAAGTCACTATTAGTCCACTACTAACTAATCTACTACTAATTAATCTACTCTTAATCCAAGTTACTCTTATACCAAAGTATCACTATATATATATATATATATATATATATATATATATATATATATATATATATATATATATACACATACATACACACAAGAGTATAGGCTATTGCTCTCTGGTGTCAGCAGTGTCACACATTACACAGGTAGGATATAGATATATATATATATATATATATATATATAATATACACACACACACACACACACACACACACATACATACATACAGGAGAGTACAGGCTATTGCTCTCTGGTGTCAGCCGTGTCACACATTACACAGGTCGGAGCGGTATACCCTATTTTCCGGCGTTAAGGCGATTGGGCATATAAAACGACCCCTGACTTTTAAGCAGATTGTCAGGGGTTCGCCTTATATGACGGAAAATGTTAACCCCTGCCTGACCGCAGCCCTGCAGGGGTTAACTGCAGCTAAATTGAAAAACAAAACATTTAACTCACCTAGGGCCCGTTCCCGGCACAGGCAGTGTGACGTACACTACCTGCACCGGAGACTGAGATAGTCGAACCTCTCCCCGGCAGCCGAGCGTCATCGAGACGCTCAGCCGCCGGGAGAGCTTTGGAAGAATGAGAGAGGCTTCGGGAACTTCCGATGCCTCTCTAATTCTCCCGAAGCTCTTCCGGCAGCTGAGCGTCTCCGAGCCTCTAGTGTACGTCACACTGCCTGCGCCGGGAACAGTACCGGAGGCAAAGAACGGGCCCTAGGAGAGTCAATTTATTTTTTTTTATTTTTTTTTTTATAGTGGTCGCCCCATACAGTGGGGATGGGGCAATTTTTGAGCCCCACACCGTATGGGGCGACCATACGCCGGAAAATACTGTGTGTGTGTTTGTGTGTATATATATATGTACAGGCTATTATATACAGCCAGGACAGGGGGGGTTATATACAGCCAGGACAGGGGGTGTTATATACAACCAGGACAGGGGGGGGGGGGGTAGTATATACAGCCAGGACAGGGGGGGGGGTAGTATATACAGCCAGGACAGGGGGGTTATATACAGCCAGGACAGGGGGAGGGGTATATACAGCCAGGACAGGGGGAGGGGTATATACAGCCAGGACAGGGGGGGGGGTATATACAGCCAGGACAGGGGGTGGTGGTATATACAGCCAGGACGGGGGGGGGGGGGTATATACAGCCAGGACAGGGGGGGGTATATACAGCCAGGACAGGGGGGGGGTATATACGGCCAGGACAGGGGGGGGGGGGTATATACGGCCAGGACAGGGGGGGGGGGGTATATACGGCCAGGACAGGGGGGGGTATATACAGCCAGGACAGGGGGGGGGGTATATACAGCCAGGACAGGGGGGGGGGGGGGGTATATACAGCCAGGACAGGACAGGGGTATATACAGCCAGGACAGGGGGGGGGGTATATACAGCCAGGACAGGGGGGGGGGGTATATACAGCCAGGAAAGGGGGGGGGGTATATACAGCCAGGACAGGACAGGGGTATATACAGCCAGGACAGGGGGGGGGGGGTATATACAGCCAGGACAGGACAGGGGTATATACAGCCAGGACAGGGGGGGGGGGGTATATACAGCCAGGACAGGACAGGGGTATATACAGCCAGGACAGGGGGGGGGGTATATACAGCCAGGACAGGACAGGGGTATATACAGCCAGGACAGGGGGGGGGGGTATATACAGCCAGGACAGGACAGGGGTATATACAGCCAGGACAGGGGGGGGGGTATATACAGCCAGGACAGGACAGGGGTATATACAGCCAGGACAGGGGGGGGGGTATATACAGCCAGGACAGGACAGGGGTATATACAGCCAGGACAGGGGGGGGGGGTATATACAGCCAGGACAGGGGGGGGGGGGTATATACAGCCAGGACAGGACAGGGGTATATACAGCCAGGACAGGGGGGGGGGTATATACAGCCAGGACAGGACAGGGGTATATACAGCCAGGATAGGGGGGGGGGGTATATACAGCCAGGACAGGACAGGGGTATATACAGCCAGGACAGGGGGGGGGGGGGTATATACAGCCAGGACAGGGAGGGGTATATACAGCCAGGACAGGGGGTTATATACAACCAGGACCTGTGTGTGTGTGTTTATTTCACCTTCTGACCTGACAGACAACACTGCAGCTCTGGTCACAGATCTCAGGCAGGAGCTTTTGCTTACCAGGCTGCACAGAGCTCCGTAGCAACACTCCCGTCCCTGCCGGTCTCTCCCATCCCCCAAGCTGATCCATGTGAGAAGAGGAGGCCGGCTCCAGAGAGGAAGGAGACTCTCTGCCCGGCTACTGACACACAGGTTAGGTTAGGCAGAGCAGCAGCAGGGACCCGGGGCAGGGGGCACCTATGATAAGAGGCTCCAGCACTCCTTACACTGTGAGGGGGAGCCCGTCCATCACTCTCCCCTTCTGCCTGCTCCCGCTGTCTGGCTGCACATAACGATCACCGGCACTGATGTCCCCCTCCCCTGCACTTCAGGCCGGCCGGCCGCACACACAGGACTTTCTGTAAGTAGTGGACTTCTGTAACATGGCGCCCCCTCCCTCCCACAACTGTGTACTGCGCATGTCAGTACACAGCTTCTGAAACACAATGTAAGTGAACGGGACGGACTCCGTCCGTTCACTTCAATGTTATGTGTGTGCCGTACAGCATCTGTGTAAGTGTCGTGAAATGACGTCATACACAGATGCTGTTCAATATGGCAGCCCCCTGTGCAAGCATCACAGTGTTTTAAAACACTGATGACAGATGTAAATAAAAAAACTAAAATAACTAAACCACTTAACTTTTATAATTACATTTTGTTAATAAATAAAAAAAAAAGTGACACTGTCCCTTTAACCAATCCACGATCATTGAGGACAACACTGTTTGATTGTTGTTAGCAGAGGCCACTATGGTTCCAATTGAGGGAAATTAGAGGAGTGCTAAGTGCTAAGTTTCAGTGTAATATATGCTTTTTTTCGCATACTTCATAAGCCATGCTTGTTTCCTTTTTATCAGCTATCTGATGGCTTAACCCATTTTGTTACATTTAATATATTTATAGAAGATGTCATGATGTAGCTTGCACTAAAATACGTACTAAAGGAATTCATTATGTTCACAGCATGTCATATATTGTAATCTGCTTGAAAAGTAGTATTGCTACATCCGGAACGACCCAATCTATAAAACGATATCAATAATTATATCACATGACACACGCTGCAAAAAAATAAATAAAAAAACAGTACCAGAATAGCTGTATTTTATTAATCTGCTTTAGAAAATACGTCATAAAAGAGATTAAAAAGTCATATACATATAAAACTTGGTATCAATAGAAACTACAGATCTTCCCACATAATATAAGCCCAAAACCAGCTCTGTCGCGCAAAAGATAAGAACGCTATGGATCTTGCAATGTGGCGACAGTTTTTATGGGTTTTGGCTAGGAAGATAGTTTCTATTGCGCCAAAGTGGTAATAGTTAAAAAAAACCTATACAAATGTGGTATCGCCGTAACCGTAGTGACTCAGAGAATACATGTATTATGTTATTAGTGACCGCCGATATGAATTTTTACGGAGATCACTAATGGGCTCTATTCTGCTGCCATCAGCTCTTTATGGCGATGGCGCAGAATAGTGCAGCAGCACCGGTAATGCCCGCAGCCCCCTCCTCTCAGCTACCGGAGGTCGCTGAGAAGTTGGGGCAGAGTGTGGGCTCAGTCCCGGCCAGTCCCCGCACCGAAGATCGCCGTTATTACCAGTATAACGGCGGCCACCGGTAATGGGCATTGCATGCTTTTATGTCCTCTCACCGTTAATCCACAGTGAGAGGAGATGAATACATGTCCCCCCCCTGTCCCCCCCAGAATAACCTTAGTGTTCACAGTGATTAATTCCTTAGGGTACAAACACACTTGCCGCATCGGCAGCTAGTTTCTCGCTGCGTATTCGCAGCGAGACTCGCTGTGGATCCCGGCCCTGTGTACTCAATGGCAGACAAACTCGCAGAAGGGATGTACATCCCTGCTGCGAGTTTGTCCAAAGGCCGACCCGTTAACCCCCCGCCGGAGACTATACATCACCTGGTCCCGACTATACATCATCTGGTCCTTCGCTAATTCCAGCCACGTCCCGCTCAGCAAATCATTGCGCTGCCTCACCGCAGCACTGATTGGGTGAATGGGCCGTGAAGACGTTGGGAGCCCCGTAGCCGGGATTAGCTGGTGTATAGTCTCCGGCGGCCGGGGAGTTAACGGGGCAAGCTGCGGACAAACTCGGAGCAGGGATGTACATCCCTACTGCGAGTTTGTCTGCCATTCAGTACACATGGCCGGGATCCTCAGCGAGTCTCGCTGCGAATATGCAGCCAGAAACTCGCTGCGGATACAGCAAGTGTGTTTGTACCCTTAAAAAAAAAAGATCAAACTCTCATTCTCTCCACTACCAGAGGTGGCGGAGAGCATGGGGCAATGATCAGGGACTAGCCGATGTGGTCCTGGTACAAGTGATCAGCGGTATATACTATATACCACTGATCACTTGTTCCAAATGCTGCCGGAACTTTTTGTCCCCTGTCCCCTAAAATTATTGGTAACAGGATAAAAAGTCAAGTGCCCCGGATTACCTGTAACCACCTCGCATTACCTGTAACCACCCCAGATTACCTGTAACCACCCCGCATTACCTGTAACCAGATAGCCACCCAGATTGTTTGTTACGACACCATATAGGCAGTAAACACCCCCAGATTGTCCGTTACCACCCCATATAGCCAGTAAACACCCCTAGATAGTCGGTAAACACCCCCAGATTGTCCGTTACCACCCCAGATAGCCAGTAAACACCCCCAGATAGCCAGTAAACACCACTAGATAGCCCGTAAACACCTCCAGATTGCCCGTAACCACCCCAGATAGCCAGTAAACACCCCCAGATTGCCCAAAAACACCCCAGATTGCCACAGACTGCTCGTACCACCCCAAATTGCCCGTCACCACCCCAGATAGCAAGTAAACACTCCCAGGTTGCCCATCACCACCCCAGATTACCTGTAATCTCATTTTTTAAAAATATTTTCTTTAGCAACTGCGCTATTCTAATAACCGATACTAGCTGCGGTTTTGCACCAGCAAAATGACGCTCCTTCCCTTCTGAGCCCTGCTGCGTGCCCATACAGTGGTTTATGCCCACATATGAGGTACCATTGTACTCAGGAGAACCTGCTTTACAAATTTTTGGGTGCATTTTCTCTCTTGTCTCTCATGAAAATGAGAAATTTCAAACTAAACAAACTTTTTTTTATTTTTACTTTCTATTTTTGAATCCTTTCCTCTAATACCTGTGGGGTCAAAATGCTCACTGCACCCCAAGATGACCTGCGTTACAGATTATGGGCGCACTTTCTCTCCCTTTCCTTGTGAAGTTGAGAAATTTCAAACTAAACAAACATATTATTGGAAAAATTCTAGTTTTTCATTTTTACTGTCTAATTTTGAATACTTTCCTCTAATACCTATAGGGTAAAATGCTCACTGCACCCCAAGACGTATTCTTTGAGGGGTGCGCTTTCCAAAATGGGGTGACTTATGGGGGGTTTCACTCTGCTGGCACTACAGGGGCACTGCAAACGCACCTCGCGCCTGAAAATTTGTACAGCAAAATCTGCACTGAAAATGCTAATTCCCTTCTGAGCCCCACTGTGTGCCCATACAGTGGTTTACGCCCCCATATGGGGTACCATTATACTCAGGAAGACCTGCTTTACAAATGTTGTGGTGCTTTTTCTCTCCTGTTGCTTGTGAAAATGAGATACTTTAATCTGAACGAACATATTATTTGAAAATTTCTATTTTCCATTTTTTTACGGCCTAATTATGAATACTTTCCTCCAGCCCCTGTAGGGTTAAAATGCTCATTATACCCCTAGATTAATTCCTTTGGGTGTGTAGTTTCCAAAATGGGGTAATTTATGGTGGTTTCAAGTATACAAGCCTCCTAAACACACTTAAAAAAAGAACTGGTCCCTAAAAAAATTAGTTTTTGAAATTTCATGAAAAATTGATAATTTGCTGATACATTTCTAAGCCCTGTAACACCCAAGAAAAGTAAAATATGTTTAAGAAATTATGCCAGAATAAAGAGGACATATTGGTAATGTGACCTAGTAACTAATTTATGTGATATGACTTTCTTTTTTTAGAAGCAGAGAATTTCAAAGTTTGTAAAGTGCAAATTTTTCAAATTTTTCATAATATTTTTATGTTTTTCACAAAAAAACACAAAAGATAGTGACCAAATTTTGCCACTAATATAAAGTACCATATGTTACAAAAAAACAATCTCAGAATCGCTAGCATATGTTAAAGCATTACTGAGCTATAAGCGCATAAAGTGAGACAGGTCAGATTTTGAAAAATGAGCCTGGTCATTAAGGCTCAAATAAGCTTGGTCCCTAAGGGGTTAATAACTCACTGGGTGCTCATTTACCAATGCCCACTGCTGTCCTGGGAGAAAACTGATATTACACCACTGATCCACCAACATCCACTACTGTCCATGGCGGGAATTGTACAATTGACAGACTAATTGACATTTTTTAAAAATTTATATTTTTCAATTTTACCACAGTCACAGCGACAGCTGTTGAAAAAATTGCTAGTCTGTAATAATCCCATTATTGTAGATACTATAGTTTGCATATTTTAATAAGATTTGTTTGCCTTTGATTCGCAAATATTTGTGAACTTCGCAAAACTAATTTTCGAGTGATTCGCTCATCTCTAGCAGTTATCATTGTAACATTATGTAATACTGTTGGAGTACATTTTCTTTAACCAATCCACGATCAGGACAACACTGCTTGATTGTCGTTAGCAGAGGCCACTGTGGTTCCAATTGAGGGGAAATTAGAGGAGTGCTAAGTGCTAAGTTTCAGTGTAATATATATATATATATATATATATATATATATATGCTATTTTTCGCATACTTCATAAGCCATGCTTGTTTCCTTTTTATCAGCTATCTGATGGCTTAACCCATTTTGTTACATTTAATATATTTATAGAAGATGTCATGATGTAGCTTGCACTAAAATACGTACTAAAGGAATTCATTATGTTCACAGCATGTCATATATTGTAATCTGCTTGAAAAGTGGCAAGGAGGTCAATAATAATGACTATAAATGAACATGGGTCAGGGATGAATGAGATGAATAAAGCATATACCAGTAAAAACATGGTAATATATTCATAGCAGAATCACATGCTTAGCAATCACATTGTTTGTTTTTTTGTTTTTTAGTTTTAAAGCAACATTGTGTGTGTTTTTTAAATTTGATCTGTTTAGGCTTAGGGCAATTGGATCTTACAAACTGAAATGGGTCATATAATCAGTAACTTGATCAAAAACTGTACAGAGAGAGAAGTAGAACATGAAATATGTTACCAGTAGGCCATGCAATATGTCTTTTTGCATCAGATTTCCTTGTACTAGCACATGGTCAATAGACACAATCACATGAGGGAATTCTGTTATAATAAATGTATTTCATAATCCCCATTTGGTAATGTTCCCATGTTGTTATATATACGGTTGCTAATATCATGATCATTATTAGCGGCCCTCTACAGTATATTACGAGATGGTCATCTTTCTCCTCCTATGTTCCTGAGGTAGGAACATAGCCTTAAACCAGTACTGGTGTCCTTAGGCTGGGTTCACTTATAGCACTTTGGTCAATAAAGGCAAAACCAGGAATCTGCCCATCTTTGCAATATAGTTTCTCTATGTAGCAGTTTCACTTTTGATTTTGGCTAACTTACTGACCAAGAGACTGATTAAAATGCAGCTGGGGGCCTATGTTCACACATCGTAAGTTTTCGTAAAAGTACGGTCGTTGTTGCAATCGGCAACAACGGCCGTACTTTTACGAAAACCTACGCTGCTTAGCCTTCCATGGGATACCGGCCAGAGCGTATACACATAATATACATGTCAGTTTTTTGCGACCGCTATTCACTGAATAGCGGCCGAAGAAAGCTCCGTCAGTTCACACCATGAAGTGAGTTGCTCCGGCCGCTTGCTTCATTGTGTGCTGTGGGGAGTTCTGATGCGGGTGCACACGGATGCGCCTGCATCAGAACTCTGCGGGCCGAAAGATCATCCGGATGGTACTGCAGTACCGGTCGGGATGATCTTTTCAGAGACTGGCTGCTCTGTGACCCGACCGGGTCACGGAACAGCCGGTCTCTTACGCCATGTGAACATGGCCTAAGGCTATGTTAACACAATGTCTTTTTATCCTTTATTTTAAAAACAACAGCCATAATTTTAACTAACAAGAAGTTGTGTAAACATAGCCTAAGGTAAATTCACACCACCTTTTTTTGCCCGTTTGTCGGCCATCTTTATGGGGGTGGGGAAATGGCCACTATGCAAGGCTGTGTTTTGGTAGTATTTTGGTAAGTATTTTTTTCAACCAAAACCAGGAGTGAGTTCAAAACTGTGCAAATCTTTTCATTATTGTTTTTAGTTGTCAGTTTTCCTTTCACTGCTGATTTCGGCTACAAATACTGATCAAAATGCTGACAAAATAGCTGACCAAAATACTATATATGAACAAAGCCTTATAATAACAACCGTGAGATTACAAATAGCCTAAGGTTATATTTCCACAATGTAATCATTAATAACAGCCATTGTTTTGCAACAAAGAAAGTTATTTGTATATATTTTTAAATAGTGGAAACAAAGCCTAAACCTACGTGGAAGAGTATGGAAAGGTTAAAGGAGAAGTCTGGCAAAAGATTTTATTAAAGTATTGTATTGCACCACAAAAGTTATACAAATCACCAATAAACACTTACTACAGGAAATGCTTATAAAGTGTTTTTTTCCCTGCACTTACTACTGCATCAAGACTTCACTTCCTGGATAAAATGATGATGTCACGACCCGACTCCCAGAGCTGTGCGGGCTGTGGCTGCTGGAGAGGATGATGCCAGGGGGACACTGAGGGACACAGGGCACTGGAGGGACACTGAGCATCCCCATGCCATCATCCTCTCCAGCAGCCAAAGCCCGCACAGCTCTGGGAGCCGGGTCGTGACATCACCATTTTATCCAGGAAATGAAGCCTTGATGCAGCAGTAAGTGCAGGAGAAAACAAACTATGTGCATTTCCTGTAATAAGTGTATATTGGTGAATTGTATTACTTTTGGGGGAGAATACAATATTTAATAAAAAAATTTGCCGGACTTCTCCTTTAAGGCTTTTTCTGCTGTAAAAGGGAGTCCAACCCTACATTAATTCCAATAGTTATAGAATTAATTGGCTAATAACTCCTATAGGTATGATGATGAGGTGTCAACATTCTTCTGAATATATTGTATATTAAATAAAAAATAAATGGACAATTTTGACTTATTAGTGAAGAATATAATAGTTATCGAAATACAGTTCGCTATGTTTACACACTGTTGAAATGATTGCAGTTCCTATTGGTCGGCTGCCTTTTAAGGATAAGTAGCAGTTATTTTTATAGTGTATGAGCCTAACATATTATGTTCTCTGTATCTTAACATTTCTGTTTATTTATGGTATGCTATGGTTCATCCTATAGTTACTGTTTATTCTCTTTTTTTAGATGACACGAGAACAGTACATTTTGGCCACACAACAAAATAATCTACGGACAGAAAACACACAGTTTTACCCAGTTGGAATTTATGGATGGAGGAAGAGGTGCTTGTACTTCTTTGTGTTGCTACTGTTGGTTACCATGATTGTTAACTTAGCAATGACAATATGGATTTTGAAGGTTATGAATTTTACAGTGGTAAGTAATTTTATTCCCATTAGGTAAAATATTGCTTGATTGCTTGATTTAGTTATAAAAACACCACTACTGTGGTTTGAGCTCAGATCACATTTCATAGAATAGTTTATTAACAATGTGATTATGGATATTCTTATTTAACTTTATGATCATTAACATTATTTGCAGCTGTCATTACTAATAGATGGACTGCTTTAAATGTTAAAATGGTAGCTGTCCTTAAAGACAGACGTCATTTTAATCATTGATGTGATTGATGTGATGCAAGAAAACAGATAAACGGCACCGCTGTGATTCCACAATGGTAGCAAATCCTGGTGGACCACCAACAAAACTGAGTCCATGTGATGCTCAATCAGAAAATAGAAATGTCAAACTCCAACTGTATAAGGAAGACGATGGCACTCACCAGCTACGTGAATAAATCCGGCTTTATTTGGCAAACATGGTGCAGGGGAGTAAGAAGTAAGGCAACCGGTTTCACGGCAGAACGCCGTTTTGTCAAGTCCTTGGGGCTTGACAAAGCGGCGCTCTGCCAGGAAATCGGTCGCCTGACTTCTTACTCCCCTGCACCATGTTTGCCAAATAAAGCCAGATTTATTAACGTAGCTGGTGAGTGCCATCGTCTTCCTTATACAGTTGGTGTCTGAAAATAATGATCATGATCATTATTTTGACGTCCACTGTAAAAACGTCAGTTATTCAATACACTGTGTGCATTGGACGTCCGTCTTCCCATTGACTTCAATACATTGCCATTGCAGTCAGTTAAATCACAGCAAAAATGGCCGTTATTTTAAATATGAAAAATGGCCGCTTTTTCTCTATTTTTCATTGAACATAGCCTAACTATGTTTTTTTTTAATGCCTGGATAACCCCTTTAAGTTGTCATAACTTACATGGAGCACTGGTTTGGATAAGAAACTATGTGAATCCTTTACTTACTGCATATATACTTGTACAGTAATTATGTTTATTTAAGGCTATGTTCACACAATGTTTTTTTTTCCCTCTACCCTTAAAATTACGCCCATCATTTAGCTATTTAGGTGCCTGTTTAGGTGCAATAACATCTGTTAGTACATTATTCTAGTTTAGATGGACTAATTGGCCTTTGTGTGTGTCTTTGGCTATGTTCAGACTTGGTTTGACAGCGTTCGTTGCATTAAATTGCCGGCTGCCGGGCTGTATTCAGGCCATTTCAGCAGCTGCTACCTCCATACCGGCTGCAGGAATGTTCTCTTTTACTATTCATTTGCGGGCACCATTGGGTGAGCCTGCAAATCAATTAGCCATTCACTTTAATGTAATAAGTTGCTGCTGCCGCACATTACATTGTGTGAGCAGTTGTTATTTCCGGGCGCTGTTCGGTGGAAAGCATCCGGAAAAAATAGGCATGTACATTATTTTAACGCCCATTCTAAAGAACTATATGTGAACACAGCAGGCGCCATTGCATTGATTTCAATGCAATGCCTCCCCTGCAAGAAAGAACGGACACTGATTCCATTGAAATAAGTGTCTTGGATAAAACCAAGTGTGAACATAGCCATTAATTAAAAAGCCTGTTGAATTTAATATTAAAAACGGTGAAAGAACAGTGAAAGGCTATGTTCACACAACGTTTTTTTCAGCTCCGTTTAAAATGACGTCCGTTATTGTGAGTCTAAAATAACGGACGTTTTTCGAAGCCTGGCATCCCCTTAGTGTAATGACGGGTGTTTACACATTATTTTAGTTTGGGGTTACTAATTGCCCTTTGGTTGTGGCTTAATTGAAAAATCTATTGAATTTAATAGTAAAAACGGAGAAAGAACCTGGACAATAGAAGAACTGTGTGTGTCCGCTATTAGCAAAAAACTTACTTTGACGTCTGCGGTAAAAACGTCCGTTTTTCAATGCATTGTGTGCATAGGACATCCGTCTTCCCATTGACTTCAATGCAATTGCATTGAAGTCAGTTAAATAGCTGCAAAAACTGACGTTTTTTAAATAGCGAAATGGGATGTTTTTTCTCCATTTTTGACGTGTGAACATAGGAACAAAAAGGAAAACTGTGTGTGAACAACTAAAAAAAAAAACGTCCACTGTTTGCAAAAGATGCCTGAAAATAATTGACATGATCATCATTTTGACATCTGCTACATTTTCTGCGCAGTCCATGATTCCATTGAATTTAATGCATTTTATTGAACTCAAGTACATTGTGGCAATAAAGGATGTCTTTTTAAGTAAAAATTGCGGACGCCTTTTCTCTTTTTTTTTTTTTAAGTTGTGTGAACATAGGCTATAATAGACATAGTTTATAATGGCATTCTGCCAGAACAATAGGTTAAAGAATGAAAATAAAGACCCAGCATATTTTCTTAGGATTTGGGGAAATTAAATGAACAGTCATGTAAGGACCACTAACATTTTATAACATAGAATATAATTTTTGGCAATATATGGTATGCTTCTATCTTTCAGACACAAGTTATTTATTCCCGAAAGCTACATATAAATGAACTACAAAAGCATACGTTGAAATCTGCCATCATGTAGCATGTAATATCTTATGTTTCAGGTTTTAATGCACCAATGAAAAAATGTTTTTTATACCTTAAGAAATGTCTAAAATACATTTATCCCTATGATACATCTATTAAAGTCAGATTTTAAGGCCCATTGAACAACAATTCCATATTTTAGAAGTGAAGGGTATTGTAAATGCATGTATTTGTGCAGAACAAATTCTTTCCAATCAAGAACTGTGTATGCAATGAAATGTTAAAGTTGGAGACTAAAACATCTCTGTCCACTGAGCCATTACCTGGCACCTTGTAGAAAATGTGAGGTGTTGGTTCAGTAACCTGTGAAGTTATGTGGCTCAAGTAATTACACCACTTCAAGCATAATGACTTTAGCAAAATAACATTTCGAGTGTTCTAAAAGAAATATTAAAATGCACTGACTTGTGTCTGCATGCTTTATTACAATTAGAATTCAGTAATGATTGGAATTGTGTTATACCGCTGGCAATATAAGTCAAATTGCAATTTCTAAGAATGGAATTAGTGCAATATTATTATTGTTACTTTAAAAAGTTTATTTTGAAGGCATTTTATACCTTAAAATTGTTAGTGTATGTGTGTGTCAATCTTCACAAGTAGAGATGAGTGAATTTACAGTAATAACAAAGCCAATTGCTTTGTTATCTAAGAAATCTGCTTGCTGCCTTTTAACTCAATTCCGCTCCATGCCGCTCCACTCCTGGTGCTAGGAAAAGTTGGATCCAGTCCTGGAAAACTGGGAGAAGTTTACTAGGACTGGATCCAGCTTTTCCAGGCACCCATCGAGGAGCGGCACGGAGCAGCACAGAGTAGCAGATTTCTGGGATAACAAAGGAATTCGCTTTGTTATTACTGTAAATTCTCTCATCTCTACTCACAAGTACAGGTATAGTATAAATGATTAATAAATAATAGCTTAGTTTACATTGATGCAATAAGAGCCAACCAGTTGACACTTTGTGTTGTAAGCAGTGTATTTTAATCTCAATAAATAATATTTAAGGTATGTACAGCCAAGAGCATAGCTAGAATTCATGGGGCACCAATAACAAAATAAGGCAGTACTTTACAGTATATGCATGTTGTTCCTGATTATGAAGGATCATGATCAAGATTTTCCTATTATAACTTTGTAGTGTTTTGGTAATGTAAGATATTTGGTATGTTTTTGTTAAAGGAGATATTCAGTAGTTTATGATTACAGTCCTAAAAAGGGTGCCCTAAACTGCGTGCTTTTGCTCAAAATCTAGCTTCTACACATTTCATCCTTAGGGGGCATTCATGCGTTCCATGGTTATGATCCGTGCCCAGAAAATATGCTACGGACCCGAATGAGGAACTCCGGGCTCCATGATTCATTTTGTTGCCAGTCAGTACAGTAATATTAGTTTTGGAGCTCCCAGAATCATAATGAATCATAATGCCTGGAGTTCCGCATTTCGGGACGTAGCATTTCATCTGTGCATGGACTGTAATCAAATAACGTGTAAATGCCCCCTAGGGCTAGGTTCATACACTGTAAAGCACCTTGAAGCACGAGTCATCAGGGCGGTCACTGTTGCTGCTCTTTATCCTACCATCTTTAAGCAGCATGAAGTTAATACCAGGTCACTTTGATCACTTGGCTAATCAGGGAACCATTCAACAGCATGGTCTCTAGAATATGCTACGCTTAATGTGATAAATGATCAAGTGTATTTTGTTCTGTAAACCTACAGAATCTACTGTATTGTATTATATCCAATATCTCTCAAAAGTACCCAAAACATTTGTATTTGTGATACACATGAAAAATATTCCATTACTTGTTATCTTTTTTTTAAACGGTTCCATTGATTGAATAAAAATGTAATGAAGGATTTGACTTGTGTGAGCGTATATAATCCATCTTTGGCAAATACCTGCCTTCAACATTGTTTTATTGATTTGAAAAAAAAAAGTAGATATATAGTTGAAAATGTTCATATATTCCCAACAGTAAAACAATATTTCAGGTGATACATCTGAATTTTTTGTCAGCTATAATAAGCTACAGTTTATGCATTAAAGCAACCATCGTGAACTTGTAACCTGTATGTAAATTTTAATGTGACAAGTTACTATTGCCCTTGACTTGCATTTTTCAAAGATTTATACTTTAAAATGCTCCGTATATACTGTAAAGGAAACATCCAAAGCTCTTGAGACTGCAACTCATAAAAATCATGGAAACCTGCTTGGACATACCACCATATTGTAAGAGTCCAGCCTCTGGAACCCCTACAAATCCTAACAATGTGGAAATTGCAACCAAATCCCCCCCCCCCCCCCCCCCCCACACACACACACACACACACACACACACACTCAGAATGAACCATGCATACCACTATACACATTTCATGTGGCTGTTATTCTTCTTATGGCTCAATCCATCCCACAAGGTGTAATATCAGATGTGTGACACTTAGTGGTTAGGATGTCAGTAGCAGCCTGCTTTTCCTCTTCATAAAAGTTTAAGTGCCTATTATATTCAGTTACAGTATACCACTTCCAATTCAGGCCTCTCAGCTGCCTCCTGCTTGGTATGACCTATTCCCAATTCCAACACTATCATTATAGAAGGCAGTCACTTAGATACAGTATGCTCTTGTACAATTGACTGGCATGCAGAATACTCCATTGGGTTTTGTAAATGCAGAATAAACTTTTGAGTGCTAGCATGTAAGACTGTGCTCAATCTACTGAATCTGCACCATGCTCTTGCCTCTTGCAAGATCTTATGTCCATTATTCTGGTTTTGCCAGTAAGACTAATATTGATAATTAGGCCACTACTGATTCAATACAAATATACCCTTTTAGTCCCAGATATTCCTTACTATTGTTAAGGTTGAGAATGAGTTAACTTTTGTTGCATTTGACACATTTTATTTGCCATCTTCCTACATTTTGCTACATGTTATAATTGCAGAATGACGTGTTTGTGGGTAGAAATTACAAAGATAAATCAATTATTAATTACTCAAACATGCCGGTGGATATGATCAGGGCACACAGCAAGCTTTTAGTGAAATTGTTTATTGATTTTTAAATAACACATAAAAAGATGAAGGGAAATAAACAAAATATAGTTAGATATTTGTAAACATAAATAATTTTTTTCTATAATTTCTCCATTACTCTCTTTATCTATTTAAAAGTCTAATAAATAGCAGGTTACAGTATATGCATCTAAATAAATAGAGTAATAAATAGATGTGTCAATATTTTCTTGACCTTATTTATGTATTTTTATTTATCATGATACAAATGCAATACAATATTACAGCATGCCAACAAAACCCTTAAAGAGAAGTTCGGATAGGGAAATTTTTTTCAAAACTGCTGGGGAGGGGGTGGGTGAAAAATAACCTGCACTTACCTCCTCAGCTCCATCACTAGTGCCAGCAGTCCCCTGGTCCCTAGCCGCTTCCTGGTGTAGAGATGGGGCTTGTGATATTACGTTCCAGTCAGCAGCTATTGCGATATCCTGCCTGCCGCTGACTGGTTGAGCAGGCCTGACTCATCATCTGCCAGCTCCCCACTCAGACCAGAAAGCATCCAGGAACCAGGGACAGGGGTGGCGGACTGTGGGCACCAGCGCTGGAGCCAGAGAGGTAAGTGCATGTTATTTTATTTCATCCAATCCCTCTCCAGCAGTTTTGAAAAAAAAATGTCCCTGCCCGGACTTCTCCTTAAGACTGGGTTCACACTACATATATTTCAGTCAGTATTGTCGTCCTCATATTGCAACCAAAACCAGTAGTGGATTAAAAACACAGAAAGGATCTGTTCACACAATGTTGAAATTGAGTCGATGGCCGCCATATAACAGTAAATAACTGCCATTATTTCAATACAACAGCCGTTGTTTTAAAATAACAGCAAATATTTGCCATTAAATGGCGGCCATCCACTCAATTTCAACATTGTGTGAACAGATCCTTCCTGTGTTTTTAACCCACTCCTGGTTTTGGTTGCAATATGAGGACCACAATACTAACTAAAATATACGTAGTGTGAACCCAGCCTTAAATTTTACCTACAGTATCACACTGGCAGGTACACTGTCCTTTTCTGAAACAAGCAGTCTACATAACTGCCTGAAGCGCCATAGGCTGCATTATAATGCTCTTGCTATGCAGTGTACAGCACTTCCAGCAGTTCCGTCAACTACTCGCTTTAGAAGAGGACAGCTGCATAAAAATCAGTTTTATGTCCTGCATATTAGTCCTGCAAATTGCCACAGTTATCCAACCCTTGATTTGTCTTAAGGCAATAAGGGACATTATTCCTTTTTAAATTATTCTAGGAATCTGGCAGCTGAACCAACTAACCCACCCCTCCACATTTGATAGATATTCTAGATCACCTCACATGCATGAGAAGTTTTGTAAGTCTATGGAGTTTGTCTTATGGAATAAGATATTAAAGGGAGCAATTTGGTGAGTGCTTAACCTCTTGCACCTTTTGGCTCATTTAAGAACAATTAGACCCTGACCAATCACAATTTTTGATATGTCACACATCCATGTTAAAAATTTTGTTACAGATGTTGTTGACAGATATTTTAAATTTATCACCACAATAAAAATAGAAACTTATTGACCATTAATCTACTTTCCTGTCTGTTTTTTAGAAATGATTTGACCAAAATTACTTTTAAAGTTTTCATCTGTTTTGTCACCTGATTTCCATTACTATTAAGTGACATATATATTTAAATACATTATTTGGTGTTACCATTTCATGGATGCTGATGTTTTAGTAGAAACCAAAAAATCTGAGTTACAACCACAGTGAGAGCTGTTATGGTTAACACACTATTTACCAGTCTTTATAGATACTGTATAACCATGAAACCTGTACAGTACATTGACAAAAATGGAATGTTGGTCAGGACTGAAAGACTTTTTGGTGGACATTAAGTCTGATGCACAAGACTTTTCTAATGTGGGTTGGTGTTTATTTTGTTGCAATATATTGTGTGTGATTTATGGAAAAGTCGCTATGTTCACACAACGTAATTTCCATGGAAATCACGGCCATTGTTACAGCAGCCGTGATTCCCCCGGAACTCACTTTGTGCTGCCTTCTGAGGGAATCCCGGCTGGAGTGTATACACCTAGTATACACTCCTGTCGGGATCCCTAGCAGCGCAGCAGAAAACTGACATGTCAGTTTTCTGCGGCTACTATTCAGTGAATAGTGGCCGCAGAAAACCCTGTCAGCGCTCGGCTCCGGACGCTCACTTCATAGTGTGAAGTGGAGAGTTCTGATGCGGACGCGCATTGATGCACCCGCATCAAAACTCTGCGGCCCTAAAGATCATCCGGACGATACTGCAGTACCGGCTGGGATGATCTTTTCAGAGACCAGCCATTCCTTGACCCGGCCGGGTCACGGAACGGCTGGTCTCTTACGTTGTGTGAACGTAGCCTCATAGTAAATGCATCTAAGTAAAAAGTTGCAAAAAAAAAGTAGCAAACAAATTAACCTGGAACAGACGTAAGCCTGCACAAGTTTGTGCAACTTTTTAAAAAGTCTCAAATGACAAAGTGGGTGCAAATCCAGGATTGTGTGAATTTTTGGGTAAATACTCTAAACAGGCAGATTAAAAAAGTAGCATTTAAAAAATATTTGCCTGTCAAATACTGGTTCATGCTTTATTGCAATTATGATATAAAATCATCAAAATGACTCTGAAGGGTTGTTTTTTATGTGACCTAAAGAGAAGAAACATATCAATGTAGATTGGTATTCAAAGATATTAAACTGGAGGAACCAGAACAGATATTTATTTTATAATTGAAAATTCTAAATGCAAATTTAATCAAACAAAAGGTGATCATCTCTGAGGTTTATCTATGCAGGCACTTTCAAAGCTGACATTTCTTTGTAATTTCTAGGAAGACTTCAAAAAGAGTTACAAACCAGATGCCAGACAATATGGCATATTTGATTTCATGCTGTTTATTGTGTGAATGCCTCTGGCAAGTTTTATTGGGTCAAAAGATTACTAGAAAATTAGTCAATAAGTACATTGGCCATGTATAATTTCTCATTTCATAAATCAGAAGCCTAATTCAATGCTACATTAAATTCTTAGCTCAGTAGCACATGACTTTATGTTTAATTTTGTCTGGCTCGAATAAAAAGTAAGTTTATAGCAAAAACAATTTAGTGTATTTTCTTTATAATAAATACATACCAAGTGTTACCTAGTATATTTTTGAAAGAAAAAAATATATATTTCCTTGCACAATAAAAGTATCTGCTATAAATAGCATTTAGAATAATGAATTCTCTGCCACATGATTTTGTGATGGTTGATTAATTGAGCAAATTCAATGGAAGCAAGGAGGCTTTTCGTGAAAAAAAAAATATTATACTACAAGTTTCTGAATGTATGGAGAGAAAGACACTATTTCAATTATTGTTTTGTCTGATTGCTACATATGGGGTCTGGAAAGATTCCCCTCCCCCCCCCCCCATCCTGTATGTGGCGAGGGGTATCTGCCCTTCTCTGGTCCACACTGTGGGGTTATAGGTTAAAATGGGGCTTTTAAGTTTTTCATCCTTATCAACTATGTACAGTATTTGGCTATGTTTTCGCCGCAGAACTACGGCGGTAGTTTTGAGGGTGGAACATAGCCTTATTTGCAATGGGATCTCGGCCGGAGCGTACACACATCGTATGCGCTCCGGCCGGGATCCCATGCGGCGCCGGGAAAAACTGACATGTCAGTTTTCTGCGGCCGGAATTCACTGAATTCCGGCCGCAGAAAGACCTGTCAGTTCACACAGTGAAGCGAGCGGCTTGGAAAGCTCCGCGTCCGGAAAGATCACCCGGACGGTACTAAAGTAATGTGAACGTAATGTGAATATAGCCATTAAATGTAACAGTTGAAGTGTAATTTAAGATACTAAAGCCCCTGTTACACGGGGCAACGGAGAGGATCAGAGGAGCATTGTAAGCACTCACTTGCTCCCCACTCGCTGCTGGCGCTATTGCACGCCTCAGCAGCGAGTGGGTGAGTACAGGGGGTAACGGAAAACGGCCGATAATCGTTTTGTGAAATAGGGCCTTTAGTCAAGAACTGAACACAAGCTTAAGATGTTTATGCATACATATTACAGCAGTATATCCCAACCCAACATGGGTCCAATGACCTGAATTGACAGCCTAATTATATCAAGCTTTTACAGCAAAAGTCCTCTGTTCCTCACCTAGAACAGATAAGGTTTCTTTATAACGCACAACCATAGTAGTTCATGGCCAAGTCCCACCTCAACTGCTTTGTCTTTTGCACTGATTATTTGGATATATCTATAGCCTAATTATTTATAATAACCTTATACCCCATCATTCTAACACCACCTTATGTCTCCTTGTCTTTCTTTGTTATTTAAAGCTTCGCAAACCTTTTTGGTCATCTTCAGACATCATCATCAGCATTGTTCACTTCACTTTCCAATCTTTATCAATTAACCCTGTAGGTGCTTAAAGATATATTAATAAAAAAAAAAAAATAAAAAAAAAAACAAGCTCAAAAAGAACATTTTGAAGGATGCTGTGAGTAGTTGTTTGAGTAGTGTTGATTTTGCCTGAAAATAGTCTTGTAAACAGCTATTCTTGTGGTTTGTGTTTTGCATCAATTTGGAGAATAAAATAAAATATTTATTTAATGGTTCTTAAAACTACTTTTTTAAAACACAAACCAAAATGGAAACATAAATGGTTCTCAATTACTCTCTTTATGATAATGAGCTTTCTGTAAGTGTCTGGTATTTTCATCTCCTAAAATAAGAACCAGTTGAAATGTTTTAGAAGTAAAACATATAATTCCGTAATTATTCACATTAGAGAATTATGACTTGCAGCATGCCCAAGTTAAATGATTACAGGAATACTTATAATACTTATAATAATATTAAGAGGATTCATGGCTGTTAAACCACAGTGTGTGGAGATTGCAGATTACTGAACAATCTTATGTACTAAATGCTAGGTGTAGTTTTAAATTAGCCTTTCCAATACATACTGATGTATAAGATTTGGAAAACAAAGCTAGTTTTGTAAATGTAACCACTGTTTGTATTGCAATTGGTGGCAATTATTAAAAGGGAACTCCGGATAAGAAAAAATTATTTTCTATAAGTACATTAAAAGTTAAATATATGTGTCTATACAATGTATTACCGTATCTGTACGGTTCTGCCACACTGGTAGCTGATAGAAATCCAGGAAGTGAAAAAAAAATGGCCCCTGTGCAAATCCACATAGTCTCCTGCTCCTTCTGCTATCCCCCTTAGGAGACAAATCTTCCATGCCTCTGTCTCACATTGTGTGTATTTGCTGAGATCAGGCTGATGATGCAGACAGGGGGAAGGGCGTGATGTCCCAGGAGGTTTGGCTGGATCCACCAATCCCCTGAGTGATTCACCATCTCTGAATGGCCAAAAGCAGGTGTTGCACTGATTTCTCTAATTGTGCAGAAGTGTGCAGGGAAATTAGGGCTGTGTTCACACATGTTGGAATGTCATTGCAGTACTGCAGTGTATCCACAAAAATGATGTAGTAACACAAGTAAATGATGCTAAACGGCAGAGAGGATCAGAGCCTTATTGTGGGGCTCAACTTCAAAGATAACAGTTGCTTGATCATAATATGTGCGTGAAAATGAAAAGAAAAAAAAATCTAAAAGTTCTTTACTTTATTCCAATATCAGCGTTACAGGTAGAGAATACAGCGTGCTGTGTGGTGTTACAGGTAGAGAATACAGCGTGCTGTGTGGTGTTACAGGTAGAGAATACAGTGTGCTGTGTGGTGTTACAGGTAGTAACTGTGTGCTGTGTGGTGTTACAGGAAGAGAATACAGCGTGCTGTGTGGTGTTACAGGTAGAGAATACAGTGTGCTGTGTGGTGTTACAGGTAGAGAATACAGCGTGCTGTGTGGTGTTACAGGTAGAGAATACAGCATGCTGTGTGGTGTTACAGGTAGAGAATACAGCGTGCTGTGTGGTGTTACAGGTAGAGAATACAGCGTGCTGTGTGGTGTTACAGGTAGAGAATACAGTGCTGTGTGGTGTTACAGGTAGAGAATACAGCGTGCTGTGTGGTGTTACAGGTAGAGAATACAGTGTGCTGTGTGGTGTTACAGGTAGAGAATACAGCGTGCTGTGTGGTGTTACAGGTAGAGAATACAGTGTGCTGTGTGGTGTTACAGGTAGTAACTGTGTGCTGTGTGGTGTTACAGGAAGAGAATACAGCGTGCTGTGTGGTGTTACAGGTAGAGAATACAGCGTGCTGTGTGGTGTTACAGGTAGAGAATACAGTGCGCTGTGTGGTGTTACAGGTAGAGAATACAGCGCGCTGTTTGGGTGGGACCACAATTAAATCATAAATTACTGCAAATAATTCAATAACACAATGAAACTGCAATGTGTGAACACAGCCTAGATGTTCTGCAGCAGCTTTGGGCGGGGAATAGGCAGGGTGGAGGACTGTGATGAACAGCTGAGGAAAAAAATTGCATTCTGAAACCTGTAGTACTGTGTACAACTGATAAATCAGGAAGTGCAGAAACACAAAACAGAACAACAGCGATGCTTTATGCTTCTGCAGAAGTTAAATTTTTTTAAACCTCTACCTGGAGTTCCCTTTAAAGGGGTATTCTGCCCAATAGTTAAAATTGTTATACTCTCAAAACTCCTAGCTGGTCTCACCAAGTCACCTTGAGTATTTTGATCCATCTACCGTATTTCTAGCTGACATTGTTCCCGAGTTACAACATTTTTTAAAAGCGGGTCTATATCCAAGATGGCTTCGGCCAAGAAATTACATGTCCTATCATGCTGTGATTCTCCCTGACTGGTCCATTTGCCTATCCACCCCCTTAGCTTTCTTTCCTGCCCACTGCTAGTCATTACTACCTTGCACAGTAAACACAGGATTTTTTTTACTGTGCAACTGAAGCTGCAACAGAAAGAGAGCAACCCTGACAGAGATGACCAATCCCTGACAATAGTAAGTTGTGAAACCATTATAAAATTTTGTATTATAAGCCTTTAAACACCTCCTGGCAATACTCCTGCAACACCTCCTGGAATTACCCTTGCAACACCTCCTGGCATTACTTATGCAACACCTTCTGGCAATACTCATGCAATACCCAAACAACTTGTAGACAATGAATGACTTTATTATTATTATTATTATATTATTATTATTATTATTATTATTATTATTTTTATTTATTTTTTTACAGTCTACACATAGTGAGCTTGTAATTGACCAGGTCCACCATAATAAACATTGGTAGAGATTGGTGCTTTGCATGCACTGAAGCACTACCAATGGTTATTACATAACTAACAGGAGCATCTCTGCTGTGCTGAAAGGCCACACAGAGTGCTTATGGGCAGGGGGAAATGGATGCAGGGGGAAAAACCAAATGGGGAAAGAAGACATGGGGAGGGAGTTGCACAGGGGAAGGAGCTGCAGGGGGAAAAAGACACAGGGGAAGGAGCCACATGAGGGAGAAGAAGATGCCTCACACTGGATTGCACTGAAGGTGATGTCAGTGGGTCAGGTGTCCTCCCTCT
The DNA here is from genome assembly GCF_027789765.1 of Dendropsophus ebraccatus. Taxonomy (NCBI): domain Eukaryota; kingdom Metazoa; phylum Chordata; class Amphibia; order Anura; family Hylidae; genus Dendropsophus; species Dendropsophus ebraccatus. Next base: position 64,022,443 of record NC_091460.1, on the reverse strand, counting down.
CTTCAGAGGTTAGGGTTATAATCCTTCATTTGGCCCACTAAAGAGCGGGAGGACTGTTGATCCCGTCATGGATAAAGGGGGCCAGGAAGAAAGAGCTTATTTTTCGCATGTAGAGGGAGGGGGGAGTCTTTAAAAAAAAGCACCAAAACTACTCAGAACACATAATAACTTGCTTTGACGAATATGTTAAGCTATCATGGGCCATTAAATAGTGTTAAAAAGATTTAGGGTTGAATACCCCTTTGAATAAAAATTTATATCTTTTCAAATGTCATAGCAATTTCAGAAGTTTTGATTGGTGGAATTCTGAGAGCTGAGCCCCCCACATATCACTAAGACAAAAGGGTTAGAGGTCTTCTTAATTCGTCAGCTCTGTTTGAGAGAGTGGGGCAAGCAGTGTACATATGCATATAACGTCTGTAGAGTCCAAATATCACTCATTCTGGAGACAAAGAGCATAGCACTCAACTCGGGACCTCTCAGCATTTAACAGGGGACTTGGCATCCTCACCTCACTTACCAACATTTCTTAGATGTCCTTATGACATAAAAACAACAACCCATTCTTCAATAAAGAAGATAGTTGCACAGATTTGCTTTGAGGCCATTTTAAGGTTAATAAAATGGTTGATTTGCAGCATGCTCTGGTGAACACTTAGGTAGTGCCCAGGGCCGGACTGGGACTGAAAATCGGCCCTGGCATTTCAAACCACACAGGCCTTTTTACCATACGGGGGAAATTTTATGATAAAATGTCACTGCAGCACAGATACTACTAAAGGTCCCCATATACCATGTAATCTTGTTGGGTCGAAAGCTACAACTTTCAGCAGTTCCTGAAGGTCTATAGTTGTCAGGGCATGCTGGTAGTTGTATTTTAAAATCTATGGGTTTGGGTGTTACTTTTTCTATTCATGTAATACACAGCATATTATACACCCCAGTGTCAGATATAGAGACTGATACTACCAATAATAGCAGTATACAAGTAACAGATAACTCTTCAACACCATGACAAGAGATGAGTGAAGCAGATTCGTTTTGCTGCGTACAAAGAAAATTGATCTGTGCTCATCTCAATCAGGCTGCCGGCTTCGTGCAGAGGGAGGATACTGCCTAGAAAAGATCAATACAGCTATGGCTGTATTCAAGTTTTCCAGGCATTTTCTGGTGGTATCCTCCTTTTTCCATCTCTAAACATGACCTCTACCATCATCACAACATAACGAATAATACCAATATACCAAAGGAATCAAACTCACTGCCCTCCAGCTGTTGCACAACTACAACTCCCATCATGATGGTAACAGCTGGAGGGCTGCAGTGTGACACCTGTGCAGTATATGGTCACTAAATAACATCCACTATATCAGCAAATATTACTAACTAGAAAATGTACCCAGCGCTGCCCGGGTATAAAGTGTCAGTGTGTTAATTAGATTTGTTCTAAGGTGCCCAGGAGGCAAATCTATGTCTTTGTTTTTTGTTTGTTTAACCCCTTCAGGACCAGGCTAATTTTCGTTTTTGCGATTTCGTTTTTTCCTCCTTGTGCTTAAAAGGCCATAGCACTTGCATTTTTACACCTACAGACCCACATGAGCCCTTATTTTTTGCGTCACTAATTGTATTTTGCAATGACAGGCTGAATTTTTGCATAAAGTATACTATGAAACCAGAAAAAAATTCAAAGTGTGGTGAAATTGAAAAAAAAAACAACGCATTTCTTTTATTTGGGGGGAATGTGTTTTTACGCCATTCGGCCTGGGGTAAAACTGACTTGTTATGCATGTTCCTCAAGTCGTTACGATTAAAACGATATGTAACATGTATAACTTATATTGTATCTGATGGCCTGTAAAAAATTCAAACCATTGTTAACAACTATATGTTCCTTAAAATCGCTCTATTCCCAGGCTTATAGCGCTTTTATTCTTTGGTCTATGGGGCTGTATGAGGTGTCATTTTTTGCGCCATGATGTTTACTTTCTATCGATACCTTGATTGCGCATATACGACTTTTTGATCGCTTTTTATAAAAAATTTTCTGGATTGGATGTGACCAAAAATGCGCAATTTTGCACTTTGGGATTTTTTTGCGCTGACGCCGTTTACCGTGCGAGATCAGGAATGTGATTAATTGATAGTTCGGGCGATTACGCACACGGCGAACGCGATGTTTATTTATTTATTTGTTTACTTTTATTTATAACCTGGGAAAAGGGGGGTGATTCAGACTTTTATTGGGGGAGGGGGCTTTTTACTAATGACAACACTTTTTTTTTTTTTTTTTTTTACACATATACTAGAAGCCCCCCTCGGGGACTTCTAGTATATACACTTTGATCTCTCATTGAGATCTTTGCTGTATAGATATACAGCAAAGATCAATGAGATCGGCACTCGTTTGCTTTTGGCTGCTGCAGCCGAATACAAACGAGTGCCAAGCCGGGGACGGCGCCATCTTGGACGATTCCCCGGCCGGCATCAGACAGGGAGATCGCTCCTCTGGGACAACATCCCGGAGGAGCAATCTCCGCCACTAGACACCAGGGAAATGCTGTATCCGGTAATCGGATGCAGCTGTCATGTTTGACAGCTGCTTCTGATTACTGTATTAGCGGGCACGGTGATCGGACCGTGCCTGCGAATACCGGCGATCCCGGGCTACAAGCGGCACCCGGGACCACCGCGGTTCAGAGCGGGGTCGCCACGCGGACCCGCTCTGAACACCCGCACCCGCGCGAGGATGTACAGTTACGTCCTCGTGCGGGAAAGGGTTAAGGGGAAATCGCCAGTAGCCCTTCATACCCGACAGTTCTGCTCTGTTTATGTAAATTTGTAGCTTATGCACATTAGAAAATAAACTAAAAACTTTAAACATCCTAAATACCTAATAGCCAAACTGAGATGTCATGTGATCAGACTGCATACAGAGCTTGGTTATATACAACATTGGCAGTGTTATATAGAGAGCCAGGTTATATACAACATTGTCAGTGTTATATAGAGAGCCTGGTTATATACAACATTGGCAGTGTTATATACAGAGCCTGGTTATGTACAACATTGGCAGTGTTATATACAGCCTCGTTATATGCAACATTGGCAGTGTTATACATAGCCTGGGTATATACCACAATGGCAGTGTTATACAGAGCTTGGTTATATACAATATTGGCAGTGCTATTGCCAGGTGCATAGACATAAAGATTTTTACCTGATACAACTCTGGAGCAGCAACATACAATTGTCTATGCAGAAAACATGCAGAACCTAGATTTATGCACCACCTGCAGTGATCGGCCTTGGGCCTTGTTTATTGTCATTCAAAATGGTGCTTAACAGGAAACTGCAGTCTTCTAAAAGGTATTGTTTCATTTGAGTTAATCAGTGGAATTAGTGTATACCTGTAGTGCATAGTTGGAAGGGTTCTGTATACCTAAAGTGTATAGTTTCTAGGGGTCCCGTATATCTGTAGTGTAAAGTTGGGGGATGGGGGCTGTATACCTATAGTGTACAGTTGGGGGGAGGTCCTGTATACCTGTAGTGTGTAGTTGGGGGGGGGGCTGTATACCTGTACAGTATGGTTTGGGAAGTCCTGTATACCTGCAGTGTATAGTTGGTCAAGGTCCTGTATACCTGTACTGTATAGTTTGGGGGTCATGTATACCTGTAGTATATAGTTGGCGAAGGTGCTGTATACCTGTAATGTATAGTTGGTGAAGGTCTTGGATACCTGTAGTAAATAGTTTGGGGGTCCTGTATACCTGTAGTGTATAGTTTGAGGGTCCTGTATACCTGTAGTATATAGGTGGTGGAGGTCCTTTGCCCCTGTAGTGTATAGTTTTGGGGTCCTGTATACCTGTAGTATCCTGTATACCTGCAGGGTTGTATTTACCATTAGGCACCCATGGTCTGGTGCCTAGGGCAGCACCTTGCAGGGGGAAGGAAACAACTATATTTATTTATTTATTTATTTCTAGTCTCCCACCTCCCGTTCAGAGTTGGCAGAAAATCTGGTGTCTTTTCAAGGGGGGTGTATAACGGTATTGGTCAGGCCTGGTATAGGGGTGTTATCCAGTCACAGTATGGCGGTATTGGTCAGGTCTGGTATGGTGGTATTATCCAGTCATAGTATGGCAGTATTGGTAAGGTCTGCTATGGTGGTGTTATCCAGTCACCGTATGGCGGTAGTGGTCAGGTCTGGTGTGGCGGTGTTATCCAGTCACTTTATCGCGGTATTGGTTAGGTCTGGTGTAGCGGTGTTATCCAGTCACAGCATGGCGGTATTGGTCAGGTCTGGTGTGGTGGTGTTATCTAGTCACAGTATGGCGGTTCTGGTCAGGTCTGGTATGGCGGTGTTATCCAGTCACAGTGTGGCCTTGTTGTTCAGGTCTGTTATGGGGGTGTTATCCAGTCACAGCATGGCGGTATTGGTCAAGTCTGGTGTGGCGGTTATCCAGTCACAGTATGGCGGTGTTATCCAGTCACAGTGTGGCGGCATTGGTCAGGTTTGGTGTGGCGGTGTTATCCAGTCACAGTGTGGCGACATTGGTCAGGTCTGATGTGGCGGTGTTATCCAGTCACAGTGTGACAGCATTGGTCAGGTCTGGTGTGGCAGTGTTAATTGTGACCTCTGGAGCTATTACCTACCAATCTATCTATCCTGATGCTAATTGGTGAGTGATGATTGGGCGTCCTCAGGTTTAGTGCTTAGGGCAGCAGCAGCTGGTAATAGAGGCCCTGTATATATGTACTGTATAGATGGAGTAGGGGGGGGTCTACCAGTTATTTCTGAGGATCTGTTGTGAAGCAGCTTCCCTAGCAACCACAGCTCCCTGTGAAAATGAAAGTAGTAATCCTATTGGTTGCTTAGGCTTCAAACTGCCGTTTCTCCTGGGCAGCTGCAGCTAATTATGTCACCTGTGTATGCAGTGTGGAGATTTTCCCATTCATTTTTATGGGGCGCTCTTCCCAATCTTCCTCCTTCCTGTACATCTGGTGGGGACGGGACCTTCGCTCTAACCTTTCTGGGCACCCAATGTATCTGTGTGCCAAATTTGAGGTCAAATGGTTCTGGCGTTTGGAAGTCTATACGGGACAGACAGACTTTCATTTATATTATACTTCTGAAGAGCTCGCTCTCACCTCCTGTGTATGTATGTGTGTGTGTGTGTGTCACCTCCCTGTGTGTGTGTCACCTCGTGCTCCCTGTGTATGTGTGTGTCACCTCCTGCACCGTGTGTGTGTGTGTGTGTGTGTGTCACCTCCTGCTCCCTGTGTGTATATGTGTGTGTGTCACCTCCTGCTCCCTGTGTGTGTGTGTGTGTGTCACCTCCTGCTCCCTGTGTGTGTGTGTCACCTCCTGCTCCCTGTGTGTGTGTCACCTCCTGCTCCCTGTGTGTGTGTCTGCTCCAACCTGACAACTATACATAACACCTCCCCCAGTCTCCTCCATTACTCACACACTCTGCTGCCGATTCCTCCTCTGTCCCGACTGCTGCAGCTGCTGGAAGGGAGGAGGTGAGTTACACTCAGGTAGCTGGCTCCAGGCATTCAGTGAGGGAGGTCATGTGATCTCTGCACGGGAGGTCATGTGATCTCTGCAGGACCCAGAAATTACATGTAAGTGAGCAGGCCCAGCTGATGCCTGCTGATCCTACATACCAATGAAAGTTGTGCAGCAGTACAGGGCCAGCAGGGGGTGGGGCTTCCCGGGACAGAAAGAAGAGGAGGCCAAACTGCACTGTGAGTGAGACCGACACCCTGTAAACTCCTGATGCTGCACGGTCGCGTGATTGGCTGTGCAGCATCAGGAGTTTACAGGAGTTGGGGGAGGAAGTAGCTGGGTATGCAGGGGGTCGGGACTAGCCCACTGAGGGGGCGGCCCCTCTGGCATTTGCCAGAGATGCCCTATGGCCAGTCCGGCCCTGGTAGTGCCTCTAAGTAGGAGGAGCACTGTTTTGACTTGCTTGTCCATTATTTTTTCTAGAGACCCCTATCATTAGCTTATATTTATTATACTTCAGTATGTGTATGTGTAGATAGATAAATAGATAGATAGATGGATGGATAGATGGATAGATAAATTGGTTTTAAATTAGAACTGCAGCACAATATTTTCAATTAATAATTACATTTTAATTATATGAGTGAAATTTCATAATTAAATTTCATGGATAATTCACAGATCATCAGCATGTCAGATACATTTCAGGCACATCAGACCTTGACATACAAAAATGTGAAAGATAAATGACAAGCAGACGTAAGAGTCATCTCATTATAATTGCTCCTCCAGGAGACTTTCCCTTAACTCTTTTTAACACTTTCAAACACTTTTCAAGCTGACACATGAAAGGTCTGAGAAGGAACAAAGTACTTTGCAGCTGAAAGAGAGTGTATGAACAAGCTTTTCTAAGACATATGGTAATTATGGTAATGAAAAAATGAACTTTTCTTATCTGCTATTCATCTTGATTAACATTCAACAATGAATAGCAACATCAATTTACCTTGAAATGTATTATCTTGCTTCATTATAGCCACAGTTGATATAACCTCAGCATTTGACAAATTAAAAGGGGTGGGAGGGATCATTTATAAAGAAACTGTACACTTGAAACTCTGGGTAATAGCTTGTGCTTTTCTAGTTATTCCAAGTTACTGGGGAAGAGAATTTGCCACTTATCAGTCTACCAACCTTTTAAGGAGAGATAATTTTCATTAATTCATCCTTTCATTCAACCCTGCCTTTCAACAACCATATGTTTTAGATTTTTCTGTCAACATAACCATTTCTAGGTTTGTTTTTTATAAGATAAGTTTTACTTTTTAATGACATCCTTTGACTTTGTAGCACATTGACAAACAAATCACATGATTGAGAAACAAATCAAATCATTGCATATAATATTTCCCTAAGGATACTTACAAACTGAACCAAAAAGTTTCTTTTTTTAACCCTTAGGCGACCCTGGACGTACCCATACGTCCAGGGCCGCCTCCATGTGTTCAGAGCGGAGCCACGCGGAAGCAATCAATGTGCCTATCTCATCGATCTATGTTGCATATCTATGCAGCATAGATCTGTATGAGAGATCAGAGTGCTTATACTAGAAGTCCCCCAGGGGGGCTTCTAGTATAAGTGTAAAAGAAAAAAAAAGTGTTGTTATTAATAAAAAAGCCCCCTCCCCTAATAAAAGTTAAAATCACCCCCCCCCCCCTTTTTACCATGGTATAAATAAAAAAAATAAATAAACAAATAAAAGAACACATAGACATAGATAAAAGCGCTATAAGCCTGGGAATGGAGCAATTTTAAGGAACATATATTTGTTAACAATGATTTGAATTTTTTACAAACCATCAGATACAATGAAAGTTATACATGTTACATATCGTTGTAATCATAACGACTTGAGGAACATATATAACAAGTAAATTTTACCCCTGGGTGAACGGCGTAAAAACAACAAATAAAATAAATAAACAAAATGCTGTTTTTTTTTTTTCAATTTTACCACACATTGAATTTTTTTCTGGTTTTGCAGTGTACTTTATGAAAAAATTCAGCCTGTCATTGCAAAGTACAATTAGTGTTGCAAAAAATAAGGGCTCGTGTGGGTTTCTAGGTGAAAAAATGCAAGTGCTATGGCCTTTTAAGCACAAGGAGGGAAAAACGAAAATGCAAAAATTGAAATTGGCCCGATCCTCTAAGGCAGTGCTTCTCAAACTTTTTCTACTGGAGCCTCACCCAACAGACCAAAGCAATGCCTGGGCCTCACCAGACTTACCAAGAGGTTGCCTAGATCTCACTATCTGTGGTGAAAGTCCATTTAAAAGCTTCAAATATTGCTAGGGCTACCTTTTACCCATGTCCCAAGCTCTAGATAATAAAGCAATATGAAATATATTAATAATGTAGCTAAAATTGAGATTTTTGCAAACCGCTAAAGGACTGTGCAGATCATAGTTACTTTTGTGAAAGCTAGCTCCTCAGTTGGGCCTCACCAACAACTAGGGGGCGCCTCACAGTTTGAGAACCACTGCACTAAGGGTTTAAAAAAAAAAAAGGTTTTTGTTTGTTTTTTAGAAATATTTCCCTAGTAAAGTTTCAACTCACTCCTCTTGTCCAAACTATTAAATATAATTTTCCTGATCCAAAAAGTCAATGGTATAAACACAAAGACATACCCTTGTCCAGAATTGCTGACAAAATGGAATAAAAGTTATCAAAAAGTTACATCTTCAGATTGTGGTGCTGTCAAAAACTATAGATTGTGGCACAATAATTCTATCCTTATACTGTAGGTCCATAAAAATAAAGTTATGGAGGTTTTTTTTTTTTTTTTTAAAGGAAAGAAGGTTTATATTTCTTTCATAGAAAAAATTGTTTGGTATTGTTGAATTTGTCTTGACTAAAGATGAGCAAGTTTCATCAGCTTTAGGCTGTATCCATGCTTTCCAGACAGCCCTAAGGCTGCATCCAACCGGTTATCAAATACTGATACTTCCAGGTTAAGATGGATTTGAGCATGTTCGAGTTGCACCCATTTCTACTGAGTACCCCTTTATACAGCTATTAATAACTGTAATATATAATTTGTATTTTAGTGGTTACTAATAGTACTTTTATACCTTTTTTTTTCTCCTCGCTAATACTGTTTCACGGTCCTGCATCCTTTATTTCAGGAATTACTGGTAAATGTATGTAAAAAAAATTAAGCTACTATAAAATTGAAACTGATCTTGCTAGTTTTATGCACATTCATGCAGCTAACTGTGCAGTTTTATTACCAAGTTATTTGTCAAGGTGACTAAATGTATGAGATATACATGTTCAGAATTACAGTCTGTTTAGGGGATATGGTTCATGGATCATTGAGCTTTTTGGCAATAGAATCCTGTAGCATGTCATACCAGTTTACAATCTGATTTAAACAAAGCATGTAATAATATAAAGTGACAGAAAAGAAATATTGAAATCCATTAAGTTTCAATATGAGAATTGTCATCTTTCCAGGCCTCTAATGTCAGATCCAAACTACAGTACGTGTAGTGGCTAGAAAATAAGCAAATGGGACAGCAGCCACCTGAGTTTGGCAGATGTTATATTTCTTCAGTTACAATGTTTTACCTGGGTATTCCAGGCATGCTTCTGTCATGACGTACATTGAAAAGAAATTAAGAATTTATAGAAAGAAATATGTTGGAATGATTTTGGGTAAAGGATATACAATAATCATATTTATTATACAAAGAAACCAAAGAAAAATCATATACACATGCAAAGTGGTTCTTTTATTTTCACATGATATCTGGCCATAACAGGAGACGGTAACAACAGTCAAAGTGGGGAAAAATGAATAATTTTGTCTTTAATTTCTCAAAAACAAATATTGAACCAGGTAATTTTTGTCACTTATTGCAAACTATTTTGGGAATCAGCCAGGCTATACGGTACAATTCTATCTGCGCAGAATAAGCAAACCGGGACCCGGCACCTCCTGAACCTTAGGACTGAATTGCTTCAATTGGGCTAAAACCAAACATGACAAACAAATGAGCATGGCAGCAGCCATCAATAGGGACACTCTACTTACATACAGTACAAGGAGGCCCATGATGAAACCTGAGGGCCCCTAGTTGTCACCTTCAATCCACAGCTAAAGATCCTATGAAAGATTGCTAGGGAACTCCAACCTGTGCCACACAAGGAAAACAGGGGTAGAAATATTCCCAATCCCCCCCTCTTCTTTCTTTTCATCAACCACCAAATCTGTGACAAATCATTATCTGCAGTGCTCTGAAGCCCCAACAGAAAATAGCACCTCATTCTGCCTACAAAACCGGTGCAAGACCTGCATACACATCCATACTACTAACAGTCTACCAGTTCCACAGTCAAAAGAGATACACAAAATCAAGGTGTCAGGGCCCCGGTGGACAGAAAGACACAAGACAAGTGGGCCCTATGGCTGGTACCCCCCACACTGTCCCTACCTACTTGCAGAGTAGGTCCTAAATGACCGTCCACAATTGGGCGACAGACAAACAGACAAAAAATGGAAGACAAGACACAGAATAGATAGGTCAAACGGGCCGAGGTAAATACCAGAAGAGCAATGTACGAAAGCCAGAGATAGCGATAAGATAAACAGAGAACATAGGCCAAAGAGAGTAGCACGAAAAACTGTGGACAAGCAACATACAAAACCCAGAGATCACAACAAGGTAAACGGAGAATGAAGGCCAGAGAGAGCAGAGAGATGAACAGTGGACAAAACAAACAGAGGACCAAAGCCAGAGATGGTAACAAGGTATACTGAGGCTGAAAGCCAAAGACAGTAACAAGATAAACTGAAGACAAAGCAAGGTGCAGACTCAAAAAGACAAAGAATGGTAACAAAACAGCCAATAGGGGTAAGTAAACCAGAAACACAGAATGCAAGCTAAAATGCTGGATCAAGCTGAACAGACAAGCTATCAAGACCACAGACTGAAGGGAGAGAGCTACCTGTAAGGGAAACCAAGTTTCAGACCAAGGTTTAAGTAGAAAAACACAGAAAGCCAGAGGTGAAGAGACCTGTCTATCAAAATACAGTAGACACAATTAGCAACAAATCAATGGTAAGTGCAGGGAGAACAGAAAACATAGAACACGCCACAGTAGCAAGACAAGAGCAAAAAACATAGAAAAACCAGGAAAGGAATTTAAGGCCAAAAGCGTAATCTTTGGCGCAGAGGTCGAACCTTCACCGTAGAGCAATGCTTCTCAAACTTTTTGGTCTCGGGCCTCACCCGGTGATCCATGTTGATGCTCGGGCCTTACCAACAAACACATACTACTATGAAGCACCAGATACCGCCATGTAATGCACAGGGGCGGTCTTGGCATTTCTGGGGCCCCAAGCAAAGTTATGTCTGGGGCCCCCCACTCGACACGTTTTCCAAAACAATAGACCGCTGTGTGTTGCCCCCAGTAGTATATACCCCTTGTGCGCTACCGCCAGTAATGTATACTCCTTGTGTGCTGCCCCCAATAGTATATACCCTTTGTGTCCTGCCCCCAGTAGTATATACCCCTTGTTTGCTTCCCCCAGTAGTATATAGACCCCTGTGTGTTCCCCCAGTTATATATAGCCCCCCCGTGTGCTCCCCAGAAGTATATAGACCTTCTGTGCGCTGCGCCAGTTGTATATAGACCCCCTGTGTGCTGCCCCCAGTTGTATATACCCCCTGTGTGATCCCCCACTAGTATATAGGCCCCCTGTGTGCTCCCTCAGGGATATTTAACCCCTCTGTGTGCTTCCCCACTTGGATATAGATCTCCTGTGTGCTCCCCCACTTGGATATTGACCCCTGTGTGCTCCTCCAGTAGTATATAAACCCCCTGTGTGGTTCCCCCAGTAGTATATAGACCCCCTGTGTGCCCCACCAGTCTTATATAGACCCCTTGTGTGCTGCCCCAGTAGTATACAGACCCGTGTGCTACCCCAGTTATATATAGACCACCTGTGTGCCTCACAAGTAGTATATAGACCCCCTGTGTGCTCCCCCAGTAGTATATAGCCCCCCTGTGTGCTCCCCCACTTGGATATAGACTTCCTGTGTGCTCTCAAAGTTGTATATAGACCCCATTCTGCTGCCCCAAGTAGTATATAGACCCCTCTGTGAAGCCCCAGTAGTCTATAGCCCCCCTGTGTGCTCCCCCCATTTATATAGACCCCCGACGTGCGCTCCCCCTGTTAAACAGACCCCTGTGTGCTCCCTCTCCCATATAGTATATAACACAATAAAACAAACACTTATACTCACCTGGGTCCGGGCGTCTCCTCTTCTCTTCACTCTTGTGGTCGCAGGAAGGGTTTTCCCTGCGATCACAAGAGGCCGCACTCCCCTTGTCCTGGCGCCGATGCTCCAGTGATGTCACTGGAGCGCCGGCACCACAAGGACAAAGCTGCCACTTGTGACCGCAGGAAAAACACTTCCTGCGGCCACAAGAGTGACTGACAGAAAGGGAACCAATGTCTCCCGCCCTGTCAGTGCTGCTGCATGTAACTATGAGCGCTCATTACGAGTGCTCATAGTTACAGTTCAGATGGCAGCAGCGAGCGGGGCGAGAGCGGCCCTGTGAAGCGGTCTTGAGCACAAGAGCGGGGCGTGGGGGCCCCCCTGGATGTTGGGGGCCCCAAGCGATCGCTTGGGGTGCTTGGTGCCAAAGACCGCCACTGGTAATGCACATAATATACCAGAGCAGCATCAAAGTGCATAAATAAATGTTGCTTCACCTTTAGTAAACCACAAGCACAGTGCAGAAAATACATACTGCTCCACCTGTATACCAGCCCCACAGTGCAGCATTTCTTTCTCCATAACCCACCTGGCAGCATGATTCTACTCTTAACCTCCTCTTCTTGTGGTAGCTCTGTCTCCTTACCCCTTTTCTGTACATTTGCCATTCCTGTCACTGTCAGAGTGATGTGCAGTGTTCCTGGCACTGTCAAAGTAGTAGGTATTCCCATAATAGCTCCCATATAGTAGTTAATACCTTCAATAGTGCCTTACAAATAGTAAATTCCCCCACTAGTGCCCTGCAAACAGTTAATAAACCCACTAGTGCCCTGCAAACAGTTAATAAACCCACTAGTGCCCTGCAAACAGTAAGATCCCCCAGATTAGGTATGTGGGTTGCCCCCTGTGCGTAAGATCCCCTGCTTTTCCCCATATAGTAATAATGCCCCGACTGTGACCCTCATACAATAATAATGCCCGCTGCTGTGCTCTTTATACAATAAAATGCCTCCTGCTGTGCTCCCATATAGTAATAATGTCTCCTGCTGTGTCCTCCATATAGCCCCACTGAGCAGCAACCCAACACTTTGCCATTTGGTCTATTATCATTATAAGGACCCGTAATTCACAGGATGTGGGAATAAGCCCTTAGAATGCTCATTCCCCTATGGCAATATCAGCTGTCAGGTGAGCAAATGCTCACTTGTTTGCTGACTGGACCTTTTCGACAGTCATATAAAATTATTATTGGTTGCACATCACCCTGTATATACAGGGGATGTGTGGCCGATAATAATGTATGTAAATGGCTGCACCACTAATACAGCAGCCCGGCTGCATATGACTGCATAATGGGCCATGTAGAAGGGGCAATATACTAATATAGGTCCTGTACTGGGAATATCTTCTCTTACTATACTAATATAGGTCCTGTACTGGGAATATCTTCTCTTACTATACTAATATAGATCCTGTACTGGGAATATCTTCTCTTACTATACTAATATAGGTCCTGTACTGGGAATATCTTCTCTTACTATACTAATATAGATCCTGTACTGGGAATATCTTCTCTTACTATACTAATATAGGTCCTGTACTGGGAATATCTTCTCTTACTATACTAATATAGGTCCTGTACTGGGAATATCTTCTCTTACTATATTAATATAGGTCCTGTATTGGGAATATCTTCTCTTACTATACTAATATGAGCCCTGTACCCTGAATATTTTTCACTTCTTTGGCTCCCTCAGTTTCTCCTTATCAGACACTTACTTATTGCAGCAAAGAGACAGGTGGAACCCTTACATTGCCTACCCAGGTAACTAATTCATGGGAAGGCATTGTAAGGGTTACACTTTCAGCAATAAATACAAGTGACTGATGATGCGGAGAAACTAGAGAAGCTGCCCTTCCCCCCTCCCACTCTCATCGGACCCTGACACCGCTGTCTTTCTAGTGACCCCCCCCCCCCCCCCGCCCAGATGAGCTGTAGTAAGATAAGAGTAGGTCTTACACATCAGGCTGTCAAGCTGTAGTTGGGGGAGGAGACGCTCTCACTGCCGGGCTGCTGGCTGTGTGCAGTTATTAGCAGAGCCACCACAGACGTCCCTGCTGCCTCCACTCTCCTCTTCAAAGCAGCCACAGGACACAGGATAATGCAGCCAGCTCCTAGGACACAGAAGGACCCTCCCAGGAGCCGAGTGCTGCATGTGGGGGCGCACTGGAGTTTATGCCCACTGCTGTTGCACAGACAATATGTCTGCCACTGCTACTGAGTGAGATGTGGGAGGGCGCCCCCTAGCTGTCAGCACCCCTGGTGCTAGAAACAGCCCTGGCCACTGATCTGGATGATGAGCTCCTCCCATCCCCCAACCTCCAGCGACCCGTCCTGCTCCTCCCCAGGGTGCTCTGAACTTTCACTATAGCAGAGAGGAGGCTGTGCCGAGCCAGGAGCCTGGAATGTGTGTACAGGCTGCTCCTTGTGCACGGGAGGGCCAGAGGAGCCTCACCAGACTGTGAGCTGCGCCTCACCAGTGAGGCGCGCCTCACAGTTTGAGAAGCACTGCCGTAGAGGGTGGCACTGATGCCTTATGAGGCATAATCATAACACAAGGGAACATTTTACTGCAGATCTTCTAATGTAGTGTATCTGATTATGTGTTTGCAATGTCCCACTACAGGCCTCTATGTGGGGAAAACAGGGCGGCAACAAAGGAACTTGCATCAATTTAATATTAATAACCTCAGGACAAATCTCTCAGTGGCTGCACATTTCTCCATTGAGGACCATACAGTTGAAGACCTGCGGGTTATGATCTTAATGGGACATTTCAAGACACAAAGGTGTTATGATTGTAAGCTTCAGGAATATAAATGAATGCAAAAATTTCAAACTTTGCAACATGGTCTAAATATTCATGCCAGCTGAATGTCGGCTTATGTATGACCTGTTTAGGCTATGAAGGGCATTAAATACAATTTGATAACAAACAGCAGCAAACTTTTAGCATTCTCTTGTCACACCTCACAAACTTTAGTTTATTGACCTGTTGTAAATTGCAGACCCGTCTCTTGCATTTTTTTTAATTTTTAAAGTTCCTAAAATCCTCTCTGTCTAGTGCGTATATAAGTCTTGGAATTTTTCAGTTTTATATAACATGTCAGACGGAGGGAGCCAGGAGGCAATACAACTTACACAACTTTGTAATGTATGTTATGTCTGTGAATGGCCCCCTTCCCCGTGTCCCACCACCCCCACCCGTGTACCCGGAAGTGTGGTGCGCTATACATACCTGTCACGTGCCGACTCGTCTCCGATCTTCAGTCTGCGATGTCGTCTTCGGACGGCCCGGCCGAATCCCTCCGAGCGTCATCAGCTGCTCAGGCCGCGTCATCAGCTGCTCAGCCGCGAATAGCTGAGCCAAACTGTGCTCAGCCAATCGCGGCTGAGCAGCCGATGATGCTGAAGAGGGCGGCCGGCACTCAGGATGCTCAGAGGGACTCGGCCAGGCCGTCCGAAGACGACATCGCAGACTGAAGATCGGAGACGAGTCGGCATGTGACAGGTATGTATAGCGCACCACACTTCCGGGTACACGGGTGGGGGTGGTGGGACACGGGGAAGGGGGCCATTCACAGACATAACATACACTACATAGTTGTATAACTTTGTAATGTGTGTTATTCTGTGAATAATTGTTTACCGCCGCACTACCCCTTTAAATCCTTAAACGTCGCAGCGTTTAAGTGTAAGTGACAGGGGGAGTTCCCTGTCACTTACCGATCGTGACCCCCGCAGTGTGACTGGGGGGGCCCCGATTGTGAAAACGAACTGCCGGAGGTCTCTCACCTGCCTCCGTGCGGTTCGATCGGCGCTCTGGTCACTATGGCATAGCAGCGATCAGTGTAAAAATCAAAGTAATGTATGTACATTAACTTAAAATGTGTAAAAAATGTGTAAAATGTATAAAAAATGAACTTAAAATGTGTAAAAAAAAAAAGTTAAAATCACTTATACACTACCCCAAAGCCCCCAATTAAAAGTTGAAATCACCCCCCTTTCCCATTATATAAATAAAACATATGAAAATAAACATATAATTTACCGTAGCATGTGTAAATGTCCGATCTATTAAAATATAACAAGGTCATTGCGAACGGAGAACGGCATACACGAAAAGAGGGAAAAATGTGCGCGGATTACCGATTTTGTTACATTATATATACAAAAAAATCTATAAAAAGTGATCAAAACGTCTGATCTTCACAAATGTGGTATAAATAAAAATTAGAGATCATGGCAGAAAACATGACACCCCAATCAGCCCCATAGGTGTAAAAATAAAAGCTCTATAAGCGTCACAATAGGCCCATTTTATTAATAATTAATTGCCCCAAAAAAAGGATTACATAAAAAAAAAAGTATAACATTAGAAAATCTGTGTAAACCTGCATATGGTTGTGTTCAGGCTGACCTATAGAATAATGGTATCATGTAGCTTTTACCATATAGTGCATTATGTAGACACAGGAACCCCCAAAAGTTACCATATTGCATTCTTTTTTACGATTTCACCAATTTATATCTTCATAAATAATAATTTTGGGATTCCGTTATACATGTTATGGTAAAATGAAAGACCCCATTACAAAGTACAACTATATCTGTAAAAAACAAGCCCTTACATGGCATTGTAGATAGAAAACTGAAAGTGCTAGAGCTCTCAAAAGGGGAGGAGGAAAAAACGAAAGCGCAAAGATCAAAATTTGTGCGGTCCACTGGGTCATTTAGGGCCTGGTCCTCAAAGGGTTACGTGAAACAGTCAGATAGACTCTGGGGTTCTACTGTATGTTCGTAATTGTTGCTATAAGTTCCAAGTGAAGATTTTTATTCACTTGCAGCCTAAGATTTTTTGTATGAAATAAAAAAATGAAAGAGTATCTGTCATGAAAAAAAACTTTTGACATGTCACATGAGACATAAAATGAAATAGTAACTGGGTCCAACACCACTGTGGAGTAAAGTCCAAGCTGGCAGGTGGTAGAGAGGTGGATGCACATCATCTATCCCAAAAGCCAACCAGTAGTACACAAAAATCAATCAGTATTTTCAAAGTTTACTGCATATATAAGTACAAAAACAAATGGATGCTGTTGGACTCCATTTTGTGTACTACTGGCTGACTTTTGGTATAGCTGACTCTCCAGCATGTATCAACCTCACAACAACCTGCCAATTTGAAATTTGCTCCACGATGGTGTTGGACCCAGTTACTTTTGTTATGTCTCAGAGATATGTCAAAAGTTTTGATTGGTTGGGGTCTGAGTGTTCTGTCCACAATCAATCAGAACTATAAGCCAGAAGTCTGTGATTTCGTGACAGCCCTATAGATATATATTATGCTGCCGTTAAGGTCACATAACACAGA
Organism: Dendropsophus ebraccatus; assembly: GCF_027789765.1. Taxonomy (NCBI): domain Eukaryota; kingdom Metazoa; phylum Chordata; class Amphibia; order Anura; family Hylidae; genus Dendropsophus; species Dendropsophus ebraccatus. Next base: position 64,005,212 of record NC_091460.1, on the reverse strand, counting down.
AACAGAGAGAACATGATGTAGGCAGACTTCTCGCGGCCTGTCCCCGGACAGGTATTCTTTAATTATTGAATTTCATACTAAAAGTTAGAACTTAGAAGTTAGTAACAAGTTCAACTAAGGACATAAACCCCAAAGTTTGGCTTAAAAAGACTTTGCAGTTTTGCAATCACTCACTACTTATTATGTACTCAGGGTAGGCACTCAAATTTTTAGGTGAGGGTTCCTTCTACCTGGTGAAAGTGGCTGTATGTAATAGTCAAATGGTGAGAGCTATAGGAGAAAAAGAGGGCTATATAAGAGACAAGACATGCCTCATGGGAATCTGTTACAATATTATGAAATACATATACTAGGGACGCCATCGGGTCTCCGTGACATCACTTGGCTTCGGCGGGCGGAGCGCCAGCGCGCTCTCAAGCCGGCCGCCGGAGACGAGCCCGAAGAAGACGCTGCAGGAGCCAGGTCAGGTGAGTTCCTGACAATGATAAATGGCCCTCGATGTAGCCATTCCTTTAAACCATGGATGCAGAGCCACCCATGTCTCTGGACAGTTCAATGGAAGAAGGTGCAGAGAGGATCCTGGTATCACGGTTTCCCGATCGGAGGCTTGCAGGCACAGGGAGACCAGGGAGATGTCAAGTAGTATCAAAAAGTTAAATTGTCTAAGAAGGCAATTAATTTCAAGACTATTAACTAGAGCTATATGAGAGGAAATGTAAGAAGGAGTAACAGTAACAATGGGACAAAACCTGAGCACCTGGGAGATTCATAAATATATAAACAGACACTTTCAGAAATAGTATATTTGAAATATGTTTAATTTCACATATTGCATCAGTTTAGACCTATTTATCTTATTAGAAAAACACCTTTAAAAAAAGTTTTTTCCAAGTGCAGTAGTGAGAAGCACCAATAAATGAAGTTCTCCTCCTTAGCCTATTAGCAGCAACTCTGATTGGTCTGTGCGTGTGTGCTTGCGTGTGTGTTCTTCACATTTACCTTGCAGTGTATTTATTGACTCAGAAAAAACTCTGTCTTTAAGATGCTAGTAAAATTAATGGGAAACCCAACTGTAAAAGTTAAAAAAGATCAAGAAAGACAAATATAGCAACGCACAGAGAAGCATGGGCAGAAGTTGTCAGAAGGTGATGAATGCTTCCCAGGTGCCACTGTCAGTAAGGGCTATGTGTAGAAAAACTATTTAAATCAATACAGAGTTTTACTGTTTTCCATTATACCATTATTTTTTCCTTCTCTTTCTTTGAAAAAAGTCATTTAAAATATAAGAAAGCTGGCAACTTCAATTCATGTTATTTAATCTTGGCACTGGGCTCATCTCTATAAATTTCTAAGAGTACTGCTAAAGGTGCTTGGATAGTAAAGCGAATGTCACTGACCACTCATAAGGTTTACTTGGCTGCTGCAGACAGCAGATGGTACATTGGAATACATGTACTGTATGTAAACAGCAGCAGCATCTGGGCTTCCAGTTGCCTTGCTTATTGGTCTCTCTTATGTCCTAGATTTTATAAATTCATACAGCGGTGGCTGGGAACAGACCATATGGACCAGCTCTGGGATTACTGCTACAAATGGACAGTTTAACCCATCTTAAAATGATTGCAATATCATGTATCATAACTGTATAACATGAGATATATTTGCACAATAAAAAGTTGTTACAATAACAAAACACTACACTTTATTAACTAGTAATAGTTACTGTAACGTTCATACAGTATTTCATTGCCATTAATATACAGTATTTACTGTACCCAGCAAAAATGTAATTCTTTGGTCTATTTGCCAAATCTACTGTGTACAAGGTTGTGTTGTTAATTTACGAGTGCCTTTATGACCCAGATGTAAACTGCCTTCTTGTTCCGCCTTGGACCACAATATTGGTAATAGCGGGTTCTGGGTGAATCAAAAGTTATTTTTATACTCTCTCTCCTCTTATTTAATTGTGCCGCTTCTTTCTTTGTCATCCTAATGGCATATGCTAAAGATGTTAACATTCTTGATGTGTGGAAGGTAACTCTGCTTTATTTGTACGATACCCTATCTAGACGTCCAAAGGGTTAATAATGAATAAGTTTTCAATTAAAGGAACTTTGTACAGTATGTAATTTAATAATACATAATCTATAATGTATATTACTACTGTATCTTGTATGCCTCTCATCTAGAAGGGTGAGCCACACTATTACCTAAACGCCTCCATCTTGCTCAGGAGCTTAAAGGGGTTATCCAGCACTACAAAAACATGGCCACTTTCTTGCAGAGACAGCCCCACTCTTGTCTCCAGCTTGGGCAGGGTTTTGCTGCTCAGTTCCAGTGAAGTGAATGGAGCTTAATTGCAAACAGTACATGAACTGGAGACAAGAGTTGTGTTGTCTTTGAAAGAAAGTGGCCATGTTTTTGTAGCATGGGATAACCCCTTTGAGGGTATAAACCCACACACCGTATAAGCAGCGTATTTACTGCTGCAATACACAGCAAATACGCAGCAAACACGCAGCAAATACGCAGCAAATACGCAGCAAAAACGCAGCAGATTATATCTAAATAACTGAACACAGCATCAAATCTGTACCAACAAATCTGCTGCGTATTTGCTACGTATTTGTTGAGTATCTGCTGTGTATACGGTGTGTGGGTTTGTACCCTAAGACTGTATAGCATAGCACAGAAGTTTAGACAGGAGTTCCAAGTTTTGTACGTACTTTCAGTGGCACACTATGCCTATAGTGTAGTGTACCACCGAAACAGAGCTCACACATACGTAGTCTTGGGCCAAGTAGGGCTATCAAAATTAAGAGATAGCTTGGTAAAGTGCAGAGTAGAAGGTGACTTGAGATGGGGAGGAGACAGGAGACTGACAGGAGCTACGGTTGTTAGAAAAGGGCAGCCAGTGAGGAAATGTGTAACGGTTGACTTGGAGAATGGGGGTTGTGGAGGAATGAATAGAATGGATAGTTGGATACAGACCCTAAATTTGTAAGCAGAACTTTTTGTTATCCATGTTTTTCTAGTAAGCATTGTCAGTTCCCATCCAAAATATGCAACATTATCTTAATCCATTATCTTTCAGGTTCAAAAACAACAATGGATAATCAAGAAATGTAATCCAGTAATACCTGATATTACCTTTCTTTGTTGTTGTAAACATGAAATACACTCACTGTGTGATGCAGAAGACTTAACTTATTAAACATGTATAGTTTTCACATTCCCAAATATATATTTAAAAAAAATAATTATTCAACAGTTCTGTGTGTTTTCGTGATAAATTTGTTTTTTTCCAGTAACATATTCATAGGTAGATAGATAGAGACATAGATAGATGTGTTAGAAGAGGGGGAGCCTTATATGGCGACAATATCCCAAACTTTAGATTTTTACTCGAAAAGTTGGGGGTCATCTTATACGCCCAGTCGTCTTTTATGCCAGAAAATACGGTAGTAATAATAATAGCATACTCTCTTATAAAAATTATTTTATGTACCGCTCTGGTTGCCAGTTAGCTTTTTACAGTAATACTTCTAGAAATCTGTTACTTAATTAGTGAGGTCTGCGAAGCACTTCTGGGAGTAGCCATCCCTGCTTAGGTAGCTTTTTTTTTTAAACTGACAGGCTGGTATGTTACCATCTCCAATGAACTTGGGATGTAATTTGTACACCTATTTGATCACTGTCACCTTTTCCACAGAGTGGAAGACAAAATGGCAAGTCATATATAAAATGTTATAGAATAAATTATGCAAAAGTCATATTTTATTATCTTCAACACACTTCATTATTAAAGTTGATGGTATGGGTTGTTACTATAGATAAAGTCAACTAAGCCAGGGGCAATATGCAGTCATCTCATTTTTTATTTTTTTTTGTCAAACTATTGCAGGAAAGCCTAAAGGCCATAGAAACTCCAAGGACCTAAAACCTATTTAGTTGGTACAAGAGAAGTTAAAACACATTAGGTTCTAATTAAATCTACAATTCAAACTAAAGTAAATGTACTGTATGTACATTTAGCAGAATTTCCCTGATTACTAGCTCTATACAGAATAGGTTTTATCTGGTCTACAGAATAACATGTAGGCATATCAGATAACACATAAGACAGAGCTTTTGATAAACAGGACACAGATAAGGATAAGTGACATTGGATATATCTCATTATTGATGCTTTAGACCAGATTTGGGGAACTTAAAGCTTCTGCTGTCCAGCCATTATGGGATTTGTAGTTTTGCAACAACTGGAGGACCAAAGGTTCCCCAACCCTGCTTTAAATCATAAGATTATGTATTACAATTCTCATACTATAAATATAACGCATTTATCAAGTTGTGAACCTCAGTGATACTTTACAGATATAATATTTAGTAATGTTGCCTCCACTTCTCTTCTTGTTTTAGCATTTATTGACTACATGAACCTTATCTAAACCAGTATGCTTATATAATGTTTACCTAATTCCAGGATAACCCTTCAGGCTATGTTCACACACAATAAAATGAAAGCTTAATACAACCCTTATTGTGAGTGAAAATAAAACAATGTGTAAAGAAGAGATGAAAAAAACAAACATAACAATTTCGGTATTTTGCTAAATACGGTGATAAATAAGGAGCATGTTTAATTTTTCACTTTGGTAATCAATTAAGCTTGTTATTCTATATAGGGTGTGCATTACAATCTCCCTTTAACTTCAATGTACCACATTTTTTGGCCATCATTGCTGACAGCCTTTAAAAAGACATGTGATATGTGCCATTGATGGCTATCTATAATGATCTTTATACACATTTGATTCATGCCATCAAAATAATAGATTCCAAGAAATAGAAAATCTAAAAAAAAAAAAATGGAAATCATGCCACCGATGTCAGTAAAGCCTTAGGCCTTTATTCTTTATTGTATAATGAGCTTATACATGTCAAAAAAACTCCTAGTGTATACATTAAAAAAAACTCCACTGGGGTCTATTCATGAGAAAAGGGCAAAAGAGTGTCCTTTCAACCCCTGTATGACCATTATACATTAGTATACAACAAAAAAGGAGGTATGTAATAGAGCAGTAGACTATACTATTTTTATAGATGGGATCTTAGGAAAAAAAACACCCATTACACCAATACCATATTATAAGGCTGGGTTCACACTACGTATATTTAAGGCTGTATGTTTGAGGCTGTATAGCAACCAAAACAAGGAGTGGATTGAAAACACAGAAAGGCTATGTTCACATAATATTGTAATTGAGTGGATGGCTGTCATTTAATGGCAAATATGTGCTGTTATTTTAAAACAACGGCTGTTATATTGAAATAATGGCCGTTATTTACTGTTATATGGCGGCCATCCACTCAATTACAACATTATGTGAACAGATCCTTTCTGTGTTTTCAATCCACTCCTGGTTTTGGTTGCTATGAGGACCTGACATAAGGACCAAATACAGCCTCAAATATACATAGTGTGAACCCAGCTCAACATGTAAATGATGAATGTCACTGTGTGGGATAAATTGCAGACATCCATTTAACAACATACATAATAACATCTGCAACAACATTTCATGACATATTCATTAAGTGAATGCCATTATAGCCTATGGATGTATAATACAGATATCTGTGTTAAACGCATAGAGGCAATCATCACCCTTTGGCTATTACTGCTCAGTTTAATTTATATAACATGGAAAAGCTCACATTGTATCCATTAAATGCATCTCACATTATGTTATGGGTGACAGATGCCAACCCTCCTGGCCTGTTTAACATATGTATGTTGGGAGCAGTTGCCGACATATACTGTAGATTAAACAGAGGCCATGCACTTATTGTGAACCCAGCTGTTTACTGACAGTTATCTCAGTTACAATGTTGATAGATGTCAGAAAGGAAATATAGTAATTTTAATAGTAGGTAACTTAAAAACTTCAAAGCAAATGAGATTCAAATGATTGCACAGTTTGAAAGATATATTATAGAGAAAAAATAGCAAAATTTTACTCAATCCACTGTTGTCAAGGTTTGACTATTCCATTACAATAAACAACTCGTTTCTACATGAAACACAATGAATGTTAGACTAGAAGGAATAGATAACAAATATCTATAGTCATTTTTAAAGAAAGCCGCAAACTCTGATGATTTCTGAACTGTTATAAACAGCATTTTCCAGTTCTAAACAGTGTAATTTATCCACTGTATGAAATCCATTGCGAAATCCGTTCAAGTCCCTCTACCTAAATAGTCTAATACATAGTTACAGTTTGATATTCGAGTCCAATTTTATCAGCATATTTACAGAAACAAAAAGAAATTGAAAGTGTCAGTTTCATCACCAAATTTACTAGACAGTACGCAGCCCTAATTCCATGAAAAATGAAATGCCAAAAATCCAATGAATCATCAGTAGATGCTGTCTGTAATCGTGTTTCTTTACATTTCTTTTACATTCACACTACTTATACAGAAGGAAAATGGAGAAAGACTCTAATGTGATGTTTTGTCTCCCTTAGTGTTTTGTCAGTCTGGGAAGAGAAAATGCAAAACTGTTAAATAAATCATATTATTGTTTGTTTTCAAAAGACATTATATATTTTCAAGGGATCAATTTTATGCTTTAGAAATGCTTTTCAGCAGAATGCATTTTCACTGTTAGGATTCATGCTCATTGGCACTGAGCCTGTACAGAGCAGTATGGGGTCTGATGGAGAATGTCACGATTTTTTTTATTTTTTTTTGCTTTAGGAAACATTATATTGTTTTTGATACCTGTATTTAATGAAATTGGGTTAAATAAGCATAATTTATTTTTACTATTCCTTTGCTGCCATTCCATCATTGGTCCCCATTAATCTCCACTTACTGGTCCCATCTCAACACATAAACACATACCCACTCACTGGGCGCCGTGGTGACCAACCTCAGCTAGTGATTTGGCGATCAATCATTCCTAGCCATCTTCTGTGTGTTAAGACAGGAACAGCAATCCAAGATCAATGGGGACTTTTTTTTGCTTCTTAAGAAAAAAGATATTCTGCCAGTCAAACCATTAAGATCACATTAATTCTAATTTATATAAAACATACTGCAGTGTATACATTTTACAAGACTATCATCAAGGTAGATGAATGACTGTTTAAAAGAATGCTCTGATTGGATTCAGTGGGCAACATATACAGTTTATTGCTTAGACCAGAGGCGTCAAACTTGCGGCCCTCCAGCTGTTGCAAAATTACGATTCCCATCATGGCTGGGCAGATAAAGCTTTGGCTATCAAAGCATGATGGGAATTGTAGTTTTGCCACAGCTGGAGGGTCCTGAGTTTGACCTTTGTGTCTACCACACAGCTGCATAGATCTCACATATACAGAGAGCTATGAAATCTCATTTCCCTTAATTTCCTGCTCCCTTTTCCCCACCAATGAACCTATGACAGGGTTTACGACAGTCAAAAATGTGTTCTAATGCATAAATTTTCAAAAGTCCGTTCTTGGCACTCACCATATCATGCTTCAAAAAAGTTTTATTGTAGAAGAATTATCAGAATACATATGACGGGATGTTTCGACATCAAGCCTTCAACTTTTTTTCTTACTACGAGCACCACCCTTGACACAAATGTGCCGCCTAAAAAACAGTTTTTTTTTCTAATGCATAACTTGGCATATCTCCAATGGGCTTATGCACTTTAATAGACTATAGTCTACTAGTGGCTATATTTGAGGGGAGATTTATCAAGATGCACCCCAGGCAGATTTGCTCCTTTCCTGTGAAGTACGCCAGCTGTAGCCCCCGCTCCCCTAATGGGCACATGGGGGGGTGCGCTCCCATACCAGATTTATCATGATTTACTCCTAAATCTTGCCGTATTTACGCCTAAGTCTTGCCGTATTGCCTGTGCTAGAGGCAAGGATGTCTGGCTTTACTAAGAGGTGTATGAACAGAACCATTAAATATAATGTGAATTGGGCTTAAGTTGTTCATATCCTCACCATTTGATTAAGATACTATGCCAACCTGATGTATATTATAGATTCACACAAGATGTGTATGCTGGCACTTTCCCCAGTTTTAGGAAACCAAGCTTGGACCTCACCGTGACTCTCCCTTGGTTTGTGTAACTCTACCGTAGGTGGTGCTCAGCTTGAGAAAACAGTCCAGTAAAGTCTTTGCACAAAAGGATAAGATGAAGTGCGGCAGCTCACCAAAATCGGTTAAAAGATGCTTTATTTGGACATAGAAGGCATCAATAGCAGGTACTATCCACAAATAAACAGAGCGACGGCCGTGAGCCGAGAAGAAGCGTTCTATACATGAAACAGCCGTCGCTCTGTTTATTTGTGGATAGTACCTGCTATTGATGCATTCTACAGTATGTCCAAATAAAGCATCTTTTAACCGATTTTGGTGAGCTGCCGCACTTCATCTTATCCTTTTGTGCAAAGACTTTGATGTATATTATACATGCGGTATATGACTGTAATATTTTCCCTTCTTCTACAACTATTTTCCAAATATCAAAAGTGTAGAAAATCATCTCAACACCTAATTTACTGATGAGTCGCATTGTCCTCTTACTAAAGCCTGGAGAGCTTCTAGTCATATAGTTTATTACAGACTTTATTCCACTAAAACAAAAAAAAAGGTTTGATTCTTAAATTGCTTATGACATCTGTGAGCTAGAGTTTCTGGCAATAGATCCTTATCACTATAGTTATATCCCTTGATAATCTTAAAAATAGCAAGATACATTTATTCTGTCATACGGCACAATCACAAACAAGGCAATGCGTGCACTTATTCTGAAACCAAAGCTATTTTTTCTAATCTTTCAAATTTAAAATTTGATACCCGAATCTCTGACATTAGATTACATTTTATTGTCAGTCTCTTTGCAGGGATTTGACAGAACAAATAAGGCTACTTTCAATGTCTCTCCAAGCTTATCCCAGCAAAAGCTAGAATGTCATATATTATTAGGTAATCTTTGCACATCTCAAACCATAGTGACTTATTTATATACTGGAAATGTGTCCTTAACTCAACAAAGTTAAAATGGAGCAAAAAGCAGGAAACATCTCATTATATTCACCGTTCTTTGTTCTTAAGTACTTCTTTAGTACAAAGGGATAAAGTCATAAAGTCAAAGAAATGGATACAAGAAGTCTGGATAGATTCATCTGTGACCTTCACTTCACCTTTCCTTAAGGTTAAAAAATAGTCATTTTACGTTATGTCCTCCATGGGCATGGCAAACACAAATATTGTGTAATCTTGTGTAATCTCTGCTTTACGTTCGCTCCTTTCTGTTATACTTGAAGGGAATTAAAAAATAAAATAAAAAATAGAAAAAATTATTACATATTTTACAGCTATAGGCTATGTTTACACAACGTCTTTTCATCTCCGTTTAAAATGACGTCCGTCATTTTGAGTCTAAAATAACGGACTTTATTTAGCAGCCTGACCTCCCCTTGGTGCTGTTGGCACATTATTCTAGTTTTAGTTACTAATTGGACTTTGGGTGCGGCTTAATTGAAAAGTCCAATGAATTTAATAGTAAAAACGGAGACAGAACGGTGACAAAAGGAAAACTGTGTATGAACTACAAATAAAAAACGTCTGCTGTTTGCAAAAGACGTCCGAAAATAATGATAATGTTCATTATTTTGATGCCCACAGCAAAAACGGCCGTTATTCAATATGCTGTGTGCATTGGACGTCTGTCTTCCCATTGACTTCAATGCATTGCATTGCAGTCAGTTAAATCTCGGCAAAAACAGACGTTATTTTAAACATGAAAATCGGCCGCCTTTTTAATATTTTTGACGTTGTGTAAACATAGCCATAGTTATAGCTGGACAGGATGGTTCTTGATATTTACATGCACTAAAAAATGTACCATGAGACTTGGCTTTAAGGATGTGGAACCTGTAATGTTGCACAAGGATTTTGAATTGTAATTACTATGAAAAGTGACACCAATGACATTCATATTAGGAACACCTTCAGTTATTTGCTTGGTGACTAAGCCTTTAGAAAGGTGGCTGCATAGGATGCAGTTTTATTCCCCTCATCTTATTGATAAGGCAATGCTGTAATGAGTGAAATACTGCAGAAAAAACAGACTAAGGCTATGTGCCCACTATGTCTTTTTTTTTTTTTTTTTGTGGAAGTTTTCCAGCCAAGTTTCTGTAGAAGAGTAGTTCCGGTACACGAAACAGCTGTCACGCTGCCACGCTGATTGGGAAGCCCTGGCGTCCACATCATGCTCGCCCTGCACTTGTATTGTGTAAAGCTTTTAAGAAGGTGAAATCAAGAAAACGTTTTTGTTTTTTTTGTTTTTTAACGGGGAATGCCCTCAAAAAGTTTTTCCTTCTCTTCTATATTGCATTATTGGACTAACAGTAACTATAGTGAGCACCACCATGTATATTTTTGTAAAATCCTATTCCGGAAAAAATTTCATGGGACTTTTGATTCAGATATAGTAGTGTCGGTTGCTGACTCTTTTATTGGATGCAATTTTTAAAAAAAGCATACTTCTTTTCTCTCTTTTTTTTTTACACAGTATGAACATAGCCAAAACTTGTCATTATGTTTAATTAATAAAAAATGAATAAAGTAGTCGTAATATATAATTATAAATGAGTTCTCCCAAAGTTACTCAAACTTTAGCTTGACATTTGGCCTGCTGTTTCAAGAAAAGCACATTTTTCATTATTCAGATTCCATATCTATCACAGTATAGAATGTCAAATAGTTTACAACCTACAATCATTTTTAATTAAAATAATGTCATTCTTGTACTTCATACAGTGAATTTATAAGTCTTTTGACCTACATACAGGCAAAATTGCCATCATCTGCATAGTTGCAAATGTTACATATTGTGCTTGGAGTTGGATTCCCATTGCTTGTCAACATTTTGAAATAAAATTAATAGTATCAAGCAGTTTTGAAATATAATAAGTTAGATTGTTTATGAAATAGATATTCCCATGCCATAAAATGATGAAATATTGCTAAGACACGCCATCACTTTATGACCTTTGGGAACTGACTGGGATCTCCACTGAGCCTGAGAAAGCAACACCAAGGTGCAGATTCACTGTTATGGCACTTTTATTATTTTATCCTGCAACAATGCATTTCAACAATGTTATGCAGGGAACTCCAAGACAGCCCCACTACTGTAGGAATACCTGTTTAAAGGGCTTATTCCCTTCTCCCCAATGAGAATGCAAATATTCTCTACAGAACACAGCACGTAAGGTGTATCGAAAACTTTTAGGTTGAGTTCTTAAACAAGTGATCCTCGCATACTATGTAAAAACAAATGAATTGTCACATTAAGTAAAGGCACGTTTAAACAGGCTAAGGGGGCCCTGATAATGGGTACCAATCTGGTTGTATACTCTCCTCGTAACCAACAGTAAAGCCAAGGGTGCTTTCTTTAGCATATCATCCTCCAGCTTATGCACCTAAGTGTATTACCGTACATTGGATCCACAATGCAATATAAGGTACAAAGACAGATGCCAATCAAAAGTAAAACTGGTCCCACAGAAAAAACAAGCCCCCCCCCAACTGCTCTGTACTCTGAAAAATAAAAGGTTAATGGTTCTTCGAAGAGACGGGAGAAATCTAATGTAGGCTGCAACATTAAGGGGTTACTCCCTTCCCACACATTGGCATAACAGTACCACAAGGACCCTAGATAATAAGCATATTAAGACTTACTATTACATCATAGTGATCATGTGTTCATTGCCACTGTGCCCATTATTTCAATGATAGTAAGTGTAAGCATTTATGTTCATGAGCCCTTAAAGTGATCAGCGTACAGTAACTGTAAGGTGGGTCACCAGAATCAATTCCACTGGTAGGCCCTCTGCGCTCTAGTCTGACACTGTTCCAAATACTCCTTAAAGTAAAACTGTTAGGTAATTGGGGCTTCACAAACAATTTCAATGCTGTTCTGGAGCAGAGAAAATAACTCCAGTAATCGGAACATTGCTCTGCTAACAAGTCAGGTGCCCAGACTGTTTTTTCAGCTCCCAAAGACCTGACAAATTCCCTTTAAATGTAATCCCTAAATATCTATTTTTCAGCTAGGCTTCTGTTGTTATAACAGATGTTATTTCTTTCACTGTAGTAATTGTAGGTGAGAAGAGGTACACATCCTTGAATTACAGGTTGTTCAGGTATTTTCTAGCTGTATACAGTATAGCTTTATTTGAGGTTGTGCCCATATGAGAGCTAAAACAACATGAGGATTTGCTTTTATTTTCACTAAAAGAAACTCAGTGATTGAGAATAAATAGCAAATAATCTTACAATCAGTTTTATATTATGAATAACACTTGTAATTAAAAAAGACATAATTGAAATTTCATAGATTGCTTGTTTTATTATTTGCTGTAATAAGCAACATCTCGATTTCATATCCTCTGACAGTCTTTTTGCTATGTAAAACCCGGTAATAGATTCTGAATTTTTTATCGTCTGGCTTATATGACAAATGCATTCATTCTAATAATTAGAGTGTTTTTTAATTATTTATCTGATTAGAATATTGTCCTACTCTTTCATTCAGATGCTTGCTTTTAACTGACAGCTGCATTGTGTCTCGCTGTGACATGATCTTAATATACTTTTAGCATCTCAGTATGTGTCCACCATCTGAAAACATTTTCCACATCAACAGATATTTTAATTTTTGTCAAGTACTTGCTGAGAGAGCAACACTTAACATATTGTATGCATAATATATGAATTATTAATTTATTTATATCAAATTGCTGTGTATGAATTACAAATGTTAAATCCTAGCACGCATTATCATATAACAAACATGTCATCTAATTTATGCATTAAATTCATGATGCACAAACTCCTAAGTTGAATGCTTAGAATCTATGCCAGAATGGTATTGACAATAACTGCACCAGAATAATGGTGCATGTTAAGGAACATAAATAATGGTGTAAAAAATCTGTTAAAATTTTGTAGATTTAAAATTTTCACATAGTAAATGCTATGCCCCCTGCTCCCTTTTTTTTTTTTTTTTTTTTTATTCAAGCCTTCATACTTAAGTACCTCAAATCTAGAAAAAGACAAAAACTTTCTTGACCCCTTCATGGCATCTCAGTCTGATATCCTATAGGACGAATTACTAACTTTGTCTTGTGTTAAAGGAGTTAACAGTTAAGGTAGAACACAGGTGCAATCACACACACCCGTAAGAAAGAAATGTGCAATCACACACACATAAGATAAAAAGAAAACCTGTAGTTTAAAAACATTGCTTATGGTTTATTAAACATGCAGAAGAAATATCAAGTTGTGGTAATGATGAGCTATTAATATTTAATCCTACGAATCTGTAGGTATTTATCCAATAATCTATACCTGGATTGCTTAAAAGACTTCTCTCCTCCAAAAAATGTAATTAGGTCCTTGGATTATTTTAGTATCTTTGATGTGAACTATTTCTTGTACTTTGTAGCTATTTTCGGCATCCCTCATTTAAAATAAAGTCTTACAACTGCTACTATCTTAAACATTGCCATGGAAACTGTCATTTCAGGTAGTGAAAACCTGAAATTTGATAACCATGAAAAAAAATCATGAACAAAATGTTTAGTAGTGGCCTATCCACTCCAATTTTCTGTGCCGTTATATAATTTTCTTTAGGTATTAGTTCTCATTAGTCAGGAATTTCTGTTTCATTGAAGTAAAAGTTTCTAAATTTGTACCTTCAACAACTGGCGGCCGAGTAATTGTTCAGCCATCAGTTGTCTCCCACAAACGACGCTCATCCTCCCCAATCACGTTTTTTCTATATGGAAGGGAGGATTAAACCACAACTAGTGTGCTTTGAATTTATCTGCAATTTATCTCTCCTAGAACAAAGGGGTTTTTCTGTGATTTTCCATCACCCCTAACACTTATCCCCCCAACATTATCTATTGGTGGTCAGTCAGGAAAGCCCAATGCACCCTATACAAAATCCTAAACACGCCACAAATATCTAAGGTGTATGGGAACCTTAACCCCTTTAAGACCGTGCAAATTTTCATTTTTGTGCTTTCGTTTTTTCCTCCTTGCGTTTATAAGACCGTAGAACTTCCTTTTTTTTACATACAGGACCACATGAACCCTTATTTTTTGCGCCACTAATTGTACTTTGCAATGATAGACTTAATTTTTCCATAAAAAATGCTGCGAAACAGGAAAAAAAACATTTGTGCAGTGAAATTAAAAATAAAAGTTTTTTTTTTTTTATTTGGGGGAGGTTTTGTGTTTACACCATTTGTCCTAAGGTAAAATTGACATGGTATCTATGTTTCTCAAGTCTGTAATATTACAACAATATGTAACTTGTGTGACTTTTATTTTTTTTAATGGCTTTTAAAAAATTTAAACCTTTTTTAAAATCTAAATGCTTAAAATTACTCTATGACCATGCTTAAAACACTTTTATCCTTTGGTCTATGGGGCTGGTTGAGGTGTAATTTCTTGCGCCATGATCTGTACTTTCTATCGGTACCTTGATTGCGTATATGCGACTTTTTGATTGCTTTTTTTACAATTATTCTGGATGTGATGCGATCAAAAATACACAATTTTGCACTTTGCCAGATATGCTTATGCCATTTACCGTGCGAGATCAGGAATGTGATACTTTAATAGTTTGTGTGATTACACACACGGCGATATCAAATATGTTTGTTTATTTATTTTTATTTATAACATGGAGAAAAGGGAGTGATTCAAACTTTTATTAGTTTTTTTTTTTTTTTTTTTTTTTACACAGTAATTAGTGGGCTATTAATAACACCCGGGATTGCAGCTGTTAAGAGTGAGGTTACCGTGCAGCCCCGCTCTGAACTCCCCTACCCGACCGAAGACGTACAATTACGTCCTTGGTCGTGGAGGGGTTAAAGGGGAACTCCTGAAAAAAATTATTTTTTTGTAAGAATTTAGTTTCAAAAAGCAATATATGTGTAATTTACTTCTTTTAAAAAATCTCAAGTCTTCCAGTACTTATCTGCTGCTGTATGCCATGTAGGAAGTGGTGAATTCTCTCCAATCTGACACTCTCTGCTACCACATCTGTTAATGTTAGGAACTGTCTTTTTCACTTTGGACACTTCCTGTCATGGACAGAGTTGGCAGGAGATCACTGTGCCAGACTGGAAAGAATACACCACTTCCTGCAGGACATACATCAGCTGATAAATACTGGAAAACTTGAGATTTTTAAATAGAAGTACATTACCAATCCATATAACTTTCTGACACCAGTTAGTTAAAAAAATGTTGCTGGAGTTCCTCTTTAAGTAAACTTTGTGTTGTCACATGGAAACAATGCCATGCCCACATGCAGCAGACAATAAGGTGAAAGATTTGACCAGTAATACTATTGCACTGTTGCATTATGCATCTATTGTCCATTGTGTTGGTATACAGCAATGCCACCTATAGAACATACCCTTTCTTTATCATTTAGATATTTCATAAAAATAACTTCTAGTTTACATTTACATTCATGTTTACAGTAAAATAAATTCAACCCCTAGACGACCTAGGACGTATGAGTACGCCCTGGCCACCTGTCACCAGATGACCCTGGGTGTACCCGTACCTTCTGAGTTGTTGATGTGCTATGAAGCACGCTCCAGAGCGGAGCACACTTCACAGCAGGTGGGGATTGACTACAGTCAGTAGCCAGCCCCTCACCCTTAATGACAGGCTGCAGTGATCATTAACCCCTTAAACTCTGTAATCACAGCGTTTAAGTGTAGGTGACAGAAGCAGCTCCTGTCACTTACCGTTCCTGTCACTTACCAATTGCTTTCACGGACCACCAGAGGTCTCTTACCTTCCTCCGTGCGGTCCAATCGGCTTTCTGCTAATTGAGTCTGCCACAGGCAGGCTCAATCAGCAGAGCGCCGAAAACTAGGGGTGAGGGAAGTTCGGTTCGATCCGGGGAACTTTCGTGAAGTTCGGATTCGTACGAACCGAACCTAAAATGAACCTTGCTATAACAGCTGAATAATTGCAGCTACACTAGTGGGAGTCTGATATGGTATAGTTTCGTTTAGTTGCAGTTGCTATTACCAATGAAAAAAATTGAAAAAAAACAAAATGCAAGAATAGTGAAATAAAAATTAGCCAAGGTGTAAGTGATTACACAGGACATAGGACACAAAGTTCCTTGGACCCAGTAGAATGGAAAATAGACATTTGACAGTGGAACCAGCAACAGTAATAGTGCTGTATTGGACCCAGTATGGTTGAGAACAGACAATTGACGGAGGAGGAGGAGGCAACAGCACTTGATTGCACCCAGGCCAGTATGGTTGAGAACAGACAATTGACGGAAGAGGAGGATGTTCAGCCTTGGAGTGGTGGCCTGGGAATCCTCACTGATGATGTTGTTCAGCGCACTTTCCAGAACACGGACGAGTGGGATGATGTTGTTGATCCCATAGTCATGCCTGCTCAGAAACAGAGTCGCGTCCTCAAAAGGGATCAACAATTGGCACGACATGTTCAAAGAAACCTGTGCACTATGAGGTTTATCACATGTGCCATACAAGGTGTATGACTTTCTGCTGCACTGCAATCTTCTCCCATTGTTGGCTACAACATTTCTCACTGTTAGTTGACATGGGGTCAGCCATTCATATATCTCCTCCCTGATGGTCCGGAGGAGCTCCTGCCCACTGTGGCTCCGTTCTCCCAGACTCACAAAAAGGAGGACAGCCTGAGAGCACCGGGCCTGACATCGTTGGTAAGACATCGGGGCAGGTTGGACTGCAGTCAAAGTGGCGGATAGTTGCAAGGTGGTGGAGGCAGAACTTGTGCAGAACTGGACTCTTAAAGCACCAGGTAGGTAACAGTGGCAAGAATGGGCCAACTTCCTGATGGTCTTCTGGGAGGATGTTGACCCAATGGGCAGTAACAGACATGTACTGCCCTTGCCCATAATTAAAGGACCAGACATCAGCACTCGGGCGCATGGTCTTGGACACCAAGAATGCCAATGAGTCACCAACATTTTTCTACACAACTGTGCAGTGATGGGACAGCTGCTGGGACTTTTGTGTGTGTGTGTCCTGGAACAGTGATGGGACTTTTTTTTTTTTACTTTTTTTGTTGCGGCTAAACAGAGTTCTCCTATTTTATTTTTTGAAGCTTTCTTGTAAAGATATTAACTGAGAGATTTCACTTAATAAAGTAGATCAGCTTGAACACTGAAGTTGCTTGCATGTGTCTTGGTTGATACTTACAGAAAGCTGTCACATTACATTTTTGATTAGGCAGCACCCAGGTATATCTGAGGAGACTAACTTAAGGTCTCACACTAACAGGAGTGACGTTACACATCTTGATATTCACAGAAAACCAGGATACAAGGGATTATAGGAGTAATGATCCCTTGTATTCTGGTCTATTCTGTGATTTTATTTGTTATAGGTACTTTAACCAGATTCGTTACGAACTTTTTCAGAGTTTGGTTCGGTGCCGAACCGAACTTTTTGCAAAGTTCGTAACGAATCTGGTTTGTTATGGTTCAGTTCGCTCATCCCTACAGATAACACTGATCAATGCTATGCTTATGGCATAGTAATTATCAGTGTTTGCAATCTAATAATTGCATGTAAAAGTCCACCAGGGGAACTCAAAATGTGTAAAAAAAATAATAATAATAAGTAAAAATGTTTTTAAAATTACCCCAAATTCCCTCCCCAATAAAAGTTGTAATCACCCCCCATCCCATTATATAAATAAAACATATAAAAATAAAGAAATAAATAAACATATTATATACTGTACCATAGCGTGCATAATTGTCCGATCTATTAAAATATAATATTTAACATTATGCACGGCGAACAGTGTAAATGAAAAGTGAGGAAAAGCACCAGAATTGCCAATTTTATGTTACATTATACATATAAAGGAATTAATAAAAAGTTATAAAAATGTCGGATCTACACAAATATGATAGTAATAAAAACTAGAGATCATAATGCAAAAAATGACACCCCATACAGTCCCGTAGGTGAAAAACTAAAACCGTTATAATGTGTATGTAAATGTGTATGTAATGTGTATGAATGTGTGTAAACCTGCATATAGTTGTGTTCGGACTGACCTATAGAATAATGGTATCATGTCGCTTTTACCTTTTATTGCGTTACATAGACACAGGAACCCCCCAAAAGTTACCATACTGCATTCTTTTTTTCCAATTTTACCAATTTTTATTTTCATAAATGATATTTTTGGGGTTTTGTCATACATGTTATGGTAGACACACACACATCAAAGAAAAACTGATATTTTGATTTGGTTTTATTCTCATACTGTCTGATGTTATTTAAAGCAAATGTACCATTATGACTATGAAAATCTTTATTTTTCAGTACCTTATTCAGTCCTTTTTTCAAAATGCTGCCCAGATCCTGCAATCAGTGCTGGTGTCTTCCTGTGCACTGGCCCTACTCTATGCACTGGAGGCGGGCTCAGCACTCCCAGTGTGATGATATCCCCTCCTCTCTGAGGAGTGTCACAGAGGGAAAGGGCATATGGTCCCATTGGGGGCGCTGGGCCAGCCTCCAGTGCATAGAGCTGAGGCGGTGCATAAGAAGAAAATGGTTCCAAGTGCAGAAATGGGGCAGCATTTTGAAGAAAGAATGGTGCCACTGGAATTTCCACAACGATGCTGGTAAGGTACTGAAGAAATTCATAGTTCTGATGGCACATTTGCTTTAACAGCAGATAATGGCCGTTATTCGTATGATAAAGGCTGTTAAAAAATAGCTGTCCTTAGTTGCTGTTAAATGGTCCAAGATAAACAGACATCAGTTTGACGGCTTGTGAACATAGCCTTACTACTAAGGACTTTTTTTCTATGATGCAATTGCTTTAATCAGGTGTAATAAATACCCCCAAAGTCTATCAAATACCTGGTCTAACAGTTGGCAACAATGAATATTTCTTTCAGTAATGATGATTATAAAGAAAAACATACAGTGAAGAAGCCCGCTAAGCCTCTAGCATTTATTTACTTGCTAATATCATATTATAATATTTTTTCTAATTATGTACTTTTATCTTCGAGAAATGAATTAATGGTTTCTTTTAAATTACAAATTAACCTTTTGTACTGGAGGTTTAAATTAGAATCTGTTAATAATATTAGAAACAGAAAAAGTCATGAAAGATGTGACTGTATTATATTAATGAAGGTCCTAAAAATTATCTTTCCCCGTGTATATCACTCTGTTGCTTCAGAGCTGTGTAGAAGCAGTTCACTTTGGTTAAACATTCAAGTATTAATGTACTCTAAAGTGTTTTTGCTTTTAGATTTTTATATTTGGTGTCAGGTGTCAGTTTTACATTTATTAATATTATTATTTTTAACAATGTAATAACAGAATTAAGTGAAAGGCGACACCAGTATATAGATACTAGAATTCACAATAGCTGATCAGAGCAAAGATCCCTCCTTTCGCCTTACACCTATGCAAATGTCACTGAGCATGCCTAGAAAACTCCCCCATATAAATGAGTAGAGTCTGCTCCATAAAAGTATACAAAAAATAAAAATATGTATAACAAACAAGAATTAGAAAAACAAGATTAGAAAAGGTGGTTAGAAACAATACCATGTTCAAGTATCCGGCTGTAATCAGTAGAAAAATGTGGGTGAAACATTCACTTGAAAACCACTTAAGTAAATTACATTGATTATCTTGTGACAGTGACACCTTTTAATTGGTGATGTATATGAGGCAGAAAGTGACCAGTTAAAGTGATGTGTTAATAGCAGGAAAAATTGCCATACGCCATAATTTGATAGTCAGACTAGATCAGAGAGCTCGGTTAGTGTTTACTACAAGCTGTCCATGGATGTAAAAACTGTGAGCTACTCATTTTTCCTTTTTAGTAGTCTCAGTGACTCAACACCATCTGCCATATTTAAAAGTTGGAAATAAACTAGAAGAGGCTGGGGACTTCTAAGCTTTTAACTAGACTTTGATTGTTTAAAAACAGTTTTTACCTTTACACCTTTGCCATATTTTTTCAGATTTGAATATATCCATTTGCATCCAACCAATGCTTAATAACTTTTAAAATGTCATTAATTTCAATAGATTTTCTCTTCATCCAAATCTAAATGTGTTATAAAATGGATGCATAACATTAAGACCCAATACCTTTTGCACTTGCTTGGAGGTCTATACTTGTTTATACTTTTTCCAACCAGCTGTCGTTCTGAACTGAACTGGGTTCACGCTAATATGTCTCTATTGGATTTAACCCTGATTGCTTTTAAATCCAGTATAAAAATTTAATGGGCTTGTAGAATGGCCAGTGGCTTTTTTTTTTTCCTGATAGCCTGAAAAAATGTTACCAGTATGACTGCTAGAGCTGTCAACACAGCCAAAGATGTTATGTTTCTGAATATACTTTTATAACATTGAAACTTATTTAACCAATTCTAAAATAGGCTTGGATCATCATAGTAGGGTTAAAGGTTTGACTTGATGGCTGCTTGTCCTTTTATAACCTTATTAAAATGATGTTCCAAAAAGATAAAGTTATCATTTAAAAGTATCCATAGTGGAAGCAAAAAAAAAGGTGCTAGGCTGCTGTGGGTCCCGATCACTTACACTGACAGGCAGGGGTAAAATGCATTTTAAATGCAGCTGGGAATCGTTTAAAGTGAGGACTTAAAGGGGAACTCCACATAAGGAAAAGTTGCTTTTTATTTAAAGTACATTAAAAGTTATATAGATGTGTCTATACAATGTATTACCATATCTGTGTGGCTCTGCCACACTGGTAACTGATAGAAATCCAGGAAGTAAAGAAAAATGGCCTCTGGGCCAATCCATATTGTCTCCTGATCCCACTGCTATCCCCCCTTTAGGAGACAAATATTCCATTCCTCTGTCTCACATTGTGTGTGTTTGCTAAGCACAGGCTGATGATTCTGAGAGGGGGCACAGGAGGCTTGGATGGATTCCCCAATCCCCTGAATGATTTACCATCTCTTACTAGCCAGAAGTAGGTGCTGCAACTTGACTGTTTTTGCAAAACTCTGCAGTGAAGTTAGGCCTATGTTCGTACATGTTGGAGTTTCATTGCAGCACTGCAGCATCCTCACAAAAATGAGGCAGTAACACAATTAAATGATGCTAAACGACAGAGAGGATCAGAGCCCGCACTGCTTACCGCACCTGGAGAAAAAAAATGAGGCATACACAGTATATCCCATGTAAGATAATATCGGATAAAGCCCTTATTGTGGGGCTCAACTTCAAAGATAAAAGATGCTTGATCCTAATATTTGAGAGATTAAAAGAAAAAAAAATTAATTAAATTAACAAAGTTCTTTACTTTATTCCAATATCAGTGTTACAGGTAGAGAATACAGCGTTCTGTGAGGGGGGAGCACAATAAAATGATAAAGTACTGCAATTCAGTAACACAAAGAAACTGCAATGTGTAAACAACCTAGATGTTCTGCGACAGATCTGGGCGGGGAATGGGCAGGGTGGAGGACTGTGATGAACAGCTTAGGGAAAGCAATGCACTCTGAAACGTAGTACTGTGTACAACTGCTCAACCAGGAAGTACAGCCACACAATACAGAACAAAGACCCCCAAAACAAATGGATTTTTAGTAGTTGTAAAAAATGGGATAGATAGGTAAGTAACGCTATTTGCTTCTGCAGAAGTTTCATTTTTCTTTTTTATTTCAACCTGGAGTTCTCCTTTAAGTCTCAAGCCAGCTGCATACCCCCTTATGTAAAGGTACTTGATTTTGGATTAAGAGGTTAAAGGGAATGTGTCATTAGAAAATGGCATATTGTTTAAATCACACATATGTTAAGCACACTTTTTAAGGATGGTTGTTTTTTTTTTTTTTTTTTTTTTTACTATCTGTATTGTAGGATAATAATAAAATCTTTCGGCTTTTATTTTGCCCACTATTTAAGGATATGCCAAAGGTGAAATTTGTCTTTTTTTACAAAGTGAGTTTTACTAGAGGTACAATTTTGGATAATTCAATTATACCTTTTTCTCTTACTGAATCGGTCAGCCTTTTATATGGAAAACATTTCTTGATAATGTTTCCTAAATAGTATTTTTCTTAAACTTTAATTAAAATCTATTGTTTAAAAAATCTATTATAACCTTCATCTCATGTTTTACATGCAAATGTGAGTGACTGTAGACCCAAAAATGAGGAATAAAAATAATTAGTTCATGGAAATTAAAAAGGTGTCAACCTAAATTACAGCTCTAATTTTGCTGCGAGAATTCATTATAATAGTGTTAGTGTTCATTTTAATTTAAAACCATAATTTCACCTCTCCATATGAAATAAATGTAGAGAAGTTAAGTTATTTTAATAATTCAAGTAGGAGGCTGTACTTGTGAATATCAGGGCAGGTTAAAATACTAGTTCTCAGCAGGATGAAGACAAGCTATAATGTTATATTAAGGAATAATCACAGATACAAACTTACACATCTGTATTCAGTAGATGTTGGATCCCTGAATACCTCTAAGTGCATACTGTAGATTTTACTGTGATCTATAATTGTAAAAAAAAAAAACTAACTCAAAAGAAACTGCTATGCACACCCCTTATGTGTGTGTCTATGAAGGCATTGAGCGTTAAAAGTAATAGACTTGTCATCTATTATATGAGCTGGCCAAGGTTTTAGAGTAACTTGATGACTAAGTGGTTGGCACTGTTGCTGGATTTCAATAGGATACATTTGCAGGGATTCTCTCTTAATATATGTTGTCTTTATGTATCTGTGTTTCCTTCAGTCCCTGACACAGCTCCTTTAACCCTTTAAGGACCAGGCCCAAAATGACCCAGTGGACCGCGCAAATTTTAATCTTTGCGCTTTTGTTTTTCCCTCCTCCCCTTCTAAGATCTCTACCACTTTCAGTTTTCTATCTACAGGGCCATGTAAGGGCTTGTTTTTTAGAGATATAGTTGTACTTTGTAATGGTGTCTTTCATTTTACCATAACATGTATGACAGAATCCCAAAGTTATTATTTATGAAGATATAAATAGGTGAAATCATAAAAAAGAATGCAATGTGGTAACGTTTGGGGGGTTCCTGTGTCTACGTAATGCACTATATGGTAAAAGCGACATGATACTATTACTCTATAGGTCAACCCGAACACAACCATATGCAAATTTACACAGATTCTCTAATGTTATACATATTTTTTTAATGAAATTCTTTTTTTTGGCAATTATTAATAAAATGGGAGTATTGTGACGCTTATAACAGTTTTATTTTTTCACCTACGGGGCTGTATGGGGCGTCATTTTTTCCGCCATGATCTCTGGTTTTCATTAATTACCATATTTGTAAAGAGATCGGACGTTTTGATCACTTTTTTTTTTTTAATACATAATGTAAAACATAAAATCGGCAAACGCCATTCAACGTTCGCAATGGCGCGGATTATATTTTAATAGATCGGACAATTACGCACGCTACGGTATATTATATATTTATTTATTGTTATATGCTTTATTTATATATATAGTTGGAAAGGGGGGTGATTTAAACTTTTATTGGGGGAGGGGCTTTGGGGTAGTGTAATAATGTTTTTTACTTTTTTTTTACACATTTTAAGTCCCTTTGGGGGACTTTTACATACACTTGTGTGATTATTCACACTGATCAGTGCTATGCCATAGGCATAGCATTGACCAGTGTAATAGGCGTTCTGCTCCCGCTCACCGCACGGAGGCAGGTGAGAGACCTCCGGCGGTCTGTTTTAACGATCGGGACCCCCGCAGTCACACTGCGGGGGTCCCGATCGGTAAGTGACAGGGGACTCCCCCTATCATTCACACTTAAACGCCGCGGCCGGGCGACATTTAAGGAGTTAATGACATGCTGCAGCGTGTCGCTGCAGCCGGCCCCCACCTCCTATGAAGCGCGCTCCGCTCCGGAGCGCGCTTCATAGCTCAGGACGTACCGGTACGCCCAGGGTTGTCTGGGCACAGACTTCCAGGGCGTACCGGTACGTCCTTGGTCGTCTAAGGGTTAAACTTCCTTGAGTTTAAAGTTTTACTATACTTTTTGCTGCATTAAAAGAGGCATACATGCTAAAGATGAGAACATAAGGGGAGATTTATCAAACATGGTGTAAAGCGAAACCGGCTCAGTTGCCCCTAGCAACCAATCAGATCCCACCTTTCATTTTCCAAAGAGTCTGTGAGGAATGAAAGGTGGAATCTGATTGGTTGCTAGGGGCAACTTAGCCAGTTGTTTCACTTTACACCATGTTTGA
Source organism: Dendropsophus ebraccatus (assembly GCF_027789765.1). Taxonomy (NCBI): domain Eukaryota; kingdom Metazoa; phylum Chordata; class Amphibia; order Anura; family Hylidae; genus Dendropsophus; species Dendropsophus ebraccatus. Next base: position 63,980,823 of record NC_091460.1, on the reverse strand, counting down.
TAAATCTCCCCCATAGTTTTGCCTCTTTATAAATCACTGGTCAGACCACATATGGAATACTGTGTACAGTTTTGGGCACCGGTATATAAGAAGGACACAGCTGAACTGGAGCGGGTGCAGAGGAGGGTGACATTAAGGGAATGGGTGGGTTACAGTACCTAGACAGGTTATCAGGCTTGGGGTTATTAAGTCTAGAAAAAAGACGTCTTAGGGGGCGATCTGATTACAATGTACAAATATATGAATGGACAGTACAGAGATCTTTCTAGTAGTCTTTTTTTATTTCTAGGCCTTTGACCATGACAAGGGGGCATCCTCTACATCTAGAGAAAAGAAGGTTTCCCCATCAGCACAGCTGGGGATTATTTCCTGTAAGAGCAGTGAGACTGTGGAACTCTCTGCCACATGATGTTGTCATGGCTAAATCATTAAATAAGTTCAAGGGAGGCCTGGATGCTTTTCTTGAAAAATATAATATTACAAGGTATGGGCATTAGATTTCCAGTGATATGTTAAATCAGGGAGTTATTCTGATTGCCATTGGAGTCGGGAAGGAAATTTCTCCCTGTGATGGGTCAATTGTCATCTGCCTCATAAGAGTTTTTGCCTTTCTGTGGGTCAACACAGTAGGGTTTCTCTAGGTTTAATCTGATGGACTCTTGTCTTCTTTCAACCTTATAAACTATGCTACTATGTACAGATGTAGCTAAGTTAACAGACTTGGTGGGTTAATGCATCTAGTTAATTGACTACCTGTCCCTTATGTAAAGGTCCCATACATCTACTTTTGTCAGCCATAACCACTGCTAGTGGTGGGTTCGGACATTGACATAATGCATAAGGGGCTCTTCCGAATGGCCACCAACACACTGATAGAGGTCGAGTATTATGGAAAATCACTGCTTGACCCCTTTTCTCTGGGAGAGGTAAACCGCAGTCAAAGCGATCTAGCTGTGGTCTACTCCTTCCCATGGAAAACACTGAAATACTGGAAAATTCCTGTGTATTGGTAGGAGGGGGTCAGTCGGGATAGATAACTGTTAGACTGTCAGTTACTTAAGGTGAAATGGGACCTTAAAGAGGCACTGTTGCAAAGAAATTAACAGGGATTGTCATCACAAGCAAGTTAGCAATACACTCTCTTTATGTTAGGACTCAGGTCACAGAGAGTTGCAGGAGAGACACGGACACTGTACCCTAAGCTCAGCCCTGCCCACTGTCCCTGCCTACTTGCTGCTTTCTGCCCTAAAATGGCAGCAGGCAACTGGGCAGTGGTCCCTGGCCTGTACACGTGAAACAAAAAGACAAGACAAACACAATATGAATAGTCAGCAATTCAGGTCACAACGGTCGGGCAGCGAAAGTACAAAATCAGGATCCAATAGGCGTAGTCAAAACATAGGCAAAATTGTCAGGGGCAGGCAGAAAGGAAGGGAGGTCAGAAATACAAAGCAGAAGGGTCAGAACAAACACAGAATAGCAGAGTCAGAAGCAGACAGAGACAGAGACAAACTCAGTAGACAGCCAAGAGTATACAGACTGGGGTAGTTATATAGGAGGTCAGGGTTCTGGTCCAGAATACAATTGGACCTTCCCCCTGATCTCCAACCACAGACACCTGACCACAAAGCACATCCACTGGCAGGAAGACCTGTCAGTCACAAAAAGAACCAAAACAAGATTAACCATGAAGTGGCCAGACAGAACTCAGCAGGTGAAGTAAGGTGTGTCCATGAAATCAAATAAGCAGACAAAATAAACCAGTGTTAAGACTAATGCAAAACAAAACACAGAAACAGAACAAATACAAGAAAATCAGCACCTTCTCGGTTGTGCAGCACGAGCCGAGGGACGCGTCAAGCTCCACAAAGATACATTCCTGACGCTTTATTTATTTATTTACAATTTCTATGTTTACATTAACAATGTTTATATGGCTGTAATGTTTACAAAACTCCCATTAATATCAATGGAAAGTACACAAATTGCTGCTAAAACAAGCTGGAGGGGGTCTGGAAGCCTTGATTAATAGATGGGAATACTCCTTTCATAATATTCTTAAAAAAAGGGGATATTTTGGGATATGTTGACCCTTTAGGAATGATAAGGAAAAGTATTGCACTGTGACTTAACACATGGCTTTCTATGATGCACATGTTTGTCATAGTGCACCAGGGAATTAATATGAAGAATACACATTTAGGTTTTCCCTAGCAATATGTTTCATAAGAAAATAAACAGGTCATTGTGAAACTAGATTAATTGGTTTGTCTCAGTAAAAATATAATGACTTTAGAATCTTGGGTATAATTTACTTGGCATGAATTATATATTTATCTACTTTCAGGGAGGATAACAAAAATATGTCATGAGCTCAACTAAAATTCTTCATTCGCATACGGAACATTAAATTAGCCCCTCTGGTGAAGCTCTATGATAGGATCATTTAAATCAATGTAGCATCTAACTAATAGGCATAGTCATCAGTAAACAACCTTCATCTTCCTTATTTGTTTGAATGATAAATTAAAGATATGCAAGTGTGTTATAGATCTGTACATAATCTAGTATATTATATTCAAAGCTGACTAACACAATGTAAAATCAGTGTGCTTTTATGGAATTTCTATTTAAATGGAACCGGAAATAATAAAATGGATGATGTATAAGCAATGAATGAAAAGCATGTTAATAGAATAGAGGGGATAATAGCATGAGGGTCAGTATAATAGATTGATTTTTAAATCTGTACATTGTTTTTCATGCTGTATAATTTCCAATAAAGTTCAATAAGAAAGCTCAAACTATCGGTGTGTTTTCTTCTCCTAGCTACACTTTATAATACAGTCACCAGGTGTCATAGGTTATGTTTACACAAAGTTTTTTCTTGTCCGTTTATCATTTTTAAAATGAGGTCCGTCATTTTAAGTCCAAAATGACTTCCGTTATTTTGAGGATTGGCCGTCTGTCATTGCTATTATAGCTGCTGGTACATTATTTTGTTTGGGTTTACTTATTGGCCTTTTGGTGTGTCTTTTAATTAAAAAATCCATTGAATTTAATAAAATAAATGGAGAAAAGACAGTGAAAAAAGAAAAACTGAGTGTGAAAAACTAAAAAATAACATCCGCTGTTTGCAAAAGAAGTCTGCGCAGATAACGTCCGTAATTTTATACACTGTGTGCATTGGATATCTGTGATCCCATTGACTTCAATGCATTGCATTGCTGTCAGTTGAGTCGCGGCAATAACAGACGTCTTTTTAAATAAAAAAAAGAGGACGCCTTTTCTCTTTTTTTGACAATGTGTGAACATAACCATAGTAAAAATATTTGTGTTTTATTTATGCAAGTAGAAAGTAGAAAAACATAGACAGTAGCATTTGATGCTAACCCTAATGTTAGGAATATGACTTTGCGCTCATTGGTCCGTGCCGAGCGGCTAAGGAAGCGCTGAGTTTCTATCTGTGTTTTTTGCCACACCCGCTTCTCCTGTCAGACTTCTGGCAGTGTAGGGGTTACTGCACTGCTAGATCTCCTCAGCTGAGCTTAGTGCTGGGATCAGGGCTGGTCCGACCAGATGTTAAACCCAGTCTCTGATCCTAGGTAAATAGCAGCTGACTGCTTATTTTCCTGCTGACTATTAGAGTTTACTCACCTGCTGAGCTCCCTGTTCATTTACTTTGTTCTCTGTGTTCCTGACCTTCTGCGCCTTTGTGGTTGTCCACAGTCGCCTAGGACTGTCTTGTGGCAAGTAGGCAGGGACAGTGGGTGGGGTCAGCTAGGGATCACTGTCTGTGACTTGTCAGACTGCCTTTGCTATGCCATACTTAACACCTAATCTTACGTTTTATTTAAATAATCAACTTTTTTTGCATACCCTGCTGCAACTTTTGCATCTTTATATGTGTAACTGAGGCCATGTTCACACATCAAAAAAAGAGAAAAGGCGTCCGCTTTTTCTATTTAAAGAGACGTCTGTTATCACAATTTAATTGACTTCAATGGAAAGGAGAGAGAAAAAAAAATCAATAAAACATTGAATTTCCTGCATGTTTCTGGAGCAAATAGCTTAATGTTTTTATTTGTTACTACGCAGACAATGGTTAAGTGTGTTAGTCTAAAACAATAAAATATACATTTACCTCTACAGGATGGCATGGGGAATTTAAGAATAACCAAGAAAGGAATAAGATTGGAAGGTGTATCTGAATTTCTTCTTCCATTATATGTGAAAGAAATACAATCTAGAAAGGTAAGTGCCATTCTAGTATCTTAGGTATATATATAACGTTATGAAGGATTATTAAATATAAAAAATTTAAATATGGTAAAAACAGACAGTAAAGATATTTTAGTAATTTTTTAGTTTGTTTCTGTGGTATTTTTATTATTGTTACTATTTAACAGAGAGATTATGCTTGATTTAATCATATTTAATGTATGAAATTATTAGGTATGACAGAAATGTTGACAAGATCCAAGAAACTATTTCAATCCCTTTATTCTCTTTTTTAAAAACACTATGAGGCTTTGTTTCCATTATGGGAATGGGCTGCCATTTAGCAGGAAAAGTAGGCTGTCTATTGATAATGACGGCCGTAAATAACCATCATGATCATCTTCCTAAAAGAAAATCCTGTATTGGGAACATAGCCATAAAATTAGGGTCTTTTTTTTTTCTTTTAAGTTAAAGTAGCACTGTCATAGAAGAATGAACTGTGTATTTTTTAAAATCGAACTATGTCAGAGAGGAAGATCTATAACATGTATTTCCAAAAAGAAAAAAAGTGGTGAATGTGTACAGTTGTGCAGAGGTTAATCTGTATAATATAAGAATAATATAAATTTGGAACTTATGGTTTTGTATGAAATAAAATTGATTCATGGCATGAACTGTTCAGTCATTATAAATGCTATAGTATAAGTCTAGGTTGACACACTGTAAAATAAAAGCAAAACATGGCTGTAACACAGAAAGTTTTCTCATTTAGGCTATGTTCACACTGTGTATGTTTCCTGCCGTAGTGCGAACCGCGAATATACGCACGTAGTTTTGAGGTTGATGCGTTCACTTGAAAGTATACGATATACGCCCGCACAATGCACACTACGTATGAGCTTATGGCCGGATCGTATACGGCGCCGTGAAAAATGAACAAGACCATTCTTTGAGGACGGAAATGTTCCAACTCACGGCCGTGGATTTCCATGCAGTCCCTTACGAAGTACTTATTTCAGCCAAATTGAACTAGATTTTTTGATCCAAAAGGTTCTGTGTGGTTTACGGGGCTGGGTGAAGATTTCCAAGTAAATGACCTGCCTCAGATTGCTTCGAAACAAGCTAGGGAAGCATAACTGTACTACGGGCGTATGTTCGCGGTTCGTACGCATCCGGCCGCATGTCTACTTTTCCCACGCCCGTAGTTTCAGCCGCAAATGTACGGCGGCTTATGAAGTGCGGCCGGACTTATACGAAGTGTGAGCATAGCCTTAGGGTGCGTTCACACCTACAGGATCCGCAGCAGATCTGCAGCAGATCCGCAGCAGATTTGATGGTGCAGATTTGATGCTGTGTTATTTAAATGAAATCTGCTGCGGATCCGCAGCAGAAAATAAGCTGTGGATACAGTAAGTGTGAATGTACCCTTAATCATTTTCTAGGCTATGTACCCACAATGTCTTTTTAGCTTTTCCAAATACTTTATTTTCGTACATTATCAGGGTATGTTCAGACGCAGTATTAGACCAGCCGTCTCTGAAAAGATAATCAGGATGATCTTTTCGGCCGCAGGGTTCTGATGGGGGCGCATCAGTACGCGCTCGCATCAAAACTCCCCACAGCACACTCTGGATCGAGCGGCCGGAGCCACTTGCTCCATAGTGTGCACTGACAGTGTGCACTGATATGTCAGTTGTTTGCGGCGCCACTAGGGATCCCGGGCAGAGTGTATACTATGTGTATACCCTCCGTCCGGGATCCCATAGACTGAGAGGTAACGTATCTTTTCGTAATAATTTTTTATAAATTATTTTACAAAAATTTACGTTTTGTGAACATAGCCTCAGATATGATAATAAAAATATATAATAATGTAAGGTTATACATTACAAGAAGAAAGGGTAACTAATCTCAACAAAGATGGTCAGAGGGACAAAGTGGAGCGCTGAAAAGCTGAAGATTTAGGACTGTTTCTTCTCTCTGAAAAACCCTTTGAAAACTGTTTACCGAGTAACCTGCATTTTTTTACTGAATTCCGCTCATTGGAATACTGTATGTATTCAGCATTGATACCACCTATACAGAGGTCAAAATGACCCACTTTTGGCTCCCATCAGGTAATATGGATAGATGTACCAAATGATGAGTGACCTCTCCCGGTGCTGTTCCAGACTCTGCTACACACCAATTAACATGACTGTAAACCTAGAATTCCAGATGTTTTTGTCAAACTCTTTTTACGAAAAATAATTTATTTTTTTATCTAAAGAGCTTTTTGTTAAAGTGTATTGTAAATTTTCAAAATATGTACAGGTCACATTGTGGGCAATTCAAAATGTATCTTTCAGCCATTTGATATTATGAGGTTTTGTCTTTCCAAGCTCATTATAGTTCCTTATAATTTTATTGTAACGCACGCCTAAACAGAAGTTTATAAAAGCTTTCAATGATAAAGGTAATAGGCAGACACACTTCAAAATACAATAATATTTGTGAAATTTCAGATGACATATTTGAAGCCATAAAATGCTAAATGTTTTTTTTTTATTATTATAAAATATAGCAAAATAATGTTTACCAGCATACTAGTGATAACTTTTAGAATACTCTAATTCCACATGTTGTGTATCGATAAAAGTTGGATCCTTTACAATCCAGTTTCCTAAAGCTAGTATGAAATACTGGGAAAATGCATTTCTACAGCTTCAACAGGCATTTCTGGAACAATAAAAAAGACATTTATATCAATCAAAAAGAGAGACTGCATTTGTATGCAGCGTAATACTGTGTAACATAGACAGGCAAAACATTAGCACTTCTGTGGATTTGATAGATTATATTTAGAAAAATAAAAAGTAGGAGTATTGTCCCATAGGAGATGAATAGTTCCAAATGAATCTCTGAGGTATCAGTTGACTTTTTTATTTCCTTTATGTTTTGGAAAATGAAAATGTTACATTTTCAAGGGACTTGAGCCTTTCTTCCATTAGTAATACATCAACAATACATTCTCATTCTAGCTACTCTTTCTCTTTTTTTTTTACTCTGGTATAACAAGGGAAAAAATAGCCTGATTTTTGTCAACATAAGGTGCATGGCTTTCTCCCGACACTCTCCTGACATGGGCGAGCGTGATGGGAAATCACTGCCGACCCTTTGTTCTAGGAGAGAGAAGTTATTCCAATAGAAAACACAGTAACACTTAGCTGTGAGGGGGAGGACGGGGGGGGGGGGGGGGGGGGGGAATGGAAGAGATAACTCTCTCAGATGACCGTCATTGAAAGGATATGGCCAGCCTTTACCATACCTTCACATGGAAGTTTTATTTGCTGAAATTTTTATTATCTCACAAATAAGGGTTTGTTTGTAGCTTGTATGCAATAGCTGTACAAAATATCAAATTTTCAACATGTAAACATATGTACACCTGAACTTGGTACCACTGTTGACTAACTTCTTCAATTCACCTGGTAGTCTATAGGGCCTTTAGCTTGGGGCAACTATTGGCCATATGGCTATTTATTGTCATATGTAAAAGCCCTGGCATTCAGATAAATAAGAAAACACAAGTTTATTGGCTGATGGTTAGAATTGTACCGTCCTGGGTTACTCGACCCAAACATCTCCTTCTATAAAATGAAGATGTGCAGCCAATTATGTCTATTTTTTATATCCCTAACTGCACAATAATTAGGTGGTGTAAAAAGGCCTTTAATGAGGGCCTATCAACTATATAATCAATCATCATCAGCCATCTGTATTTGCTGCTAGTGAAGATTAGAAACTAGAGATGAGCGCGCTTCATAGGAGGTGGGGACCTCACCGTTAATGACAGTCTGCAGTGATCGCGCTGCAGCATGTCATTAACTCCTTAAACAGCTGCGGCGTTTAAGTGTAAGTGACAGGGGGAGTTCCCTGTAACTTACTGATCGGGCCTCAGTGTGATCCGTTTGTTGATCTGCTCACTGAGCCTGCACAGGCAGGCTCAATGAGCAGATCGCCTATCTCACTGAATAAATGCTATGCCAATAGCATAGCAATGATCAGTGTAGTAAATGAAAGTAATGTATGTACAAGTCCCCCAAAGGGACCTAAAATGTGTAAAAAACAGGGTTAAAATCACTAATACACTACCCCAAAGCCCCTCCCTCAATAAAAGTTGAAATCACTCCCCTTTCCTATTATATAAATAAAACATATATAAATAAATAAACATATAATATACCGTAGAGTGCGTAATTGTCTGATCTATTAAAATATAACAAGCGTCATTGCGAACGGTGAATAGTGTAGGCGAAAAGAGGGATAAAAGTGCGTGGATTACCAATTTTTTTGTTACATCATATATAAAAAAAAAAAATAAATATGGTATTACTAAAAACAAGAGATCATGGCAGAAAAAATGACATCTCATACAGCCCTGTAGGTGAAAAAATAAAACCGTTATAAGCGTCACAATAATTAATTGCCAAAAAAAGTCTTTCATTAAAAAAATATATATAACATTAGAGAATCTGTGTAAACCTGCATATGGTTGTGTTTGGGTTGACCTATAGAATAATGGTATCATGTCACTTTTACCATATAGTGCATTACATAGACACAGGAACCCCCCCAAATGTTACCATGTTGCATTCTTTTTTACGATTTCACCAATTTATATCTTTATATTATATATATATATATATATATTATATTTATAAATAATAACTTTGGGATTCCATGATACATGTTATGGTAAAATGAAAGACGCCATTACAAAGTACAACTATTCCTGTAAAAAACAAGCCATTACATGGCCCTGTAGATAGAAAACTGAAAGTGCTAGAGATCTTAGAAGGGGAGGAGGAAAAAACTGAAGTGCAAAGATCAAAATTTGGGCGGTCCACTGGGTCATTTTGGGCCTGGTCCTCAAAGAATTAAAGAAACTCTTTATTTCATAATAAAATGTATTGAAAAGCAGAAAAAATATTTGTGGGCTGAAATGGGAAAGAAACCTGCACTTTCAAGGGATTGGTATTATTTTTTATTGACACAGATCGTAGGTGAGGGGTTAGACAAATCTGTATGTGGCAAAAAGAAATTTATTTTTAATGTAATTAACATTATTATTATGTTTTGCTTTTTTATTAGAAAAATGGGAAAAGCGTGGAGAGTAGATTTAAACTTTAAGGCAAGTTTATCCTTTTTTTTTACAATACAATAATAATAATAATAAATTATTATTATTATTATTATAAGTAGTGGTGGTAGTAGTAGTAGTAGTAGAAGTAGTATAGCACCAACAGATTCCGCAGCACTTTTTTTTTTTTTAATACAATAGAGAGGTATAATATGGGACTATGGGACTATGATAAGCAGCTATTAGTTTGCTCATACTCATCAAAGCTATGGTAATGCATAGAACTGATCAGTAACATTGGTCCTCTGCTGCTAAAGTCTTCCTAAGGCATACTTATAGGGGTTCTCCAGTGAGGGGGGCTATTTTGGGATCTGGCCATGGAGGAGGTGGCTGAGAGAAAAGACGTCCACTCACCTCCCCGGATCCAGCGGCAAGTCCCGTATCGCGGCGCTCCGGTCCCCGGTTCCCATCCGCTTCCTGGTGTCTGACGCGGGCTCGAGACATGACGTCTCAAGCCAGTCAGTAACAGAGGCGGGATCTGAGCGGACTTGAAATGGATCCCGCCTCTGTCACTGACTTTCTGAGCGGACTTGAGACTTCACGTTTCGAGCCTGCATCAGACACCAGGAAGCGGCCTGGAACGGGACCCACCGCTTGATCCGGAGAGGTGAGTGGAAGTCTTTTCTCTCAGCCACCTCTCCCTGGCCAGATCCCAAAATACCCCCCCCCCCCCCCGCTGGAGAACCCCTTTAATCAGCAGTGGCACTATAACTAGTGCAGAGAGCTAGTAAAGGCCTCTAGCTGCAATAATACCCAATCAGCACCCCTATATTGTGTTGTGGGAGTGCCAGTTGGACCCCTGAGAGATATGCCCCCTGTTATTTCCCTCTCTGCATGCTGGAATTTCTATTGATTGGAACATGTAGTGGGTTAAACTGTCAGAAACCGACTGAAGTCCACTCCATGTAGTTGAAGACAGGTATTAGCTATAACATACAGCTGGCACCCTGCATATGCTGGGGCTAAGTTCCATATATCATGAACTTAATAAGGGGATAGCCATACACCAAACATCTGTACATGCTGATGGGAGACAAGTAGGGCTGTTTTTATAGCACTGGTATGGAACACTAGTAATTGCATTACTGTGCTTGAGCAGCAGGGAAATATGATTATAGTTGTAGCATGTACAGAGGGAGAAACTGATAAACATTAAAAGCTTTTCCTGGGCCAAGTGTCTATGAAATGTATGGTTAAGATTGGCACTGCTTCTCTGAAGATTTGGGCCTCCAACACATTCTTTTACTTATACAGGAATTGGAAAAAAAAAAAGAGGAAAAGGCTCTACAGAAACATTTGTAAAGAAGGATTTCTAAGTTATAGGGCTATTGCACTTACCTGTTACAGTTCTACTGTACATCAGGTATAACACAAAGACCTATATTAATGAATCAGCAGGAGCTACAGCCATAGGTCCTCCTTGTCATCTATTGTCCATCTAGCAGTGAAGCAAGATAGAATTAATACGGTTCAGGGAAGAAAAAGAGTGCTGCACCTCACACCTATGGCTGATACTAGTACCTCTTGGCTGCATAAAAAACATCAGAATTCTGTATGTGAATTGATCAAGCCACACTGCCCCATGTACCTCGTGCAGGTATCTAATACACATGGGTCCCTACACTAAGTCCACACTGTGCCGGTCAGTGACCACCACCCCCGCAGGCGTGCACAGTGAGGGAAGGGAGGCCATGTAACGGCCCTGCAACCCCCATGCCACAGGACCAGACCCAAAAATGCCACACCAGAACCCAGCCAGCACCACCGGCGGAGGAAGCTGCCCCCAAACAGCACAAGTCTGGATAAGGTATTGCACTCACCATAGCTATCACAGATAGAATGGGACAGACAGGAGGGATTGAAACCATGAGCAATCAGGTGTCTCCTGCTAATTGCAGTCATGTGGGTCTTACAGGAGGAGTGCAAAACACGGAGAAAAGAGAGAAACAAAATACGGTTCAGGGAAGAAAAAGAGTGCTGCACCTCACACCTATGGCTGATACTAGTACCTCTTGGCTGCATAAAAAACATCAGAATTCTGTATGTGAATTGATCAAGCCACACTGCCCCATGTACCTCGTGCAGGTATCTAATACACATGGGTCCCTACACTAAGTCCACACTGTGCAGGTCAGTGACCACCACCCCCGCAGGCGTGCACAGTGAGGGAAGGGAGGCCATGGAACGGCCCTGCAACCCCCATGCCACAGGACCAGACCCAAAAATGCCACACCAGAACCCAGCCAGCACCACCGGCGGAGGAAGCTGCCCCCAAACAGCACAAGTCTGGATAAGGTATTGCACTTACCATAGCTATCACAGATAGAATGGGACAGACAGGAGGGATTGAAACCATGAGCACTCAGGTGTCTCCTGCTAATTGCGGTCATGTGGGTCTTACAGGAGGAGTGCAAAACACGGAGAAAAGAATAGAGATAGAATTAATGCTGCTATCATGAAGAATGGATCCTTTTGCTGGTGTTGCTCTAAAGTTTTGGACTGAACAATCTCTTAAAACTAAAAGTATGTCTTCATGTAATATCCTGAAAGGCTAAGGGTTTAGTGCACAAACCAAGCTCTTTATCCTGTATGATTGATAAAATACATGGTAAACAATGAGAGCTTCTAAAAAGGGAAAAACTAAACATAATTTCAAAATGATTATAGTTTGTGTGAACCATGTCTTTTAAGTAACAGCAGTAACAATTTACTAACATTACAGCTTATAATCAGTTCTGAAAGGAATAAATAGTGAGTATAAACTATAGGATTACCAATCCATAACAATATTGTTAGTGTAAAAACAGATACTGATAAACAAAAAAATTATAAAAAAAAAGAAAGAAAAAATCTGCATGAAAAGTACAAACTGATGTGTATACTGCTATATATGTCTTTGTGTGGGGACCTAGGCATTGTGGTGGGTATTGCAGCTTGTGAAGGTGTTATAGCAGCATTTTATCACAACATCAAAATTGATGTGATGTTGAACTAAAGAAAATTCCAGCATCTATTAGGATAAAACTCAAGCTTTATTAAAATGTCTATGAAAAAAAATCATCAAAAAAGAAAAATAAGTGTGCACAGCTCCACAAATTAAAATAAAGGGTAGGTGCAAAAATCAATATGTTCAATTACTGATATAGACACAAACAAAGCAAACATAACATAAAAGATTATGCACACTAAACCACAAGAAAATGAGAAAATATATACAAAAAATCTTTATTACATATACTGCCAACAAATAATTAAAAATATTTAAAAACATTCAAACATTTTTTTTATGTTTTTGTTTGAATGTTTTCTTTAATCTTTATGTCGGTTTGTACTATGTAGACTTTGGGAAATATGCAGTTTCAATGTTGAACTAGGTAGTTCCGCACTGAACTTTGCATTATCTGCCCGCCCCATTGTACTGAAAGGTGGCTAATATACAGCTGCGCATCCTCTGCGGGTTATAGGCAGCAGAAACCAAAGAACAACCATTTATGGATGAATGCACTATAAACAATGCTAGGTAACCTGCCTTTCAGCAACAGGTGGTGTGAATAATATATGCTATGTTGGACATGTTTTGGCACTAAATTCAAAGATGGGGGGAGATTTATTAAAGAGGTGTACAGTAGAACTGGCTTATTTGCCCCTAACAACCAATCAGATTCCATTTTTTTATTCTTCACAGATTCCTTGGAAAATGAAAGGTGAAATCTGATTGGTTGCAAGGGGCAACTGGGCCAATTCTACTTTATAGCAGTTTGATAAATCTCTTCCAGGGTTTTTTAAATATATCCCAATTGAATATGAGTATTTGCTACAGGATTATCCTATAAATTTTTGGTGTAAGGCTGGGTTCACACTGCGTTTTTCCAATCCGTTTTTTTTCATTCGTTTTTGCAAAAAAAACGATGAAAAAAACTGATGCATTTGTGTGCATCCGTTTTGATCCGTTTTTCCATTGACTTCCATTGTAAAAAAAAAAAAGGATCAAAACGGATCCTTTTTTTGACAGACACAAAAACGTAGCTGACACTATTTTTGTATCCGTTAAATAAACGGATCCGTTTTGATCCATTTTTTTTTTACAATGGAAGTCAATGAAAAAACGGATCAAAACGGATGCACACAAATGCATCCGTTTTTTTCATCAGTTTTTCATCCTTTTTTTTTTTAAACGGATTGCAAAAACGCAGTGTGAACCCAGCCTAAGAGGTAAAAGTACTTTATTTTATTGGGGACTTTACTATGATGGATGCAAAAGAGGAGTCCGTGGAGCCTCATTGAAGAGTCTCAAAGCACAGGACTAGCCAGATGATGGAGACTATGATGGAGACAGTCCTGTGCCCTCAGGTTCCCAGTTCTTCCAGTTACTGGGGTGGTGCGGCTCCATATGAAGTGATGCCTGGGTTTGGACACAAATTCCAACCCACTTTATGGTCACAGTAGTAACATGGCAGAATGGTCTTTTCTGCCACCAATATGGAAGAACTGCCACATTGCTGATGTCAGTGGCCAGGTCATCCTTCCCTCTTCTGGACTACCGATGCTGCCGCCTTCTGGTACTCATTGAGTACCAGAGCCTTTCTGACGTCTTTTGGCTGATGCTGTACACGAACCTCTTTTCCCTTCTGACCTACAATCTCTGGATGGAACCTGATGCTGCGTCAGTGTAACACACAGCTTTATGCTCTTATGATGATGCTGATGATGTCATTTGTGGACGTGGCTTTCAAGTATGTTCTGCGACGTGATCATCATCGTAATCTGGGACAAACTTGTCCTTTCCCAAGCTTTCTTCCTCCAAAGCCATGCAGTACAATCCCATACTACATCCAGGAGCTGCCCCTGACTGGCTCTCCTCACTGCTCTGTGGCATATCAACTCCTGGAGTCTCAATGCTTCTTCCATATTCCTACCTCTCAGGAGATTTCTCCAATAGATCCGCCAAATCCAGTGTCTCAGGGTCTAGCCAATCTGCAAGGCAAATCAGGAGCTTTCTTGCTGACGGTACTTGCAATTGGAATTGGGTGTTAGACACCCAATCATCACTCTCGAGTCTGTGTTTGACTGGGACCACCTTCTGTGCCATCTTGGCCACTGATAACTGCCGTACCCTGACGTACTTGGCGTGCTTTGATATCTTTTATTTTAAAATAGAACTAAACAGTCTTTTTTTTATTTTAATGCAAAATGTCTTAATACCACCCAGTGACTTGTTATGCACACCCAAAGACTTGTTATTATTTACCTTCAGCAACTTGCTATAATGCACAACCTGCACCCTGCTGCAACATACTCTCCACTACACATATGCCTACCTCCAGAAAGTGGGTCACCCTATATAGAGAATGAAAAGGAGGTGCTGACATCACCAAGGGCTTGCAGCTGATTGGAAAGGTGCAAGGGATTTTGGATAATCCCTTGCTCCCGCACAGTAACAGCACTATAAAATAACAAGTTCGGCCAGCTAATCTCTAGTTGTAATTAAAGTGCATAAAATATTGCACCCATATCTGCATATGTGGAACCCATATGCAAAATAGCTCTCACATTACTCTACTCTCCACTTTTCTGAAGCCACATCACTTTTTCTGATGTCTTATCTATTTAAAGGGGTCGTCTGAGATAAACTATGAATCTAGTCTGCTGCTCGGGCTGCGGAGGACTTAACAGTGCCGCATACTTGCCCCATTCCACCCTAGTTGACAGTTCCTGGGCTGCCACTATTTGCAGCTATTAGCATTTTCTTATCCACTGATGTGCCATTCCTATTTGAATTGGTCACTCAGCGTAGTCAGTGTAAAGGCTATGCTGAACGGCCATGCTGACAGTGGTGAAGAGCAGACAGCCCAGGAACCAGCAACTGCTGTGAAGTGGAACAGGTAAGTATGCGGCACTGTTATGTTTCCCACAGCCCCATCAGCAGCCTAATTTATCCTTTGTCCTTGGCAACCCCTTTAAAGTCTTGCACAGGGGTAACAAACTGTGACCCCCCAGCTGTTGCAAAACTACAATTCACACTATGCCTGGACAGCCAAAGTTTTGCCATTCCTGGTCTAGGGGAAAGTGTTTATCCAAGCTCCTACCATACCATGTTAAAAACCTATTCAAGTAATGGTGATTTTTCAGGGGCACATTTCTCAAGGACTCTTGGATAAAGGTGTTCTCTATATAAGATTAGTATATGTTATTGAATATGTCACAAGTATTTTTATATCTAGTTGAATAAGATATGGGGGGGATCACTGAATTGATCTTGTCTCTCCTGTTAGCTGACCTCTCTGTCAATAACCTTCAGCTCTTGTTACTTACTATAGCTCTATTGAGCATCCAACAGTCATTTGACAATCAGTAGCCCAGAAATATCCCTCATCCTACTAAAGAAATTACAATTATTAAAGCAATTTCCCTATAGGAAAACATGGTGTGTAAATGACATTATTGTATAAAAATGTTAATGTAAATCAGGAGACTCTTATTTTAATCCATCACTCCAGCACCAATAGACAAGCTAAAGCTCACAGGACATTTCCTAGGAGTACAAAAGCCCAGCAATATTCAGACCCTTCTATCCTATTACTGTATAGATTGACAGTCAGAACATTGCTGAGTGTTTGCAGCTCTGAGAATTTTCCCCGTGAGCACTGGAGTAACAAATTTAAATAAGAGTCTGATTTAGGATAAGAGGCCCTATTGTACACTACTTTTACTACAGTCAGTAAAACCTGTAGGTCCCCTTTAAGGATCAGGTCAGTTTTCATCATTTTATTCTCCTAAGCTTCTGAAAGCCGTAACATGCCATAAAATGCAATAAATAACGTGCACACATTTTAAATAAAATAAATATGGAACAGATTCTTTAGCATAGACTTTTATAAATCACATTTTTAGAAAAGGAAAAAAGAAAGAAAGAATTACTTCTTCCTTCTGGATCCACTTCTTGCTTTGACTTAAAAAACACAGTACAGTTCTAAGCGTAGAAGTAGCATAGTAATTACATTAAAAATCGTCTTTTATTGACCCACAGGTAAAACAACATCCATACACAGGCATAAAAAGCTGAAACACGTTTAGACGTGTTATAACCTTATAACCTTTATATATGATTGTAAGGGAAACAAGGAAAACATGCTTTCCTGAATCTACATCGGGTGGACATAATGGAATCACACACACTAAGCTCTATGGTAAACCCAGCCTAATTTGCAATAGCATCTACAGGCAGCGCCACCTGGTGGTAAGAAGGACATGTGATAATATTACCACTGAAAGACTCAATAAATATACATAAGATATTTTTTGTAATTGAAGCCTTACTGAGATCCGGAGCACAAATTCAATATCCAATATGCCTCTCTATTTAGAAATTTATGCTCCCAATCCCCACCTCTAAGATTTTATGTACCTTTTCAATACCACAAAATGTTCAATTTTTCCATTATGCATTTAGGTGAAACGTTGTGATGCACCTGACATGTTAAAACTCCTTCCAAAGATATCATACAGGTGGTCCGCTCTACTATACCCAGTTAGTTTATGAGTGTTGATGGCACCTCCCATAACCAAATATCTATATAGGAGCAGGTTCACACTGAATTTAACTACTTGATTATGGTACAAGCTGTTTCTTTCTTCTTCACATAAAAACTGCAGTGGTAAATAAAAAAATAATAATAAAAAAAAAAACTGCAATATGTGCCAATATCCTTAAAATTTAAAAGTTAGAAAATATGGCGTGCATCACCATATTCTGAACCTGAGGCTGACATCTCCAGAAGTTGATCTGGCAGAAGGAGAAGTATTAGTCCTTCCTTTAAATTGCTCATTCTTTTTAATACATTTCTACATTTCTGGCTTTGTTCCTGTGTGACACTAACCGTATAGCTGTAGTTTTTATTGGAAGCATTTTGGAAAGATGGGATTTTTTTTTAAATAGTTTTTTTGTTCTTTTTGTTTCTGTAATTGCACAGTGACCAAAATAATGCATCTGTGGCATAGATATAATTTTTTTATACATTACATTCTCTGTTAAATAATAATAAACTATGTTAAATATACTGTATATAAAATCAGTGAATGCAACGAGCTGTAGGCGATATGCATTTTGTACTTTTTTTCCCCACTACCTGTCAAGAGTAGGGATGAGCAAACTTTTGAAAAGTTCGGTTCGGTTTGATCCCCCGAACTTTCCTGAAGTTCGGGTTCCGAAAACGAACCTTGCAATAACGGCTGAATAATTGCAGCTACAATAGTGGGAGTGTGATAGGGTATAGTTTCGTGTAGTTGCAGTTGCTATTACAATGAAAAAAGTGGAAAAAAAATCAAAGTGCAAAAATAGTGAACCCCCCCCTCCCAAAAAAAAACCCCGTTAATGGTTAATATATTTAATTAATAGAACATATTTTCATTGTAATAAAGTTACTTTCGTTGTTCAATAATTTAATTAAAACGATTCCATCATTGTGCAATTAAATATACTGTTAAAATAAATATATATATAAATAAATGTATATTTATATATATTAATTTATTTTTTTACAGTATATTTAATTGCACAAGTATGGATTCGTTTAAATTAAATTATTGAGCAACGAAATTAATTTTATTACAACGAAAATGTGTTTTATTAATTAAATATTAATTATTACAGGAAGCTCTATTAAGCCGTTAATTCAAATACCCGGTTATAGAGCAAACTATAATAATCAATTTGGGTCTGGTCCTGTGGCATGGGGGTCGCAGGGCCGTCCCATGGCCCCCGTTCCCTGGCTGTGCACGCCTGCGGGGTTGGTGGCCACTGACTGGCACGGTGTGGACTTAGTGTAGGGACCCATGTGTATCAGATACCGGCACGAGGTACATGGGGCAGTATGGCTTGATCAATTCATACACAAAATTCTGATGTGTTTTATATTTAGCCAAGCGGCACTAGTATCAGCCATAGGTGTGATGTGCAGCACTCTGTTTCTTCCCTGAGCCACATAATAATCAATACTTTCCTTTAATTAAAACATCAAATGTTTCTTCTAATTATGCTATCACAATAGCATTATTAGAAGAAACATTTTGAATCATATGTGCGCTCAGCTGATCAGCTGATCGGATCAGCGCATATATAGTTAGCGGGTCCGCAGCACAGTGACTTCATTGTGCTGCGGACCAGCGAAGAGGACACATGGGGGTGAGTATAAAGCTCTCCCCACCCCCTCCCCTGCACTGCACCCATCCCAGCAAGGAAGGGGGGGGTCACTTAACCCCTTCCTTGCTGGGATGGGTGCAGTCTGACATCAGTCTGGACCCGCTTATTATATGTACGCTGAGCCAATCAGCTGATCAGCTGAGCGCACATATGATTCAAAATGTTTCTTCTAATAATGCTATTGTGATAGCATAATTAGAAGAAACATTTGATGTTTTAATTAAAGGAAAGTATTGATTATTACAGTTTGCTCTATTACCGGGTATATGAATTAACGGCTTAATAGAGCTTCCTGTGATAATTAATTAATAAAACACATCTTCGTTGTAATAAAATTAATTTCGTTGTTCAATAATTTAATTTAAACGAATCCATACTTGTGCAATTAAGTATACTGTAAATTTATATATATATATATATATATATATATATATATATATATAAATATACATTTATTTATATATATATATATATATATATATATATATATATATATATATTTATTTTAACAGTATATTTAATTGCACAATGATGGAATCGTTTTAATTAAATTATTGAACAACGAAAGTAACTTTATTACAACGAAAATATGTTCTATTAGTTAAATATATTAACCATTAGAGGAGTCGGCATTATTGCAGAGGATCGCTAACCCCTTAATGCCGATTCCGCTAATACTGTTTCCCTGCTTTCCCAGATGTATTCCAGAGGTGTTTGCATCATTTTTTAAAGATGTCTTTGATTTTTTTAGTTATTGTTATTTTAACCAGATTCGTTACAAACTTTCTCAAAGTTCAGTTCGGTGATGAACCGAACTTTTTGCAAAGTTCGTAACGAATCTGGTTCGTTATGGTTCGGTTCGCTTATCCCTAGTCAAGAGTAATTCTTGCGGGAAAAAAAAAATGAAAAATGCAGAAGCTAATATCTTTAGTAATAACACTATATTAGAAAGTTATATATCTTGGGGTTTTATTTAAATACAATTTTCTGATACTGGAAAAATCTGCAAGCCTATTTACATGCAGATTTGCAGATTTTGCTTGGAGTTGCAGACATTGGCTCACAGCTAATGGGGCACTAAATAATGCAGGGCAGAGGGAGAAAGGGTAGCCAGGAAACTGGTGATGGTGTGGCACCTCAACACTTTGACCCCACCTCTATGACACTTGTGCCCAAGATTCTGATTTTATAGCTCACATAAATTTAATTTTCAGAATAGGTATGCCTATTTTAGTGCCTCATTAGCTGTCCATCCCTGCAGCTCATAGCATACACATGGGCTGACAGATTCTCTTTAAATATAGCAGCTCATTGATTCCAAGTTTCCATACTCAGCCAATACAGTTGATGGTAATGATGATGGCAATCCTTCTGAAATATTTTATGCATAGGTCCTGTATATGAAAATTAAAGTGTAAGTAAAAAAGTAATGGCACATTACTGAAAACCAAGATTTTTATATTGCATCAATTTAGTACAGGCATTTGCATGTATATAAAAATACAGTAGTAAAAAGAGTTCAATAAATGACTTGCATTTTCCTAAAACCAGACCTGACCAAGATCATAATTTTAACTTGCAAACACACGTCATGGATAATTTCCTATAAAAGCATGGCATAATCGTTGGGAAATTTAATCTCACCTTACCCCAAGGGTAACAAACTCAGAAGTTATTCATACTTAGAAATAACCTCCCTGAGTGCAGTTCTATCAAGTATTCATGATTTAATTTTTTTTTTTTATAATTCCAGCTTTTCTGGAGAGCACAGCTTGAAAATCCCCAGAGAAACATCATGTAAAATTTACCAGTGAACCGTGTGTAACTAGGTATATTATGCTCAAGCCCTGTGCGTTCTAATCTCTGAATGCTTGGAAAACACAGAATGGTGTAAAATGACAAAATTATAAAATTTGTGTAATGATGAGTGCATGGCTATATCCTGGAACTAATAAGTAGGAAAGGATCAGTAGTTAATGTAATGCAACAGTTGTAATTATACTGTATAATATTCTACAGTTTATTCTGTACATCATACCAAACCTGTTACATGCAGAATATAGAGATGTATCCTTTCTTAAAGTGATATTCTGGAGAAACAAAGTTTTTTTATGTATTGTTGTGAAAATGTATTTATTATTATTATTTATTTAAAAAAAATTATATTTCCATTGTATTGCAGTAGTAAAGGGCAACACAGACCCTCTGCTGTCACCAGTGGCTGTGTTAGAAACTGCATGGCTTTAAAAGCTCTTTTCCTGTCATAGTTATACAGTATATGTTATATGCAATAATGAATAGACATGCATATATGCAGCAATATCAGTAGTGTCAGAATCGGGGCTCTTCAGTTCCCAACACAGCCACTGGTGGCAACAGAGTGGCCGTGTTACACCTTACTGCTGTCAGACAATGAAAACATGCAAAAAGTAAAGTAAAAGTGTAACTTTGGAGCTAGTATATATCCAGAGGTACAATAAGCACATGTGGGGTTAAGCTAGCCGATCTAGTGTTAAAGACATACTGAGCCACTGGTACATAAAATAGGCTTTGTAGATTGTCAACATTCCCTGTATACTTCTGTATCTTTACAAAGGTTTTTATATTTTGGCACCAATGTGAAAAAGGCCCTGAAAATCCACAAGTGCTATTACATATTTATTTAGCTATAACATTCAGATTTATAAATCAGTATTTTGAATGTAATTTTGTACACTGTACACATTTTGCATATCATGGAAGGTTGTATTACTGCGATTTATATGAGAAGTTCTAATACAAGATTTCTTAATAGAAGTTTTATTGTATAGCTTCTTTATTATAAGAACAAGAAAGAGTTTTGTGTCTTACCTAATTTTGTCTGGTTCCAACAAGTAAAACACATAATAGAGAAACTTTTTACATGACGGAAAGCTGGGAACCATGTATTGAATTTATTGATTTGATAAAACAACTGTATACGATTCATCTAAAGTAGACGGCACAAATGAAATCTAAGAGCTCAGCTTACAAAGGCTGTTTAATAAATGTTTGATCTCCCTCCAGAAATTGAATTTTGTATTATTTAGTGAATGGAAGTAATTGTTATTTTTTACTTTTCAGCTTTCGATTGTCTTGTTTCATGTTACTTTGAATACTAATCTTCAAATTCTCAAGGCAAATATATTAGAATTAATTAAATGTTTTAGGAAATATTGAACAACAGCTGCAATGATAACACCCAAGCCTACACAGGAATCTATTTTAATTATCAAGGCTAAGGTTGGGATCATTGAAAAGCCAAGCAGTATCTAATAGAAAAAGAAATGTTTACTTAGAAAAAAGGAAATTTCTACTAATGAAAGAACATTATTTCCATTACCTAAATCCTACAACAAAAGACAGATATGAAGACTGAAAAAATGTTCTCAAATAATTTTGAAAAAATTAAATTCAGTATAGTTTAAAATTGAGATTAGTCATCTTTTGGCTGTTTTCAAACTCGGCGTGTTTTCGAGAAAGTGTCAGAAAAATACCATTGGTCGCCATTTTTCGTACAAGCTGATCATCCATGCCGCAAAGATTCTGACAGTGACGTGTATTCCTTAAATCATTCCCCAGTTACCGAGCTCTCCTTCATTTTGTATACAGTATATGCAGATAAGCACTCCCAGTGCACTGATATCTCACACACCACAATCACAATTAAGTCTGTCGCAGGCCTTGCTCTGCACAATCTAATGCAACTGCATTAGCTTCATTGTCAGAGCGGAGGGACACACTTGATTCTAAAGGCAGAATGTCACAGAGGGGAGGAGATATAGGTGCACTATGAGCGCTCAACCCCAAACTTGCATATATAAAAAAAATTATCACAAGATCAGGCGGCAGTGTGAGGAATTGACAATGCTTCTTTTTTATTTAATGTTTGACAGGTTTTTTTTAAAACCTAATTTCAGCGTTTTTTCTCGCTCTGTTTTCCCTTAGTTGCATTAGTAACGCAACACATAAGAAAGACCTCACCCTGTTAGTTTATAGAATGGGAGGACACTTTAATAGACACTATATAAGGTGCCTCAACCTCTGCCCACTTTGTGTATTTAAATTTTTATTAGCAGACTGATTAAGGCTATGTTCACACGTAGTAAGACACCGGCTGTCCCGTGATCCGGCCGGGTCATGGAACGGCTGGTGTCAGAGAAGATCATCCCGGCTGGTACTGGTACTTCACTGCCGCTGAATTCTGATGTGGGCGCTAGGGATCCCGACCGGAGTGTATACTTTGTATACACTCCGGATTCTCTTAGATGAAGCACTACATAAGTACTGTAGTAATCACGGCCATTGTAGCAAATGGGAAACAATGGCCGTGACTACTTTGGTAGTTATGTAGTGTGAACATAGCCTAAAGGTGTAGTTCACAGAAAGAAAAAAAACTTTCAAATCAACTGGTGCCAGAGATTTGTAATTTACTTCAATTAAAAAAATCTCAAGTCTTCCAGTACTTCCATCAGCTGCTGTATGTACTGCAGGAGGTGGTGTATTCTTTCCAGTCAGACACAGTGCTCTTTGCTGCCACCTCTGTCCATGTCAGGAACTGTCCAGAGCAGTAGCAAATCCCCAAAGAAAACCTCTCTAGTGCTTTGTAATGCATTATTGCAGTTCCAAAGCTAAATTTCTTTTTTGACCCTGTGATATTGTACATTGATTTTTATTAAAAAGAAAAAAAAGTATATCCTTATATCCTATTGTAACCTACTAAGCTTAAGGATGCTTCACTGGAGGACTGAGGGATGATAAATAAAAAAATCATCTGAGCTTTCTGGAGAGCTGTTGAAAAGTACCCTGAATTTACAACATGTAAACCAGGTACTTTCTTTTTGTGGAAGGAGTCATTGTTGTTTTTTCCCTGCCTAATCCAGCCAGTTTTTCAGAGTTAGGCTATGCTCACATGCTGTACAAACAACGGCCGTTTGCTTGAACAGCCGTTGTTTAACACTACCTACGGCCGGAATTAATGATCATGTTCATTAATTCCAGCCGTAGGTAACCTTAAACAATGTCTGTTAAAGCCGAATGGCCGTTGTTATTACAGCGTGTGACCATAGCCTCCCAAGTTAATCACTCTGGAGACTACTTTGTAACTTGGTATCATCTTGCTCTCTTAATAACATTATAAAAATCCAATTAATTAAAAAGCAGCATCAATTAATTAAAAAAGCAGCAAAAATGCACCAAGAATGATGCATGTGCTTTACAAAATCCACATCTGCATACATTTTTTAAACATGCCAAGACTGTCTTTGTGAAGTTACCCTAAGGCCACTTGGTTAAAAACATCACTGATTTTCTTGCTACTTATTACATTTAGCTCAGCAGTTCACGACCTTAAGCTGAACAGATGTTATGTAATGCAGAAGGATAATGACACAAAGCACACAAGTAAATCAACTAAAGGCTGAAAAAGTAAATCTGTTTATTGGAATGGGGGAGCCCGTGTGCTGAACTTTATCCTGTTGAAATGGGGTGGCAGACCAGGCAAGGATTGTGCCTGAAATCATCTCAGAAATATTATTAGTAATCAATGCAGATATCAGATTCACTTGCTTTCTCTTTTATCCGTATTTTTTAAATATTAAACCCCTTTTTATTGAAAGTTACCACCCAGTAGGGATATATATTTATATTTGCTAATAATAATAATAATAATAATAATAATAATAATAATAATAATAATACTGTATATAGAAATAATTAAAATAATAATAAAAAAAACAGCTGTACTGTTTAAAGGGGTACTCTGGGCAAACTGAAAAACAAGGGAGGGCAGGGGGTGGCAAGAGCATAATATTAAAGTCAAATTTAACCGTCCCAGTCCTGAGCCCCTGCTTACTGCCACCCACTGGTCTCCTGTATCTCCTGGTCCTGTGATGTCACAGTCCTGCTCAGAGATGCCTTTCCAGCCAATAAGTGAATGAGATGGGATGCCACTGCAGTCACTGATTAGCTGAGCAGCTAGCACTTGTGGGGAAGCAGTGACACAGGAACTGGGAGATATAGGAGAACAGCAGGTGATCATGAACTACATGAACTACAAGGGGGGGGGGGCGGGCTTGAAAATTATGTTTCCATCACCCCCTGTCCTCCCTTGTTTTTTTTTAATTTGTCCAGCGTACCCCTTTAAATACCTTATATAGACTTTTTTTTTACTTTTTTCTATACATCTACAAACCAGATAAAACAGGCTTTACATCTCAGATTACTGGGTTTAATGCAGTCATCATTTATAAACATAGTATATAGTGTACACATATTATTCTCTTTCTCTATCTTTTAATGTTTTTTTTTTTTTTTAATCTGTACAGGTATTTTGACATAACTAGACACCAAAATAGATAACTGCATATATTGGGTCAATTAGGAGTCTGATCTTTTTTATCAACATGTCAAAGAACAAACACAGCTTAGCATGCAATGTTTCCTTTATTTGTCTCTACTCAAACTGAATATTGAAATAGAAAAGAGGTTTATAGTATTCATGGAAGAAACATAAGCTTTGTTTACTGCAAAAGTAGCATCAAAGCTGTTCCTGCATCAAATACAAATAATCTTCTTCATTACCAATTTGATATTTTGACAACCAAATTCTTGATCTTGCCCCAGGAGGACAGAAGCAAAAAACATAAAACAGAAGTGAACAAAAATGAATTGTTTGAAGTTAATATCTACATTACCATCTGTTTAACATAATTCATTTGAGTCTATTTATTTAAGTTTATGGTTTACATTTTCAGTAAGAAACAACATAAAATACTCTGGTATATAAGGATACAAGCTGTTATAGCTAGTGCAGTGTGGTAAATTGTTGCCATCAGGTCTGTTACTATATATCACCAGCTGAAGCATACGTTATGGTGTATCCATCTTCATTGTATGCTTAAAGCGACTCTGTACCCACTTTCCCCCCTCCCCAACTACTTATACCTACTTGTAGCTCATATGAAGTCCATTCTTCTAGTATGTTTGTGGACGCTGGTAGAGTTTTCGTTCGGATGAAAAAAGAAGTTTACTTGTGGAGATGTTGTGTCTAAGAGGCGGGGCTGAGAGCCTTTTCTTGCGCCTGCGCCGTGCTACGAAACCCCTGGCGCCGTTTCCGTGACGTGAGAGGTCAGTGCCCCCTCGTTGCGGGTCACGTTGCGCGTCGTCCACGCCCAGTGTTGGCGACGCGCTTCTGCGTGGCCTGCCTCCAATGTGTATATAATCCGCCTCCCCATGTTTCTGTCCCGCCTCCCATGTCAGTCGTCACCCACCACGCCCCCCGCTTATGCTGTTTACGTCCCTTCTATCTTCAGCATCGCAGCGCATGCGCAGTAGAGCGCCGTAGCACACGTATCCCGCGCAGGTGCAGTGACGCGACTGGATACGTGCGCTGGGCACGAAGGCTCTTGGCCCTGCCTCTTATACACAACATCTCCACAAGTAAACTTCTTTTTTCACCCGAACGAAAACTCTACCAGCGTCCACAAACATACTAGAAGAATAAACTTCACATGAGCTACAAGTAGGTATAAGTAGTTGGGGAGGGGGGAAAGTGGGTACAGAGTCGCTTTAAGGCTTTATGGGGGGAAAGGACGTTGCTTTTCACAAGAGTGTCTGTTGTTGATAATGTTTTGCATACTCATAGTTTCGTCTTGCTTATGCAAAACCAGAAACACCAACTCTGTGTAAATATCCCCTTAAATTTGTTATATTTCTTAGGCTACTATTTGTTAGCTATTTTTGAAGGTGAATCTGAGAATAGCAATATCTGTAAAATTACAAGATCAGCATTATCCCCTAGCCACAGGATAGGGAGTAACTAGCACTGGGGGGGGGGGGGTTATTGTCTGAAACACCCAAAGATCCCAAGAAAGGAGGAAACTTGTTCCATGAATGAATGTATTACAGTCAGCATGAACAGCTTTTTATTCTTTATGGGGTTTAATTCCCCATAACTAAACAGCTAAATTTCCTGACAATGTATTACCTGGATAGATTACTATTTTATGAGATTACATTTTGCTTTGTTTATTAAGGCTGCGTTCACACTACGTATATTTCAGTCAGTATTGCAACCAAAACCAGGAGTGGATTAAAAACACAGAAAGGCTCTGTTCACACAATGTTGAAATTGAGTGGATGGCCGCCATATAACAGTAAATAACGGCCATTATTTCAATACGACAGGCGTTGTTCTAAAATAACAGCAAATATTTGCCATTAAATGGCAGCCATCCACTCAATTTCAACATTGTGTGAACAGATTCTTTCTGTGTTTTTAATCCACTCCTGGTTTTGGTTGCAATAGTGACTGAAATATACTGACTGAAATATACATATACTGACTGAAATATACGTAGTGTGAACGCAGCCTATTAGTGATGAGCGAATACTATTCGATCGAATAGATATTCGATTGAATAGTTAGGTATTCGATCTTTCGCATATTATCAAATAGTTCGCCGAATATTCGAAAAATATTCAATAAGCGCTCAAATCACCCAGCTTCCAGTTTTTACCTCCAAGTGGTCGAATAGATGTTTTTTCAATAATACTTGTTCCCATAGACTTTAATGGGATCGAATATTTGATCAAATATTTGAATATTCGGGAGATATTCGTACGAATATCGAATATTCGAATAATTCACTATTTGCTCATCACTATTCATTAACTGTGTTTGTGTTATTATTGTGTTATGCATTGGGGTGATCGGTTTACCCCTAGATGACACTGGACGTACCTGTACACCCTGGCCGCCTGTCACCAGAAGACAAGGGCATACAAGTACGTCCTGGGTGTATATCCCTCTATGAAATACTATTAGCGCACTTCATAGCGGGGGGGGGGGGGGGGGGCGATGGCAGCTGGAATCAGCAGCCGGGCCCTCACTGTTAATGACAGGCTGCAGCGCGGTCATTAACCCCTTAAATGCCGCAACTGCAATGTGTGAAAAAAAGTAAAAATGTTTTTAAAAATACCCCAAAGCCCCAATAAAGATTAAAATCACCCCCATCCCATAATATAAATAAAACATCTAAAAAAATATATATATGAACATATTTTATACCGTAGGATGCATAATTGTCCGATCGATTAAAATATAATTGTTATCCCTTACGGTGTTAACGAAAAGAAGGGAAAAAATGCCAGGATTACTGATTTTTTGTTACATTATATGAAAAAAAAAAAAGACTGATCAAAACATCCAAGATACACAAATACACAAAAAATTACACCCCATACAGCCCCGTAGGTGAAACACTAAAACCGTTATAAGAGTCACAATATAGCCATTTTAATAATAATTAATTGCAAAAAATAAAGTATTTTATTTTTTAAAAAAAATTGAAAATCTGTGTAAACCTGCTTAATATTGTGTTCAGACTGACCTATAGAATGATGGTATTATGCAACTTTTACCGTATAAAGCATTACGTAGACACCATAATCCTAAAGGTTACCATATTGCCTTCTTTTTACCAATTTCACCAATTTACATTTTCATAAATAATATTTTGGCGTTCGGTTATACATGTTATGGTACAATGAAAGAAACCATTCCAAAGTACACCTATTCCTGAAAAAAACAAGCACTTACATGGCCCTGTAGATAGAAAAATGAAACGGCTAGAGCTCTTAGAAGGGGAGGAGGAAAAAACAAAAGCGCAAAAATGAGAATTGGCGTGGTCCACTTGGTCATTTTGGGCTGGGTCCTCAAACGTTTAAAGAGGTATTCCAGGAAAAAATGACTTTTCCCCTATGCACAGGATAGGGAAAAGTAGAAAATTGCATGGGGTACAAACCCTGAACCCCCCGGCAATCAAACTGTTCCACTTACGAACCACTTTTACTGTGTATAAATAGTAAGCAAGCACAAGTAGGGCCCTAAAGGGGCAATATTAGTGTGTTTCAGCACTAAAGGGACACCATTACTTTAATAGGAACACTATTAGTGTGGACACAAAGTGATTACTGTAACTGTAGGGAGGCACTTTGGGGATATTGTTACTGTGTAGGTGCAGTATTACTAGGTTAATTTCAAGGAAGTACTAGTACCGTGTGGTACACATAGGGGCTCATTAATGAATGGGTCACAAAATGAGGGCAGTTTTATTGTGTAAATCACTATTGCTATCTAGGATAGAAATCAGTTTGGATCAGTTTGTGGGGGGGCTATTTATAGTTATGAGGGCACTGTGGGCAGCAGCACACCGTATTGGGGAGGGAAATGTGATCTGAGACATATCTATTGGTATATTCTATGTATATGAGGCAGGTGTGCACAGCTGGAGATGTAGCCTACTAATGTTTGACCCCAGCTCCATCCAGAACCAAATTTGAAGCTGCTAGGCAATGCAGGATTTGGGTATTATTATCATTATTATTATTATTATAATTATTATTATTATTATTATTATTATTATTATTATTATTATTATTATTTTAGTTTCCACTCTTAGGCTATGTTCACACGTTTTTTCAGCTCCATTTAAAAATGATGTCCATTATTTTGAGTCTAAAATAACAGACGTCATATAGCTGTCTAGCCTTTCCTTAGTGTAATGACTGGTGTTTGTACATTATTCTTTTTTTGGGGTTACTAATTGGACTTTGGGTGTGGCTCAATTGAAAACTCCAATAAAACCAATAACCAACCAATAACCAACCAAAAACGTCCGTTATTCAATACACTGTGTGCATTGGATGTCTGTCTTCCCATTGACTTCAATGCATTGTTATTGCAGTCAGTTAAATCTCAGCAAAAACGGATGTTTTATTAAATATGAAAATCGTCCGCTTTTTCAATATTTTTGATGTTGTGTGAACATAGCTATACTCGGACTGGATACCCATAAGAAGTATCTAGTGAAGAAGCTTGACATCAACATTCATATTTCATAGGAGAGTGATAAGACAGTATTAAAGTAATTAGAATTATATTGTTAGAATAATTAGCATGCCATTTTTTTCCATGGGAAGTCTTTATGATCAGTTTGTTTTTTTTGACGACTTGTATCAAAAACAACATTATAGAAATTACTTGACTTCCCAATTACCTACTTATTCTATTTTTGTTAGTAATTTATTCACATGGTTAAACAGTTTACTAAGACACTTGCTTTTTTGGAATTAATAGTAATTTTATTCTCTAACATTTCTACACTTTAAGGATTTCTCACCTCACATTTCCTGATTTTCCTTCTCATGCTGTGGATTTGTCTGGTTTTAATTTCTACCAGTGATATCTCAGGTCTCCATATGATTGAAAGATGGCAGGACAAAGCCTTTACATTTTTGTAATATTAGTTTGTCGAAAGATCAGAGCTTCTTTTGTGGGCTGGATATTTGAAGATAAAACCGGTCTTTGTTTATT
The DNA here is from genome assembly GCF_027789765.1 of Dendropsophus ebraccatus. Lineage (NCBI taxonomy): Eukaryota > Metazoa > Chordata > Amphibia > Anura > Hylidae > Dendropsophus > Dendropsophus ebraccatus. The sequence continues at coordinate 63,950,826 of NC_091460.1, read as the reverse complement.
TAATGCACTCGCTACAAAAGCAGAAAGATCATTTCACAAGTGTATTGTTTTCTGAACAAATTCCCTGCTTCTAAGATTACACATTTCATCATTTGTTGGTTCTTTAAACATTAAAGCGGATACATAAATAGAAAAAAGCATGAAACTAGGACAAGGTCAACCTTTCTGTGATGAGACTCATTGTAAATGCATTTATACATTTTTGAAGGAGATTCTGTATCATAGTATCTGAAAATGAAACAAACAGACAGTCAAATACCAAAGCTCGGTGACATTAAACTGAACAAGGTCTTTTCTAGTAGTGAATAAAATGACAACTGAGGTAAAAAGGGATTTAGCATTCAATGAAACAGCTACAAGCTTAGAAGGATAATTCATTTACTTATTCAAAGTATAATAAGAAAACACTATAAATTTGGGAAATTCATTTTTTCAGTAGCCCACAGTCTATTATCAAAATTAATACCAGCATGACCTTTATCTTGAAAAGCCCATAGATCGATTATCAAGAATACTTATTCTGATTGGTTTGGGCTTTAATTGCATTACCATACTTTTGCTTAGAGATGCTTAATCTAAAATTCTATTTAAAACAATTTATTTGATAATAATACATTCTTTACGTGGCTGGCTTTCATTTTACCTAAAACCAATGTTTTTGCTATATATTACGTTTTAAAGAGATAATTTACTGTATTCTATTGGTTGTCATTTGTACAGCATTAGAATTATTGGAAATTTTTAAAAATCAAGGAGTTTTAGAGACAAAAGTGGGAGTAGAGAAGAGCCCAGTAACTACAGGCCAGTTAGCTTGACTTCTGTAGTTTTGAACATTTATAAAAACACTTAAAGAAAAAGAAAAAAAGATAATTGATTACCTAAGAATAAAAAACTTAATGGATCAAAATCAGCATGGCCTTACTGAGGGCTGATCATGTCTGACTAATCTCATCAATTTCTTTAACTATGTCATAAAAGTGCTGGATGAAGGTGGTGCCATGGATATTGCCTATCTGGACTTCAGCAAAGTCTTTGATACAGTTTCTCATAAAGAGCTAATAGAGAAGGAAGTTAGTGAAAATTGTGCTTAATCCCTAGAGAGTTCAGTGAATTTGTAGTTGGCTGAAGAATAGATTATATATCAGATTGTTTGTTGTTAATAGAGAGTAGTCCGAGTAGGGACTGGTTATAAGTGGTGTCCCCTAGGTTCTCTTCTGGGTCCTATTCTTTTTAATATATTTGTAAGTGACATATGAGAAGGTTTGGTAGGTAAGATTTGTCTGGAAAGGCCATATCAGCCCTGAAATGAAATGTGTTTCAAGAGAACTTGCTAGAAAGAGTCAAAGAGGCATTTCTGAGACTCAGTTCTTCTGCAAGTTGTAACACCTCTTTAACCCACCCTTCTATACCTGACCCTGCTTGGAACTCAACTTCCAAGTTTCACTCAAGCAGAGTGGGGAAAAGAAGAGGGCATTAACGCTTACAGCAGATCAGGAGCTCAGGAAAGCCTCTTTGATACAAGAGAATGAACGCATTTTTTCTCATCCTGGAAGCCCAGCTGCATATATGAAAAATAACATGTGTCTCCTTGATCTAACAGCTATATAGCAGTCAGTCGTTTGGAGCGTGGATTACAACCAACAGATTCCTTTTGAATGCTGGAACACATTAAGGTTATTGCCAAGCTAACTGATATTCACTAGAAAGACTGAAAGACTCGCTACTAAATAATTATAACTTTTTCATTTTCATTGCATGTCTAAGTACCCGCCCAATATTGTTTAATATTTCTAAATGTTTGCATGATTCCTACTTTTTGTAAAAAAAAGTTATGAAATGTAAGAATCAGTTAATTTACAATAGTACAGAAATGCAATAATTGGCCTATTTAATGTTAATAGAACAGTCTACTTCTTGTATATATTTGCTTTGTATTTTACAAACTAATGTACATCAATATAAATCTCTATAGGAGTGACCTAATTGGGTAATGAAGTATACATTTTTAAGGCAAAAAAAGCAAAATAGCATGTAGAGCAAATAGCAAACATTAGCGTTCTGAAGGTTTAAGAGGGTACATAATGTTATTATGTAAGGTATCGCCCTGCTGTGATAAGCAACGTATGTGCTTTGCTTAAGATTTAGGTTAAATCATTTGCTGCTGCTTTTTTATTTATTTGGTTTTGCAGTTCTCAGCTTGAAATCATCCCCAAGTCTCCATGTCTTCATGCTCTAGCTACCGAAGAATTCTCATTCTCTGCATGTGCAAATGAAATATGCTTCACTTTTTAAGCATCCATATGTCGTCACGGAAAACTTTAATGACTTTAGACAGAATGGTCTCCAGTTGTGATCGAGTGTGTTTTTCTCTTACGGGGAGGGAAATTGGTTGTAACAACTGAATATATTGGAACCTAGCCATGTTAGATGTAGTGGCCTTGTATCCTTCCATACCGCAAGAAGTGGCTATTATGCGTTTGGAGTATTTCCTAAAAATAAAATTGGCACCTACTTAAATGCTGAAGTGGAATTTTTGGTTATGGCAACTGAGTTTCTTTTGCGTCATAATTATTTTGACATAATACCAATATTTTAGAGCTCTGTCCAAACACAACTACAGTATATGCAAGCTTACATAAATTTTCGATTTTTTTTTTCTTTGGGGGGGGGGGGGAACAATTATTAAATGGCCCTATTGTGACACTTAGGCAATGTTCACATGGCGTAAGAGACTGACCGTTCCGTGACCCAGCCGGGTCACGGAACGGCCGGTCTCTGCAAAGATCCTCCCTGATGATATTTCCGGCCTCAGTGTTCTGGTGCGGCCAGGGCCGCTCGCTTCATTGTGTGAACTGACAGGTGTTTCTGCGGCCGCAGAAAACTGACATGTCAGTTCTTTGGGATCCCGGCCGGAGCGTATACTAAGTATATACGCTCCGGCTGGGATGCCATAGAAGAATAGGCAGTGTTCCACTCCGTACAAGTGTGAACATAGCCTTATAATGTGTTCCACTTTTACATAGTGTGAACATAGCCTTATAATGATTTTCTTTTTTCACCTATAGGGCTGTATGGGGTGTAATTTTTTTGCAACATAATCTCTAGTTTTTATTAGTATTGTACTTGTGTAGATTGGACTTTTTGATACCCCTCCCCTTTCGTTTATGACGTTTGCCATATGGGAACACTATTGCTATATTTTATTAGATCAGACGTTAACACACGCTACGGTAACATGTTTATTTATTTATTTATTTAATTGTTTGTACATATTTTATTTGTATAATGGGATAGGCCATGATTTTAATTTTTATTGGCCGAGGGGCTTTGGGATATTTTTAAAAACAATTTTACTTTTTAATTTTTGACATTTTGTAAGTTTCCCTGCAGGACTTTTACATGCAATAAATAGATTTTATACCCTGATCATTGATATGCCATAGCAAAGCATTTATCAGTGTTATCAGCATTCTGCACATAGAGCCTGCCTGTGGCCATCTGGACCACATGGAATTAAGTAGAGCTTCTGTGGTGGTCCAGGAAAGTGATGGGGTGTAATTGCTGCATTTAAGGGGTTAATAGCAGCCTGAAGCCTGTCATTATCAGTGAGGGCCCCGCTACTATCAGCCGGCAGGCCCTCATTCACTATGAAGCGAGCAAAGCTCCTGAGCTCACTTCATAGAGGTTAAAGCAATCTGGACATACCAGTACGCCCAAGGTCGTCTAGTGACAGGCGGCCCTGGCATACCGCTACCCTCAGGGCTGTTTAGGGGTGAATAGATGGCTGCCTTATCCCGATAGACTCCCATAATGGGAGCATTCGCACTGCATTTACATTCTCTGGCATGTTCGTCCTTGAAAGTAAACTTATCTAAAAAATGTGCGTACATAACTCAATTGTCCTATCAGAGGCATTCAAAAATAAAAACTACAAAACTAAATGATGTGGAATATTTTTTTTTATTTTTTTTTTAATGTAGGAAAGAATGCCATCATATGCCTATACATCACAAAATCCTCCTGACATAATGCATACCTCCAACACGCCCTGACTTAAATAATTAAATGTTCGCTCCACAGCTTGAATTTAGAAACCATTACCGTCATTTATATTTCAATAAGTTCAAGAGAAAATGAGTTTTCAGATATTAAAGGTTTCAGTTATGTCAGGCGGAAAAAATGTAAATGATAACATAGTCAAAACTCAAAACCCCTTGAAAATAAAAAGACATGTAATTTAGTAAAGATCTTTTCCAGCTTAAATCTTCATAAATACCACCTAGGAAAAATGCAAGGCATCTCCTTTGTTGGTTTTCAAAGAGTAAGCAAAATGTTTTCCTGCTTTCTTACCTTGTAACCTTGGGTATCTGACAGCTTAAAACTATTTAAGTAAATTACACTTTCTGTTACACTTCTCTGTATGTAATTTAGTATTGCATTTTCAAAATGTCATTGGTTTTGTGGAATCTCAATTGCACATTGCAATTTTGATAAGCAAATTTCCCGTAATATTAACTTTATGCATGGCTGATCTATAGAAACAGGATCATCATGACAGATTATCGAAATATCAGGATCAACAGCTGATAATTTTCACTACTGTTAACCCTTTCTGTAGACGACGTGGATGTATAGAAATATATTCACATTGTAAAACCATACTTATTTTTCTGAGTGGATTCAGATAGAGAGTTCTCTATTTAGTTGTCCTTCAAATAAGGAATTTACTTAAATTAATATATCAAAATAGAACATCAAAAGGTAAAGAGGTATTTATATCTCATAGTATTACAGTGGTCCCCCAACATATGATATTAATTGGTTCCAGGACGACCATTGTATGCTGAAACCATTGTATGCTGAGACCAAAACTCTATGAAAAGCTGGTAATTAATTCTGAATCCTCCAATATGAGAAAAAAAATTGGATTTAAAGGAAAATAAGTAGATAACTAATGTGGATAAAGCAATTCCTTACATACAACCGTCAGAAACATCTACTGGAGACTGTAAATTACTTTCTAAGTAGAAAATGGTAATCCTGTACAGATCACACATGGTCCCAGAAAAATAAAAATAAATAAAATGAAGCCACCCTCACCTGGTGCACAAGGGAGCAGCTCAAGCTGGCCCAAGTAAAGAGCAGCACAGGACACATATTATCACATACAGTGCATGCATTTCAGCAAGTTTTACCAGTAAAAAGTCTTGCAGATCCTGACTGCCTGTAGCATTGTATGTTGAGTCTAGTCTCAAGTTACCATGGTCCAGAAAGGACCATTGTATTTTGAAAATATTGTATCCTGAGGCCATTGTAAGTTGAGGGATCACTGTATATTGCTTGAATATTACTTTTTGATTGGTAAGGAGTACATTGATTGTGCTGATCTGCTGTAGTGCTTTATTGCCTTCTCTGTTTTAACCCTGTAAAACTGCCCCTGGCTATTTGGCATTTAAAGTGTACTTGTCATGAGGTCCTCTGCAAGATCAATGTTGAATTCCATGTTGCAGGTGAAAGTTTAAGCCTTCATGGCTACAAACATGCATGGTACCATAATGTGTGCAACTCTCCTTATGATCCAATGGGAATCATGCACATTATGGTCTCCTGCATGTTTGCAGCAGAAGAGACCTGAAATTTCACCCACAGTGTGGAATTCACTGTCTACATCAGACAGCAACTTTTATGATACTCTGGTACAGCTGAGTGGCTGGAAACACTGCTGTGCAGGGGGAACACAATGAACAGAGGCACAGAGCTACACCAAAACTGTATTCATCGCAATACTTAGGTTCCCAGAGGTCTACGAACGTTACTGGAACAGTATGTATGACGTGCCTTTGTCTGGGCTACTGGAACAATATGTATCACGTGCCTTTTACTGGGCTACTGAAACAGTATATATCAATTGCCCTTAGTGGGCTACTGGAACAATATGTATAATGTACCCTTAGTGGTGTTAAACAGGGACACTTTAAGTCACTTGTACACACAGGGTACTGGAATGAACACACCTGCTGATGCTGCTGTTATATCATCTATTTCTTAGCACTGAGAAGAGCTTTTGATTCAAAGATGACTTTTTCGCTTGATCTTAGCCCTGAAAAGGACTTTTGGGTTCAGTAGTAAGCCTGCCTAACCAAAACGCTACTAAAACCTATCTCTCCCTGCTCCAAGATCTCTCCCTGACTAGGTTGAAAGCTCATCTGCGGTCGAGAGGCAGGAGCCAAGTATTTAAAATTCGAGGTCATGTGGTTCAGATATCCAATATGTCATTTTACGCTATGTTCACACATTGTAAACCCAGACCATAATATAAAAAATGCCAAAAAATTGTATATTTAAGGGGAAAGGCAACCACCTTGTAATATAGACGGACACTAGTAATGATAATTATTAGCAGCAGTCAATATTGTGTAATGTGGAGAAATATGCAAAGAAGAAAAAAGAACAGACGCTGCATGTGCCAACCAGGTGGGTGGATTTAACCTGAATCATAAGAGAATGCACATTCACCTAGACAGGTTGTAAATTAGGCATGACACCAAGCAATAGTATCAGTAGCAGGACAGCAGCTCTTCACTGTTTGCTTCTTCCTTCAGGACTTGGTGCAATCATAGACATCATGGTGTTGGAGAATAGAAGCTCATTGCAGATAGATTAGGTGCTAGCCACTTGCCCTTGATGACTGTCTCAGTTTATACAATATAAAGTAGTTTTAGCATTCCAAAATATAAAAAATAAAAAAAACCTGTGATGTAGCATGGCTGTGTAGACCATTTGGAATCTGGAAGATGATAGATAGATAGATAGATAGATAGATAGATCACATTTGTCAGATCATCGGGTTGTGCTTTGTTTAGTCAAAGTTAGAAAAGTTCTATACTCTATTATTAAACCAGAACAATGACCTTAACATCCCATGTCCAATCTGTCTTCTTTCCCAACAGAAAAGATGGATTTTATAATGAAAACTTGAGTATAAAAGAAATGAAAAAGAAAGTTCAACAGATCAAAAGTCTTGCTTAGGCTGGTGAGGCATCATTCTAGCTGTTCATGATCAAAAATGGCATACTGTGCCACAGATTTATTCCTCAAATGGAGCTTTATAAATGAGTAAATACAGCACTGTGCATTGATTTTGAGCCAGACGTTATCATTTGCACACCAATTCAGAATTCTATTTCATGTTATATTTGCATTGGATTGCCACAACCAAGAGCTCTTTTGTTTCTGAGGCAAAATGTAGTGCTCTTGCATAATTCATGCAGCTTGCATTCCAAGAAAATAGGTCTTTGATTCAGAATACTGCTTTGCTTATTTGGCAAAATAAAATGCACCGTTCCATCTTTTTCATTGATGTCTAAACTACATATAAAGAGGGTTTTGCGCATACATAGAAAAAGCAACTTAAAATGACAGCTGTATTTTTACAGTCATTTCCTAATAGTAGAATGAAACTTTAAACTCAGGAGATCTTGAAATCAGGAAATTGCTTAAGTGACTACTCCCTAAGATAACATTTTTATTGGACTATAGTGTAGCTTGCTTCTTATAAATCATCATTTTTTTTTTCAAGCTGAATATGGGTTTAAATGGGCACTGTCACTTAAAAAGGACTTCTGACTAGAGATAAGCAAACTTTTTTAAAAGTTTTCTTCAACAGGATTTGCCAAACTTTGAAGACATCATGATTGCACATACAGTAATGTAATTAAGACAATAAATTGCTGTGATACACTTGGAATTGTATTTAAAGGCTAGGTTCACACTATGTAACTGTGCGGCTGTATTTTTTATGTGGCTGTAAATGTGCGGATGAAACTACGGCCGTGGGAAAAAATAGACATGCGGCTCAAAACATACGGTCATTTACTTTAAAATCTGGTTCAACTAAAATAACAAATAAAATCTTAAGAAAGTGATGCAAACACCTCTGGATGCATCTGGGAAAGCAGGAAAACAGTTTACATGAATTGCTATTACAGGGGTTTGCGATCCTCTGCACTAATGCCGATGTCTCTCATGGTTAATCTATTAAAATAATAAAACACATTTTCGTTGTAATAAAGTGCCTTTCGTTGTTCAATAATTAAATTTAAACTAATCCATCATTTTGCAATTAAATATACTGTTAAAATAAATATATATATAAATAAATGTATATTTATATATATATTTATTTTTTGACAGTATATTTAATTGCACAATGATGGATTCGTTAGAATTAAATTATTGAACAACGAAACTGAATTTATTTAATCGAAAATGTGTTTTATTAATTAAATATTAATTAGTACAGGAAGCTCCATAAGCCGTTAATTCATATTGCCGGCAAAAGAGCATTCTGTACTAATCATCACTTTTCTTTAATGAAAACATCAAATGTTTCTTCTAATTATGTTATCACAATAGCATTATTAGAAGAAACATTTAGAATTATATGTGCGCTCAGCTGATTGGCTGATCGGCTGAGCGCACATATAAAGAGTCGGTCCGCAGTACAGTGACTTCATTGTGCTGCGGACCAGCGAAGAGGACACATCGGGGTGAGTATAGAGCTCTCCCCACCCCCTCCCCAGCACTGCACCCCTCCCAGCAAGGAAGGGGGGGGTCAGTTAACCCCTTCCTTGCTGGGATGGGTGCAGTCTGACATCAGTCTGGCCCCCAAGGGGTTAAGGGGGATGCAATACATCCTCCCTTAACCCCTTGGGGGCCAGACTGTAAGCAGCGATCTGTAAAGATGCTGCACACTGTAAGGTGGACTACGTCGATGACCAGCGTTTTTTTAATGTTTTTTTTTTTATAAAATGGTCAATGAGGGGTGTGGGGGTGTTTTTATTTGAATAAAAATTTTTTTTAACTTGTGTCTTGTCTTTATTTCTTTACTTTATAGACTTAGTAGTGGAAGCCGTCTAATAGACGGAATCCATTACTAAGTTGGGGCCTAGTGTTAGCCGGTCTAAAATGGCTAACACTAACCCTCTATTATTACCCCAGTACCCAATGCCACCAGGGGTACTGGGAAGAGCCGGGTGCCAGTGGTCCCGGAGCGTCAAAATTGGCGCTCCTGGACCGGGCGGCAGCAGGCTGGTAAGATTTAGGCTGGGGAGGGCCTAAACCAATGGCTCTTCCCACCCTGGTGTTACCAGGCTGCTGTCGTTTGGTTTTTAACCCGGCTGGTTATAAAAATAGGGGGGACCCTATGCGTTTTTTTTAATTATTTATTTATTTAAAAAAAAAACGCATAGGGTCCCCCCTATTTTTATAACCAGCCGGGTTAAAAACCAAACGACGCACAATTACAGCCGCAAATACAACCGCACAGTTACATAGTCTGAACCTGGCCAAAAAGTGCATTGTAGACCTGCTTGAAAAAAGGCTGAATTTTAGACTAAACGTTGCACAAAAGGTTGTGAGTCAAAGGCACTGCTGGTCTTTCACTAATGTGCTGTCTCCTTTATCTTTTTGTTTAAAAGAAAGAGGGGGCGCTTCCTAGTTTAGTATATCGAAAGTTCTATAAGTGTCTTCCAGATGAGAAAGCGAAACGCTCACCTACTACGAGATAGACTCAACACTATCACCCACTTTATAGAAAAGGCACTGAAGCCCTTGGAGGATCACCACTGCAGACTTCCAAGGCGTAGAGGCAGAGAGCCAGAGCTAACCCGGACCATGTTAAAAAGTGCAGAATGGATTCCTCCTTAGGTTGAACGCAGGTGGACATATAAGACCAGCTCAGCAGCATCGCGAAGTAGATAATTGGTATATCAAATACAGCAGATTTATTATAATAAAAGAAAATCCATTCCTTTGGCTTTAAAAATCTGTCAGATAAATCTTTCTGTGTAAAAGGACCCTTATATACAACCAAGAAAACCACACCTATTTTTGGATGTGGTTACATATTTGTACAGTAGGCTTGCTCAATGAGCCAAATTCAGTACAAAAACATGTTCTCTGAAACAAACATACAAACTTAACTGAATACTTGATATATTAGTAAAAAAAAATATATAAAATTTTTAAAAAGCACAATTATTATTGAAAATGTCTATATTGCAGACCTCATCAACTTGGATAAGGAGAGGAAAAGAACATTCAACCAAAAGATGGGCCTACCTATTATGAGAAACCTCATCTTTCCCAAACACCACGTGTGTTTGTGAAGTGCCTAATACACAGCGTAGGATAAAAAACATTGCATAAGTGTTTGCCATAGATTACAGCACATGAATGCACATTGCAACAGCCTTCTGCTATGAGCAGAAAAGCTTCAGCTGTTGTGATCTACATTCACGTAGATCACAGCAAACAAGGTTAGGGATATGCCACAGTTAACCATAAGATATACAGTGTGTGATCCTACTGCCAGGAAAATAGATTGTGAGATAAAAAGAGGCTCACTACACAGATCATAAATTGTAGTGTAAATTATATTCCCAAATATCTTATTAAAAGATCTGTACCTCATAAGTGTTGTGCACCTCTATTTATTGGCTCCCCCTGGTTGTCTGAACAGACCCCTATAGGCAGACCACTGTAACCAAATGTAACCACATTGCCCTAAAGCCTCCTATCTGTCACTCTATGCTAAAAGCGTACAATTACTCCACTTACGCGAGGCTCGAACTATTCTTATTTGCACAAAGAATTAGCTCTTTTGAACGGGAGGATCGGAAGAAAGCTCTTTACAAAGCAAACACTGTGTGAATACCAACAGCGCTTATTCCTATATATTGTGGCTGTCACTCTCGTCTTGGGAGTGACAGCCCGCGAAGACAATCACTAGCCACAGTGCTGCCCCATCCCGAACAGGTGGGCACACCCTTAATTTTGTTTTCTATGTGTATTAAATTGAACGTCCACCAACTTGGACCGGTTTGTGAAGTTCAGTTTGCTCATCTCTACTTCTGGCACCCTAGAGACATGTCAAATGTTTTGCTGAGTGGGGGTCTGAGTGTTCATACCCAGAGTGATAATTGGAACCAGCCTTTGGGATCATCTCCTGTAATAAGATAGATGGGGAGAAACACTTAGCCACAGGCTTTTCCCTGCTGGTTCAAATGATCACTAAAGGTCTGATCACCCAGACCTTCACTTATCAAAACATTTGATGTGTCTCTAGGATGCCAAAAGTTGTTTTTTGTTTAATTTTTACATGATGGGTACATTTTAAGAAAATTATTTACTCAACCTTCAATCATTTTGAACAGCAGAGTTTTTGTGGTCCCCCACTGATCTCTGCAGTAATGGCACATAGTTCAAATATCTCTTCAAGGTGGTGAAATCATGTTACAAATTATGCAACCATTAAGGCCTCATTCACACTTCCTTGATATACAGTACCGTCTGTAGGCTGACGGTATATACTGTAGCACTAAACAAACTGAAGTTTTCACCTCCTAAGGAACTCCCTGCATCGTAATTCATTATGATACAGTGGGCTCCAAACAAGCTGAAGCACTACGCTATTGGACTGACATGGCTTTGTCATTACAGTAGCGGAGAGCTTTAACTGTTTCTGAGTTATTCAATGTAATTTGAGAAGTGAAATTCACTTGGAGTCTGCCATTGAATACGGACGGATTCTGTCTCAAAATCCCAAGACAAGTCACTTCTTTCGGCGGATAGCGGAATACGCCGGCCCATAGAGTGATGCCTATGGAGCCGGCGGAAAGGCGCGTGCCCGAGCCCGCGGACACACGATGGAATTCCGCGGACATTGTCTGCGAGAATTCCGTAGTATGAACCCACCCTTAGGAGGTGTTTGCATGTACCAGCCAATTGACATTAAAAGTTAAAGTCAAAAAGTAAGTATAATTAATACATATCAACACTATCAAATTTATTGAAAAGACATAGGCTAACCTCTTACCATTTTTCTTATCAAAGTAGAGAGATAAAAGTAAAAAGGGCAAAAGTCTAACATTTTGCACAAAGTGTGGCTTTGAGAAAGATAGATAGATAGATAGATAGATAGATATGCTTAGTTTTATATTTGATTCAGTATGTGTGTGTGTGTGCGCGCGCGCACTGTGATGTTTTAGTTATGTATGTATTGCTCTCTGTATTTCAAATGTACTGCAGTAGGGATGGTCTGAACAGAGTTCAGTTCGGGTTCGTATTCATTTATATCATGTTCATTTATATCTGCAGTATAGGGATGGTCCGAACCTGCCGAGGTTCGGGTTCGTATAAACCCGAACCCTCTGCAATGATTCCCGCTGTCTGCTCGCTCCGTGGAGTGGGCGGATCAAGCGGGAGGACCGCCTGGAAAACTGGGATACAGCCATAGCCATAGGCTGTATCCCAGTTTTCCAGGCGTTACTCCCGCTGTATCCGCCCGCTCCACGGTTCATACGAACCCGAATCTCGGCAGGTTCGGACCATCCCTATACTGCAGATATAAATATGAACATGATATAAATGTAAATCACTTTTGTGTACAAAATATGGGAATAATATGGTCTTCACAGAGTATGAAAAAAAGGATGTTAAAGGGGTAGTCCACCCAAAAAAAATTTCTTTCAAATCAACTGGTGCCATAAAGTGCCAGATATTTGTAATTCACTTCTATTAAAAAATCTTAAGTCTTCCAGTACTTATTAGCTGCTGTATGTCCAGCAGGAAGTGGTGTTTTCTTTCCTGTCTGACCCAGTGCTCTCTGTTGCCTCCTCTGTCCATGTCAGGAACTGTCCAAAGCAGGAGCAAATCCCCATAGAAAACCCCTCCTGCTCTCCAGACTGGAAATAATACAACTTCCTGTTGGGCATACAGCAGCTAATAAGTACTGGAAGGCTTGAGATTTTTTAATAGAAGTAAATTACAAATCTCTGTCACTTCATGGCAGCATTTGATTTGAAAGAAAAAAAATTTGGGTGGACTACCCCTTTAAGCTAAATAGTTTTTTTTTTTTTAATCCTTTGAGAAAAACTTCAAGAAAAAATGTGTGCATATCAGTCAGGTACTGTATATAATCTAGATGTAATAATGTCACAAACTTATTTATTCACATCAGAACAAAAACAACCATTATTCTCTTAGAAAATTATTCCCCTTAAGAACAAAAGAAAGCGTGAGGAGTAGAGCTAAAAAAAAAAAAAAAAATGCAGGCCCACATGCAATATCATGTGCCAAGGACAAGATAGGAGCCAAGCATATGTAATAGAGAAATCGTTTCTCAGAGCTTCTTCAGGGAAAAGCATTCCAGACGAGACATTACTGTATTTGATACCACTCTTGGCACTATATAACATGTTTAGGTATGTAGATACTATATACAAAAAATGTGAAGGAAAAGGGCTCTCTCACCAGGTCACTGTAATCTTCGGGTATTTCAGCCCACTGCACTCCAGCAGTATGGAGTACAATATACTCACAGAGTCCACTTGACTGCAAAATTCTTTTTTATTTTTCATTGAATACAGCAAACATTCAGTAGTACGCTCACAGCTGATGTGTCTCACATTCGGACGCCCACATACGTCCTCCTCGCCCACATACGTCCTCGCGAGGAGGACGTATGTGGGCGTCCGAATGTGAGACACATCAGCTGTGAGCGTACTACTGAATGTTTGCTGTATTCAATGAAAAATAAAAAAGAATTTTGCAGTCAAGTGGACTCTGGAGTGCAGTGGGTTGAAATACCCGAAGATTACAGTGACCTGGTGAGAGAGCCCTTTTCCGTCACATTTTTTGTATATATTACTGAGTTTGCCGGACTGGTGGTGTCCGGAGGTATGGAGGGTGCACATAAGCATTTTAAAGTGCGTAATTATTCTGTTGAACTGTAGGTATGTAGATACCTCATAGTCTTGTCCTAACGTTGGAGAGGGTATATTGTGCTATGTTGTTATATTAAAACCTCACAATAAGGCACCAGGACTTGAGATGATTGTTGCTCATTGTAGGAAGTTAAATAAAAAGATTATGAAAATCTATTAGATAGAATTTACTTGGACCTTGGCTAATCTGTTTACATTACAGGAGATATTATAGGAGTTTCCTGATATTATGCAAATAAAGTTTCTGATGTTGTTTCTGATCTTCTAATCTATGTTAATAATCATAATAATATTAATGTTTTATTTATATAGCGACAATATATTTCACAGATCTGGGGGTACATACATTGACAAAATTAGACATTATAGAGAAACACATGTAACCATTAAATCAAATGAGTGAGGACCCTGTTCATAAGAGCTTACAATCTATGAGGTCAGATTGTTCATTCAGATCATGTCCCCTTGTTCCTGTGTTTAAAGAAGCAGTTCACAAACATTTTAATCCCCCCCACTAGGCGCTGGTGCGTATACTCACCACAGGTCATCATATCCTGCGGCGCGGCTTTGTTCCGATCCCGCGGCACCGTTCAAACCCCATGCACGCTCACGCCATCCACTGCTGTGACTCCTCTTCTGTTTACTGTGATTGAACACTAGAAGTCACGCTTTACAATGCATTCTCTAGGGGAGTGCATTACTTCTGGCATTCAATCACAGGAGACCGAAGAGTCACAGCAGCGGATAACGTGAGGCTCCCGCAGGTGCTGATGGGGTCCCTGATGCTTGCAACACGCTGACAGCGTGTCATACGTCTGGACTGGCTGGTTGCTAGATGCATGCTGGCAATGTCATCCTTTGTTCTTGCCGAGGCTTCACCGCTTCCGGACGATCAGCTCAGGTGTCCAGTGTAATGTTATGCTTACTGGCCTCCGGCACTGCCAGTCAGGTCTGTGTCTGTTGGGGGCTGGAGTTTCTGCCCCAAATCAAGCCTGGGGCTGGGACTCCAGTCTCCATAAAACTATCACCCTTATCATGTTTCCTTACCTGCGAAAGAATTTCTTTCAATGTAACTAAGCTAGAACTTATATCCTGATTGTGTTATTCCTGGTTTCCTGATCTTTTGGTTTGGATTTCTGACTACCACTTTAGACTCCTGACTTGGTACCGCAACTACTGTTTAGTTTTGACTTGGCTAGTGGATTATTCTATTATTGTGTGCGTATTGTCTTGTCTTCGTCTTGTGTTTCACTTATATCAGCATACTGGTCAGTCTTCAGGTTGAGGCTGGCCTGCTAAGGAGCCAACAACTCCAAAAGGAAGGGACAGCAGGGCGGGTGCCAGGGTTAGGGCGTCTCTTGTCCTGTGTCTCTGGGCCCCCAGAATCACAATAAAACATTTAAGTTCGGGGTAACTTTTTGACAATTTGGTAAAATAGTTCTGAGGTATGAAACAACATATTTTGCTATATATCTTATAATATCAAATATTTATTTTGTCACCTTAGTCCTGTTTCATGCCTAGTGGCTCCTGACTACAAGCGGTCTATTTTGTAGTCAGAATCGGTGGAATCCAACCATCGGCCCTCAGCACATGCTGTAGGCTGTTTCATCCAATAATTGCAGACATTTTGCACAGTATCAGCATGGTAACACATTAGTGTAGGAGATGTGGTAAACACTGGCTTTCTGACTATAAGGAATTATAATACAGTAGAAAAAAGGATTCGCTTGCAGCAAGTAGCACTGAAAGAAAGCCCATGAGGATCTAACTTTGTCTTCCCCCCCCCCCCCCCCCAAGGAACCATAATGAAAAGCTAGAAGTCATAATAACACGAATAAAATCAAGAATGCAATTATAATAATGTATATTTTTATTATGTTACCTAAACATTAAAAAGGAAAAATAAAATAGTTCACCTGCTTGATTTAATAATTTATTATACTTGGCAATTCATTATCATTTTTAGGCATTCATTATATCTAACATAAATCCACAGTGACATTAACTATTGTATTTAAGTGATTACATTCACCAAATTAACTAGAAAACATACAGTGTCTCATAGGGTAAAAATAGCTCCAAGGATTTCTGTATCTACAGTAATTGGCAGAGGTAGAGGAACAGCATGCAAACAGGTCACTAAATTATCGTAATTATTATTATTGCCTCTAGAGCTGCCACTTTATTATAGTCAATTTGTAGTCATCCTAAATGGACATAATGAAGTTGAAAATAAAGATTATTGGTAATCAATGTCACGCAGCAGAAGATTAATGGTGTCAAGGATCCAATGAATCAATATTTATATGTATTTCGAGGAGGCGGTGAAAAATAGGCAGCATACAACATTAATTTCAATGTGTGCGAACATCATTAATACTAATGGGCCCCCATTACAGTCTGCGCAGTCTTTATTCTGTACTAGGCTCTGGACTGATAATTATGTTTTTTGCCATAGTCATTAGTCAATTTTTAAAAAAAGTAGCATTGAACTGGTACAATTAAGTTTTCATATATAACAATCAATGCATCAAATGTAGTTAGCATATGAACTATTACATAAATGATAAAGATAAAATAACATATAGATGATAGATAGTAATATACATGTGGAGCTCTGTGCTGCAGGTATTTGATCAAATATTGCGGTATTCGAAAGATTCAATTGAGTAGTGAGGCGAATACACGGGAAACATTCAAAAGCCCTCCCATTGCAGTTGGCCCTTTTTTTAATCCAATGACCATGCAGGGAGGCCGGGAGGGACCCTGGGAGTATGCACGCAACGCAAAAACGGCGTATACCCTCATTGGATAGCTGAACCACATGACCTTGAATCTTAAATACTTGGCTCCCGCCTCTCAACCACAGATGAGCTTTCAACCTAGCCAGGGAAAGATCTTGCAGCAGGGAGAGATAGGTTTGAGTAGTGTTTTGGCTAGGCAGGATTACTACAGAACCCAAAAGCACTTCTCAGTGCTAAGACATAGATGATAACTGCATCAGCATCAGCAGGTGTATTCATTCCAGTACCCTGTGTGTACAAGTGACTTATAGTGTCCCTGTTTAACACCACTAAGGGCACGTTCTACATATTGTTCCAGTAGCCCACTAAGGGCACTTGATATATACTGTTTCAGTAGCCCAGTAAAAGGCACATGATACATATTGTTCCAGTAGCCCAGAAAAAGGCACATCATACATACTGTTCAAGTAACGTTCGTACAGCATTACGCGTGATACGCGTGAATAACATGACGCCCTGTGGATGCACATTAAAATCATGTATGTAGCACTGCGCAAGAAATACGACCGAAATGTGTGAACATTGCCATAAATGTTCGTAAAGCGTTCACAAATATTTTTCCTTCGTCCGTACGTAGCCGGCCGCAAGTAGCGTAAATCTCTGGCCGGAGTTTACCGCGTATATGTCCGGTCGCGAAAATATGCGGCCGGACATATACGCAGTGTGAACATAGCCTTAGGCTATGTTCACACATTGTTTTTTCAGCCCAGTTTAAAATGACGTCCGTTATTTTGAGTCTAAAATAACGGACGTTATTTAGCAGCCTGGCCTCCCCTTGCAATGACAGGTGTTTGTACATTATTTTAGTTTGGGGTTACTAATTGAACTTTGGGTTTGTCTTTTTTTTTTTTTTAAACGATATTTTATTAGTGGCTTATGTAATATTTGAACATACATATTGAAAATTCATTACATATTCAAAAAGAAAGTCGCTCACAGGCAACAAAGGATTGTATGTTTACAATATCATACAGATACTATGAGCCTTTGTTTGGGTTTGTCTTAATTGAAAAGTCCATTGAATTTAATAGTAAAGGCGGAGAAAAAACAGTGATTAAAGGAAGACTGTGTGAACTACTAATTTAAAAAAATGTCCGCTTTTGCAAAAAACGTCTGAAAATAATGATCATGTTCATAATTTTGATGTCCGCGGCAAAAACGTCCGTTATTCAATACACTGTGTGCATTGGACGTCCGTCTTCCCATTGACTTCAATGCATTGCCATTACAGTCAGTTAAATCGCTGCAAGAAAGGCCGTTATCTTAAATATGAAAATCAACCTCCTTTCCAATATTTTTGACTTTGTGTGAACATAGCCTTAGGCTTTGTTCACACATCGTTTAATAGCCGGCTGCCGGGCTGCACTCAGCCCGTTCGTGTATCCGATATTTCTGTATCCGCTGCAGGAACTTTTTTTTTTCACAATTGATTTGTGGGCACCGTTGAGTGCGCCCACAAATCAATTAGCCATTCACTTCAATTTAATGTAATGTACGGCCACAGCTGCACATTGCATTGTGGGAACTGCTGCTGTTCAGTGAACAGCATTCGGAAATAATTGACAGGCATATTATTCTAACGCCCTTTCTAAAGAACGGGCGTTAAAAAAATATGTGAACACAGTGGGCAGTATTGCATTGACTTCAACGCAATGCCGCCCCTGCAGTAAAGAACAGTCGCTGGTGCTATTGCAATCAGCGTCCGTTCTTTACTGAAGAAAAAAAAAAACGATGTATAAACTAAGGCTATTATTGACACATGATTGGTACAATAATGCACATTATTTCTTTACATTTGCTTACGGACTTTGTGTTCCACTAATTGTGTTAAAATTGATGTATAACAATTTGGGATAAAGTAAGCCAAATAGTGATAAATCTAACATATTTTTGACTGTCTAGTCTAGGTTTGTATTTTGTAATGTCTGAATAGGATAAGTAAATTTTCCCTATCTCTTTACTATTGTAATGCTATTGTTGTTTAAAAAATCATATGTGAAAAAAAGGTGCACATTCTTAGAAAATTATTCTTCTATGTTGCAGGACAGCCCACTGGTGTTACAGTCAGACAGGAATGTAACAGTGAATGCAAGAAACCAGAACGGTCATTTAACAGGTCAAATGGTAGTGGGTGAGTCTTCTCTAAATCTCCTTAAAAATTTAATTATTCTAATAAAGTATGGGTTAAAAAGTATTTAAAACATATGTTCAATTTTAAGCGAGTTAAACTGACCAGATGGTGGAACTCCAGGAAGCAAGGGGCACCTAGCAGCAGATGATATTATCTTGCAGTAGATGATAAGAAGTCTGCTGAACAATATATATATTTTTTATATAAAATGTATGAATGCAGGCTATTTAAAGTAACACTGTCACCTCCTTTTTGCATTCTGACATCTCTACACAGGTGTAAAGGGTAAATTTAGCGGTTTTCATACCTTATTTTATATCATACGCCATGGTGCTTGTTCAAGTAAAAAGTCATCTTTTATCAACTGCAGGTTGTGTTAAGTGGGCGGGGCCTCGCGGCAGTAGCGTCACTTAGCCCCGCCCATCGCCACAGTTGCCCCCCCCCCCTCGCCGGCCATTGGAACAGGCTGGCCGAGAGGTCTAGGGCCAACCGTGCTGTTGTGGGCGGGGATAAGTGGCGCTAATCCCACGAGACCATTCCCACTTAATACAATCTGCAGTTGATAAAAGGACACTTTTTACTTGCAACAAGCACCATGATGTATGATATGAAATAAGGTATGAAAAATACTAAATTTACCCTTTACACCTGTGTAGAGATGTCAGAATGCACAAAGGGGGTGACAGTGTCACTTTAAGTGTCTAAATCCCAAAAAAATGTGCCATGGCTCAGTGGCATATACTTACCTTTTCTTTATGGACATCATTGGAGGATGGTCGATCAGTGGCGTAAAACTATGCTTTCTCTCAGGACAGCAGTAGACATTCTAAAGTAACAGCACCATCAGGGTCAATGTCTAAGAACTACAAAACCCAAAAATGCCTAAACATAGACATTGAGGGGGCATTTTCAGCACTCGGGCTCTCCTCGACCCATAGGAGCCTGAAGCAGACACCTGGAGGACATAGCAGCAGCAGCACTCGGACACTCTTCGACCCCCAGCTGGAGGGGCAACAGCAGCACTTAGACTCCCTTCAAAACCCTGAGAGGCCTAGCACAGACAATTGACAGTGGTAACTGTACCAGTACTTTCTTTGCTTCTTTAAAACATGCAAGAAAGAAAGCCAACACTGATTAGACCCACACAGAACCCAATTTATTTATTTATTTTTTTTAAATGTCACGTAAGCTTTTATGTACCATGTGATGGAGAATAACATAGAAAAAAAAGCCTAGATTCAAAAAAGCTTTACACTGAGTGTATTAAATTATAGAGTGGCTAATTTTACAACAACTTAAAGTTGGTGCAAATAAAAACTTTAAAAAAACCTTGCTGAATCTGGGCCTTTAACTTTTCCAAGACCTTTTATTTAATGTATTTTCATTTTTTAGGCTACTCTACTCTTATCTAATTCATCACTCTGTATAGAATATAATATAATGTGTTTCTCCAACCACAAACTGCTAAATAGTATTTCCAAAACATGCATATAGAAAAATACCGCTGGTGCTATGTACACTGTGTGACCAAGTCCCAAACCAAGCTGCTAACTTGGTATTAAGTCCAATGCAATAAGTAATGGGACACTACAACTTCACGTTTGCCAAAAACTTGTTTCTCTTTATATATAATTTCTGCAATTTCCACCATAAAGGCAACAAAAATCTTCAACATACAAATAAACAAGAAAGAAAAAACGTCACAACAGTGTATCGGACAGACGCAAGATGGTCTTCACACCATGGCTAGGTGCTAGCAAGTCTTTGTCCTTCGATTTCCAAAACATACATAGCTTCAATTCATTTGTATATAGTACATTAACAGCGATCTGACTCATTATATCAAGTCACTGGGTGCTGGGTGTGCATTATAGGCAGTCACAGTGAACACAGTGTCCATCTTAATAACTCACTCAGTGCTCATTTATCAATGTCCACTGCTGTCCTGGGAGAAAATTAATATTACGCCCCTGATCTACCGAAGTCCACTGCTGTCCATAATGGAAATTGAATGATTGACAGGCGGATTGTCATTTTGCTGGTACAGCAAGTTCCCTGCATAATAATAGATAAAAGCCTAACAATGCAGACTCATTTAAGTGCATATTTAGTAGCAAAAGATGAAACATAAGACTAAGTCAAGGAAAGCAATGTACTACCCCCTCCCTCATTATTCAATTTACATTATTCCAGATCTCAAACAGGCCCCTAAATACAAACTCTGATGTAATTTGGGTTCTGAATTAATTTTGGGGCTCAATTTCCCCTTTCTTCACACACACACACACACACACACACTGCTCCTATGATACTGCTCTTGTGACCCTACCCTCACCCTAGACTTATCAACCTGTATCTCCCTGCCCCCACCTTAGACTGGTCACCCTGAACTCTCCTGCCCCCACCCCAGACAGGTCATCCTGTACCCCTCTCTCTACTGATTGTACTCCCTGTCCCTTCTCCACATACCTGTAGCTTTACTCTTTCTCCTCCAAAGTGCAGACTATATAGGACCTTGGGTCACATCATAGTCACATGTTAAGGTCCTTGAGTATGTTCTCTAATGCTACTTAATTATCTCCTGGTGGCAGTTTTGCCCTGATTTGTGCAAATTGTGGTAAAAGAAACAGCACATTTTTATTTTTATTTTTTTGTGTGCAAATCATGGCAGAATTGTAGCCAGGAGCCAATATATCACTGAAAGTATAAGTCTGTTTGGGCGGCCATTGGTGCCCCAGGAGCTCATGGTCCCTGGCTACCGCCCAAAACAGATCTGTTGTAATCCGCTACTGATGGTAAGTATTAGAATCAAGAAGTAAAAGTAATACAAATGTGCTAAACTGATTAAAACATGAAGTATATATGAGAAACATCTTGTACTTTTGTGGAACAAATGGAAAATATGTGTAAAAACTTATGAATAATAAAAAGATAAATGCATAGATGAATAAATGTGATAATAAAATATGTATGTATATAAAAAAGCATATGTCAGTAATAAATATGGAACATATAAATGAAGAATAAATATGCCCAGCTATGCCTTTCTATTTCCTTTCATTCCATTTCTCACATTATAATTACCCTGTCCCTTTGACCGCCAGTCCAACCCTCATAATCATACTCTAACAATCTTACTGCTTCACACAAAATCAAAAGCGCTCATTTCCTGCTGATGTCTTGGTGATGAGCTAAGTGCAAGAATGTGGAATAAAAATCAGTTATGCATATAGGGATTTGCAGAGATAATGCTAGAAGTATATACAATATAAACTATTGCTGCTATATTTATATGTTATCATATTTAGGCTGCGTTCACACTACGTATATTTCAGTCAGTATATTTCAGTCAGTATTGCAACCAAAACCAGGAGTGGATTAAAAACACAGAAAGGCTCTGTTCACACAATGTTGAAATTGAGTGGATGGCCGCCATATAACAGTAAATAACTGCCATTATTTCAATATAACAGCCGTTGTTTTAAAATAACAGCAAATATTTGCCATTAAATGGCGGCCATCCACTCAATTTCAACATTGTGTGAACAGATCCTTTCTGTGTTTTTAATCCACTCCTGGTTTTGGTTGCAATATGAGGACCACAATACTGACTGAAATATATGTAGTGTGAACATAGCCTCAATGTGATAAGAGAATACTGTACATGTAATCTAGTGATTACTATGCACTACAGTGGTTTATTCTAAATTATTATCACGATACTATATTAAAATATAGCAGGGTATTCTCTGTAAGATCGAATCTACAAACTATGAAGAAAGTGCACCAAAAATGTATAATAAATGAGTGTGTGTGTGTGTGTGTGTGTGTGTGTGTGTGTTTGTGTGAATGTTTCTTGTAAGCAAGTTAATGCTAGTGTACTGTAAATTTAAATTAAAAATTGGCAGACGTCCACTAAGAACCCTAGGTAGTGGAGTAGCCTGGGCACCAAGGGGGAAATTTATTAAGGCTGTGGCCAGGGTGTACCCCAGGGAGAAAGCACAGATTTGCGTGGCCTTCTCCTGCACCTGCTTTATCGTGATTTAAGCTTGCTTAGTAAAATCCGGCAGAGAAAAAGGGGACGGAGTCATGAATGCCCCCCATGTCTTATATGCCCCCCCCCTGTATTGGTATATTACAGTTAGAAAGCACTACACTATCTAGAATGTTCAATCATAATAATAAAATCACTTTTTAGGTCTATCTTGATCAGCCAAAATTAGTTTGATTCATGAAAGCATCAAAGCATAAACTTCATAAAACCTCTTAAGTACTGGAAGTGCATTGTGAAACATTTTACTGCAATATAAGACATCAATATATTGGCATTGGGTTATAACTGTTCAGTATATGTGGAAAAGGTATAGAGCAGTACAGTTCATGTAGTTCAGATAGAAAACAGTAAAGTAAATGTAGCACTGGTACTGAACAATACTTTACATTTAGTACGGGTAGATAACAGTACAGTACATGTAGTACAGTTTTAAAGCAGTATAGTACATATAGCTCAAGTAGAAAACAGAGAACAGTAAATTTAGTAAAAGAAAATAATAGGATAATAGAGATTCATCACTAAAGAGTAAGGTCTCTTTTAAATGGGCCTATCATCAGCATTCCTAAAATAGATATCAGCTGATAGAGAATAAATATCAGCTAATAGATAGAGAATAGATAACAGCTGATGGGCAAGCAAATGATTCTTATTTGGCTAAATGGCTTTTTTGTGCAGCCCATTAAATGCACTATTGTTGGTCACGCATTGCTCTTAGGGCCAGTTCACACGGAGTAAAACTGGCAAAATTCTGCGGCGGACAGTCTTTGGGAGGGCTCGTGCCTCCTCTCTCTGTGTGGAAGAATTGACATGTCAATCTTCCCTGGGGAGAGGCTTGGAGAGAGGAGGCACGCAAGCCCTCCCATAGACTGCCAGTATGACATGGAGGCTGGTGGGATTCCGCAGTGAAGAATTCCGCCGTCGAATTCCGCTTGTTTTACTCTGTGTAAGCTGACCCTTTGTAAACAGGTGATGTGCAACCAACAATGCTACATTTAATAGATCGCATGAAGGATTAAGCAAGTGACCGCCGATAACAAAGTTCGGTGCTCGCTTGCTGCAGCCTGTGTAAAAGGACTTTAAGTCAGTCCATTCTCTTCAGCTATACAATACCAGCGCAAAGCCTAAATTTGCCCCATGTCCTGATTTCGGCATTTTACTAATCTAGTGCCCACACTGGTTGACTAGACTTTCCAGGTGGCTGCAGCCTTGACAGATCATCATTTCCGGTGTCATAGTAAATGGAGTCCAGCATTAATTTGTGATGGCCCAGGAAAGACTATTGCAAATCTGAAGCCACTGAGACTGAAATCCCCATTGCGGATGCCTGTTATATCCGTACAACATTTAATTCCAAAAAATAATTTTACTGAGCATCAATCCTATATTTGAAACAAAATAATAAATGGACTGGTGAACCATGAAAACTATGCTACAGTATTTGTCAGATTATTATTTCAATCTGTCTTCCAACAATTATTGTAGACAGATGATATACAGACTTCTGAGACCATGAAAGGGTATTAAGATTTGAGTTTTCTTGCATTTTTCCATCTGACATTTAGACACATCATTAATTTTAAATAGCCTATGCCATCTTGCAAGTGAATGGTTGAAAGACATAAAAGTCAAGAGGGATTTTAATAGAATTGTGTAGGTTTAATGTAATAACTGCAATCCATATAATTTAAAATGCACATTGATTAATCGGCTAAAGTTTCTTAGGATTTTTTCTGTTATTATGGCATGGCGAGTGTTTCAGAAATAATTACATTGCCTGTCAGCTTGGTATTTATATGTGTAAATATCATTTCTGTTATTTCCCTTTTAGAGGAAAGCTTCAGCCACAATCTGACAAATGCAGCATTTATTTCTTTCCTTACAGTGAATGTTTGTGATTAAGGGACCTGCAAACCTAAAATACAGATGTCAGCAGGTTTACTATGACAAATTCTGTGTGCTGTGTTTCAGTTGTTTAGATGAATGTTCACTTTTGTAGATTATACCGCCTGTACATTTTGGGCTGCAAAGACCTAGACCGCAGCAGATCTTTGATGGCATACCGTGGAGACTAGTCTTTAACTTTGCCCTGTTATAATATAGCTATTAAAATAATGTTGTTAATATTACTCTTTAATATTATATGTATATTCATTGTTAATTACCACGTGGCCATCAATTTGCAATAAACAGCATGTCTCTGCAGTTTTCAGCAGCATTGCTACTGTGTATTGGTCACTAAAAATGACCAACTAATACTTCAAAATATAAAGGCTGATTTGCTGAGAAAGTATATTAGATAAAACACAACTTTTAATTAAGTAAATGTAAAAAGGGTCCTAGAACAGCCTAATTAAAAAAAAAAAATCATAACCCCATAAACCCCATAAATAAGGCTCAAAATATCATAAATACAAGTCTTGCCACCCCCACAGTGCTGTAGTCTTAGAATCAGCTGCAGACATTTCTCTTTTTCAATCTGAATCAGATTCCATAGGAGTTTGGATATCAGCTCCAATCTAAACTAAGGGGAGGATAAAAAGTATGTAGCAGAGGGGTTATGGTAGCCGGTCCCTATTGTTCCCTACCACAACCTCAATAGTTCTCACCCTCCAAACAGAGATCCAGCCCTAATAAGGGCAATTCTGCCATTCTGTCCCTCTTCCAAGCCCTAATATACCCTAAATAAACAGTGGCTAATGGAAACACTTTGTAGGATACAGCACTTTGTGTCCTCTTACACTAATCGATTTGTCGGTGGTCGCAAGTAAGCAATAATTGGCCAGTGTTAAAAGCCCTTTAGTGTAGGATAAATTGTTGGTTTTTTTTTACTGCTGGCTATGATAGAAAAGTGTCAAAACACATAAATTGGTGTGCATGTGGCTAAGTACATGCTGAGACATAAAGAGTGCCTATGCCGACGCCTATCCATCATGAAAAATATCTACACTGAAAATGTTGGCATGGAAGTGGACCATATGGAATGGAAGAAGGTGACTTGGTCTGAAAAATCACATTTTATTTTACATGGATTGGCCCATGTGCATTGCTTACCTAGGCAAAAGATGGTATCAGGATAACCTATAGACAATTGGGCTTATCTGGCAAAAATGAACACTGTAAAGCTAAGGTTCTCTTTTATTTTGTATTTTTCCTCCGGCATGGTAAGAGTACTATATACTGAATGTCAGGTAAATCTCAAGGAGTATGCACCAAACATAAAGGCTAAATGTATAAGTGGAATACACTGCACTTAGATAGATAGATAGATAGATAGAAAGATAGTAGAGAAAGCCGCACTTTCTAATTTAATGATGCGCGTACCGGAGGTAGAAAGTTCCTTGGCAGGAGATCCCCAGTATAGTGATGTCACTATACCAAAATTTTGAGTTCGATACCAATACTCGTTTTTTTTTGTTTGGATACCCAATACCAATTCGATACCTAAATATGAGAAAAAGCTACAACCTCCCTCCCCCCCAAAGTGTTTTTACGCTGTTAAGGTTTTCAGGTCTGCACTATTACGGTGATAGCAGGTTATGGGCTTTTTATTTTATTTTACTACTTTAAAGATAGTTTAACATTTTTAAAATAAAAGTGAATAAAGTTGTCCTACTCTGACTGCTGTAACCTCTGACTACTCTGACTGCTGTAACCTCTAACTACTGTAACCTTTCATGTTTTGCCCTGTATGGCTGTGGTGAGCGGGATTATTTTTGCACTGCGATCTGCAGTTTTATTTGGTATCAAGTCTGTACTTGGCTTTTTTAGCGCTTACATTGTTTACTGTGATCATTTTATAGTTTGGGGAATAACATTTCAGCTATCAGGCTATGCTGGGAGTTGCTGTCTTGTAATATTTCAGCTGTCAGACAATGCTGGGGGTTGTAGTTGTGTAATATTTCAGCTATCAACGTATACTGGGGGTTGTAATCTTGTATTATTTCAGATATCAGGCTATGCTGAGGGTTGTAGTCTTGTAGTATTTCAGCTATCAGGGTATGCTGAGGGTTGTAGTTGTGTAATATTTCAGCTATCAGGGTATTCTGGGGGTTGTAGTCTTGTAATATTTCAGCTATCAGGCTATGCTGAGGGTTGTAGTCTTGTAGTATTTCAGCTATCAGGGTATCCTGGGGGTTGTAGTCGTGTAATATTTCAGCTATCAGGGTATGCTGGGGGTTATAATTCTATAATATTTCAGCTATCAGGGTATGCTGAGGATTATAGTTGTGTAATATTTCAACTATCAGGGTATGCTGAGAGTTATAGTTGTGTAATCTTTCAGCTATCAGGCTATGCTAGGGTTGCTGTCTTGTATTATTTCAGCTATCACGGTATACTGGGGGTTGTAGTTGTCTAATTTCAGCTATGAGGCTATGCTGGGGGTAGTGACTATATTCAGGTGGTTTTCCACACATATACACTTTGACTTGGGCTCAAAAGTGTACATATGGGAAATGAGCCAAACCTTAGCTGACCACGTTTGGCCCATTGAAGCATCTTTCTATGCACCTGAATTGCATCTGACAGATTCACAGCAAGGATGTGTGCGCATATTTAGGCTGCATTCACGCATTCTGCACGGAGCAGAATGCGTGGAATGCCTGTAACAGACTCTCCCCCGCCCGGGCAGCATCTGTAATTAGATGCTGGTAGCGGAAGAACTGTACAGATATGCGCCGCTGATTCATTACAACGCGGTGCATATCCGTACAGTTCCCCCGCTCTCAGCATCTTATCACAGATGCTGCCCGGGCGGGGGAGAGTCTGTTACAGGCATTCCACGTCCGTGCTCCGTGCGGAACATGGAACGTGTGAATACAGCCTAAGGGCCAGTTCACACTGAGTAAACACGGCGTAATTCCACGGCGGATCTCTGCTGCGGAATCCCGCCAAGCTCAGTGTGCTGCTTTGAGTGAATGGGAGAGAGCACACTCGTCCGCTTCCTCTCCTCTCCACTCAAAGAACTAACATTTTAGATCATTGAGCGGAGAGCGGCGGCAGCAGACAAGCGCACGCACTCCCATTCACACAAAGCAGCACACTGGACGTCGCGGGATTCTGCCACGGAATTACGCTGTGAACTGGCCCTTAGGCTATGGTCACAAACATGTGAACTCCAGGGGGATCGCTGAGTGATGATCAATCCCTGTACAGCACTATAGAATATCAGTATATTCTGTACATATGGGATATCAGCATATTCTACAGTGCTGTACAGGGATTGATCATCATTATATAAACGACATAGTGTTCTGCCACAGTCACATGGCATCAGTATGGACTATGGGGTACAGACTACAACTCCCACACTGCAGGGAGCTGATGAAGGCTGCCACATCTGGACCTACAGGAAAGGGTTAATGTGCTGGGCAGGTCAGTTCCTCTAGATGCCGGCTGCATTCCAGCATGGAAAAGAGGCTGAGGTGTGACTTAGCATCGGGGGTCTGCTGCACTTAGTAGTTGACCCCCACTGTTTCTGGGACAGCTCAGGAGGGGGGCAATGCCGCTGTCAGTGTGACAGCGGCATCTGGACAGTTATATAGCCGGAACATGCGATGGCTGTGTGCCGGCTATAACTTATCACTGCAGTGAGCGGAGGGAGGGATGGGTCAAGGAGGTGACATCAGGGGGCAGAGGGCAGCACTCAGAGAACATGGCCGGCGCTCAACTAGCCGCCGGCCATGTTCTCTGCGCTATACTTTATGATAAGCTGCGTTAATATGCAGCTTATTCACATAAAGTATCCATGCCAGGAAATCCTGGTATCAAATTGTATTTTTGCCCGAAATATCGATTGTAGTATCGATATTTCGGTGCATTGTGCATCCCTAACCCAGTATATAACCACGAAAAGTGGTGAAAAAAGAGTTGTTTTATTAACCCCTAGACGACCCAGGACATAGGGTTACGTCATGGAAGTCTGTCACCAGAAGACCCTGGACGTAACTAGGTCCTGGGTGGTTCTCCCGCTATGAAGCTCCGCTCCGGAGAGCGCTTCATAGGAGGTGGGGGCCGGCTGCAGTGAGCAGCCGGGACCTCACCGGTAATGACACGCTGCAGCGATCATGCTGCCGCGTGTCATTAACTCCTTAAACGCCGCCTCCGTGCGGTCCGATCGGCGATCTGCTACACTGAGCCTGCACAGGCAGGCTCAATGAGCAGATCGCCGATAACACTGATCAATGCTATGCCTATGGCATAGCAGTGATCAGTGTGTACAATCACACTATTGTATGTAAAAGTCCCCCAAAGGGACTTTAAATGTGTAAAAAAAAAATTTCAAAACACTATTACACTACCCCAAAACCCCTCCCCCAATAAAAGTTGAAATAACCCCCCCTATCCCATTATATAAATAAAACATATAATATACTGTAGCGTGCATAATTGTCCGATCTATTAAAATATAACAAGCGTCATTGTGATCGGTGAATGGCGTACACGAAAAGAGGGAAAAAAGTGCGCGGATTACTGATTTTATGTTACATTATATATTTAAAAAAATCTATAAAAAGTGATCAAAACGTCCGATCTTCACAAATATGGTATTAATAAAAACTAGAGATCATGGCGGAAAAAATGACATCCCATACAGCCCCATAGGTGAAAAAATAAAACTGTTATAAGTGTCACAATAGGCCCATTTTATTAATAATTAATTGCCAAAAAAAAGGATTTCATAAATAAAAATATATATAACATTAGAGAATCTGTGTAACCTGCATATGGTTGTGTTCGGACTCACCTATAGAATAATGGTATCATGTCGCTTTTACCGTATAGTGCATTACGTAGACACAGGAACCCCCCCAAACGTTACCATATTGCATTCTTTTTTACGATTTTACCTATTTATATCTTCATAAATAATATATTTGGGATTCCGTCATACATGTTATGGTACAATGAAAGACGCCATTACAAAGTACAACTATTCCTGTAAAAAAACAGCACTTACATGGCCTGTAGATAGAAAACTGAAAGTGCTAAAGCTCTTAGAAGGGGAGGAGGGAAAAACGAAAACACTAATATCAAAATTTGCGCGGTCCACTGGGTCATTTTGGGCCTGGTCCTCAAAGGGTTAAAAAAAATGTGCAAAACAAACAGGATGCAACGTTTTGGTTCTGTGAGAGAATCAAAACGTTGCATCCTGTTTGTTTTGCACATTTTTTTTTTATAAACTCTTTTTTCACTTGAGCTGGCGTGCTGCAGACTTTACATGGTGATAGATAGATAGATAGATAGATAGATAGATAGATAGATAGATAGATGCTCATCCAACTCCTTTACTGTTATGAAGCATCTACATTCAACTATAACATTACCTCTAGATAGCTATGCTTACATGGAATTTTGACCGCTTGAACATTAGTAAAAGCTGTGCAATTATATTCTCAGATATACAATTGATGCTTTTAATCTCATCAACTTCCATGTCTTGCTTTTGGGTAGATATGGGAAGGATTAGAGAGAGATGAATGGTGAAGGCACATAGCTATTAGAATCCAATGGATTTGGGGGTATTGCCCCCCAACCTCAATATATCACTTGCTAATTGACTAAGCCATATTTATACTGAAACATTTAAATGCTGTTTCTATAACTTTTGAGTGTTATTCGCCTATATTGTTATATGATCCTCCAAGGAGAAGGCGTCTCATAAATTGAGGGCATTCTGGAGAAAAAGGTAGAGGACTAGAGATGAGCAAACCGGGTTCGGGTTCGAGTCCATCTGAACCCGAACTTTCGGAATTTGATTAGCAGGGGCTGCTGAACTTGGATAAAGCTCTAAGGTTGTCTGGAAAACATGGATACAGCCAATGACTATATCAATGTTTTCCACATAGCCATAGGGCTTCATCCAACTTCAGCAGCCACCGCTAGCATGCTCGAGGTTCGCTCATCTCTATAGAGGACCACTGTAAATAAATAAAGAGGTCTTTATAACGTTAGTAAGTACAAGACATATTTCATTCATAGCATAATAAATAACAGTAATCAGCTTTGCACATGTTTCCATTTAAGGTCACCTTGTAATTTGGGGCCAGATATAAAGATTAGAATATTACATTGTTCGCTTTTGATACTGTTCTAATACACAGAATTTCTGCCTTTTGTTCACTGCTGTCCATCCAGATGATGTTTGTTTCATCTGAATGAAAGGACTTAACAGATTATGACTTCATTAGTGTCTAGTGATAGATAATTTCAATAAACCAATGCTTGAAACATGTTCACTGTCCATTACTTCTAGACCTTTTATGGAGATTTAAAGTGGATGTATCTATTCACAAATCCTTTCCATTTGAGGTTAAAATTAAAGAATATTGCTTTGTTAACACACTCATAAAATCGCCTCATTAATTTGACTTGGCTCTTGAGTGTTATCCTGTGTACAATGTGCCTTTTTATCTTCTTTCCAAGCATCTGCTGTACAAAGCATCAATTATTAGCTGCATTACATTTACTACAGTCATTGAGATGAGTGGCCAACACACTTGTATATATGTTATGTGTAGATCAATACCATATTGACCTCTGTTACACCTCTGGAATTAAATGGTATAGACTCACTATGGGAAGTGCTCCATTCATTTACAAAAGGCAGAATATGCATCTACTGTTTAAAAAATAAACAGACATATGAGCTGTGTATATAAGTGCTAATAAACTAAGATATAGTAATTGAAAGCCTAGTTTGGTTATCTTTATGTATTTCACTTTTTACTTACCAGAATACATGTTTACAACATATTCATAGAACAGGATATAGGAATAGTGGGTTGGCAGGACTGAAGATTCTTTAAATGGCCTAAAAGTGGTCTTAACCTAGTGGTTCCAAGTGTGGCTTTGAGCGACTCCTATAAACATAGCCAAATAAACACTATATTACTTTATAACTGAAGATAATAAACATGGCTCTAATTCCAGGAGGAAGGTTCCCTTTAAGTAAATGTACGGAATCTTTTTTTTAGTACTGTCCAGTTTTTTAGCACTGGCCAGTTCCCGCATTCAATGCCATTCTGTTGTTGTGCATCGGACCGGCTCTATGGACTGGAGGCGGCCCCATAGCCCCCAGTGTGACAACATCCCCTCGATGACTTTCCCCCAATTAGAACCAAGCATGGTCACATCACAGAGTGGAGGGGATAATGTCACACTGGTGTCCCAGGGCCCACCTCTAGTGCATAGAGCCAGGCCGGAGCACAACAGGAAAACGGTGCAGAGTACAAGAACTAAGCAGCATCTTGAAAAAAGTGCCCAGTGCCGGCACCGATAAGGTACTAAAAAAAGAATTTTCATACTTTATGATGTGCATTTGCTTTTTTCGGTTGCAGCAGACAATTCAACTTGCATTGATGCTCCTCCTTTAACAGTCTTTAGATTAGGTTGGTGCTCAAAATAGGAAGGTCCTTACAATGTAGTTTCTGCAGAGAAACTGGGGAATGTCTTCTTGCTTTACGCACAAATGCCAAGCCTCCTGGCCAATGGTGTAGTCTGGGCAGACTTCTCCCAGAAACATTTACAAAGCAGAGGCTAGTAGCACCAATGTGTGTCAGCAGTACATGCACAGAGGCTCTTGACACACTTGGGGGGAATTTATATTGCACCTTACATGTACCTGACAAAAGGTACATATTTTCGTGCAAACAATATGGTCTACTCAATAACGCCTGCTTACTGGGTGGGCGGGCAGGGTGCAGGTCAGGACAAGGACTTATTATGATTATGTTAGCAGATGTAAATTGATACCAGCTCAGAGTCTGAGACTGTCACAGATTGAGAAGCATGGGTAAATCTGGCTTGGGACATTATTTCCCCCGACATCTGTCATTGGAAGGGAACTAGAACAACCCCATATACATGAAATAGCTTGCTTACTTTCCTTTAATGTATATAAGCACATTAAAAAAATTTTTTTAATTTAGATGTCATGTCAGGTACAGGAGGTTACAGTAAACTTTATAGGCAGAACAAACACTAGAAAGTTTCATTTTTTGTTTTAGTTTCTTTTGTTTACAAATTTGCATGGTTTAATAATGTGATATAGCGGTTAAGAGACTCTGCCAGTAGGCAAAGCTGAACAGAATGATATATCACCCACATTGTTCTGTGCTGCTGATTCAGAGATATACTACTGAATTATGAGAACTCTAAACACCACACACTACTCCCTCCCATTATATGCTTGTTCCCAGTAGTCCTGGATATTTATGAGCACTAGCTTCCTCTGCCCACCAGTCGCTGATTGGCAGTTGTCTGTCTATACTGTGTATAAATAAAATACAAGGGGACAGCAGATCAAAGGTATAAAGACAGGGAGGAAACAGCGTGTACGGAGACCCTCACCTGGTGGGGTTGTGCTATAGATAGAGGCACAACACTCATCAAAGCATGTATAAAAGACCGCAGCCACTCCCGCTATCCCAAGGGAATGATATACATAAAAAACCTCCAACACCACGAATCACGGATCAAGGGGCGCAGTTC
Source organism: Dendropsophus ebraccatus (assembly GCF_027789765.1). Taxonomy (NCBI): domain Eukaryota; kingdom Metazoa; phylum Chordata; class Amphibia; order Anura; family Hylidae; genus Dendropsophus; species Dendropsophus ebraccatus. The sequence goes on along the minus strand of NC_091460.1, from coordinate 63,917,556 downwards.
CAGAAGGAAAAGATAAAGATGACGTGTAAAATAAATTAAATTTAATGAGGCTCAACGCGTTTCGAAACCGCTCCGGTTCCTTTCTCATGAGTCATGACTCTTGAGAAAGGAACCGGTGCGGTTCCGAAACGCGTTGAGTCTCATTAAATTTAATTTATTTTACACGTCATCTTTATCTTTTCCTTCTGGACCTGCGCCCCTTGATCCGTGATTCGTGGTGTTGGAGGTTTTTTATGTATACTGTGTATAGGCAGACAGCTGCCAATCAGCAGCTGGATGATGAAGGGAGGGGTATGGCTGAAGCCCATTTTCCTGCATATCAGAAGAATGGCTGAACAGAAAAATGTAAATATTACACTGCTGTGTTTAGCATTTCTGTCATTAGTTTATGCTGCCCTCATTTGAAAAAGCATGAACCTAGTGAAAAATTCTGCTTAGAAAGATTTATTTGAATTAAAAAAAAAAAATCAAAACCTACATACACTTAAAATATAAAGGAGATCTTACGAAATGTTCTCTTAGAAAGTCTATGGTTTGTAAACAGCTATAGCAATTTTTTTTTACTGGTATCTTGACAGTTTACCCATCAGTTATGCTCAGCCAAAGTCATGCCTTGCTAAGTAATGCTAAGTGCACACCATCTATCAAATCAGCACTTTGCTGGTCCTTTAGTAAATCCACTCTGATACATTTTTTTCTTTAAATGAATTTATCCTCTTTTTGCAATGCAGGTGCAGATTCTGTGGAAGCACAGTGTAAAAGATTTGAAGTAAAGTCAAATGAGGACGGGAAGATGCTGTTCTCAGCTGATGAGGAGGAAATCACTATTGGTGCTGATAGACTCAGAGTCACAGGTAAAGCTTTGCAAACACACATTATATTAAGAGAAGATTTTTAAAGTCAGCTGGCATTTAGGCACAGCTTCTGTGTCAACAGAGAAGGCGTATTAGAAGCACACACAGTAAAACTCAGATTGGTGGAGGGGGGGGGACTGAGACAAAAATCCAAAATGTGACACTGGAGGAATTGACAAGAATAAAAGAATAAATAACTAATTTATTATTATTATTATTATTATTATTATTATTATTATTATTATATTACAATAACATCCCTAACCACAGTGTCAGATCATGGGGGTCGGACCACTGGTATTCCCAATGATGTCCCGGATAAGTGCTTAAACACTTAGAGCAAAACTTGGCAAAAACAATAGTATCAAAGAGATATAAGAAGAATAGAGTAGTAGCGGGTGTCAGGGACTGGATAGGAGGACCCCTTGTCTAATGTATTGAGTACTCTGCCAGGATGTGGTGTGTATATAGTGATTCGAAGAAATCCTCATACTCATGTATAGATAAGTCCTAGTTACCTTATCTTACCTCCTTCTTCCACTCAGTGTCAGGTTTCTGTCCTGATTGGTAGTACGAGTCCAAGGCCTTTTTCTCTGGGTGAAGCTAGTTAGTAGTTTCCTTCCTACTCAGCTGAGGTTCAGTAGAAAGTTGCTAGCTAGCAATGTACGCTACAGTATTACAGTCCCTTTTATGTCACCTTTTTTAAGGGGCATGACTGACCTGAAGTTAAGATCCATGGCATAAGGAAGGGGGGTTTGCTCCCTTATCTCCGGCTCCTTATCTGCAGCTGTGCTCTGGGGGAATGTGACACCTAGTGGTGGGTGTAGGGCACAGCAGTTAACAGCACCTACTGTGACACCTGATAGAGACTCTTTTGCCTAGGTGTAAAGAAAAGAAAAAAAGATGTAGTGCAAATATGGCCTATTATGCCCCCCCCCCTCCTTTGGGAGTCTGAAATGTATATGTTGTATAAACTATAGAGGGTTGGGGATGCATTAGTCTCCATGTCTAAAGATATTGCAAATTGCCTCTATTAAAGGTATAGTATGTTTAAAATATGAAAAGATATGTAAGAACCATAGTAAAGAAGTCAGTTACTTTATGGGAAACTGTCTCCTTACAAAGTCTTGATAGAAAATAATTAATATAACTCATTGATCAAATTATTGATGGAAAATGCGACTCTTTCATGATCAGGGGCCCGGTGGGTAGTACAGATCAGTGATTGGCCATCTACTGGACATTCATTGCACATAGGGGGAGATTTATCAAAGGGTGTAAAATTTAGACTGGTGCAAACTTGCCACAGCAACCAATCACAGCTCCTCTTTTCTTTCACCAGAGCTGGAAGCTGAGCTGTGATTGGTTGCAGTGGGCAGTTTGCACCAGTCTAAATTTTATACCCTTTGATAAATCTTCCCCATAGTGTATAAAATGATGGACATTGTCTGTGCCGATTTCAAAATGATTGCAAACAGCAGATGTTATTTTTTTAGTTGTTCACACAATTCTTTTTTCACTGTCCTTTTACCATTTTTACTATTAAATTTAATGGACTTTTAAATTTTTAAGACACACCCAAATGTCAATTAGTCCACCTGAACTCGAATAATGTATTGACAGCTGTTATTGCACAAACGGTGGCCAAACAGTGAAATGAACAACGCCTTTTTAACCTCAAAATGGCGGACATAATTTTAAATGGAAAAGAAAAATGTTGTGTGAACATAGTCGAGGAGGTTGGTCAGAGCTGATGGGTAATGCCCCAAATGCTCCTAAGCCCAGGATTAGCATAGGGGTAATTAGGGAAGATAGAAGAAATGCTGAAGAGAAGAATCATTAACAGCCCTGCACTTGGAAGGTAAAGAGCTTCTGGGGCATGTCAGCAGGTTCATTGGGCAGAACCTGCCGATAGTGCCGATTTAAAACTGGACTCTATATGGAATACCAATTTTTAACATTAAAGGGGAACTCCAGGTAGAGCTTAAAAAAATGAAATTTCTGCAGAAACATATAGCATTACTCATCTGTCTATCCCAGTTTTGAAACTACCAAAAATCCATTTGTTTGGGGGGGGGGGGGGGGGGGGTTGTACTGTATTTTGTTTCTGTCGTTCCTGGTTGAGCAGTTCCCAGAATGAAATGCTTTTCCTCAGCTGATCATCACAGTACCACACCCATCACAATCAGTAAAATTAGTGCTGCACCTGATTCTGGCCATTCAGGGATGGTGGATCACTCAGGGGATTGGGGGATTCAGCCAAGCCTCCTGTGACATTGCGCCCTGCCCCCTGTCTGCATCATCAGCCTGTGCTCAGCAAACATACACAATGTGAGACAGGGGCATGGAAGATTTGTCTCCTAAGGTGGGAGAGCAGTGTGATTTGGCACAGAGGCCATTTTTCTTCACTTCCTGGATTTCTACCAGTGTGGCAGAACCGCACAGACACGATAATACATTTTATAGACACATCTATATAACTTTTAATGTACTTTTAATAGAAAACAAGTTTTTCTTATCAGGAGTTCCCCATTAAAGATTAAGATGCCTTAACCATGTAGTTGCTAATCAGGCCATGCCTAGATGATTTGTGGTATGATATAAGAAAGATTCAGGGGAGGGGGGCGAGAGGCAGAATTAGAAAAAATTTATTCATTGACAATCGAGGAGAGACAAATATTTTTAGCAAATGGTTCTACTTAACTCACTATGAACAGTGGGTACCTGTGCCTTGCACATCTGGGGAGGCGATGGTTCTAATAGTGTACCAGATGTCTTTATCTGAGATGACAGGAACATGTAGAGCAGAGCTTTCATGGAGGGGTTTCACGGAGGACTAAAAGCACAGTTTCCATCATGCAATCTTTCCTCCCCAAGCTGCTAGATAAGCACTGACCTCTCTGACCTGTGAATCCAGCATTTCATGTGCCAAGACAGTGAGTAAACAGCTAATATGTATGTCTGTTCTTCCTGCTCACTCCTCTACCTCGACCCCTAGACTCAGCAGAACCCGTCTTCACTCTGAAGTCGGATTTGCCTGATAATGTACAGATAAGAAGTGTATGTGTGTGTGTGTGTGTGTGTGTGTGTGCGCGCGTTGGGGGGTGGAAGCCTTTTGAGGCGTTTTTGCCTAATAAAACCTATTAAAAAGTTTCTTACAATTGCTTGTACTATTGATTTCTGAAAAAAAACAAAAACATGACAGTTACACTTTGAGGCTGGGTTCACACTACGTATATTTGAGGCTGTATAGCAACCAAAACCAGGAGTGGATTGAAAACACAGAAAGGCTATGTTAACATAATGTTGTAATTGAGTGGATGGCCGCCATTTAATGGCAAATATTTTCTGTTATTTTAAAACAACGGCTGTTATATTGAAATAATGGCCTTTATTTACTGTTATATAGCGGCCATCCACTCAATTTCAACATTGTGTGAACAGTCCTGGTTTTGGTTGCTATGAGGACCTGACATGAGGACCAAATACAGCCTGAAATATACATAGTGTGAACCCAGCCTAAGAAAGAAAACACAATTTTTGCATTACTTTATCAAAGAACATAAGGTATTGCTCTAGGACAAGTTTATTGGTCTTAAAACATCAACTTAAATTAGAACCCAGACTTATTGGCCGTACGAAATATTAAAGGGGTTATCCAGCACTACAAAAACATGCCCACTTTTTCCCCTATGTTGTCTCCAGATTGGGTGGGGTTTGGAACTAATTGCAAACCACACCTGAACTGGAGACAAGAGAGGGGGATAAACAGCCATGTTTTTGTAGAGCTGGATAACCCCTTTAAAGCTTTTGGTACATAATTTGTGTTTTTAAACCACTACAGTGCCATCTCTATATACCCCAACTTTCTATGACATTGTTGCATTTCTGCAGAGGCTAGATTCGTCAGGCAGTTGCAAAATAGTGAACTTAATGTGAATGTTGGAGCAATAGCTTGACAAGCAATGACAAAATAAGAGGCTTTGACATTGCTTACGCACCCTGATGGTTATGTTGAGCTAGGGGGGGTTTATCACATATGAGTGCAGGTAGAACAGACTGAGCACATTTATTTTTCATGTGTTGGAGGTTTCGTACTTCTACACTAAGTGCTTCAGTGTGCATGAGTGAATTATGTGCATGGTTCTTGATTTATTGAATATCATTATGTTCAGACCAGTTCAGGCACAAACATTGTGAAGCACTATACAAATGAATGGCTGACAGCTTATTGAAATCAATGGCCTTTGCTGGAAATTCTTCATGTTTTTATTTATTTACAGTCTGACTAAAATTGTAAGGATTTTCTGGTTTCACTTGCTGTGTATAGTCTTTGTTTAATTTTATGTTGATAATTTAGCACACAAATGTAACCCCTAGTTTGGCTATTGTGGCACAGCTGAGCCACAACTTTCAAAGCAACCAGCTATGGTAAGATAGTTATAATTATTATTATTATTAGCTGAAAAAGTTGGATGCAGCTCTAAAGCTGCCTGGAAAACATGCATACAGCCACAGGCCATTGTGCACACTGTATTTTTACAATAAACAACGGCTATTGTAGATTGCAACAGCGGCCACTGTTTATTGACAGTGTGCAATTACATTAGCATGCATTGAACACTGGCCGTAGTGTATACACGCTATATACACTACAGCTGATGTTCTCTGCTGCTGCACAAAATAATTGACAGGTCTATTTTGTGCGGCCGCTATTGGCGTCCGTTTTTTCTAGTTAAAAGGGCCGAGATTTAACAGCAATGCAATGCAATGCATTGAAGTCAATGGAATGACGGATGTTCAATGCACACAGTGTATAAAATGACTGACATTATCTGTGCGTACCTCAAAATAATGATCATGTCAATTGTCTTTTGCAAACAGCGAACGTTATTTTTCAGTTATTAACACACAGTTTTTATTTTTTTAACCATCCTTTGGCTGAACGGGCTGCATTCGGTATCGGCTGCCGGAACATTCTTATTTTACAATTGACTTGCGGGCACCATCGGGTGTGCCCGCAAATCAATTAACCATTCACTTCAATGCAAAGTGCGGCCACCGCTGTACTTTACTTTGTGTGAACAGCTAATATTTCCAGACGCTGTTTATTGAATAATAGGCATGTCAATTATTTTAATGCTTGTTCTAAAAAAGGGTGTGAACATGTTGCATTGACTTCAATGTAATGCCGCCCCTGCAGTAAAGAATGGATGCTGATTCTATTGCAATCAGCGTCCCTTTTTGACTGAAAAAAAATGTTGTGTGAACAAAGCCTTTCTCTGTTTTACTTTTAAAGTTCTATGGACTTTTCAATTGAAGACTCACAAAAAAGGCCAATTAGTCCACCTAAAGTAGAACAATGTACCAGCAGCTGTTATTGCACTGACAGGCGGCCAATCCTTTAAAATAACGAAGGTCATTATGGACTCAAAATGACGGACGACATTTTAAATTTTTTTACGGAGAAGAAAAAACATTCAGTGAACAGCGGCCATACATGATAGCCTGTGCTTACAGTGTAAAGTACGGCTACCGGATATAGATTACTTTGAAGTCTATGGCTAATTGGAGTGCAGGCACACCCGAATGTGCTCCCATTACAATTCAAATAAAGCAATGTTTATCTGGCCGACACTACAATATCAGCCGAGTCAACATCTCAGACATCAGATGTTTTTTTGACTCGGCCGGGTCAAACAACGGCCGATGTTCATACAATGTGTAAACATGGCCATAGGCTGTATTCATGTTTTCCAGGACTCCGTAGAGCTGCATCCAACTTCTTCAGTCACCGGTAATTAAATGCAGAGTGTTCAAATTCAGACAATTATGTCCATCTACAGATGTTAAGCTAACTGGCCTGTAGTTTCTGTCCTCTTCTCAACTACCCTTCTTGTGGATGGGTACAGCATTGGCCATTCTCTAATCATCAGGAACATCAGGGGGGATGTTAAACATATTTTTAAGAATTTTTGGTAATCTATTATCTAATTTTCCATTTACTATCTACTGTATATTTTAAACTAATCTTGTAGTTTTAATTCTCACGACTAAGCCTGAAACTGAGATGACACTGTCTGTTTTGTGATAATAAGGGACAGGCTGTTGAAAAGTGATCTGTACAGCATAAGGCTTTGTTCCCACTTTGGATCATAGCTGGGAAAGGCAGCCATCTCTTAATATAGACATCTATATTACCAGGCGGCCCCCTTCCCCTGCCCTGCAGTGAAAAGAGACACCGGTAAATAGAGAAAACATGACTTCTGTGAAGGTAACAGAGCAAGCCCAAACACCTTTACAATTCATGTCAGAGACAGCTCTTGTCTCTTGTTTAAGTAAAAGGAGTTTGTGGTAAGGAAATTTCTAAATGATGTTAAAAACAACTGACTGCATCACAATAATATCCCCCCCAAAAAAGGAAATAAAAAATTACAATGATCAGAAAATAGTAATCAATTAGAAAAATGTTTCACTATCTGACTTTAATCATTAAAAAAAAAGTGCATTCCCTGTGGAAAATAATAATAACCTCTTCCTAACGTGGCTAATTCAAACTTTTTCTTCATGTTTTCTCCTCCTCACTGTTTAAGACTCGCATTTAAGACTAGCATGTACCGTTTACCATCAACAACGTTTTTTTTTTTTTTTTGCAGAAAGAAAGCTATATTTTTATTGCCACCCTTAGTTTTAGCATATATTGTATTGGGAAACCAGGAAAAAAATATAATTGCGGAGTAAATAATGTGAATTCTTTAGACATTTTGTTTTGGTTTTTAGAAAAGTATCCTTAGGCGATGTTGCCACACTTTTTTTTAGCTCCATTTAAAATGACTTCCGTTATTTTGAGTCTAAAATAACAGGCATCATTTAGCAGCCTGGCCCCCCCTTAGTGCAATGACAGCTGTTTGCACATTATACTAGTTTGGGATTACTAATTGGCCTTTGGCTGTGGCTTTATTGAAAAGTCCATTGAATGTAATAGTAAAAACAGAGAAAAAACAATGACAAAAGAAAAACTGTGTGTGAACAACTAATAAAAAATGTCCGCTGTTTGCAAAAGACGTCCGAAAATAAAGATCATGTTCATTATTTTGACGTCTATAATAAAAACGTCCGTTATTCAATACATTGTGTTCTTTGGACGTCCGTCTTCCCATTAACTTCAATGCATTGCCATTGCAATCAGTTAAATCGCTGCAAAAACGGATGTCTTTTTAAGTAGCAAAATCGAGCGCCTTTTCTCAATTTTTGTGAACATAGTCATATGCAAATAATTATTTACTAAACAAAAGATTTGAAAACAATTGATATGGAACTTCTTTTGAGTCAAAGAAATTCAGAATAGTAAAATGAAATGTAAAACTGATAAAACTGGTGAGGCAGGACATTTTAAAGACAGTTAGACTTAAATTACTGTAATTGATTTGGAATATATAAACTTGTTATTGGAGCATTGGTTTTATATTGTTATGGGGAATAAAGGGACACGTTTAATGGGTCTCAACTACAGAATGAGAGACTAATCTCTGTTAATATTTTCTACAGGAGCACTGTTGTATTCTAATCTTCTGCTCTACTGCACACAACTCAACTCTGTCAAGTGACTTATTGCTGCACATTTATGCACTTAACAAGTTCCAGGCAGTCCAAGCAGTACAGATACTGCCTTTGCTTTCAAGTGCATTTTTTTCCTAGGTTCACTTACACTAAATAAAGTAAAAGGACATAAAGTTTGCTTCTGTCTGTGAAACAATAAAACACCCTATGTTCTACAAGATTTTTGTCAACATCCTACAAGCAGTTCTCTAAGGGAAAGAATAACAAAGAACAACAACAAAAAAAAAGAACAGAGATTCCCACTTTAAAAAAGCTAATTGTTTAACAAGTACATCCACCAAAGGTCCAAGGCCTCGGCAGCTCTAACAACATTTTACAATGTAAATTTACTCTGCTTTTATGTCATAAACTATTACCTAAAACACAATTTTTGTTATTGCCTGATATATTTTCAGGGAGATCAGGCGAATGTGACTGAACAAATTACAATTAGGCTATGTTCCCACACAGTATTTTTGCTTAGTATTTTGGTCAGTATTTTGCAACCAAAACCAGGAGTGGATTGAAAACACAAAAAGACTACGTTCGTACACTATTAAAACTTAGTGGATAGCCACAATTTAAAGGCTAATAATTTTCGTTGTTTTGGATTATTGGCCATTATTTGCGATTACATGATGGCCATCCACTCAATTTCAACAGTATGTGAACATAGCTTTTCTGTGTTTTCAACCCACTCTTGCTTTTGTTTGCAAAATACTTACCAAAATACTGAGCAAAATTAATGTGTGGGAACATAGCCTTAGTTAGCATTTTTATGAAGCGAATCAGTTAATCTTGGTTTTAGAATTGTGTCTTTAGGTTAGTGCTGAAAATCATCAGGCTATGTTATTATTATCAAGAATTGTTGCAGTATGTTTTTTTCTAGTTTTAAAGCAACTCTGTATCCACAATCTGTACCCACAAACTTCTACACTTGCAGCCCTTTGTCAAATGGCCGTGGCCTAGAGTATTTGTGCCCTAACCTTGCAGCACCCCTCTGCTCCTCCTCCCCACCCTCTTCATCATTAGGAATGCCACTGGCAGGCTTTTTCCTATTCCTCTGCAATGAACACTGCACAGGTGCCTTAACGATCCAGCCCATGTACTGTGTTCGCACACAGCTGATGAAAAGGAGACAATCTGCCTGGGGCATACCTAATGATGAAGGGGGCGGGGACAGGGGCGGATTAACTTTACCATTGGCCCCGGGCTGTTGATCAAGCTTGGGCCCCCTTTGGTTGTGGCTTAATTGAAAAATCCATTGAATTTAATAGTAAAAACGGAGAAAGAACGGTGACAAAAGAAGAACTGTGTGTGAACAACTAGTAAAAAATGTCCGCTATTTGCAAAAAAAGTCCGAAAATAATGTTCATGTTCATTATTTTGACGTCTGAGGCAAAAACTTCCATTTTTCAATGCATTGTGTGCATAGGACGTCCGTCTTCCCATTGACTTCAATGCAATTGCATTGAAGTCAGTTAAATTGCTGCAAAAATGGACGTTTTTTAAAAAAGCGAAATCGGACATTTTTTCTCTATTTTTGACGTTGTGTGAACATAGCCTAAGGGTGAATTAGCATTTGGAATATTTTTTTTTAGCCTTGAGTTTGGATTTAGAAAATCCAATGCAAAATTTTATGCATTATGGGGAAAAATCCCACACACCAGCCATAATCTCCCACCAGTACTCTCCTCTACATGCAGTACGTTTAGGTGTACCTGCGGCTACCCATGTTCCCCTCACTAAAGAAGTAAATTGTAATAAATGTGATGTATGTTGCTTCTATATGCTTCTGTATGGTGCTTCTACTTCCCGTCCCTTTGGTGTGAACAGCACTGACTACCAAAATTTGCAAAACAAATTTAAGAATCCCATACAGGTTTTGGGTAAGCACAAACACTGTCTTAAACTGTGCAAAAGGCAATGTTTTACCTTATGAGTGAGTCTTTCCCAGATTTTAGATAAAAAATATCACCCACCATCAAACCAATGCCAGGACCTGGCTGTAAAAACATTACACATTTTCTCCAAGTGTGTAATGCTGTGGGTTGCTCCAGAGAGTGTGGTAGTTCTAACACTGTTATAAGGAAGGTAATAGAGCAATTTTAAGGAGCATTTAGTTTTTTTTTTTTTTAAAGATTAAAAAATTTTAAAAGCCAAAAAATAAAATAAAAGTTATGCAAGTTAAATATCGTTGTAATCGTACTGATATGAGGAACACATATAACATGTTGGTTTCATCCAAGGGCAAATGGCGTAAACACAACCCCCCCTCCCCCCCAATAAAATAAAATTGTGTTTTATTTTCATTTTCCCCACACATATAAACTATGGCCCTGTGCACACAGAGCAAGAGCGGTGAAATGTTCCCCGCAGAATGCCGCTAGCCTCCGTGTCATAATGACACTCTATGGGAGTCTCGCGCACTGCATCTCTCGGCGCTGAAAAATGACATTGTTCATTCTTCAGCGCGGAGAGAGGGGCTGTGCGAGCCTCCCATAGAGTGTCATTATAACACAGAGGCTGGTGGCATTCCACGGAGGACAATTTCGCTGCTCTTGCTCTGTGTGCACAGGGCCTCAGCATATTTTATGCAACGATTAAGTCTGTCATTGAAAAGTACAATTAGTGATGCAAAAAAATAAGGGCCCATGTGGGTCTGTAGGTGAAAAAAATACAATTGCTATGGTCATTTAAACACAAGGAAGAAAAAACTAAAGTGCAAAAATAAAAATTGGCTCAGACCTTAAGGGGTTAAATAAGAAGCTGTTTGCATAAAATATTCTTACAAATATTATTGCATATTGTGACCTAAAGTATCTTTTTCTCATATATTGCCTTTTTATTTTTTTATATTATAATAATAATAATAATATAGAAATGATGGATTACATTTGTTAGTTTAAGCTTTATCTTTACCTTTGCTATAGGAGAAATGTGCTAAATTTTCACTGCAAAACAACTTCTGCATCCCTGAAGACTAGGAGTAAACAATTACAGCTTTGTGGGCATATTTCAAAATGAAAGAAAACTATTACTTTAAGAAACTACTGAAATGATCGCTGACATGAGCTGTTTTTATTGCAGGAACAGAGGGAGCTGTATTTGGCCATTCAGTGGAAACACCACATATACGAGCAGGACCCTCTCAGGACCTCAGGTAGGAATATTTTATTATTTCTTCATACAATATAAATATTTTACGTAAAACATTGATTATATTTTCCATAAGTTTTATTCAATATGAATTTTCTTTCTTCTGTATATCTAAAAACACTACATTATTGACTATAAGCTTTGGGGATAATAAACAGATGTTGAAAAAAGGACTGTAAAGGTGACTGTGCTTGCTGTCATACTATTCATTTGAGTTATGTTCGGTTTAACCTCTGGGCTATCTATTCTACACAAGCAAACATTGTAAATCACAGGTTAAGTAAATGGGATTTCTGATGGTTTAATAACAACCCACATCCCTGGTGATTATATAGTAATATTACTTTGGAGATGATGGATTTTTTTATACATATATTTATCTATTTCAAAACTTACACTAATGGTCTGGGCGACCACATCTCATACTGTCATAGCTTAAAGACTTTACACATTTATTTTTAGTTTTACACTATATATATATATATATATATATATATATATATATATATATATATATATATAGTTTTTCTTAGATAGATAATTCTATGAAAGGTAACAACTTCCATAGAAACACAGCCTAACATCATTTTACCTGTTCGATTATACCAGTTTACCCTACTATGCAACCATGTTTGTATTTTCTTTTTTTCCATATATATTGGGTCTCTAGAACTGGATGCAGCATTTCAGATGTGATCTCATTAGCGCTCTAATCAGAATCTCCCTGTTAAATCTCTAGTTATATATCCCAGCATATGATTAGCCTTCCTCACTGCCTGGCTGCTCTGGTTACTCCTTTTTGAGACTGTAAAAATCACTACCCCCAACTACTTCTCTTCCAAAGTCTTCACTAACACAGAACTGCCAATAAGAAATTTATAGAGGATTCATTCTTCCTAAGTGCATAATTTACCTTTGAAAACATTGAACAGGAGTTTGCATTGTTCGTGCAATTAAATCATGGATCTCCAAACTGCAGCTCTCCAAAGCTTTAGCTGTCCAGGCATGATGGGAGTTGTGGTTTTGCAACAGCTGGAGGGCCACAGTTTGGAGACCCATACACTAAATTTTCCATATTACAGATACAACCAGGAATATGAACCCTATAGCTCAATATTGTGAGCAGATAAACAAAACAAATGTCATGCCTATCAAACGTTCTGCTATGTCAACCATATACATATAAAAAGAAGATAATCAGATCAGATCTTTCTGGCCCCCAACCATTTTTATTTTGGTTGTGTTTTCAGTTGTTTATGGCTCAAATGAGGGTTCTAAAACTGTGTATAAACAGAGCCTAAGAGTGCACTAGATTTCAGAAGTTGATCAGTTTGTTGGATGATGGAATTTAAGATTATTTTTCCACACCATTTTTGAGCTTATGAGAGGTAAAGCATCATCTTGACACATTTAGAGAATTTTAAAGCTAATGAGTATTTGGCAATTAATGATTTACGAACCTGAAAATTAATTTTTGCTTCCATTCTTTAGTCCATTTACCACCCCAATTCATTGTCCATATTAAATTAGTGAACTATACAGTTCATACACAGACTAAATACTGTGAACCATTTCTCTAACAAAGGTTTAACTCAGTAAAGTACAGTTAATATTTAAACAGTTTTGGAGCTCCTGGCATTATAATGAATGATGATGCTGGAAGTCCTGCGGTCTTGCCCGCAGTACACTGTCCATGAAGGGACTGAAGTCATTTTTTAGAAATGAAGATGCAAGGAGTTACGCCTGTTCTCTGTAATTTATCCCTTAACAAAATAAGATGCATTATAAGGCCATATTCGCACAATGTAATTTGCAACAACAGCCATGATTTATGCAAAACATATATTGTATGTGAATGGAATCCCGGCCGGAGCATATACACATGGTATAAGCTCCGGCCGAGATTCCATCCAGCTGCACAAAAAATTGACATGTCAGTTTTATGCGGCCGCTATTCATTGAATTGTGGCCGCAGAGAACATTTTAGTTCACACAGTGGAGCGTGCGGCTCAGGCTGCATGCTCCATTGTGTGCCGCGGTGCATTGGGATGAGGGCGCACATGGATGCAGAATATCCGGCCGGTACTGCAGTACTGGCCAGGATGATCTTCTCTGACACCGGCCTTTCTGTGACCCGGCCAGGTCACAGAACGGCCTGTCTCATACCATGGGTGAACATGGCCTTAGAATAGAACACTACCCAAGAGGTTGTATGCATGTTGGTGATATTCAAAGTTTACAAATATAAGCTTAACTCATGACTTTGTAATTGCTTAACATTTTGTCTTCATCTTGCTGAAAAAAATAGCACAATAGAAATGCGAAGGACAAAATGTTTGTTCATGAATTATTCATAAAATTCTAAACAGAAATGCCAATCTACTGCAAATAGTGGATTAACATCTTGAAAGAATTCAGTGTTTTCCTCAGTTTAGAGTATAAGGGCAATAACATGGCATAAAATATGCTTAATGTCACTTTGAGGTCTTTATATGTTAAAATAAATCTATCACTAAACAGTAATGCTAATATTGTTACATAGAGATAAACCCAGATTGATCTGTGCTAGGAGAACTTCAATAAATTCTTAAAGTGTACTTTAAGAATGTATTTATAGTTAATGCCTGCCTTATGTATGCTGTTTATTTTTATTTTAATTCAGCTGTTCCAGCAGTCCATTTAGTGGGCCATTTTTCTGCTTCTTCATTTTACTCTGGGTCAGTGGTCGGACATTTTTATCAGTTAGTTTATTCTTTTGACATCACTGACATCACTTCCTGCATTTAGTGTATTTTTTCTGTTACTAACGACCAAATGACTTAATATCCTGAAGTAGCCCTTATTCTCTTCCTTTAATTATTATTTTTTTAATAATACTAGTATATAAGTGTAAGGATGAAACTTCCCTGTACAAATGCAGCTCATGGTGGAAGTTTGAAAACTGCTCATCTGGAAGTTTTGTAAAATATGTTATATTACACCATAAAAACGAATATTGGAGAGAGCTATCAAGATTGGCATATCTGTGCGCCGATCTAAAAAAAATCCCTACTCCTATGTTCTGTCTGGGATTTATTGAGAGCTGCACATCTCTAAATTAATCCAGCGCATCTGAGGCTGCCGTACAACAGCCTTCAGCCTTAGAGATCTGTATCAGCTGGCATAGTTTTACACCATAAGTTACAGTTTGTTTTCAAGTGGAAATAAAAGTAATTTGGGTGCAGGGGGAGGCCATGCCCCCTCCAAGCCTTCTGCACTCCCCGGCCTCACCCATCAGGGGAGCAGGGTGTTGATCAGCAAAGAGCTTTAATTTTTTATTTTTTGCAAGAAAGATACAACCAAACAATGGAATCTCACTCTGGCTTTCTTAGGACATGTCAATTCTTTCAGCGGAGAGCCACGAAGAGCAGAGGCGACCTATACTTAACACTGAGGTAGGCGTAATCCGTGGCAGGTAATAAACTCAGAATTTCTGCCTGTTTTCCTTACAGTCTATAAAGCAAAAGAGTCAGATGTAGGCCAGTAAGGGAGTGGAAAGTACTACTGCACATTTCCCCCTGCTGTACCTCAGTAATGTTTTTTTTTTTTTTAAATCAAAAATTGACCTTTTTATTATTACCATTATTTTACTAATCCAAATCTTTATCTTAAACACTTTTTTTTTTCTGTATCCAGAAATCATTTTCCTACTTTTTTTTTTTTTAACCGAGATTAATTCTAAGCAGCCATCTCTTAAAGGGGTACTCCGGCGGGGGGGCTATTTTGGGATCTGGCCAGGGATTAGGTGACGATTCCCGGCCGCTTCCTGGTGTCTCGTGTAGACTGGAAAAGGTCGGCACTCCGATCTCAGGCGGTGCCTGGGCAAAATATAGAGCATCAAAAGGAAAATCCCGGCACTCGCCAAAATTCTGCAAAGTGATTTATTTACCAGTGCATATACAGACAGGCGGATATGGACGCGTTTCGGCATCTTGAGAAAGGCTCTACGCCGAAACGCGTCCATATCCGCTTCCTGGTGTCTGACGCGGGCTCGAGATGTGACGTCTCAAGTCCACTTAGCAAGTCAGTGACAGAGGTGGGATCTGAGCGGACTTGAAACGGATCCCATCTCTGTCAGTGACTGGCTGAGTGGACTGGAGACGTCACGTCTCGAGCCTGCGTCAGACAGATACAACCAGGAATATGAACCCTATAGCTCAATATTGTGAGCAGATAAACAAAAATAATGTCATGCCTATCAAACGTTCTGCTATGTCAACCATATATATATAAAAAGAAGATAATCAAAAACAGATCTTTCTGGCCCCCAACCATTTTTATTTTGGTTGTGTTTTCAGTTGTTTATGGCTCAAATGAGGGTTCTAAAACTGTGTATAAACAGAGCCTAAGAGTGCACTAGATTTCAGAAGTTGATCAGTTTGTTGGATCAACCATTTTTGAGCTTATGAGAGGTAAAGCATCATCTTGACACATTTAGAGAATTTTAAAGCTAATGATGAGTATTTGGCAATTAATGATTTACGAACCTGAAAATTCATTTTTGTTTCCATTCTTTAGTCCATTTACCACCCCAATTCATTGTCCATATTAAATTAGTGAACTATACAGTTCATGCACAGACTAAATACTGTGAACCATTTCTCTAACAACGGTTTAACTCAGTAAAGTACAGTTAATATTTAAACAGTTTTGGAGCTCCTGAATAATGAATGATGATGCTGGAAGTCCTGTGGTCTTGCCCGCAGTACACTGTCCATGAAGGAACTGAAGTCATTTTAAAAAAAAAAAGAAGATGCAAGGAGTTACGCCTGTTCTCTGTAATTTATCACTTAACAAAATAAGATGCATTATTAGGCCATATTCACACAATGTATGTTTTGTATAAATCACGGCCCTTGTTGGAATTTGCAACAACAGCCACCTCTGTCACTTAGCAAGTCAGTGACAGAGGTGGGATCTGAGCGGACTTGAAACGGATCCCGTCTCTATCCCTGACTGGCTGAGTGGACTTGAGACGTCACGTCTCGAGCCTGCGTCAGACACCAGGAAGCGGCCGCCGCTGGAACTGGGGCCTGCCGCTAGAACCAGGGAGGTGAGTGGACGTTGTTTCCTTCAGCCACCTCCTCCCTGGCCAGATGCCAAAATAGCCCCCCCTCTCAGAGTACCCCTTTAATCCCTTAAGGACCGAGGCATATTTTATGAAAATGACCTGTGTCACTTTATTCATTAATAACTTGGGAATGCTTTTACCTATCCGGCTGATTCTGAGATTGTTTTCTCGTAACATATTTTACATTACATTTCTGGTAAATTGGAGTCGATAACAAATCTTTATGAAAAAAAAACAAAATAACATGAAAAATTGTGAAAAATGGCATTTTTCCAACTTTGAAACTTTTCTGCTTATACAGAAAATGGTTATGCCACATAAATTATATATTAACTAGCATTAGCAACATGTCTACTTTATGATGGTGGCATTTATTAAGCTATCTTTCACTTTTTTTTTAGACAATAGAAAGCTTAAAAGATTAGCAGCAAATTTCCAAATTTTCAGTAAAATTTCAAAATCAGATATTTTTAGGGACCTGTTCAGGTTTAGGCTATGTTCACACTACGTGTATTTGAGGCGGTATGTTTGAGGCTGTATAGCAACCAAAACAAGGAGTGGATTGAAAACACAGAAAGGCTCTGTTCACATAATTTTGTAATTGAGTGGATGGCCGTCATTTAATGGCAAATATTTGCTGTTATTTTAAAACAACGGCTGTTATATTGAAATAATGGAAGTTATTTACCGTTATATGGTGGCCATCCACTCAATTTCAACAGAGCCTTTCTGTGTTTTCAATCCACTCCTGGTTTTGGTTGCTATGAGGACCAAATACAGCTTCAAATATACATAGTGTGAACCCAGCCTTGAAGTGTATTTGAGGGGACTGTATGTTAGAAAGCCCCACAAAGCACCCCATTTCAGAAACTGAACCCCCCAAACTCTGCAAAAGCACATCCAAAATTTAAATTTTCTGTACAGAGATTTTAATGTAATCCAATATCTTTCATAATGATAAACCTATTACCAGAGAAATGCACCCCAATATTGATTGCACCATTTCTGCAGTTTATATAAATACCCCATATGTGGCCCTATTGCGGTATTTGATGCAACCACAAGCCTCAGATACAAAGGAGCGCCTAGTGAATTTCAACGCATCCGTTATATTTGTAGATTTTTTACTATACCACTTCAGGTTGGCAGAGGCTCTGGGGTGCCAAAACATAAAAAATGCCCCTAAAGGGACACCATTTAGAAAACTACACCCCTCGAGGAATGTAACAAGGGGTGCGGTGAGCATTTGGACCCCACAGGTCCTTCACAGATTTTCAGAACAATGTGGCGTGAAAAAATAAAAATTTATTTTTTACACTAAAACATTGTTCTAGCCTTCAATTTTTCATTTTCACAAAGGGGATAAAAGGAATAAAAACCCCAAAACCGTATAGCGCAGTTTCTCCCGAGTACGGAAATACCCCACATGTGAACATAAAGTGCCAAGTGGGCGCAAGACGAGCCTCCAAAGGGAAGGAGCTCCAATTGGTTTTTGCAAGCTGGATTTTACTGGAATGGATTTCAAGGGTCATGTCGCATTTACAAAGCGATTGTGCTGCTAAAACACTGGAAACCCCCCACAAGTGACCCCATTCTGGAAACTACACCCCTCAAGGAATCTAACAAGTGGTGGAGTGAGCAAATGGACCCACTGTTGACGGGCACAAATGTGGAACAAGGTGACATGAAAGCGAAAATTTTCATTTTTTCACTTTCACGGCACAAATGTGCCTGTCATCAACGGGTCTATATCCTCATTGTTTCCAGTGTTTTGGCAGCACGACAGCTCTGTAAATGCGACATGGCGTTCATCATCCATTCTAGCCAAATCCAGCCTCCAAAATCCAAATGGCACTCCTTCCCTTCGGAGGCTTTCCCTGCGCCCACATGGCGCTTTATGTCCACATGTAGGGTATTTGTGGACTCGGGGGAAATTGCTCTACACATTTTGTGTATTTTTTCTCTTTTAACCCCTTGTGAAAATGAAAAAAATCAAGGCTAGACTAACATTATAGTGTAAAAAATGTAATATTTCATTTTCACGCCACATTGTTCCACATTTGTGCCCGTCACCAGTGGGGTCCATATGCTCACTCCACCCCTTGTTACATTCCTTGACGGGTGTTGTTTCCATAATGGGGTCACTTGTGGGGGGTTTCAACTGTCTTGGCAACACAGGGGCCTTTTAATTGCAACATGGCCCTCGAAATCCATTCCAACCAACTCCAGCCTCCAAAAGCCAAATGGCGCTCCTTCCCTTTGGAGGCTTACCCTGCACCCGCATGTCGCCTTAAGTCCAGGGGAAATTGCTCTACACATTTTGTTAAAATGAAAGAAGAGACAAGATCAATGATTTAGTATAAAAATTAATTTTTTTTTACTCTAAATGTTGGTCTAGCCTTTTTTCCATTTCCACAAGGAGTTAAAAAAGGAATTGAATGCAAAATGTGTAGGGTAATTTCCCCTGAGTATGAAAATACCATACATGTGGACATAATATGCCATATGGGCACAGGGCAAGCCACCAAAGGGACAGAGCGCCATTTAGAGGCTGAAATGGAGGATGGAGGCCATGTCGCAATTACAAAGCTCCTGTGCTGCCAGGACAGTATTAACCCCCCACAAGTGACCCCATTCTGGAAACTACACCCCACAAGGAATCTAACAAGAGGTGCAGTCAGCATATGGACCCCACTGGTGACTGGTACATATGTAGAACATGTGTTGTGAAAATAAAATATCCCATTTTTTTCATTTTCACGGCACAAATGTGTCCGTCACAGGGGCCCATATCCCGGCTGCCCCCCTTGTTAGATTCCTTACGGAATGTGTACACGCAGCGATCGGGGAAACGGCGGGCGTAAATGTATGCCCGTTTGCGTTAAGGCACGGGCTTTGGGGGCGTACATTTACGCCCACGGTCGTTAAGGGGTTAACCATAACAGGCTGTTGTTATTATTATTGTTATTATTAGACTAGGCTGCAACCTACATGTACTCTGCAGAGTTTACTGCTGGTGGAAGCATCGCGGCATTAGTGCAACAGGGCAAAGTGAATAGTTAAAAAACTGAAGTAGTAAGGTGAGCTGTATAAGACCTGTAAAGGACTTAGGGAAATGTTAGGAGGGAGGGAAATGTTTTTAGAAAAAAATGAACTCAAGAACAAGAGCATACAGAGAAAGTTTAGTTGGGGAAAGATCAGAAGCAACATGAGAAAATATTACCTTACTGAGAGAGTAGTAGATGCTTGAAAGAAACTTCCAGCAGATGTGGTAGGTAAATCTTCAAAAACAGAATGTAAACCTGCCTGGGATAAACATATATTTATGCTAAGATAGGAGAAATACTAAAAGGGCAGACTAAATGGACCAAGTGGTCTTCTTCTGCCAACAATATTTTATGTTTCTATGCATACCACTTTGACTAGCTGACACCCCCCCCCCCCCCATCACTGTTCTTCACCTTGTAGATTGTAAGCCCTAACAAGCTTGGCTCTCTATCTTTATGCACCAGTTTGACATTTACTTTAATCATGTAATTTGTTTTATTGATTTTGTAATGTTCTGCATATTAACCCTTATTACTTCTACAATGCTCTGGCATCAAGGGCAATTTAAAAATAAATTATTATTAATAATAATAATAATAATAATAATGAGCTAGATAATAATTTAAGGTAATATTATAAAGCTAGTGGCACTTACCACATGATTCTTCTTTGACAATAAGGGATGGTCACAGTTCATCTCCCTGTGCAAAATAATATCTTCTCAGATAACAGATCATGTCTGGAACATCCTCTCATACCAGATTTCCTTTTTTCCTTATGTTTACATTACTGATGTAAATCATACCTCTGAACTCCTGTAGCAAGGTGCAAAGGGGGCACGGCCGCTTTATGCGTCCAATTTGCCATGATATACTTCTGCAAGCAGGCGTAAATCATGGTGAAAATCTGCACTAGTTAAGAGCTTGTGTAGATTTCTGAGACTGACACATGACAGTCTCAGATTTGCCAGATTGTTGAGAGACGAGTGCCTCTCAATATGCCTGGTTTGGGGCATGGGGGTGGAGATTTAGGTAAGACTGGCATACAGATATGTCAGTCTTGACAAATCCTCCTTCTGGTTCATATGAACATTAACTTGATAATCTAAGTATTTATTTAAAGCAATCTCTAAATAAAAATCATAATTTTTTTCCAGTAACAACGATGTTCTTAATAAATGACAGAACCAGTGAATTTTATTTTTTTTCCTATGGTTTTGTTTTAGTCATCAGGGAACATGATAATAGCATTGCCCTACATTTTGGTTCTGTACGCTCCTGAGGGATGTTGTTGCTTCCTTGCATCATTATTTTAGTTATAGTATCATGTCAGAGAGAGATGAACCGCTCTGTAACTCTTTTCACATTATAATAAAATCTTTGTGTATATTTTTTTTTTATTTATTTTTTATATGAAACATAAGAAATATGCCTTGCGTCATTATTATAAATACGGTGGGTGCCCTAACTATAGGTGATATTTATTTTACTTTACACATTTACTTTTACTGCAGCCAAAATGCTAAATTCAACAAGGCGTTTTTTGTTTTTTTTCATCCTTGCTTAATAAGCATTGCTTCCTATATTTTGTTTAATTATGCATAGTGTATTCACCAGTGAATATGAATCAAATTGCTTGTAGACATTTCCAAGTAATGCAGAAGTAGCACTTTGGGTTTTAAAAAAATGAATGTTAAATAAAAAAATATATATATATATATATTTATAAAGCACCTGCTGCGTTCACACTACGTATATTTCAGTCAGTATATGTATATTTCAGTCAGTATTGCAACCAAAACCAGGTGTGGATTAATAACACAGAAAGGATCTGTTCACACAATGTTGAAATTGAGTGGATGGCCGCCATATAATGGCAAATATTTGCTGTTATTTTAAAACAACAGCTGTTATATTGAAATACTGGCCGTTATTTACTGTTATATGGCGGCCATCCACTCAATTTCATCAGTGTATGAAAAGATCCTTTCTGTGTTTTTAATCCACTCCTGGTTTTGGTTGCAATACTGACTGAAATATACTGACTGAAATATACGTAGTGTGAGCGCAGCCTTAGGCCGTTGTTCTAAAAAAACAGCAAATATTTGCCATTAAATGGCAGCCATCCACTCAATTTCAACATTGTGTGAACAGATCCTTTCTGTGTTTTTAATCCACTCCTGGTTTTGGTTGCAATACTGACTGAAATATACTGACTGAAATAAACATATACTGACTGAAATATACGTAGTGTGAACGCAGCCTTAGTAATATTGCAACACCAAGAAAAGTTTTGCAATCATTGCTTTCACGGGATTAATAGAAATGTTAATGACATGCAAAATATTTAAAACACATTCAAAATATTTTGATTTATTTAGTATCAAGTATGAATGCATTACGCAAAAATAAATGCACTTACATGGGTTGTTATTACTAAGGCTGAATGTACTTGGGCTCGAAAATTATTAAGATCCACTATTGGCAGCTCCCTTTACAAATGCTGACCAATGGTGTCCCACATGTTCTTAATAGGAGACATGTCTAAAGACATTGCAGGTGATGGTAGCAAATTTAGGCCATCAGGCTGCTTACAATAGTACGAGGAAAATACGTCCTAGTGTTGACATGTTCAAAAATGGCCATACCACTGGTTCTCTGGCCAAATAATGTAACGCCAAGCTGTTAGTGTACCTGGAATAAAGATTATAGGGGTATGGCTAACACACATTATGCCACTCCACAATATAATCATAGGAGTAGGACTGGTAAATTGTTGCCCTTATGAAAGCTTCTTCATGCGGTTACCTACTCCAGACCAATCTCTGGCTTTTATTGCATCCAAAACAAAGACAGGATTTATCGCTGATGATGACAGACCTCTTCTGCACCATAAATTTTGGCTTGTCCTTTTTGGTGTTGCAATTTTAATATAAGATTAGGGAACACTAAAGCAGTCATAATCACATAGTTATGATGTGGCCCATTACTTTGATTTGGTCATGAAAACAGTGGTACAGATATTTGAAGTGTCCCGGCAGCTGTTTTTCAACATGACAGCACCAGGCCTAATGTTAATTCTGCTACTATAAGCAACCTGTGTGGCCTAAACATGCTACAATGGCTTGCAATACATTTGGACTTTTCTGGTATGTAGCACATTTGGAAAATTATTGGTCTGCAATTGCAAAGGGAGCTGTCTGCAATGGATCTTGATGCTTTTTGTGACCAAGTGTATTCAGTGAGATAAAATAAACCATAGACCAGTGCTTCTCAAACTGTAAGGTGTCTGCTAGTTGATGGTGCGGCACAGCTGGGGGGGTTGCTGTTTCCAACAATCCAATTTAGCAACATTATTAATATATTTTGTACTTAATTGGTATATAAAACCTAGGAGACAGGTGAAAGGTAGAATTGCTTTTAGCTTTTACTTCTACCACAAATGATGTGGTCTGGGCCTCCCCTTGGTCAGTCTGGTGAGACCCAGGCATTACTTTGGTCTGTTGGGTGAGGCTCCAGTAAAAAACAGCCATAGACAACCAATAATTGTGTGTATTTCTGCATGTGGCACTTATACTCAAACAACTTGCTTTATTCAACGTTGCATTTTTAGGCTATGTTCCAATGCTGTATAAACAATGGCCATTCCCCATGTACCCAGCGGGAACATGTCTGCAGCATCTATTGGACAAACATTTTAGGCTCCACACTTTTCCAGCACCCTGGAACCCTGGAAAAGCAGTTCTGCAGCAGATCAGCAGAAGATTTCATGGTCCAGATTAGATTTGCCTTGAATCCGCAACTTCAAATCTGCGCCATCAATCTGCTGCAGATCCTGTACGTGTGAACGAACCCTAATGGTTTATTTTATTAAGATTACTTTTACACATACTGTATCACACTTTCATACTGAAATTTGCTGCAATACTGATTACCATTAAAGTCTATGGCACTCGATTCTTGCAGCAGATTTTAATTCCCCTGCAAGAATCGAATCCATAGCCTTTTAGATTTTAACATATAGTGCTGCTGGTATAGTAAAAAACAATAAAGCAGCCATACTTACCTGTCTCCACTCCCCTGGTGTACTCCTGCAGTGTTTCCAGTCTGTTGCTCAGTGACAGCCCATTCAGCCAATCACTGTGCTGTCCCAACTCCAGCACTGACTAGCTGGTAGTGTCATCACTAAGTGAGGGACAGAGAGCTGGCGCCAGAGGGCATCATGGGAGCACAGACAGGTAAACATATTGTTTTTTACTAAACCAGCAACACTACATCTTAGGTTTTACAAGGTTATGGACTCCATTCTCAAAGTGGAATGAAAATGATTGTAATCAGTATCACAGAGTATTTCAGTGCAAAACTTGCAGCATGAAATCCGGTGTGATACATTAAGGAACCCTAAAGGGGTATTCCCAGCAGAAGTTTCCAAAGATATATATATATATACTCACCTTTTCTGAAGTCTGTCAATTTGCACAGCACACCTTGTGTTTAGGGCCAGCACTAAACAAACACAAAATGCATTGTGCAACAGGCTGATGGCACCCCTGCTGATTAGCTGTTCAACACCTGAACTACACTAAGGGCCAGTTCACACTGAGCAAGATCGTCGGAATTCCGCGGCGGAGATTTTCGCGTCAGAATCCCGCCGTGCTCAGTGTGCTTCTGTAAGTTAATGGAGGGGGCGTGCGTTCGTCCACTGCCGCCGATCTCGGCTCAAAGAACTAACATGTTACTTCTTTGAGCGGAGAGAAGAGGGAGCAGACACTGAGCATGGCAGGATTCCGCCGCGGAATTCCGAAGATCTTGCTCAGTGGGAAAATGGCCCTATGGGAGCAGGAAGTAGTTGCTCCATACGCTATGTGGCATTGACACCGGGGTACTGCAGCCTTGGCTCCTATTGAATCCAATAGAAGATGAGACTGCAGCACTCCATCACTTTCTCTATACAGACTAGAGAGGCAATTATTACCAGCATTATTCTCATTATAGTGTGGGTGCCAAATACTGTAGCTGATTGTCTCTGACCAATTTGTGATGCCTATAATGTGAATAAGCTCTAACCTTTTTTTTTTTCCTTGAAAAAACCTGGAATTCTGAAGAGTGCCATTGTGCTCCTTATGCTCCATGCCATTCTATTGCTATACATATATATCTAGATAGGCTTAGCCAGTTTTGCTGCCTAATATGCAAATCAAATACACATTCTGAATTTAGAAAAAACACACCAAATTGTATAACATATATTAACAACTGAGATTCAGTAGATAGAACTGAAATCATAAAATGTCAAAATCTCGTCTAGGTGTCCATTCAGCAAATAGGATGCTTTGCTGGAAACATCTAAATGCCAAGTTCACAGCTGCTACCAGTCACTGCTTGCAATGAATACTAGACACTAAAACGAATAGAAAAAAAAAAATCTTAACTTAACTCCTTAACTTATATATTCCTAAAAGTGATTGTTGATTGTACATTTTGCAGTTCTTTTACAAATTTTAACTACCTTATATTGTAAAGTATTTACTATATAATATAAAGCTAATATTTAAATAAAATGGCAATCCAATGACATGATATCAGGGATGAAATAATATTCCAAAATTCTTGGCTAGGATAGAAAACAGAAGCTCTGGTAGAATGCAGAATTCCAAACATAGGGCATTGAAAGTTTAGTATGGTGGATGTTACACAATGCTGGTTTGGTGCCCAGTGTAACAGACTTTTGTTTTAAGATGAACTGAAAAATGATTTGGAGAAAATGAGAAATACTGTATGTCCAAACACTATTCTAAAAACTACTATTTAAAAACACTTGACTTAAAGTGTACCTGTCATGACATTAAAAAAATAGAAAACCATAAGATATATAGTTAATGCTTGCAGCATGTATGCTATCCATTTTTGTTGAAATTTCAGTGGCCCATTTAGTTCCTCATTGTGCTGCTCATTCTTCTGTATTTCACTCTGAGCTGGTGGGTGAGCCTTTTTATTAGTTAGTTTGCAGCAGTACATGGCCAATCAGCATTCATCTTCACTCGGCCAACTGACATCACTTCCTGCATTTGGTCTTTTAAGACCAAATGGCCTTAGTGATGGAGCCTCAACTGCAATCTTCCAGTAAGTGATGCACCTAGTGGAGGATTTTATAGAACTTTATTTCATACGGAAAACAGCAAATGAATAAATAAATTGAAAAGATGTAGTATATAATCTCTTTTGCTTATTTAACATTATTTATTAGTAACAACGGTGACCATTTAAATGCACCACAGTTGGTCCTCAGAGGCCTGGTATTTTGGGGGAAGCTTTTTCTTTTTCATCTTTTTTTCTCATTGCTTTTAAACAAGCAACTGTCAAAATGAGATTTGAAAAACTTCAACGTATGTCACATGAGCTTGTTTGTTTTAGGCAATTCCTTTTTGTTAAAAAGGTCCCTTGAAAATAAGCTGATCACAGGCATTCCCATTCTTAAGGTCTCCAGAGATATCTGTAAAGCAACCTGGCAGTGTGTTTTTTCAAGCTTTACACGGAGCTCTTTAAAAATATTGAACCATTATGTTAATGCAGCCAAAAGCTAGGAATAAGAGAGAGAGCAAGGAGGAGAAGAAGAGAATAAAGGAGAAGGAGGCATATATACAGTATAGTGAAGCAACTGTTCTCTAGCCTATTATAGGAAGTCCTGATCGAGGGTTTACCTGCTTATAATTAGGAATGCCTAAAATAGCCTTAAAAACTGCTGACAGCACTATACAAAGGATGGGGAGTGTAAGTGTCAAAATATATTAAGGTCTTTTATT
The DNA here is from genome assembly GCF_027789765.1 of Dendropsophus ebraccatus. Lineage (NCBI taxonomy): Eukaryota > Metazoa > Chordata > Amphibia > Anura > Hylidae > Dendropsophus > Dendropsophus ebraccatus. The sequence goes on along the minus strand of NC_091460.1, from coordinate 63,890,984 downwards.
ACATGCATATAGCGAAAGGGCTGGTAGCAGGATTCATGGATGCTAGAATTGCTGTTTCACAAGAAAAGCAAAAAAGGCTTATGGGTCCTGTGGCACCTGTACCTGTATAAAAAAAATAGAATTTTTTTTGGAGGGGGGGGGGAACCAATGTTTACACAATTTTCATATGTTTTAAAATGTTAAAGGAATTTACTAGGCAAAAAATTATTGATGACCTATCCTAAAGTTAGGTCATTAATTTCAAATCAGTGGGATGACAACACCTGAAATCCCTGCAGATGAGCTGTTTTCCAGCGCTGTGATACTGCCATACACAGTGTAACATAACACAAAGAAGGCGGCTAAGCACACTGTAAGCTGGTTTACAGCCCACTTAAGTGAATGAGAGCTAAGCTGCAGTAACTTAGATTGGTCACTGCACGGTGTATGGAGCTGTCTACTTCCTGCTCTGTTTCACTGTGTATATATATAACAAAGCTCTTATAAACAGATGATCAGTGGGGGAAGGGGGTGCAGAGTAGATTTGAATTAACTTTCCAAAAGTTCAGGTTCAACAGTGTTTGTTCGTACCCAAACACTCGGCATTTGACTCCCAGGATCTGGAGTGCCTTCCTAGGAAATCAAACTCCAACGTACTGTAGGTAGCCTCTGCAAATTCAGACATAGGTAGCTTGATAAAATTATACATATATTCCCAGACACAACACATTTTAAAGATGTTCTGGCTTCTTTTTGTAGTGTCTTGTCTTATATTATGACACTTGCATTAGAAGATGGAGCTGCTTCAAATTGTGTTGTGTCAATCAATTTATGGACAAGCTTTGTCTAGAGTTTTGATTCCTTAGTGGATTTATTGGAGTGGCTGGCCTGTACCTACACACCTTTCTTAGAGTTGTGCCTCTGTTTTTCACAACACACTCAAGTGAGAGTTTGGCCATCTGATCTATGCTATGGAGAGCTGACTTTTTCTTCAATCCTAGGGAGTCCTGAAAAACAGATTTACAGCCATAAGCTATATTCTTTTTTATTCCTGGCAGCCTTAGGGCGGCATCTAACTTCTCCAGACACCGTGAGTCAAATGTGGGTTCATAATGTTGCCAAACCCAAACTTTTGGAAAGTTGGCTCAACACTTGTGTTGGCACTCCCCTGATCTAATATCGATAACCTAACCTGAGGATAGGTTGTCAATTAATTTTGCCAGAAAAACCTCTTTAAATCTACCCATCTGACCTAACATGACAGTGGGATGCAGGTCTTTTATTATGGTGCAATCCAACTGATATATGCTTAAATAAATGGTCCATCATGTAAAAGTATTTCGAAGGCAGATATCAAGTATATAACACTTTCAGATTCATTCCAAGTAAGGTGCAAATGCATGTTAAGAAGGAGTATAAGCATTTTTTAAGGTCTACAAAATTCAGATTATATGTTGGAAAAATGTACAAATTCACCTTTGTTGAAATGGGAAACTTAATTTGCAGTTAAATTCTCTTTGCTCCCTAATTATACTTTTTAATTACTTTTATGCTTTAGTTACAGATAAGGGATATTAATGCATGAGACAAAGTAAATAGATTCATGTTACAAATAGTGGCCTCTATCACCTCTTTAATACTGAGGTAAATTATTTTGTTGTTGTTTTTCACCCTTGAGGCCTATGGGAAGAAGACGGAGATCACATTTAATAGCTTTTTTTTCTTACATGTCAGCGCAAGCGACATTGTTAGCGGATGCCAGTGACTTTCAGATAATGACTGCTAGATAATCCTAAAAGCTAATGCTAAGCATAATGAGATGGAAATTGTTCATGCAGCAACGAAAGGATAGGATGTTCAAAGAACATTTTTTTTCTCACAGAATAAAATTTCAAAATCACGTATTATTCACCTTATATCTTTACATCTGTAGAGTAAATGCTTTATTCGAATAAAAAAATTAAATAAAAAAACGCTCTCCAACATCATAGCATTTCATAAAATAACAGCCTGTAAAAAATACAACCATTCTATTACATAAAATAAATCCTTTAGCTTTTAAAGTTTAGAACTGATGTAAGAAGAAAAACAGTGCACCTTCCATGTCTTTGCGTTCCATTGTTACAGATAGAAGTCACCTAATGAGATAGATTGTAGGCTTGAAGCCATGCAAAATCATTGAACTCACTCAAAATTGCTGCTCATACTGGAAAGAGCTTTGATGACAATTTGGAACATATTGAATGAAGAATGGTTAGTAAAATGAAAGCCTTTTTATAATCTATTTAACTTCATTTACTGTAGTTACTATGCAACTTGAAAGAAAACCCCCTAAAGGGATGTGATATTTCTGGTTTACTTCCCCAGGCTACAAAGAATATTTGCATTAAATGCATAAAGTGTACCTGTCATAGAAATAAACTTATGGCATGTCAGGGAGATATATCAAGTTTTTATTGGTCAGGGTGTGACCCTGATCTATCAGAGGAATGAGCAGGGTCAACTCCCTACGGTGTGTGTGTGAAGAGGCGTACAACACAGATTTGATAATGTGGCCGTCTTCTAATGTGATACAGTGCTGGGAGGAGACCATGGACTTGTCTTGTTATCCCGATTGTTTGCAGTCGGACCTCTCTAATCCTTATCTGATCAAATCCTTTTAGCACAAATGAGGCTTGTGATAAATTGGACCAAGTTGTCTGTATTAACTTTGGACAATGAGTTTGATTGTTCTAATATCAAGTTTAAAGTTTTGTCTAAATAGGAGGGGCTGAAATATTTGAGGGTAGTAGTGACTAGGGACCCCGCACAGTATGAGCTGTAATACCAAACCCATTGTCAGGAAATTAGAGTCTAAAACTAAGATCAGGGAGAGGCTGCCTATAAACATGCCTGCAAGAACCGACCTTATCAAGATGGGTATCCTCCCAAAGGTAAAATTCTATTTGTCAGCACTCCCAGTGTGGATAAGTAACAAATGGTTTAAGATTATATAATCTATATTGAAATACCTAATCTGGCGGAGGAAAAGAATTAGAATAAAGTAAACTCAATTCTGCCCACCGCAGAGAGGGGGGCTTACCCTTTGTCTTTGTATTTTATCACCAATAGGCTATGTTGACACAATGTCAAAAATAAAAGGAAAGGCATCTGACTTTTTTTTTTAAAGACGTCCATTATTTGGGGGGGGGGGGGGATATATATAAGTAACTTATTGGGTATAATAGGGGTCTATATTTGCAATCTTTAATAATCTTCAATTATAACACGCATTTCACCAATCACATGATAAAAGTGTATTTGTGATTACACAGAGTAATAGTATCAGTAAACTTAAATCACTTTAGAAGGGATAAGGCACAATATCTAAAATATATAAAATATTAATTGATGGGAAATGTGATGTATACATGCCAAGTAGTAGAGGGAAATCTAGTGGATCTCTCTCTATCAAAAGGGCAATACTAAGTGAAATGATGGATGTCAGGAAAAGGAGTAATCTACAGAATAGAGTGCTGTTGGGGGTGAGGCGGGTTATCTTCAGAAAATGGATGGGTACCTCTGTGATATCTACTGACAAATAGATAAAACAGGTTTGGGGGGGGGGGAGAAAGAGGGGAGGAAAGGCTCAGTGTTGCACTAACGCTGATCCCAGCTTTGCAATCTGTAGATCTGCTCTATTAAGTATACTGCAGTGATCTCTGTGAGAGATCACTGCAGTAATAATAACTAAAAGTTAAAGTATAAAAAAAAGCATAGCAATTGCAGCATTTAAGGGAGTTCAGTGACAGAATAGGCACCTGATCGGGATCCCCGCATACTTAAAGGGTGAGGTTAAGCCACTTACCTCTATTCTGTCGAATCAGCGATCTGTGCATAGAGTCTGCTCTCAGGCAGAGGCTCTATGTACAGATCGCTGATAGTACTGATTTATGCTATGGCATAGCATAGATCAGTATATGCAACCTAATGATTGCAATGATTGCATACGTAAAGGCTATGTTCACACTACATAAAAGTATGCAGTGTTGAACATTACATAGTTACATAGTTACATAGTTAATACGGTTGAAAAAAGACACATGTCCATCAAGTTCAACCAAGGAGGGGATGGATACAGGGAAGGGGGAGGGGTGATATGTTCTATACATATGCATCTATATTATTTTGGTCTAAGAACTTGTCTAGCCCTGTTTTGAAGCCCTCTACTGTTTTTGCTGTGACCAGATCCTGTGGTAGACTGTTCCACAGATTCACAGTTCTCATGGTAAAGAAGACTTGTCGCCTCCGGAGATTGAACCTTTTTATCTCCAGGCGGAGGCAGTGCCCTCTTGTCCTTTGAGGGGGTTTTACCTGGAACATCTTTTCCCCATATCTCTTGTAGGGGCCATTTATATATTTAAATAAGTTAATCATATCTCCCCTTAAACGTCTCTTCTCCAGACTAAACAAATGTAATTCTTTTAATCTCTCCTCATAACTAAGATGCTCCTTCCCCTTATTAGTTTAGTTGCCCATCTTTGTACCCTCTCCAGCTCTAGAACATCCTTTTTATGAATCGGGTTCCAAAACTGGACGGCATACTCCAGATGAGGCCGCACCAAAGCTTTATAAAGCGGTAATATTATATCCCTGTCCCGAGAGTCCATGCCTGTTTTAATGCATGACAATATCCTACTGGCCTTATTCCTATTGCCTATTCCTCTATGGGATCCCTGCCGGAGTGTACACACATCGTATACGCTCTGACCGGGATTCCGTGCTGCGCCACAAATTACTGACATGTCAGTTTTCTGCGGATGCAATTCAAGGGATTGTGGCCGTAGGCAACCCTGTCAGTTCACACATTGAAGCGAGCGGCTCCGGCCGCTTGCTTCATTGTGTGCTGTGGGAGGTTCTGATGCGGACACACGCTGATGCGCCCGTATCAGAACCCTGTGTCCGGAAAGATCATCCAGCCGGTACTTAAGTACCGTCTGGGATGATCCGGGCAGAGACTGTCAGGGTCACGGAACGGCCGGTCTGATACGACGTGTGAACATGGCCTCAAAGTGTAAAAAAAAAAAAAAAAAAAAAAATTTTAACTTTATAAAATAAACCCTAAATAAAAGTTTAAATTACCTCCTTGCCCAATATAAAAAGAAAATTATGTAAACAAATAAATAAATAAATGTTATTTATCGTAGCGTACAGAATTGTCCGATATATTAAAATATCACAATATTTTTCCTGTGTTGTAAAAGAGGGAAAAATACCAAAATTGCAGATTTTTTTTTTATATTATATACCAGATAATTTTTTTATAAAAAGCGATAAAAATGTTTTATTTTAAATAGAGATGAGTGAACTTCAAGCATGCTCGAGTCTATTCGAACCTGATCGTTCGGCATTTGATTAGCGGTGGCTGCTGAAGTTGGATAAAGCCCTAAGGCTATGTAGAAATCATGGATATAGTCATTGGCTGTATCCATGTTTTCCAGACAACCTTAGAGCTTTTTCCAACTTCAGCAGCCCCCGCTAATCAAATGCCGAACGAACGGGTTCGGATGGACTCGAGCATGCTCGAGGTTTGCTCATCTCTAATTTTAAACCAGTATCATACTAATAAAAAAAACTAGAGATTATGATGCAACAAATAAGCCCTCAAACAGCCTTGTAGGTGGAAAAATAAAAGTGTTATGGCTCTTAAAAGGCAAGGAGGCGACACTGATTAACTGTGACCTAGACATTTGTGCATCAAGGACCTTGGTCATGAAGGGGTTAAGGAATAGGAAAAACAGATGTAACAGCTGCCAGCAAAGTTGGTATAGAACACCAAGCTAATTGTGCCATGTGACAGAGTTTTTGAAGAGTCTGCACACCACTAGGGTAATGGAGTGGCAATACATACAATACTGCATGCATCACCCCTCACACCCAACCCAGCAAATGTACAGTAAGCTGGAGCTCTGAACTAGCACAAATATATTGCTGGATGCTACAGCTGTAAATGAAGAAGAATAATAGAAATTAAAATAATGATAAATAGAATATACAAAAATACAAGTTTTAGAATCAATATTACAATTTCAGAATATTTTCTTTCTATAATTTAACTAATACATGTAAACCTATTGTTATAAAAGTATGTGTTTATGTATTTATTTATGGTTTTATTTTCCAGACTTGAATCTCCCACCAGATCATTAACAATGGAAGCACCGAAAGGAGTGCAAATAAGTGCTGTAGCAGGAGAATTCCGAGCCAGCTGTAGAAAAGAGCTTCATTTACAGTCCACAGATGGAGAGGTCAGTATATAGGACAACAACTTTTTGTACCACGTCTTGGCAAATACTACATACTGTCCAGCAGTATCAGGCTATGTTTCCCCTACAAGAACATTTATTGCAAGAGATAGCCGTCTATTGATAATGATGACCGCAAATAAAGATCGCAATCATTTTCATAATATATTCTGGTCCATTTTCATAATGAGAACATTGCCTTACTCTTTCAAATGCACCAGTAGGCTATGTTCACATACTGTCCTTTTTTAATAAAGAACGGATGCTGATTGCAATGGAATCAGCGTCCGTTCTTTACTGCAGGGCCGGCATTGCATTGAAGTCACACATCGTTATAAATGGGCGTTAAAATAATTTACCTGCCTATTATTTCTGGACACTGTTCAGTGAACAGCATTAGGAAATAAAAGCTGCTCACACAATGTAATGTCCAGCGGCGGCTGTACTTTACATTGAAGTGAATGGCTAATTGATTTGCGGGCACACCCGACGGTGCTTGCAAGTCAATTGTAAAAAAAGAACATTCCTGCAGCTGATACAGAGGTATTGGCTGCAGGAACATCCTGAATGCAGCCCGGCTATGCTCTGCAAAGGATGCTTTTAATTCCTTGACAACCAAGGATGTACCGGTACACCCTGGAAGTCTGTGCCCAGACGACCCTGGGTGTACCGGTACATCCTTTGCTATGAAGCACGCTCCAGAGCGAATCACCGTTAATGACAGGCTGCAGCGATCGCGCTTGTTATTGACCCCTTTTAAGCCACGCCGCGACCGCGCCGTTTAAATGTAAGTGACAGGGGGAGTTGTAACAAACTGCACGGAGGTTTATCACCTGCCTCCGTGCGGTCCGATCGGCGATCTGCTCACACTGATCAATGCTATGCCTATGGCCTGTGTAATTGTCCGCTCTATTAAAATATAACAAGCGTCATCGCGAGTGGCGTACAAGAAAAGAGGGAAAAAAGTGCCAGGATTACCGATTTTATGTTACATTATATATAAAAAATTATAAAAAGTGATCAAAATGTCCGATCTTCACAAATATGGTATTAATAAAAACTGGGGTGAAAAAATAAACCGTTATAAGCGTCACAATAGGCCCAATTTATTAATAATTAATTGCCAAAAAAGGGATTTCATAAAAAAAATATATATTAAATATTAGAAAATCTGTGTTAACCTGCATATGGTTGTGTTTGGACTGTCCTATAGAATAAAGTTATCATGTCACTTTTACCATATAGTGCATTACGTAGACACAGGAACCCCCCAAATGTTACCATATTGCATTCTTTTTTACGATTTCACCATACTATCTTTATAAATAATAATTTTGGGCTTACATCATACATGTTATGGTAGAATGAAAGACACCATTACAAATTACAACTATTCCTTTAAAAAATAAACCCTTACATGGCCATGTAGATAGAAAACTAAAAGTGCTAGAGCTCTTAGAAGGGGAGGAAGAAAAAAAACAAAAACACAAAAATCAAAATTTGCGCGGTCCACTGTGTCATTTTTGGCTTGGTCCTCAAAGGGTTACACTCTGTGTGAACATAGCCTTATTCAGTACCAAACTCATTTGTTATAACTTATGTTTTAAAAGCTTTTTTACCTCTTGTTTAACATAGGGATGTGGCTTAGTGATAAATGGGTAAAATTTATTGAAAAAAGGGGGGATGACATATCACACCTTGTGTCAAATTTTTTTTTTTTTTTTTTTACAAATTTTAGCCAAAATTGAGGTTTGAGGTCCTCCTTTTTAGAGTGCTCTTTTAACATCAATATAGAAAAAAAAATGTCCTCCTTTTCCAAACTTGTACAGTACGCAAGATTTTTAAGTCTACTGGTCATTTTACAAGGAGCGATAAATCGCTCAATCAATCGTGTGACGATTTTGAAGCTATGGTTTGTTTTTTATGCTGATCAGCATTGAGACATAGAGATAAATCATTTGAAAAAATAATTTTTATGATCGCTTTAAGATCACTAAAGGCCATCTCACACACTAGGGTGAATCTGTGAAAGACTGTTTTGACGAAGCGATCTGTAAATTATCAGCAAGCGACCAGCGACAATTTGGGAACATGTTGAAAGACCACGATAAACAATTTCTCGCTCATTGCTTGATCATTAGCTGTATTTACACAAGCAGTTAGTCGCTCAAATGCGATCACTATTGCGTAGATTTTAACGATAATGGCTCAGTGTAAAAGGGCCATTAGGTTATGTTCACACACGGTACTTTTTTTTGGTTACTAACGAATGACCACTGTTTTAATTAAAAATAGTGCCCATTCTTTTTAGCCCTAGGGGCATTGCATTTATCACCATTCAATGCACATGCCGCACCGACAATGGCTATTTTTGTTACGGCCGTGCAAAAGAATTATCATATTAATTAATAATGGCCGCTGTTCCACCAACAGTGGCCGTTATCAATCTTTCATGCAAACATGAATGCAGTCTGTTCATTTGTGGTGTGTATGGAAATCAATGCTTAAATTATTTCCATACACACCCCGAATTAGCTGTATGGAAATAAATGTTCCTGAGAGTGGCAGAACTCTGACACAGGAACATGCTCAGCCACAGGAACATGCAAATGCCTGCCAGTGTTTGGCTAGTATAACAACAGCCATTACTAAGCAATAGAGATGAGTGAATAGTGAAAAATTTGATGATTCAAAATTCGATTCAAATAGCTCCCGATATTCGTATATTAGAACGAATATCGAATCCGATTATAGTCTATGGGAGAAAAATACTTGGGACCTGGAAATCAATATTCGACCACCAGGAGGTCACCAAGTGCACAATGAAACCTCAGGAAATGATGCCAACACCTCTGGATGCATATGGGACAGCAGGGGAAGCATGCTTGGGTGCATCTAACACTAATGAAAAGTGAACATTCCAATTTTCCCAAGTGTACGCCTAAGATTCACAAACAAATTATGTATGTAAAGAAGAAGCATACATTTCGGTCTAGCAGTAGGCACTTGCGTACGTATCAGGTCAGGTGCAGTGTAGAATACGTAATAATGAAAATTAACGATAACTACAAATCAGTAGTAGCAAGATAACGGGTACTATCCCACACTCACAGATACATAATTGTTTTTACAACAATAAAATTAAAGGGCTGGTCAACGCCTTTACAGGATGCAGACTGCACAAATCAGTAGTAGCAAGATAACAGCTATTATCCCACACTCCCAGTATACAGCCATATACATTATCAGTATATGTCTTAACACACTGCCTGTCTCACAACAGCTTCTAAATATATGTTTTTTTTTCTACTTTTAGCCCTAACAAGGATTTTTGGGGGGCCCTCCATACCTAACTTCACCTAAAAACTTTCTCTCCCTGGTGAACAGCCTGTCCCTCACTAGCTCCAACCAGCAAGTGAAACGAATCTGAAATCATTATTCTTATATTCAGGAGGTGACGTAGTTTAGCCAGCCAATCACAGTTAGAGGTTTTTTTTTTTAAACGTCCTGCCTATTCCTAATGCCTGTTCTTTCCCCCTGCATGTTTACTGGCTGAAAAAAAACGCCAGGGGGTGGGAGGGCAAATCACATTTTTACTGCGTTTTCGTTATAATATTCGATTGCAATCGAATAGCACAAATAGCGTAATATTCTATCAAATAGCTATTCAATCAAATAGTATTCGCTCATCACTACTAAGCAATGGCTGTTGTTATACTGTGTATGAGCATAGCCTAAAGGATACCAGGGTTTTTTATATTTGCTAAATTACTTAACAATATAGCCCTGCTCCCGTTTACTGCTGGAAGAAAGACTTCCATATCAGGAGCAGGCTTCCATATCATCAATATGTTATTTGTAATGTTTTTGCATTTTTGTATGTATTATTTATACTTGTGTTTATGGGGATGTAATGATTATTTTATTCTTTATTTCAACAGATATTTTTAGATGCAGACAGCATCAGACTAGCAAATTTACCGCAAGGTTCTTTTACACCTTCTGCTTCAAGCTCAGTAGGCCCTCGACAGACTGTCTATGAGCTGTGTGTTTGTTCTAATGGCAAACTCTACCTTTCTCCAGCAGGAGCTAGTTCCACATGTCAATCCAGTAGCAACATCTGTTTGTGGAGCTGAAGGAACTATGTGTTTTGTCACACCAGAATAGCCTTTTGCTACTTCACATTTGCTTCACGGTTCTGCCCAGATATCATTGTGGTATAATGAACAATCTAATGGCCTGCAGAGCATCTTCCAGGGTATGAGGGAATACAATACTGCCTTGAAGTTCTTATGTGACATTTGAAATAATCCTGCATAAAGGTCGATGTGAAAAATTCAGCCGGACCCGGGTGATCACTATCCAGTGTTACCTACATGGAGAATAACATGGGTGCCTTTGCTGAATAAAGTGAAGCACATGTCTCTGTCTTGCAGGAATCTAGAAAAAAGGAACTATACACCTCATATGCAAGCTAATTTGCTGGACATCTACTTGGAAAAACAATACAATCCCATGTTAAAAAAAAAAAAAAAAAACTGTACCGTTTTAAAGCACAATTTTTCATTCAATATTTTTGGATGTATACTTTTATCCCACAAAAGAAATAAGTATTAAAGTATTATGTGATATTGCCTTTACTAAACAATTAAATTGAAAATATTGTTTTTAAAAGAAAAACATTCATTGTGTCTTGACTCAATTTTTATAGGTATCTATGCACATGAAAACTAGTATATGTGACATTGTCAGAACATGAGGTCTCCACAGGCATTTGGTGGCCAACCACATAGAGCCTCAATGAAAATACAGGTTAGGTTCACACACAGTAAAGTAAAAGCTAAATTTGAGTGAAAATAAAACATGTGTGAACAGATAGAAAAAGGAAAAAAAAAGCAGCGGAAAAGCAGGCGATCAAGTATGAGTATGTTCATTATTTGTACAATCAATTACTGTCATTATTCCATACAGTGTGTACACTGCCAGCTGCCAGCACATGTTCACATATTGCCTTCTTTTGGCCATTTGACGGCTGTCTTTCCATTATATTTGGCCTCAAAATTAAGGCTGTCTAAATGACTTCAAACAGCCAGAAACAGATCATGTGAATATAGCCTTAGGGTACAAACCCACACACCGTATACACAGCAGATACGCAACAAATACGCAGCAAATACGCAGCAGATTTGTTGGTACAGATTTGATGCTGTGTTCAGTTATTTAGATATAATCTGCTGCGTTTTTGCTGCGTATTTGCTGCGTGTTTGCTGCGTATTTGCTGCGTATCGCAGCAGTAAATACGCTGCTTATACGGTGTGTGGGTTTATACCCTTACAGTATATTGAAAATACGGACATATTTTGATCTCAGAATTAGGGTACAAACACACACACCGTATACGCTGCAGATACGCAGCAAATACGCAGCAGATCTGCAGCAGATTTGATGGTGCAGATTTGATGCTGTGTTCAGTTATTTAGATCTAATCTGCTGCGTATTTGTTGCGTATCTGCTGCGTATTTGCTGCGTTTCACAGCAGTAAATACGCTGCGTATACGGTGTGTGTGTTTATACCCTTATAGACGTATTTTAACTTTCTTTTTTAGTGTGTGAACATGGCCTCAAAAGAAGAACATCACTGTAAGGCTATGTTCACACAATGATTCTTCAGCTCTGTTTAAAATGACGTTAGTCATTTTGAGTCTAAAACAACAGAAGTCTCTTAGCTGTCTAACCTTACCTTAGTGCATGGGTCTCCAAACTGCGGCCCTCCAGCTGTTGCGAAACCACAACTCCCATTATGCTTGGACAGCTAAATCTTTGGATTTGGCTGTCCAGGCATGATGGGAAATATAGTTTTGCAACAGCTGGTGGGCCGCAGTTTGGAGACCCATGCCTTAGTGCAATGACTGGTGTTTGCACATTATTCTAGTTTGGGGTTACTAATTGACCTTTGGGTGTGGTTTAATTGAAAAGTCCATTGAATTTAATAGTAAAACCGGAGAAAGAATGGTGACAAAAGAAAAACTGTGTCTGTCCGCTGTTTGCAAAAGACGTCAGAAAATAATTGTCATGATTATTTTGACGTCCGCAGCAAAAAAGTCCGTTATTCTATACATTGTGTGCATTGGATGTCCGTCTTTCCATTGACTTAAAGGGGTTATCCAGTGCTACAAAAACATGGCCACTTTTTTTAGAGACAACACGACTCTTGCCTCTAGTTCAGGTGCGGTTTGCAATTAAGCTCCATTCACTAAAACTGAGCAGCAAAACCCCACCCAAGCTGGAGACAAGAGTGGGGCTGTCTCTGGAAGAAAGTGGCCATGTTTTTGTAGTGATGGATAACCCCTTTAAATGCATTGCATAGCCGTCACTTAAATTGCGTCAATAATTGACTTTTTTTTTTAAATAGCAAAAGTGTTCGCCTTTTCTCAATTTTTGATGTTGTATGAACATAGCCCAATAGGTCATTGAAGGAGAACTCTTTTCAGTCTGAATTTTGGGTGCAACTATGCTCTATAGTAAAATTCAAATTTCTTATTAAAAAAAAATGTCTTTTTTTTCTTATTTTTATATGACTATTGTTAGTTTATTAAAATTGTTTCAACTAACTAAAGCTTTTAATTTTAATACCCACAAGGATTGATTTTTTGTGTGTTTTTGTGTGTTTTTTCACTTTTTAATAGCTATATGTTTTATACTTTTCCATTGGCATAGCTGTATGAAGCCTTTCTTTTTTGTTATTCTTTTTAATTGCACTATTTAGATAATGCATGAAAAAAACCTACAATTAAAGGTTTGCGTGTCCGTATTCAGACACCCCATACCATTTATTTTTCTCTCTCTGAAACAGTGTGAGTGATCCCTTTTTATTGGGTAAGCAGAATTTTTTAGGTACTAATTCTGACATACTTTCAACTTTCTGATCACTGTTTACTTCATTTTTGTAAAGGTAAATTACTGAGTTGGACAGTGTCAGCACAATATCATATAAATGAGCCATCATGGCATACCATTGCAAACCAAAAAGTTTCCTTCAGTTGTGTTACAGGAGACCAATCAAATGGCAGATAATCCCCTCTCCATCCACCTATTCAGATGACATGGTCATCTGGAGGAAAAAATGTCTGTGATCAGGGTTATCTTCAATCCAATCTTCCATGAGCCCTGTGATGTACGTCATTTACACAACTCCCATTAAAGTCAATGGGAGTTATGCAAATTTTACAACTTCTATTAAACTTTTATCATGCAATAAAAAGTGACAGTAATAGACTATGGGGAAGATTTATCAAACTGGTGTAAAGTAAAATTGTCTAAGTTTCCCCCAGCAACCAGATTCCCCCTTTCATTTTCCAAAGAATCCGAGAGGAACCAAAGGTGGAATCTGATTGGTTGCTAGGGGCAACTAAGACAATTCTACTTTACATCAGTTTGATAAATCTCCCCCTATGTTCCCACATAGTATTTACGTCAGTCTTTTGGTCAGTTTTTTTTTTCCCCAACCAAAACCAGAAGTGGGTTAAAAACACAGATGTGCAAATCTTTTCATTTTAATTTTGGCCTGTCAGTTCCAGATTTTTGGTACAATCACTGAACACAATTCTGACAGAAATACTAACCCAAATACTATGTGTGAACATAGACATATACAGCATATTGACTTAATATTGTGAGAAATGCTTTTTTTATTTTATTTTTTTATTTATAGAATTATTCTAATTTATACTTCAAGAATTTCCAGTTGCCTACATCACTGGAAAATATTGGAAGATACAGTATTACAAGTGGAAAAAGTAAAATACAAAAAGGTAAAGCATAGGCCGATTTGCATCATTGGATCCTGACTGGTAAAATCAAGGTTATCTCTATCCAAAATGGAAATAAAATGAATTTGATTGATAATTAATTTAAAGGGGGAATTTTAATTACTTTTTTTTATAATCATGTGGATCTCAACAGCACCAGGTGAATACTGAGAATAAATAGATAAATAGGACAGGAGAAGCATGGAATAGAATAACAAAGTAAAAGGGGAATGGAGTATTTAAAGAGGTTGTCCAACATTTTTTTTTCTTATTGGAAATGTGAATAATATGTAATCTGTCCCTTTCCCTTAGTGGTTTTCTCTAACCTTTTTTCTCCTCTGTGTCACGGGTCAGCCTCCTTTGTTGCTGCTTTTTGGATTTGTGTTTGTTTACATAAAGAACTTCCAGGTCACAGGGGTCAGCAGTGACATCACAGCTCTGCACACCTGTAGCTCCACCCCCTCCTCTCTGAATCTAGCTCCATCCACTCTACCCATAGGCAGGGAAATGGTGGCTCAGTGCATGGTGGCTCAGTGTCTGCAAATTACTTATGTTATCAAATAAACTAGTTTTTTCACACTTTTATCTGTTGTAGGACTACAAAACCCAGCACACATGTACATGTGTAGGAGTTGTAGTCCTGGATTACATATACACTACAGTAGCCATCCTACTGGTGGGTGAGGTTTCTATGAGGCAGCATTCTGATAGATAGAATGGTGAGTGACATGACGTGAAGTCTCCTCTTTCCTCTCCATATTACACACAGCAGCAGCAGCTTTGCCCTAACACTGTACATCTTTACACTACAATAGTAACACTATAGGGCGATATGTATCACAGCCTGTGCAGGGGGCAAGGGAGCCGTTATCTATAACAACCAATCAGATTGCTTCTTTCATTTTTAAAAAGGCCTTGGAAAATGAAACCTAGAATCTGACTGGTTGCTATGGGCAACTGCTTCCCTCTTCCTCTCCACAAGTTTTGATAAATCGCCCCATAGTTCCTTTATTTACTGTTTATAGCTCCAACTTATGCTGCATTCCTGTACAGAGATTGTAGTCTATCATGCTGTTCTTACTGCTGCAGTTTTTTCTGGGCTCAGATGTAAATTAGATGTTATGGGTGTGGCTAAGGAAATGTGGATGTATAACCCCGCCCACCTAATGAGTCACTGTTCCCTCACTGGCAGGAACAGGAAATAGAAAGGGAACAGGACATTACAGGAAGTAAAGAAAACACAGGCAGAGTGGTCATGTGACTGAGCCTTAAAACAGAGTAAGCACTCTAAATAAAAATAGAAGTGTATGTAGAATATGCAACACCCACAGAGGTCAATGCAATGCTACTTTATTGAAAAATCCCGGACAACCCCTTTAAGTAAGATTTAATTTTAACCCCTTCCAAAACCCCGAAGTATTCTTATTCCTTAAGTTTTCTTCCTTCTCACATTCTAAGTCCCATAATCTTTTTATTTTCCACAAAGTCATATAAGGGCTGTTTTTTTAGGTCAACTTTATTTTTACTGGCAACCTTAATTATATCATATTATATATTAGGAAGCCAGAAAAAATATTTAAGGGGCAAAAAAATAAAAATCAATAGCTTAATTTGTTTGGGGCAATCATTTTTTCTGAGTTCACTATAAGGTAAAACTGACATAATGGGGGACATTTATCATGCCTAAAATGCATACTTTTCTGTGGAAAGTGGCCAGATGCGAATAAATTTATAATAAAATATTTGCATCGGTTCACTTTCCACCCTGTATGCCAGGGGGGTGGGGAGGTAGTGTGGAGGGGGCGGGGAGGGGAGCGCGGAATAAAGGTCTGCTTAATTCATCATTTTTAAAATTCATCATTTTAAAAATAGGCAGGAAACCTACTCCAGCTCCGAGCTGGCATAGGTTTCCTGCCGCACGTACTGGTGCGCACGGGATTTATGTAGAAGCAGTCCGCCTCTACATAAATCTCCATACCATCGAAACTGCGGGTCATTTTTAAGCCCGGCGCAGAAAACGCCGGACTTAATAAATGTCCCCAATGTCTTTATTCTTAAAAAAACAACAACTTTGTATTGCCTATTGCCATGTTGTAATTCCTCTTTTTTCTTTACATATTATCTATGTGTGAAGATGTTTTTGCTAACGTTTAACATTATGTTCTTATTCAATTTCCTATGTCATGTGAGCACAAATTGGCAATTAAGACAATGAGTCCAGCCCTTCTAAAATTATGACATTTTACTTAACCCCTTAAAGACAGAGGCCTTAACGCAAACATTTACGCCCGCTGTTTACCCGATCGCTGTTTACCCGATTACTGTGAAAAGTAATGGTGGCCACAGTGCCACGTCCCGATCGCTAGGTAGCTGAGGTGTTCAGAGCAGGTATTGGCCCATACTCACCTGATCCCAGCATCCGGAGCGGTGTCTTCCGGGTCCCGCGGCGTCCTCTTTTTCTCATCATCTGTCTTCTGCTTTTTCCGTTGGCCCGTCGTCTTTCTTCATCTTTTTTCTGCTCCAGCGTTTTTTAACTTCGGCTTTTTCCGCCTTTTGCGCCCTACTGCCCCCTAGTGGCTGATAAGTGTATATAATACACTTATCAGTAGCTAAAGGGTTGTAGAGAGTTTTTTTCTTTTTTGTTTTTAATGCACCCTATTGCCGCTGAGTGCTGATCAGCATCGCACGTAGGTGCGCTGCTAATTAGCAACTTCTCCTTTTTGGTGTAGGGCTTTTTTTCCTATATCCTACTGCCACTGTCTGCTGATAAGTGCAGCATTTATCAGCAACTCCTTTCCTGGTGTAGGTTTTTTTTTCCCCATAATGTAAAAAAAAAAAAACGTAAAAAACACTACGCTACATGAAATAAAGCTTTACACTACACCACTAAACATTTAAAAATGGCCCCCAGGGTGTTTTTGTTGGAGGACGCATACGCTATTATTGCCTCCGACACCGAAACAGCCAGTGAGGATGAATGAGGGGATCCTTTTTTTCTCCATTCATTCTCCTCATCATCATCGAGTGACGTGTCTGGGGGTAGCGTAGCATATGCTGCTCCCCAGACGCGTCTTTTCCGCCAGTACCGTCCCAATAAGAGATCACAGTATCCGGCTTGGACGCATCAGTGAGCTCAGCTTAGTGTACGTTGATACTGTTACTTCTGGAATAGAGAGCATCTCTATATTGCGCTCCCTGTGCCGGAAGTCTCTGCCGCCGTCACACACTGAGCTGAGTTCACTGATGCGTGCGCTCCGGCTGGGACACCCACAGAGAGCCGAGCAGCTGCAGCCGGGGGCCAGACTACATCTTGTGACCGCAAGCAAAACACTGCTTGCGGTCACGAGAGCATTGAGGGACGGGACGCCCATGCGAGGGGGAGCAGTGCGGCGGCAAGTGGGGGCCCGTTACACTACGGGGGGACACACGAAGGCCTCAACACAAATGCTGTTACCTGACTGGGCCAGTGGGGGCCCAGTCAGGTGACAGCATTGATCGGTGGCGCAGCACTGTGTCACTGTCGGGAGGCCCTGCCAGTGTGCCACCTAAGTGGGGGGCCGGGGCCTACCGGAGGATCCTGCGGTCCTCCGGAGGCCCAGTCCGACACTGTCTGTTGCATTCACTCCAGTCTAGTGAACCAGTGTGTCCTCTCAGTTACATTCACTCCAGTCTAGTGAATCAGTGTGTCCTCTCAGTTACATTCACTCCAGTCTAATTAATCAGTGTGTCCTCTCAGTTACATTCACAGCAGTCTAGTGAATCAGTGTGTCCTCTAAGTAGAGATGAGCGAACTTTTCAAAAGTTTGGTCCGACCGGACTTTCAGATTTTTTTGGAAAGTTGGGTCTGACCGAATTTCGGATTTCTTCGGATTTCATAGTTTAAAGCATCTATATGATACGGGGGTAGTGTATTTGGTTGAATTTAGGGCTCTACATGTCAGTAACATCTTATTTTTTCGATATCTCAAAGTTAATTTTTTTTATTTTTAGACTTCAATATTCACCATTACGGGGTCTATGCAGGAAACTCACCATTACACACTTTCAATCAGAAGGGTCCAAGTATGGAAATTGGGTATATATATATATATATATATATATATATATATATATAGCACTTTTTTAAAGATAAAATGCTATACACCTGAACCAGGTATTTTAGTCTCTCAGGATAAGACGGATGTGATATACACACTTTCAGTCAGAAGGGTCTAAGTATAGAAATGGGGTATATAGCACTTTTTTAAAGATACAATGCTATACACCTGAACCAGGTATTTTAGTCTCTCAGGATAAGACGGATGTGATATACACACTTTCAGTCAGAAGGGTCTAAGTATAGAAATTGGGTATATAGCACTTTTTTAAAGATACAATGCTATACACCTGAACCAGGTATTTTAGTCTCTCAGGATAAGAGGGATGTGATATACACACTATCAGAAGTATAGGACTTGTATATCTGTACTGCACGTTTTGGTTCCATGCACCCTTTTCTGTCCTGTGCCTAATCTATCTATCTTCTGCCCTCTAAATATTTCTCTCTCAATCGCTAGATGTTTCTCTTCTCCGCTTTCCTAATCTTTCCTTTCCTTTCCCACAATATCTTCTCAGGAGTCTGTAGTAAACCACAACAACAGCAGCTTGCTTCCTCTCTCTCTCTCCCTCCCTCTACACACACTGCGTGGTGCGGTCATGTGACCACTCCTTTTAAAGAAATACCAATGTCACACAGGGGGTGAGCTAGTACAAGATCCCTGCTGATTGGATGTGTTCCGGGCATCATGGGAAAGCGCTTTTCCCGCCTGGAACACTTTGTGCTTTCTAGAATGGTGGCTGCCATTTTAGAAAGCAAGAAAAAAAAATCGGAGTGGATTTCCAAAAATCCAAATCCAATTGGACCCGGATTTTTGGGAAAATCCGAACCGGATCCCATATCGGGCGAACCAGTTTGCTCATCTCTACCTCAAAGTTACATTCACTCTAGTCCAGGAAGCAAGTGTGTGCTCTGTGGTACATCAAATGTAGTCTAGTGAACACATTTTTGCTCTCTGTTACATTCACTCCAGTCTAGTCAATCAGTGTGTCCTCTCTGTTATATTCACTCCAGTCTAGTCAATCAGTATGTCCTTGCAGTTACATTCACTCTAGTCTAGCAAATTAGTATGTCCTCTCAGTTACATTCACTCTAGTTTAGTGAATCAGTGTGTCCTCTCTGTTACATTTACTCTAGTCCAGTGAACAATTGGGTCCTCTGCGGTACACCAAACATAATCTAGTAAATAGAAAAAATGGTAAACCCCAGGGGTGGGGGTCAAGAAAGAGGGCATGGGCGTCCAATCAATGTAGTGTGCACAGGCCGTGGTCCTGGCCAGGGTGTCGGATGATGATGATGAGACATAATGTTTTTTTCAGGGCACTAAGTCAGAGGGGGGAGCAGAGTGAGGAATCGGAGGCAGAGCTGGTGGATGATGAGGTGACTGACCCAAGCTGGGTTGGTAAGCCTAGCCAAGACAGTGCTTCTGAGGTAGAGGCAAGTGCAACACCAGAAAAGGTTTGAAAGAGGCATTGGGGTGGCCAGAGGGAGAAGCAGGGCCAGAGCAAGTACATCAGCAACTGTTTCATAGATTGAAGCTCCCGTGCTGAGGCCTAGATGTACTCAAGTCTGGAGTTTTTTTTAAAGAAAGTCGGGATAACCGACAGACTGTGGTGTGCAACCTGTGCCACACCAGGATCATCAGGGGAGCCACCACTACCAGCCTAACCACTACCAGCATGCGCAGGCATATGAGTGCTAAACAACTGACTCAGTGGAGCCAAGGCCGTTCACCTCCTGCAGGTCAAACCACTGCTCCTTCCCCTGTGTCACAGACTGGCTCTGTGAGTCAACCCCCTGACCAACGCGGTTAATGAGAAGGTCCACCTAACCACGGATACGTGGACACGTTCTGGTGGGCAGGGACACTATATCTCCCTGACGGCGGTTTTCGCAAGTAAACTACAGAGGCTGCCACCCTCAGGTCAGTGCAATTAACCGACTATTGTATGACGTGCCCACCCAATGGAATTCCACATTACACGTTAGCCAGGGTTTACCAGCACCGCAGAGCTATTGTAGACTTCTAGATGACAACCTCCATGAGAAATTGTAGTCAGGTTAGTCAGCGTCCTCAAGTCTAGAATGAGGAGTGAACGTGGATGTCTGATCTATATCAGGTGTTAAGCCCCTTTGAGGAGTCAACAAAGATGGTCAGCGGCGATGCCGCCATTATCAGCATCACCATGCCACTGCTTTGTCTGCTGAAAAACTCACTGCTCAACATGAAGTCAGAGGCTTTGCACAGGAGATGGGGGAAGAAGATACGTTGCTTGATAGCCACTCAGGTCTGTTTCTCAGCACGTATTGGAGGAAGGGGGGGGGAGGAAGAGGAGGACACTTTTGGCGAGACTAAAGAGGGTACCTATGCTCATTCCTTCTTATCTGTTGAGCGTGTATGGGCTGAAGAGGAGTAGATGGAGAAAATGGAGAGACAGCCTATTGAGGAGAGGGAATTCTTGCGTGTTAGGACACTGGCACACATGGCTGACTTCATATTAGGCTGCCTTTCCCGTGACCCTCGCATTAGAAACATTTTTGACAACACCGATTCCTGGACTCCTTGTACAAGCAGAACTTTTTCACTCTCATACATGCAGAGGAAAGGAGTATGAGATTGAATCAATCTAAACAGGCCCTGGTGCACAAGCTGAAACTATCCTACCCATCTGACACCGTTAGCGGCAGAGGAGGTAATTCTGTGGGCCAACTAGCAGGGGAGAGGAGGGGTGCCGGCAGCTTTTCAAGCACTGGCAGGGGAACACTCTCCAAGACCTTTACCAGTTTTATGGCACCCCAGCAAGACTATGTCACCCATCCCCAGTCTAGACAGAGTAGGGGTAGATGTTCTGAAAGATGGCGAGGGAGTACCTAGCTGATCAAACCAACGTCCTGCATGATCACTCTGCTCCATACAACTACTGGGTTGCAAAGCTTGACATGTGGCCCTAACTGGCCCTGTACGCCTTGAAGAAGGCCTGCCCTGCTGCTAGCGTGTTGTCAGAGCGGGTGTTCAGTGCAGCTGGTGGCATCATCACTGATAAGCGTACTTGCCTGTCAACTGACAGCGCTGACAGGCTGGCGCTTATTAAAATTAATAAAGCCTGGATTTTAAAGGAATTCAACTCTCCACTGGGGGAAAGCAGCTCAAAATGAAGATTCTTCATGTATCCTTTCCTCCATCTCTTCTTACACAAACGCTGAGCCAACAGGAAATTTTTCAGAGGGCCAATTGCTTCTCTTCAAACAACGTTTATGGAGGGCAACTAACAGGCCCTTTTCACAAGCAATTTTTCAGGAGGGTCAACTACAGACACTCAAAAAACATTTTTTGGGAGGGTCAAATACAGCCTTTTGACTGCAATCTCATTGGACTCTGTTGTCACGGCTATGCTGTGTCAGGTAAAATTCTTCGGTGGTTCACCTGCTACCTCAGTCGAACTTGGTCAATCTGTTGTCACAGCCACGCTGTGTCTGGCTAAATTTTTGGGTGGTTAACCTGCTATCTCAGTCGAACTTCGTCAATCTGTTGTCACTGCTATGCTGTGTGTCAGACTGAATTTTTGGGTGGTTCACCTGCTACCTCATCTAACTTAGTCACTCTGTTTTCACCACCATGCTGTGTCAGGCTGAATTTTTGGGTGGTTCACCTGCTACTTCAGTCGAACTTGGTCAATCTGTTGTCACCGCCATGCTGTTTCAGGCTGAATTTTTGGGTGGTTCATCTGCTACCTCATCTAACTTGGTCACTCTGTTTTCACCTCCATGCTGTGTCAGGCTGAATTTTTGGGTGGTTCACCTGCTACTTCAGTCGAACGTGGTCAATCTGTTGTCACCACCATGCTGTGTCAGGCTGAATTTTTGGGTGATTTATCTGCTACCTCAGTTGAACTTGGTCAATCTGTTGCCACCACCATGCTGTGTCTGGCTAAATTTTTGGGTGGTTCACCTGCTACCTCAGTTGAACTTGGTCAATATGTTGTCACCACCATGCTGTGTCAGGCTGAATTTTTGGGTGGTTACCCCCTACCTCATCTAACTTGGTCACTCTATTGTCACTGCCATGCTGTGTCAGGATAAATTTTTGGGTGGTTCACTTGCTATCTCAGTCTAACTTGGTCACTTTGTTGTCGCTGCCATGCTGTGTTAGGAAAAATATTTGGGTGGTTCACCTGCTACCTCATCCAACTTGGTCACTCTGTTGCCACTGCCATGCTGTAAACTGCAACCTCAAATTTTGGGGTGGTTTAGCTATCTCAGTCTAACCAAACAACCCTGGGTTTCACCGCCATGCTGTAAACTGCAACCTCAGTCTTAGAAAGTTAACCTGGGATTCATCCCCATGCTGTAAACTGCAATCTCAGTCAAACTATGTAATTTAGGGATTCACCACCAAGGTGTGCCAGACTACAATTTAAGTAGGTTCACCTGTAATCTCAGTCACAGACTGTCATTAAGGGGTGCACCACCGTGCTTTTTCAAGCCAATTGAGTCACTCACGATTTTTTGGAGGCTTGCTACTACACAGTTGCCTAAAATTTTCTTGAGAGTCACCACCAGGCTGTTGCCCAGAATTTGGTGTAATGGTGCGATTCGGCAGCCTCAGAGGCATCCTTCTATGCTGCCCCTGCTGTTTTCTTTCTATTTCTGTGGTGTTTCCATCATTTTCTGAGGATTCCAGGTTTTCAGGCAACCTTCCCTGTGCAGAGCTTTGGTCCCCTGCAAAAATGCTCGAGTCTCCCATTGACTTTAAAGGGGTTCGTTTTTCGAAAAATTCAACTTGAATAATGAGAACCCAAGCATTTTAGTACTCATCTCTAGACACGATCGCAATAAAACAGCCCTGCACACATTACAAGTTATACAAACCCATCCTTGTCCCTTACAGCTCCTTCACCAACACTCCCAGCCCCCTGCTGGTCCCCTCTTTCTTCTGATTTTTGTGTGAAGGCACGGCAGCTTTGCAGGACTGGGATCCATGCGTATAATGTTCTTATTATGTTTACACCAACCTCGCTGTCCTCCAATGTTTTATTTTGCAAGAACAAGTCCTTTAAGTTTGAATAATTCCACCAATAAAAAATCTTTTACATACAAGCTACCTTACTATTTTATAGTTAGATTTCCTTTTACTGAACCTATTTAAAATCAGTTTTTACATTTGAGGTTTTGAATGTAAACGCAAAGTTGAGTGCTCTGAGAAAAATATTGTTTCTCAGAAAATTCTAGCTGCATTCATATGTAAAATACATCTAACACATCATAATTTGCTTCTTTCTTGAGTCATGAAGCAGAAAATACATGATACCATTCAACATCAAAAAGAGAATTGACGCTAAATTTGTTCAGCTAAAATTTGGGACTAGAAATATGTAATCGAGCTATCTATTATTTACCATGTTAAACACACAGCATTTCACTACATTAAAAAGTAAAAAGACGTGTAAACAAAAGTAAAGATAAGAATAACTTCTTAAAGGGATCTTTTCAGGAGATTCTGGGACCTGGTTTTAAGTGAGCATTGGCTGTGGGGATCTGTTTATACACATTGCTACTATATAAACAATAGGGGACATTTATCTGGACTGAAATACTCGTGTGCTATTCTCAATACCCCACCCCATATACCCGGACAGATTTACTAAGAGGCCCATCTTTAAAGTTGTTTTAAATTTGTAAACTTAGGTACTACTCAATTCTTTGCAGTACGACAAGTACTATACAATAATTAATATACTTTAACCCTTTCCCATTCCAAGGTGTAACAGAACATTTTAGTAGTAATGTAGTCAATGCCTCAGGGTGTATTGGTATGTCTAATAGATTGGTGGTGGGATCAAGCAGTCAAATAGCCAGGCTACAGCAACAAAAGCAGATGCATATCTATGGTGCCCAAAAGTAGTTCCAGAAAATTTTGAGCTAAATATGCTAAATAAATTCTACCCTGCCTTATATTAAATTAACATTGCTTCAGCCTATGCCCGAGACCGCAGCGATGTTAATTTATGATAACAGTCAGCACCAGAGCTGCAATCCATTGCTGACAGTTAACTCTATAAATACTGTGGTCAGCACGACTGCTGCATCAATAGGGCTCCAGACAGAGAATTTTTCCTCTACAAAGGGAGAATTCTCTGTCTGCTAGCCTTCGGGGCTCTGTGATCGCAGAGGCCCGATGGTAGCCATGGAAACCAGAAATATTAGGCACGTGGCTGTGAGCCCTGTACAGGCTTATTACAGCAACAGGGGACAGAGGACATGGGGCAGAGATAGGGATAATTATTTATGATCATATAAGCTTAAGTCCTAAAACAACCTGGGCATTAAGCAATCAATTGCAATTGGTTGTGAAAATAAATTGTATAAAACATCTTTGGGGGTGAAAAGCTGACTGATCATCTAAATTCTTTGACTGGTATAATTTCAAAAATGGGGTCTTGTGTTTTTGAACATTTTTGCAGAATGCGTACCCCTGTTTGTAATATTATTTTAAAACACTAGAGATGAGCGAATATGATTCAATAGAGATGGTATTTGATTGAATATTGCGGTATTCAAAAGATTCAAATTCAATCGAGCAGTGTGACGAATATGCGGGAAACATTCGAAGGCCCTCCCATCGCACTTGGCGCTTTTTTTAATCCAATCACCATGCAGGGAGGCCATAAGGGACCCTGGGATTACGCACGCAGCGCCAAAAAGGTGTTTACCCTCATTGGATGGCTGAACCACATGACCTCGAATATTTAATAATTGACTTCCGCCTCTCGACCACAGATGTGCTTTCAACCTAGCCAGGGAGAGATCTTCGAGCGGGGAGAAATAGGTTTTCAGTAGCGTTTTGGTTAGGCAGGATTTAACTACTGAACCTAAAAGTCCTTTTCAGGGCTAATATCCAGCGAAAAAGGTCATCTTTGAATCCAAAGCACTTCTCAGTGCTAAGACATAGAATATATAACAGCAGCAGCTGTATTCATTTAAGTACCCTGTGTGTACAAGTGATGTTAGGATAGGGACAGGGAAACACAAGGACAGGTGAGCCCTGAAGCTGGCACCCGCCCCACTTCCCCTACCTGCTTGCCTCAGAAGCTCTAATAGCAACGGACAACTGGACGGCAGTCCCTGATCTAACTGAGTGGAACACAGAACAAAACAAGACAATACACAACACAATAAAGGGAAAGTCAGGAGTCCAAGTCAAAACCAACCGAGCAGCAAAGTACAAAATCGTGTCCAGTGGGGTAGTCAAAGGGTTAATAGCCGAAGTCAGGTAACCAGATAATAAATGCAGGAAAGCGCTAGATCAAGTAAACTAGGAGCTAGATACTATCACAGGCAGGAACATGATACAAATGCTGGTACTTATGCAACCTGTAGTCCCAGCCTTAGGCTTGATTGGGGCTGAGGCTCTAGGTCCTGCACAGATACTGACAGCTTACTGGTGAGTCAGCTGTCCGTCAACAATCAGTGAGCACACACACAACACCTAAGTTGATCAGCCAGGGGAGTGAAACCCTGGCATCTGCTACAACATGGAATAGCAGAGCAGAGTAGGTGAAAAACAAGAGAAGCAGTCCGGCTGCTATGGACGCCGTCGTCGTGCCCACAGCAACCGGCCTGAGCGGTTGTTATGAATGCTTTGGCTGCACACATCTGCTATGCCAGGAGCTGAATGCACGGCTCGAGTCCTAACAGAACACCCCCCCCCCCTGAGGAGGGGCCTCCGGACCCTTACAAGGACCTCCAGGCTTATAAGGGTACGACAGATGAAATTTTTTTATTAAATCAGGGGCATGAAGATCTCGTGCCGTTACCCATGTACGCTCCTCTGGGCCATACCCCTTCCAATGTACCAGATACTGTATGGTCCTACGAATTCTTCTTGAGTCGAGAATCCTTTCAATCTCGTACTCCAATTCACCCGGACAAGCAACTGCTAGAGGAGTGTACTTCTTAAGGAGGCTCTTGTGGAATACAGGATGAATCTTTAATGATCGGGGTAACTGTAACTTAAATGACACAGGGTTAATAATTTCTGCAATGGGGAACGGGCCTATGTACCTGCGAGCAAATTTAGCTGAAGGCACACGAAGTCGGAGGTTCTTAGTGGACAATCACACTTTCTCACCCACTTCATACTGAGGACCAGAACGACGTCTACGGTTGGCATATTGGATATGTTTTTGTTGGGATACGGTTAGAGTCGCAAGACTCTCCGCCCAAACTGTGCACAGTTTTTGTGTGAGTTCTTTGACTGAAGTGAAATGTGACTCTTGGTTAGGCACTGCTGAGAATCTGGGGTGATAACCATAATTGCAATAGAAGGGGGTTTGCTAAGTAGATGCATTGACGTGGTTGTTCAGGGCAAATTCCACCATGGGTAGGTATTCCGACCATGTATTTTGGTTGTCAGACACATAGCACCTTAAATACTGTTCGAGGGACTGGTTGGTACGTTCTGTTTGCCCATTTGTTTCTGGGTGAAACGCAGAAGAAAATGACAGGGAGATTTTCAACAACCCACAGAACGCCCTCCAAAACTTAGACACAAACTGCACCCCCCGGTCAGAGACAATATTAGAGGGTATACCGTGTAGCCTGAGGACATGGCGTATGAATAGTTTGGCAAGGGTCTTTGCGTTAGGCAATTTCTTTAATGCAATTACATGACTCATCTTACTAAATCTGTCCACTACTACCCAGATCACAGTTTTGCCCTGCGATGCAGGAAGATCTGTGAAAAAGTCCATGGAAAGATGGGACCATGGACGACCAGGCAACGGAAGAGGTTGGAGCAAACCTTCAGGCAGAGACCTTGGGGTTTTTGCCCGGGCACACGTCTCACAGGACTTAACGTATTCCCGGACATCCCTCTGCCAGGAAGGCCACCAGCATGAGCGGGACAACTAATAACCTGTCCCAGCAATGCCAGGATGACCGGCTAGAGTGGACGCATGAATCTCTTTAAGTACTGCTAATCTCAGATTAACAGGAACAAACAACTTATCGGAAGGTACATTAGCCGGCGCGTTATCTTGAGACCTCAAAATTTCTGTTTTAAGGTCAACAGACATACCAGCCAACACAATGCCTTGAGGTAGAATGTTAACGGGTTCTACCTCAGAGACACTAAAACTCCTGGATAAAGCATCTGCTTTTATGTTCTTAGAGCCAGGACGGTACGTAACAATGAAATTAAAACGGGTAAAAAACAGAGCCCAACGAGCTTGACGTGGGTTTAACCTCTTAGCCTTATCCAGATACTGGAGATTTTTGTGATCGGTTAAGACTGTAATCTGGTGTCTAGCTCCCTCCAGGAAATGTCTGCACTCCTCAAAAGCCTACTTAATAGCCAGCAGCTCCCGATTGCCAACGTCATAGTTGGGCTCAGAAGTGGAGAATCTCCTGGAGAAATATGCAACAGGCCTCAGATTAGTATAGGGTTCCTGACCTTGGGAAAGTACCGCCCCTACACCAGATTCTGAGGCATCAACCTCAACCACGAATGGAAGCTCTAAATTAGGATGCACCAAGACAGGGACAGAAGAAAAAAATTTCTTTAACTGAGTGAAAGCCTGTTCGGCTTCTGGTGACCAAGAGGCTGGGTCTGCTCCTTTCTTAGTAAGTTCAGTCAGTGGCTTGGCAACCAAGGAAAAATTACGAATGAACTTCCTATAGAAATTTGCAAAGCCCAGAAATCTTTGGACTTCCTTCAGGGTAGTGGGCCTAGCCCACTCGAGCACTGCTGACACCTTACTAGGGTCCATCTGCACTGAATCACGCGTAAGAATATAGCCCAAGAACCCAACCTCTTTAACTCCAAATAAACACTTAGAATATTTCGCACATAGGGAATTTTTTCTGAGTCTGGTTAACACCTCACGCACATGTCTCTGATGAGAGTGCAAGTCAGGAGAATAGATGAGAATGTCATCAAGATATATAACAACAAATTGTCCAAATAAATCGCGAAATATGTCATTGACAAATCTTTGAAAAACAGCAGGAGCATTACTGAGCCCAAAGGGCATCACCAGATACTCAAAATGACCTTCCGGCGTGTTAAATGCCGTTTTCCACTCATCACCTTCCCTGATCCGGATCAGATTATAGGCTCCCTTAAGATCGATTTTCGAGAACCAACGAGCCCCAACTACCTGATTTAACAGATCTGGGAAAAGGGGAAGTGGATGCTGGTCCTTGACAGTTATTTTATTAAGTTCTCTGTAGTCAATACAAGGGCGTAGCCCACCATCTTTCTTTTCTACAAAGAAGAATCCAGCACCCATAGGAGACACAGATGGGCGGATGTGACCCTTTCTCAAACTGTCCTGTATGTATTGCCGCATTGACTCTCGCTCCGGGGGGGACAGGTTAAAAATCCGCCCCTTGGGGAACCTGGCCCCGGGCACTAGGTCAATGGCACAATCATACAGACGGTGAGGAGGCAAGGCGTCAGCAACCGCCTCATCAAATACATCACCAAAATCTGAAATAAATTCTGGAAGAACCAACATGTCAGATACAGAACACAAAGACGGATAAACTTGAGTTAAATGTGAATCGCAAGAGCTACCCCACTTGATAAGTTCAGAGGTTCTCCAACTAAACACAGGATTGTGGAGTCGTAACCATGGCAACCCAAGGATTACATCTGCGGCTAGTTTGTCCATAACAAAAAAAGATATCAGTTCATGGTGGAGACAGCCAACCCCCATGGAGACCTCTGGGGTACGAAACCTGATGTTACCCCCACTTAAAGGGGCAGAGTTGGCACCTGCAACAGAAAATGGATAACATAGAGGAATTAACTTTAACCCCAAGGACAAGGCAACAGATGTGCGGATAAAACTCAGGGCTGCGCCCGAGTCCACCATGGCCTGACACGAAAAAATTACCTCACCAGAAGACAACGTAACAGGTAACAAGAATTTGTCAAAAACCTTAGGGGGTACCTGTGTGCCTGAGTGACCCTCCAGATCATCACTCAGGCACTGGTGTTTTCTCGGATGCTGGTTAGGCCTGGACGGACATTCTCTGATGAAGTGGCCCGGTTTTCCACAATACAGACACAGGTAATAGTCCAGGCGATGTTTCCTGTGGGCGGCAGCGGTGGTGGACCCCAGTATCATAGGTTCCTCCTTTGGTGGAGTAGGGGATGAGACTGCAGCATTCCTGAGAGAAGTTACCTTAGGACCGGCTAACTGACCATGACAAGGAACCATAGTTGTCACCCCTTGCTTCTCCCGTTTCCTCTCCCTAAGCCTTCTGTCAATGGAGACCGCTAATGTCATAAGGTCACCTAGGGAGTCAGGAGGGGGATGGCTGACCATTGCATCCTTGATACTATCAGATAATCCCTGGCGGTAAAGGGTTTTTAATGGCGCATCTGCCCACCCAGTAACTGCACTCCACTGCCTAAACTCAGCAGAGTAGTCTTCAGCAGTATGGTGACCTTGCTGGATAGACAACAAGTGAGACTCTGCCAGGGCAGCGTGGTTTGGGTCATCATA
Source organism: Dendropsophus ebraccatus (assembly GCF_027789765.1). Lineage (NCBI taxonomy): Eukaryota > Metazoa > Chordata > Amphibia > Anura > Hylidae > Dendropsophus > Dendropsophus ebraccatus. The sequence goes on along the minus strand of NC_091460.1, from coordinate 63,861,304 downwards.
GATCTGACCTAAAGAATAAAAGAAAGACTGGACCGAACTCCACTCTGGAGCCCCAACTGGTAACGACAAGGCCCAATCCTAGGGAGCCCCTTGGAGAAGGGAAATAATCATGGCTACCCTCTCTGCATCACCAGAGAAAGGGTTAAAGAGGAAATACAGGAGGCAAGACTCCCTAAAAGACCTAAATCTATCGGGATTACCATCAAATCGGTCTGGCACAAGCATCTTGGACCTAGTAGTCTGCACAGGTACAGTCACTGGGGCAGGAGCTGGAGTTGTCTGGGTTGCAGTCTGGGTCAGGGAATCTCAAAAATGCTGGCCCTTGAGATGTTGTCGTTTAGGCTTGTAGAGACCAAGTCCTTCCGCGACCTGATGGCGGCTGCCGTGCCACGGTATTCGGTCCCCAGCCGCCACTACTTTTCCCGGCATGCCGTCCCCGACGTGTACCAGCAACGTGTCCGGTAACATCAAGCGGGGCCTCAGATACTCGGTGAGCGCCAAGGTCCACCTCACCATGGACTCATGGATGAGCGCCTGCGGTCAGGGATGATAGATATCCATCATGCCACATTGGGTCAATGTGGATGCTGGGACCGGGTCTCAAACTGGGAGACACTACCTCAGACTCCCCAAGGTAATTGCCAGTACAGGTTCTGCCAACCTCCCCACCTCCTCCTCTTCGTCTTCCGCCTTACCATCTTCCTCAGCCACTGGATGGAGGCGCTGCCGCACTTTCGTGGGAATATGGCAGCAGGCCGTGCTTAAGCTCCTCAGCTTGGCAATAGACAGCACAGCGCACGAGAGGTACTTAACGGCCTATTGCAGGAGACGAAAAGGTGGCTGTCGCTGCTGCAGCTGGGACCAGGCATGGTCATGTATGGTAACGGCCGTAATCTAGTAGCGGATCTGGAGCTGGGAGAACTCACGCACGTACCATGCCTGGCCCACGTTTTTAATTTGGTGATTCAACGTTTCCTGAAAACGTGCCCTGACCTCCCCGAGCTACTGGTGAAAGTACGGTGCTTGTGCGCCCACTTTCGTAAGTCCCACGTACCCGCTGCTAGCCTGAGAAAGATCCAGCAACGCCTCAATTTGCCTAAACACCGGCTAATTTGCGACGTCACCACTCACTGGAATTTCATCTATTATATGTTGGCCCGGGTGTGTGAGCAACAAAATCCCTGCGTGCCTACCACTCAGCTACCTAAGTTTGCCAGCCATGACTGGGCATGGATGGCGGACATATGCAAAATGTTGCGCATATTCGAGGGCTTCACCAAGAGGGTCAGCAGCGATGAAACACTATAGTGAGCCTAACCATCTCTCTCCGGTGCGTCATCAAAGAAACCCTGCTCTCCACAAAGCAAAGCAACTTGTGTAGTGAGGAGGCCGGGATGCCAGGAGATGTTTTGCAGCATGACACTGAGAGCACACTGTTGTCAGCTTCTCAGCAGGAAGGCCAGGAGGAAGAAGAGGACGACGATGACGACTATGAGATGGAGGAGGATGTGGTAGAGGAGGGTACCCATACTTTGCAGGGTAGCACTCACGTTGGATGTGTACCGTCGGTTAGGCGGGGATGGGGAGAGGAGGAGGAGGAATGGGAGAGTCATCCGTATGGTGGGGACAGCCCGTTGGTTGTTCAGACTCTGGCACACATGGCAGAGTTCATGTTGGACTGCATGGAAAGGGACCGACGCGTTGTCCGTATAATGGACAGTAGCCAATACTGTATCTTTGCACTCCTGGACCCCTGGTATAAAGAGCAGGTTTGCTCTCTTATTCCCCTACAGGAGAGGACCCGGCGGCTACAGCAATAAAAGTTCAAACTCCTGCAGATGATGATGAAGATGTCCCCGCCCACCATTGCTAGCGGAAGAGAGGAGAGTTCAACTGGAACAACATCCGTGAGGTCCACGGGCAATAAGCCAATACTGGACAAAATGTGGGACAATTTAATGGCACTCCAGCAAAACATCCACCACTGAGGTTCCTCCTACCAGCAGAAGGGACAAGTATCGGCGGATGGTTAGGGAGTACATGGCAGACCGTGACCCTGTCCTCCCCTATCCCTTGGCGCCATACACCTATTGGGTGATCAACGCCTTTGACGCAACTTGTTGATCAGGCTCTTCAGATTTCTCAGCCCCAGCTGCACATCCCTTAAGGTGCGCATTGCCCCATATGCCCTCCTAGAGAGGTTGTCTGTCTCCTCCGCCAGCTGGTTGAGGGTCTCTATTACTGTTAAGGTAGAAAAGAGTTATGTGATGATTAGAAAACTTATACAGGTGATAAAAAGCGATCATTTCTATCCTGTAGTTTCTCAAGTTTCTGCCCTTACTATATGCTAGAGGAGTTTGGAGGATTAGGGGAAGGTTCTTATCGCTCGCTGGTAAGGGCCTTGCTTCCATTGGCTGTGGGGAAAGACGCCCCGGACAGTCCCCGAGGGTCGGAGCTAAAAAATAAAAGCGCAAATTAGCCGATGTTTTCTAGAAAGAAATTCAATCTGTATCACACGTTATTTTACCTACCATTTGAAGACGAGCTCGATGCTGGAGGTGTCCTCTGGGGAGATTGTGTCCTTGCTGGCAATGGGGTCAGAGGGGCTGGGCTTCTCAGTGGTGGCGGTGTGGGAAGGTCTGTCCTCAGTGGTGTTGTGTGAATTATCCAAAAAAATAAATAAAACAAAGACCTGCCACATGCTCCCCCGTATCGGCGGCTCTCCTCTTCGCCCTCTGAACACATGTGGTGTGTAACGCACTCGGCCTACGCTGCAATCAGGCTCGTACTGGCCCACAGGGGAGCATGTGAATCCCCCCGTGGGCCCTACCAATTGGTGGGCCCCTGAGCAGGAGGTCTGTATCCCTGTTGAGCAGCTTTAGGATGACATATAATCCCCCTGTTAGTTTCATTGGACTTCACCTTTCAAGAAACCTAAGTGGACTGCTGTGCTTTTTGCATAGAACAGGGATGGGGAACCTTCGGCCTTCCAGCTGTGGCAAAACTACAACTCCCATCATGCCTGCACAGCTCCTAAACAATAGAACAGGGATGGGTAACCTTCGGCCTTCCAGCTGTGGCAAAACTACAACTCCCATCATTGTAGAATCGCCCCCCTGTGCATCCTACCATATAGAATATCCCCCCTGTGCATCCCTCCTTATAGAATAGCCCACCCTGTGCATCCCCCTAATAGAATAGCCCCCTGTGCATCCCCCCATATAGAATAGCCCCCATGCAACCCCCTTATAGAATAGCCCCCCCTGTGCATTCCCCCCATATAAAATAGCCCTTATGCATCCCCCCATATAGAATAGGCCCCTTGTGCATCCTCCCATATAGAATAGCCCCAATGCATCCGCCCTTATCGAATAGCCCCCCCGTGCATCCCCCATATAGAATAGCCCCCCTGTGCCCCCCATATAGAATAGCCCCCCGTGCATCCCCCCATATAGAATAGCCCCCCCATGCATCCCCCCTTATAGAATATCCCCCCTGTACATCCCCCCTTATAGAATAGCCCCCCTGTGCATCCTCCCATATAGAATAGCCCCCTGTGCATCCCCCTTATAAAATAGCCCCCCTGTGCATCCCCCCTTATAGAATAGCCCCCCTGTGCATCCCCCATATAGAATATACCCCCTGTGCTTCCCTCTTTATAGAATAGCCCCCCTGGGAATCCTCCCTTATAGAATAGCCCCCCTGTGTATCCCCCATTATAGAATAGCCCCCCCTGTGCATCCTCCCATAAAGAATAGCCCCCCTGTGCATCTCCCCTTATAGAATAGCCCCCCTGTGCATCCCCCGTATAGAATAGACCCCCTGTGCATTCTGCCATATAAAATAGCCCCCCTGTGCATTCCGCTTATAGAATACCCCCCTGTGCACTCCCCCTTATAGAATAGCCCCCCTGTGCATCCTCCTATAAAGAATAGCCCCCACCTGCATCCCCCATCTAGAATAGCCCCCCTGTGCATCCCCCGTATAGAATAGCCCCCCTGTGCATCCTCCCATATAAAATAGCCCCCCTGTGCATCCCCCTTATAGAATAGCCCCCCTGTGCATCCCCCATATAGAATATACCCCCTGTGCATCCCTCTTTATAGAATACCCCCCCTGGGAATCCTCCCTTATAGAATAGCCCCCCTGTGTATCCCCCATTATAGAATAGCCCCCCTGTGCATCCTCCCATAAAGAATAGCCCCCCTGTGCATCTCCCCTTATAGAATAGCCCCCCTGTGCATCCCCCGTATAGAATAGACCCCCTGTGCATTCTGCCATATAAAATAGCCCCCCCTGTGCATTCCGGGGCGAGTTGCGGAATCCGTTGTGGGTTATCCACCAAGATTCCCTAGTGTGTACATACCCTTAAGGGGTTATTACAAGAATATATATATTTTCTATTACAGTGTTCTATTTTGCATCAAACAACAGGCACTAAAACACAGTGTTCTGTAGTAGAAAAATCACTGAATGGTGAATAACTCTCTAGCATCTAATAAAAGTAGGGATGCTTAGATCCAATACAATAGTTAACAAGCTTGTTGATTGTTTCTAATAACAACCAATCTAATTGTGAATGTCGCTCTGAGCTATCATAAAAGCGGTCCCTTAGGATCAGTACTTGAGAAGCAATGTAATGAATTTCGCTGTAATATTTCCACGGTTGTTTCCAAGCCCCTCAAAATACTGACAACCATTTAGTTGGTCTATTGAAAACATTCTATATAAAGTGGTAAAACAGCCTGAAACAAAGCTGCTGGCAACTTCCTTGAGTTTTTCTTCCCGAGCATTAGTGTATCTAGTGAGCGTAGATTAGAAAATGCCTGTGTGCTTAAGAAATCGGAAACATAGCAAACATATATACATTAGAGATGAGCGAATAGTGAAATATTTGATTTGATTGGATTTGATTCGAATAGCTCCCGATATTCGACTATTCGATCGAATATCGAATCCCACTATTGTTTATGGGAGAAAACTCCTTGGGACCTGGAAATCAAGATTCGACGAATTGGAGGTCACCAAGTCCAAGACATCTTTAGAAAGTGATGCAAACACCTCTGGAATACGTCTGGGAAAGCAGGGAAGAAATATTACAGGGATCAGTATTACCGGGGTTAGCGATCCCCGGCAATAATGCAGATTCCTATAATAGTTAATATTTTATTAATAAAACAAAGTTTTGTTCTAAAAAAGTTATTTTCGTTGTTCAATAGCTTAATTAAAACAAATCCATGCTTTTGCAATTAAATATACTGTTAATAAAAAAATTTATATATAAATAAATATGTATATTTATTGATTTACAGTATATTTAATTGCAAAAATATGTATTCGTTTTAACCCCTTAGTGACCGCCGATACGGCTTTTTACGGCGGTCACTAAGGGTCCTTATTCTGCTGACATCAGCTTTTTACGGCGATGGCAGAGAATAAGGCTACGGGGCCGGGACGGCCCCCACCCCATCCCCCCGGCTACCGGAGGTAGCTGAGGGGTTGGGGCAGTGTGTGGGGTCCGTCCCGGCCCCCCCCCCTTACCGACGATCGCCGCTATTAACGTTATAGCGGCGGCCGTCGGTAAAGGGGATTACCGGTGCTGCCGCCGCCTTTCATCTCCCCCCGCCGTGAATCTACGGCGGGGGGAGATGAAATAAGTTAAAATGAAAAGTTAAAATGAATGAAAGCCCCATGCTCTCCGCCACCGGAGGTAGCGGAGAGCATGGGGCAGTCATCGGGGACCCCCCTGTGGGGTCCCGGTACGAGCGATCAGCGGTATATACTATATACCGCTGATCGCTTGTGCCATGTGCTCCCGGCACTTTTTATCCCCTGTCACCATGAATGATTGGTGACAGGGGATAAAAAATGATGTCCCCCCACCCCCCAAGTCGCCCCCCCACCCCCCCTGTCACCCCCGTCCCCCAGTCACCCCCCCTTCCCCATATACTCACCTGCTCCTGGAGCTCCTTCCTCCTCGACGTCCTGGCTGGTTATGAAGTGCGCACGCGCTTCACAACCAGCCAACTCTGAAAATTTAAAGTGACAGAGACCAATTTGGTCTCTGTCACTGAACTATGATTACTGAGATAGAAAATATCACAGTAATCATAGTAATACAGTGAAAATGAATGTGTAAAGTACAAAAAGTGACAAACATACAAAAAAATAAAACACACACTTTTTATTATAGTAATAATTGCAGTTTACTCCCAAATTACCCTAACCCCTCCCCAGATTACCCGTAACCACCGCACGTTGGCCGTAACCACCGTACGTTGGCCGTAACCACCGCACGTTGGCCGTAACCACCGCACGTTGCCCGTAACCACCGCACGTTGCCCGTTACCACCGCACGTTGCCCGTAACCACCCCAAATTACATGTACCCACCCCAGATTACCTATAAGCACTTCAGTTTATCAGTAACAATCCCAGATTGTCTGTAACCCTTCCAGGTTGCACATAACCCCCCCAGGTTCCCCGTAATCATGCCAGATTACATGTAACCCCCCCCCCAGATTGCACGTAACCACCGCGCGTTGCCTCTGACCACGCCACGATGCCTCTGACCACGCCACGATGCCTCTGACCACCGCACGTCGCCTCTGACCACCGCACGTCGCCTCTGACCACCGCACGTCGCCTCTGACCACCACACGTCGCCTCTGACCACGCCACGGCACCTCTGACCACCCCAAATTGCCAATGACCCCCTCCAGATTGCGGTACCCATGCCAGATTACAGGTATCCACCCCAGATTGCCTATAAGAACTTCAGTTTATCCGTAACCACCCCACATTGCCCGTAACCACCCCACGTTGCCCGTAACCACCCCAGATTGTCAGTAAGCACTGCAGGTTGCCCGTAACCACCCCACGTTGCCCGTAACCACCCCAGATTGTCTGTAAGGACTGCAGGTTGCCCGTAACCACCCCACGTTGCCCGTAACCACCCCAGATTGTCTGTAAGCACTGCAGGTTGCCCGTAACCACCACACGTTGCTCGTATCCACCCCAGATTGTCTGTAAGCACTGCAGGTTGCCCGTAACCACCCCACGTTTCCCGTAACCATCCCAGATTGTCTGTAAGCACAGCAGATTGCCCGTAACCACCCCACGTTGCCTGTAACCAGCTTACGTTGCCTGTAACCAGCCCACGTTGCCCGTAACCACAGCAGGTTGCCCGTGACCACCACACGTTGCCCATAACCACCCCTCGTTGCCCGTAACCACCCCACGTTGCCTGTAACCACCCCAGGGTGCCGTAACCACAGCAGGTTGCCCGAGACCACCCCATGTTGTCCGTAACCACCCCAGATTACCTGTAACCACCTCAGGTTGCCCATAACCATCCCTGGTTGCCCGTAACCACCCCACATTACCTTTAATCTAATTTTTTTTATTTTATTTTAGTAACGGCACTATTCTAATAACCATTACTAGCTGCGGTTTTGCTCCTGTAAATTGGCGCTCCTTCCCTTCTGAGCCCTGCTGTGTGCCCATACAGTGGTTTATGCCCACATATGGGGTACCGTTGTACTCAGGAGAACCTGCGTTACAGATTTTGGGGTACATTTTCTCTCCTGTTCCTCGTCAAATTGAGAAATTTCAAACTAAACCAACATATTATTGGAAAAATTCGAGTTTTTCATTTTTACTGGCCAATTTTGAATACTTTCCTCTAATACCTGTGGGGTAAAAATGGTCACCACACCCCAAGATGAATTCTTTGAGGGGTGCACTTTCCAAAATGGGGTGACTTTTGGGGGGAATCTATTCTGCTGACGCTACAGGGGCTCAGCAAACGCACCTGGCGCTCAGAAGCTTCTTCAGAAAAATCTGCACTGAAAATGCTAATTGGCGCTCCTTCCCTTCTGAGCCCGGCTGTGTGCCCATGCAGTGGTTTATGCCCACATATGGGGTACCGTTCTACTCAGGAGAACCTGCTTTACATATATTGGGGTGACATTTCTCTCCTGTTCCTCGAGAAATTGAGAAATTTCAAACTAAAGGAACATATTATTGGAAAAAAATCGAGTTTTTCATTTTTACTGTCTACTTTTGAATACTTTCCTCAAATACCTGTGGGGTCAAAATGCTCACCACACCCCAAAATAAATTCTTTGAGGGGTGCACTTTCTAAAATGGGGTGACTTATTGGGAGATTTTACTCTGCGGACACTACAGGGGCTCTGCAAACGCACCTGGCGCTCGGAAACTTCTTCAGCAAAATTTGCATTGGAAAAGCTAATTGGCGCTCCCTTCCTTCTGAGCCCTGCTGTGTGCCCATACAGTGGTTTACGCCCACATATGGGGTACCGTTGTACTCAAGAGAACCTGCATTACAAATTTTGGGGTGCTTTTTGTCTCATATTCCTTTTGAAAATGAGAAACTTTAATCTAAACGTATATATTATTGGAAAATTAAAATTTTCCATTTTTTACTGCCTAATTGTGAATTTGTGTAGTTTCCAAAATGGGGTCACTTATGGGGGTTTTCAGGATACCAGACTTCTAAATCCATTTAAAAAAAGAACTGGTCCCTAAAAAAATCAGTTTCACGAAAATGTGATAATTTGCTGATAAATTTCTAAGCCCCATAACACCCTAAAAAAGTAAAATATGTTTACCAAATTATGGCAGAATAAAGAAGACATATTGGTAATGTGACTTAGTAACTAATTTATGTGCTACGACTTTCTTTTTTTAGAAGCAGAGAATTTAAAAGTTCATAAAATGCAAATTTTTTTAATTTTTCATGATATTTTGATGTTTTTCACAAAAAACACACAAAGTAGTGACCAAATTTTGCCACTAACATAAAGTGCCATATGTCACGAAAAAACAATCTCAGAATCGCTAGCATACGTTAAAGCATCACTGAGCTATAAGAGCATAAAGTGAGACAGGTCAGATTTTGAAAAATTAGCCTGGTCATTAAGGCCCAAACTAGCTGCAGCACGAAGGGGTTAAGAAAAAAAATTCCCAACAACCGCTGGTCATCGACGTAGTCCGATGTGTTCTATCTTCTCTCTTCGTCGGTCCCCGGCACACTTATCTTAGTGTGACGGGACCGGCTCTTTATATGTACGCTCAGCCAGTCAGCCAGTCAAAAATCTAAATGTTTCTTCTAATGTTGCTATTGTGATTTAAAAAAAAAAAATAGCATCATTAGAAGAAACATTTGCTGTTTTAATTAAAGTAAAGTATTAATTATTACATTCAGCTGTATTACCGGCAATAGGTTTTGCCAGCAAAAGAGCTTCCTGTAGTAGTTAATATTTAATTAATAAAACACATTTTTGTTCTAATAAAGTTATTTTGTTGTTCAATAGCTTAATTAAAATAAATACATACTTTTGCAATGAAATATACTGTAAATAAATAAATAAATAAATATTTACATTTATTTATATATATTTTTTAATTAACAGTATATTTAATTGCAAAAGCATGGATTTGTTTTAATTAAGCTATTGGGCAACGAAAATAACTTTTTTTAAAACGAAACTTTGTTTTATTAATTAAATATTAACTATTACAGGAATCGGCATTGTTACCGGGGATCGCTAACCCCGGTAATACTGTGCCCTGTAATACTGATTCCCTGCTTTCCCAGGGAGCAGTAAGCTTTAATAAAACAGCTAAATAATTGTTTAGCTGTTTTAGTAAAGTTAATTTAGATTCGAATATTCAATCACATATTCGATCAAACCCGAATCTTTTGAATACTGCAGTATTCGATCGAATAGCTATTTGATCGAATACTATTTGCTCATCTCTAATACACATCAGTTGCGTTACATTTCTAATACCAAGAAATGCAGAGAAAATAAAAGATATAAAAAAAGAATGGTACTGCCCTCCTCTATACAGATAGCCAGTTATTACTAAAGTAGAGGGATTAACTTTATATCTAATGATATCAAGGATCACTTAGGATTTTAATTTTTTCAAATGTTAACTTGCATGTATTTTCTCATATTTATCATTAGAAGTAATAAATGTGAATCAATATACAGTGGTAACTTGGTTTAAGAGTAACTTGGATTAAGAGCATTTTACAAAAAGAGAATACAGGTTTTCAAAATGTTCACTTGATTTAAGAGCATTGCTTTGGTTTAAGAGCTCCCTGTACTGGGTGGGAGCAGGAGTAAGGGAAGGGCCTGGTCTGCACAGGGTGGTCTACAGCACTGTACTCTGACCCAGGATATCTCCCTCACCTTCCAAATCATGGCAGATCCATTTCAGGCTGGGGCTTGCATCAGGGGACAGGACTGTGGAGGTAATCTCTTCATAGCTGTAACCCCTCTATGTGACCACATGTGTCCTGCTCATTCCTTCATACTCCCTGCAGTCTCTGTCAATTCTTGTTTTTCCGATCCTCTCCATTCCTGCTATAATGTGCCTGCACTCACACTCAGATATACACACTAATGCTATAATGTGCCTGCACTTACATTAAGCTATACACACTGCTGCTATAATGTGCCTGCACTCACACTCATCCATTCACACTGCTATATAGAAAAGTTTCTGTTACTGTCCTCCTGCACAGCTCTGTTATTCTAAATTCCTGATTGGTCCATGCTGAACACACAACCCCTTCCCCATTGCGGTCATGTGACCACACAGATTTCTAACAGCAGCTCTGGTTCTCTATTCTAGCCTGTTGTACTACACTGCTGCATTATGGGGATAGATACAAATACAATCCCGGAATTATGCTCGTAATTAGGGATGGTCCGAACCTGCCGACTTTTGGGTTCGTACAAACCCGAAATACAGCCACAGCCATAGGCTGTATACCAGTTTTCCAGGCAGCGGGAATCATTGCCGAGAGTCCGGGTTCGTACGAACCCGAACCTCGGCAGGTTCATACCATCCCTACTCGTAATCCAAAGCACAACTGTAAATGATACTTACATTTAAATGTTTTCATCATTTAAAGTGAATGTACCATCAGGTACCTTGCTATAATTTTTTTTTACATGAAAAGACTGGTGCTGGCGTGCGTATGCTGGTGATGCAGTTCTTTTTTTGAACTGCGCCCCGGTTCCCAAACATGGCGCAAGGTTCAGAGATAACACTCCCTCATCTGGGTCTATATGAAAGTATTTCTTCTTCTTTAATAATAAATACTAGGGATGAGCGAACTTTTGAAAAGTTCGGTTCGGTTTGATCCAGCGAACTTTCGTGAAGTTCGGATTGGTCCGAACCGAACCGAAAACGAACCTTGCTCTAACGGCTGAATAATTGCAGCTACAATAGTGGGAGTGTGATAGGGTATAGTTTTGTTTAGTTGCAGTTGATATTACAATGAAAAAAGTGGGGGAAAAAGTGCAAAAATAATGAGAAAAAATAATAATAATAGGAATAATATTAATAAAATATAGTGAATAAAAGTGCCAAAATAGTGACAAAAAATATTGAAAAAAAAAAGGTTTACAAGAAGGATGCGGCAGCACTTGATTGCACCCAGGCCAGTATTGTTGAGAAGAGACAAGTTAAGCAGCAGGAGGAGGCAGCAGTTGATTGATTCCAGTCCAGTATTATTGAGAAGAGACAAATTGAGCAGCAGGAGGAGGCAGCAGTTGATTGATTCCAGTCCAGTATTATTGAGGAGAGGCTACTTAAGGAGGAGGCAGCAGTTGATCAATTCCAGGCCAGTATTATTGAGGAGAGGCTACTTGAGGAGGAGGCAGAAGTTGATTTATTCCAGGCCAGTATAATTAACCCTTTAAGGACATGGCCCATTTTCGTTTTTACGTTTTCGGTTTTTCCTCCTTGTGTTTAAAAGGTCATAGCACTTGCATTTTTCCACCTAGAAACCCACATGACCCCTTATTTTTTGCGTCACTAATTGTACTTTGCAATTACAGGCTGAATTTTTGCATAAAGTACACTGCGAAACCAGAAAAAAATTCAAAGTGTGGTGAAATTGAAAAAAAAAACGCATTTCTTTTATTTGGGGGAAATGTGTTTTTACGCCATTCACCCTGGGGTAAAACTGACTTGTTATGCATGTTCCTCAAGTCGTTACGATTAAAACGATATATAACATGTATAACTTATATTGTATCTGATGGCCTGTAAAAAATTCAAACCGTTGTTAACCAATATACGTTCCTTAAAATCGCTCCATTCCCAGGCTTATAGCGCTTTTATCCTTTGGTCTATGGGGCTGTGCGAGGTGTCATTTTTTGCGCCATGATGTGATCTTTCTATCGGTACCTTGATTGCCCATATACGTCTTTTTGATCGCTTTTTATTACATTTTTTCTGGATTTGATGCGACCAAAAATGCGCAATTTTGCACTTTGGGATTTTTTTTGCGCTGACGCCGTTTACCGTACGAGATCAGGAATGTGATTAATTAATAGTTCGGGCGATTACGCACGCGGCGATAGCAAACATGTTTATTTATTTATTTGTTTACTTTTATTTAAAACCTGGGAAAAGGGGGGTGATTCAGACTTTTATTAGGGGAGGGGGCTCTTTACTATTAACAACACTTTTTTTTTTTTTTTTACACATATACTAGAAGCCCCCCTGGGGGACTTCTAGTATATACACTGTGATCTCTCATTGAGATCTCTGCAGCATAGATATGCTGCAGAGATCCATGAGATCGGCACTCGTTTGCTTTTGGCTGCTGCAGCCGAAAACGAACGAGTGCCGAGCCGAGGACGGCGCCATCTTGGACGCGTCCCCGGCCGGCATCAGTAACGGAGATCGCTCCTCCGGGACAAGGTCCCGGAGGAGCGATCTCCCCCACTAGACACCAGGGAAACATTGCCTCCGGTAATCGGAGGCAGCTGTCAACTTTGACAGCTGCCTCCGATTAGCTAATTAGCGGGCACGGCGATCAGACCGTGCCCGCTAATAGCAGCGGTCCCGGGCTACTCGCGGCACCCGGGATCGCGGCACTTCAAAGCGGGGCCGCCGCGCGGCCCCGCTTTGAAGTGCAAGTGAGGACATAGGACGTACCGGTACGTCCTATGTCCTTAAGAGGTTCAAAAAAGACTACTTGAGCAGCAGTAGGAGGCAGCAGTTGATTGATTCCAGGCCAGTATAATTAAAAACAGACTACTTGAAGAGCAGGAGGAGGCAGCAGTTGATCGATTCCAGGCCAGAATTATCGAGGAGAGGCTACTTGAGGAGGAGGAGGCAGCAATTGATCGATTCGAGGCCAGTATTATTGAGGAGAGGCTACTTGAGGAGAAGGAGGAGGCAGCAGTTGATCGATTCCAGGCCAGTATTATTGAGGAGAGGCTACTTGAGGAGCAGGAGGAGGCAGCAGTTGATCGATTCCAGGCCAGTATTATTGAGGAGAGGCTTCTTGAGGAAAAGGAGGAGGCAGCAGTTGATTGATTCCAGGCCAGTATAATTAAAAACAGACTATTTGAGCAGCAGCAGGAGAAGGCAGCAGTTGATCGATTCCAGGCCAGTATAATTAAAAACAGACTACTTGAAGAGCAGGAAAAGGCAGCAGTTGATCGATTCTAGGCCAGTATTATCGAGGAGAGGCTACTTGAGGAGGAGGAGGCAGCAGTTTATCGATTCCAGGCCAGTATTATAGAGGAGAGGCTATTTGAGGAGGAGGAGGCAGCAGTTTATCGATTCCAGGCCAGTATTATTGAGGAGAGGCTACTTGAGGGGGAGGAGGAGGAGGAGGCAGCAGTTGATTAATTCAGGGCCAGTATTATTAATTCAGGCACGATTCATCTTCACAAAAGTCAGCATCTCAACACTGTGGCAAGAGAGCCTCGTTCTTTGCGGAGTTACGATGTTACCAGCTGGACTGATTACCCTCTCTGACGCCACACTACTAGCTTGGCAGGACAGCAGAGCCAAGGAAAACTCTGCCAGTTGAGGCCAAATCTCCAGTTTCTCTGCCAGCAGAGCAGTTGATTGATTCTAGGCTGGTATTATTAAAAACAGACTACTTGAGGAGCCGGAGGAGGCAGCAGTTGATTGATTCCAGGCCAGTATTATTGAGGAGATTCAACTTGAGGAGGAGGAGGAGGAGGAGGCAGCAGTTGATTGATTCCAGGCCAGTATTATTGAGGAGAGGCTACTTGAGGAGGAGGCAGCAGTTGATCGATTCCAGGCCAGTATTATCGAGGAGAGGCTTCTTGAGGAGGAGGAGGCAGCAGTTGATCGATTCCAGTCCAGTATTATGGAGGAGAGGCTTATTGAGGAGGATGAGGCAGCAGTTGATCGATTCTAGGCCAGTATTATCGAGGAGAGGCTACTTGAGGAGGAGGAGGCAGCAGTTGATCGATTCCAGGCCAGTATTATAGAGGAGAGGCTATTTGAGGAGGAGGAGGAGGCAGCAGTTTATCGATTCCAGGCCAGTATTATTGAGGAGAGGCTACTTGAGGGGGAGGAGGAGGAGGAGGCAGCAGTTGATTGATTCCAGGCCAGTATTATTAATTCAGGCACGATTCATGTTCACAAAAGTCAGCATCTCAACACTGTGGCAAGAGAGCCTCGTTCTTTGCGGTGTTACGATGTTACCAGCTGCACTGATTACCCTCTCTGACGCCACACTACTAGCTGGGCAGGACAGCAGAGCCAAGCAAAACTCTGCCAGTTGAGGCCAAATCTCCAGTTTCTCTGCCAGCAGAGCAGTTGATTGATTCTAGGCTGGTATTATTAAAAACAGACTACTTGAGGAGCCAGAGGAGGCAGCAGTTGATTGATTCCAGGCCAGTATTATTGAGGAGAGGCTACTTGAGGAGGAGGCAGCAGTTGATCGATTCCAGGCCAGTATTATCGAGGAGAGGCTTCTTGAGGAGGAGGAGGTAGCAGTTGATCGATTCCAGTCCAGTATTATGGAGGAGAGGCTTATTGAGGAGGATGAGGCAGCAGTTGATTGATTCCAGGCCAGTATAATTAAAAACAGACTACTTGAAGAGCAGGAGGAGGCAGCAGTTGATTGATTCCAGGCCAGTATTATTGAGGAGAGGCTACTTGAGGAGGAGGAGGCAGCAGTTGATCGATTCCAGGCCAGTATAATTAAAAACAGACTACTTAAGGAGCAGGAGGAGGTAGCAGTTGATCGATTCCAGGCCAGTATTATGGAGGAGGGGCTACTTGAGGAGGAGGAGGCAGCAGTTGATCAATTCCAGGCCAGTATTATCGAGGAGAGGCTACTTGAGGAGAAGGAGGAGGCAGCAGCAGTTGATTCATTCAATGTCAGCATTATTAAAAACAGACCAGTTGAGGAGCAGAAGAAGGCAGCAGTTGATGGCTCTCAGGCCAGTACTGTTAAAAACAGACAAGTTGAGATGGCAGCTTCCGCAGCTCTTGATTCCACCCAGTATGTTTACAAATAGACAATTGACGGTGGGGGCATTAGTAGGAGTAATATTCTTTTAGACCCAGAAGGACCTAGTAAGGTGAAATCAAGGTAGGCAGTGACCTGGTGGCTGAGCTCATGCTGGTCCACGCCATGAGTCCGGTGCTGTGTCCTTTCTTCACCAGCTGGCTGCATGAAATCGCTCATGAAGGCTTGCAGGCTGTAGCGACTTCTGATGCCTCCACTAGTGGTGGTGGGAGTGGAGCACACTGGTTCCCCCCCAGAGGATGTTGTCTGGGAACCTGGCTGGTCTCACAGGTAAGTTGAGACCAACTGACTGGTGAGCATGTCCCTGTAGTACAACAGTTTAGCCTCCCTCTGTGATTGCGGGAAGAATTCTGCCATTTTGCGGCGGAAGCGAGGGTCCAACAGGGTGGCCAGCCAGTATTGGTCCCTCTGGCAGATGTCCACAATCCGGCTATCATTCCGCAGACACTCCCGCAGACACCTTGCCATCTGCACCAAGGACAATGAGCGCCTCTCCTCTCCACGGTCCTCGGTATAGTTCCAGGGTCTGCTGGGGTCTTCCTCCTCTTCCTCTACCACCTCATCCTCCATCTCCTCCTGTGATGGAGAGGCAGAGAAGCCAGGTGGTGGTGTGCAGAATGGCTGGGCGTAGACATCTTCCTCCTCCTCAACCTCCATCTGCACTTCATCCAGCTCTGGGCTGAAGGCGATGTTCAGCCTTGGAGTTGTGGCCTGGGAATCCTCGCTGATAATGTTGGTCAGCGCACTTTCCAGAACATGGAGGAGTGGGATGATGTCATTGATCCCATAGTCCTGCCTGCTCACAAAGAGAGTCGCGTCCTCAAAAGGGATCAACAATTGACAGACTTCCTGCATTAACTGCCAGTGTGTTACTTGGAGGTCGCAGTGTGGCGTGAAGCTGCCTGATTGCCCCATGAGGTAGTCTGTTATGGTTGACCTTTGCTCGTACAGGCGGTCGAGCATATGGAGGGCAGAATTCCAGCGTGTTGACACGTTGCAGTTTAGCCGATGTTGGGGCATACCGCACTGTCTCTAGATTCTGAGCAGGGTGCCATACAAGGTGTATGAGTCAGCCCTCTCCGCTGAACTGCAGAGACAATGTTCCTCCCGTTGTCCGCTACGACACTTCCCACTGTTAGTTGACGTGGGGTCAGCCATTCAGCTATCTCCTCCCTGATGGTCCGGAGGAGCTCCTGCCCACTGTGGCTTTGTTGACCCAGGCTCACCAAATGGAGGACAGCCTGAGAGCGGCGGGCCTGACATCGGTGAAAAGACACTGGGTCAGGTTGGACTGCAGTTGTGGTGGAGGCAGAGCTTGTACTACCCGCTGCTGGACCCCTAAAGCACCGTGGAGGTGACAGCGGCAAGATTGGGCAAACTTCCTGATGGTCTCCTGGGAGGATGTTGACCCAATGGGCAGTAAAGGACATGTACTGGCCTTGCCCATAATTAGAGGACCAGACATCAGCACTCAGGTGCACTGTCTTGGACGAGTCCGAATGAGTCGCCAACCTTTCTCTTCACATAACTGTGCAGTGATGGGACAGCTTTGCTAGAGAAGTAGTGGCGGCTGGGGACTTGCCATCTGGGGTGCGCACATGCCACAAAATCTCTGAAAGGCTCGGAGTCCACAAGATTAAATGGCAGGGACTGAAGCACCAGCAGCTTAACCAGGTGTCCGGTCAGTTTCTGTGCCATGGGATGGCTGCTGCAGTACACCTGACGTTTGGCCATGGACTCGGTCAGGGATTGCTGCCTCATTAGGGGTGTACATGGCAGTGAGACTGTGCTGCTGCTGGCAACTGAGGCTGACGAGCCCTGAGTTCCAGTGAGAGGATGCTGTATGATGGCATCTGCAGTGTATGGTGCATCCTGACAGGAGGTGGTATTTGGGTCATGGTTTTTCCAGGCCTGTTAGTGTTGCCTTTCCATGTGCTTCCTCATGGATGTTGTCCCAAGATTATCACTCCTGCCACGACTGACCCTTTCATTGCACAGCAGGCACAGAGCAATGTGCTTATCTGTCCCCAGGCAAAAGAACTGCCAGATGACAGAGGACCGTGGTTTGCTGCCAGCCACAGGGGATCTTGCTGGTTGTTCACTGCCACCGCTGCCTGAGGGTCCCCTCTCAGGACCAAGGCTTAAAGGTATTGATGAAGTCTGCCTGGTAGGTTGTCTTCTACCCCTCCCTCTTGTGCCTCGCTTCCTTGCACCAGTGGGATGTTGCTGCTTCGGTAGCACCTCACTTTCCTCCCCTGATGACGCCGAAGATAATGCTGCTTGAGGGCGCCACGTCCGATCAGCAACATCATCATCACCACCACTGCTACTTTCCTCCAGGGGCTGGGACAGGATCTCAGGTGTGGCACTGGATGCCCCTCCCTGATTTTGACTGCTTACAGCCAACACCTCCTCTGCAGTCTCTGCACGTTCCACCTGCTGCCTTTGGGGGACTACTACCTCCTCATCATCATCATCACTAAAAAGTGGTTGAGACTCCAAGGGCAAATCATGGTTTGCCAAGATATGGTTCAGGGAAGAAAAAGAGTGCTGCACCTCACACCTATGGATGATACTAGTACCTCTCGGCTGGATAAAAACATCAGAATTCTGTATGTGAATTGATCAAGCCACACTGCCCCATGTACCTCGTGCAGGTATCTGATACACATGGGTCCCTACACTAAGTCCACACTGTGCCAGTCAGCGACCACCACCCCCGCAGGCGTGCACAGTCAGGGAAGGGAGGCCATGGAACGGCCCTGCAACCCCCATGCCACAGGACCAGACCCAAAAATGCCACACCAAAACCCAGCCAGCACCACCGGCGGAGGAAGCTGCCCCCAAACAGCACAAGTCTGGATAAGGTATTGGACTCACCATAGCTATCAAAGATAGAATGGGACAGACAGGAGGGATTAAAACCATTAGCACTCAGGTGTCTCCTGCTAATTGCGGTCATGTGGGTCTCACCAGGAGGAGTGCAAAACACGGAGAAAAGAGAGAAACAAAATATGGTTCAGGGAAGAAAAAGAGTGCTGCACCTCACACCTATGGCTGATACTAGTACCTCTCGGCTGGATAAAAAACATCAGAATTCTGTATGTGAATTGATCAAGCCACACTGCCCCATGTACCTTGTGCGTAGGGACCCGTGTGGACCAGAGGACCTGCGCGGTGGTACACGGGGCAATATGGCTTGATCAATTCATATACAGACACTTTGGTGTTGATTTTTAATATAGGCCTAGCGGCATTAATATCAGCCATAGATGGGATGTGCAGCCATTCCATTCTCTCCAGTTAAGGTTTGCCAAGAGTTCCCTGGCAGAGGGTGCCCTAAAGGTGAGTGGCATATTAATAACAGGGGACGGGGCAGAGGACTGTTGCTGACCGTCCCATGTAAGGGTGGTGTCGGGGGGGGGGGGGCGTGGCCTGCAGTCTAAGGGACCAGACGCGTCGCAGAGGAGCTCCGTTTATATAGCGACTTACAGCCTTCTACCGGGTCCTCGACTCTACTTAATCAGCACCAGAGGACACCGGAACCTTCCCTGCACCTGCCGGTATGCGTTCTACATCTAAAAAAGCAACGGCGGCAGCAAAGAGAAGGATACAATCATCTCTCCCCAAGGCCACGGCAGCACAAGATGGTGCCGCAGCGCTTGAGGACCGCCTCATCGCTGCCTTTTTCTCTGATGCTGGGGCAGAGTGGTGGGAACCCCCAGCATCCGAACAAGCAGTTCACCCGAAGGTAGACACCACAGACAATTACTCGCCTACTAAGGCTTCTAAACGGAGGAGCGGGAGGAATAGAGCAGACGGCACACATTCCTATCAGCTGCGTTCTGCACAATCCACAGCTAAGCAGAATATTCTTTCTTCTGGTGCAGCTCCCTCCTTGACTCCCCCTTCCTTCTCTATAGCAGCATCTCTAGCCTCAAGCTCACTCTCAAGCCTGTGTCTCCCTGATCTATACTCGGACGAATTGCCTGCCGCTTCACTGGAGACTGTTGAAGACCAAACAGCTGATGTCTCTGATATGCAACCACATGCTCTGTCAACAGCCAGAGCTGCCCAAGGATTTAGTACTCACCCACGGCTCCAGTATTCACCAGCAACTCTCATACTCAGCTTAATGACTCCTCTTACCATGATTTTTCCTCTCAGGATTCTACCACGTTTACAATGCCATCAGCATATCCACATTCTTCAAAGCATACCTCTCAGCTTCCTCTTCCTTCACTCCCTTCTTTAATGTAACGTCTAAAAAAGAGACTCTGAAGCTTACCTTGATACTCTGTTACGTGACTCTACTCAGCTTTCCTCCGCCTTGGTAAGGGAGATGATATTGTCCATTAGAAACTCAGAGGCACCAAGAGACGTTGTGGCCAGGATACATTTTCTTCGGGTGAAGTCCCAATTTTTAGCGGCAACGAGGAAGTCTGGAATAACATCTGACGGGAACCATAACATCGCAGTGTTCGCCAATTTGTCCTCAGAGACTTTGAAATGGCGCAGGACATTTGCACACATCACCAAATTTCTTAGGGATAAAGGTATCCCATACAAGTGGGTGTCTTCAGCACGTATGCTGATTTCTCATCAGGACACAAAACACCTTATTGCCACCCCGGACAAAGGTCGCCATCTAATAAAGTCTTGGACTTCTGCTTGAGCCCCTACGCTTATGGATCTCCTTTTAAGCCCTTGACATAGGCTGGACTATGTACCCCCTAGTCCCCATAGACGCGTTTGTACCATCTTGTCGCGCCTTTCTCCTTTAACCTTTTAGCTACCACATTATTTAGTGATGGTTACTGTATGTTGATTGCATGTGAAATCTAAAATATTTCGTATTTTTCTATGTGCAACAGTTAATGCAGCCTCACTTGCTTTCTTTTATGTT
Source organism: Dendropsophus ebraccatus (assembly GCF_027789765.1). Lineage (NCBI taxonomy): Eukaryota > Metazoa > Chordata > Amphibia > Anura > Hylidae > Dendropsophus > Dendropsophus ebraccatus. Next base: position 63,841,041 of record NC_091460.1, on the reverse strand, counting down.
GTTATTTAGATGTCTTTGATGACTATATAGTTATGCTTATAATTCTACAATGTGTATCCATAGCTCAGCGTCAGGGCCTCCCCTCAGCGTTGCAACATTCTGGTACATCCAGATAACCTTAGACTTACTTAGGTTCTATCAAGCTTTCACATGATTTAAGAGTCACAGGTTTTTATATAGCGTCCCTCTTCTGAGCGTACCTGCCTACATTTCTAGTTATACATGGACCAATCTCATTAGCATTACACATTACCAGTGGCCTTATCTGATGCACTCACGTGTATTGATTGTATGTTGGTTGTTGTTATGTTGTGTGTTGTTTGTCATATATTTGCATCACTATTTGCATTACTACTGCATGTTACAATTGATAATGTTCTGCGTTCCTTATCTGCTTAACCCCTTAACGACATCGGGCGTAAATTTACGCCCTGATGCCGGTAAGGGAGTTCAGAGCGGGGCCGCGCGGCGACCCCGCTCTGAACCGCGGCGGTCCCGGGTGCCACTTGTAGCCCGGGACTGCTGGTATTAGCGGGCACGGTCCGATCGCCGTGCCCGCTAATAAATGTCAAACATTACAGCTGCATCCGATTACCGGACGCAGCGTCATCCCTGGTGTCTAGTGGGGAGATCGCTCCTCCGGGATGTTATCCCGGAGGAGTGATCTCCGTAACTGAAGCCGGCCGGGGACCGCTCCAAGATGGCGCCATCCCCGGCTCGGCACTCGTTTGTTTCCGGCCGATCTCATGGATCTCTGCAGCATATCTATGCTGCAGAGATCTCAATGAGAGATCAAAGCACTTATACTAGAAGTCCCCAGGGGGGCTTCTAGTATAAGTTAAAAGTAAAAAAAAAAGTGTCATTATTAGTAAAAAGCCCCCTCCCTTAATAAAAGTCTGAATCACCCCCCTTTTCCCATTTTATAAATATAAATTAATAAATAAATAAATAAACATGTTTGCTATCGCCGCATGCGTAATCGCCCAAACTATTAATTAAACACATTCCTGATCTCGCACGGTAAACGGCGTCAGCGCAAAAAAATCCAAAAAAGCTAAATCAAATGCAGAAAAATTGTAATAAAAAGCGATCAGAAAGTCGTATATGCGCAATCAAGGTACCGATAGAAAGAACATATCATGGCGCAAAAAATGACACCTCAAACAGCCCCATAGACCAAAGGATAAAAGCGTTATAAGCCTGGGAATGGAGCGGTTTTAAGTGACGTATATTTGTTGACAATGGTTTAAATTTTTTACAGGCCATCAGATACAATATAAGTTATACATGTTATATATCGTTTTAATCATAACGACTTGAGGAACATATATAACAAGTTAGTTTTACCCCAGGGCGAATGGCATAAAAACACATTTCCCCCAAATAAACAAAATGCTTTTTTTTTTTCAATTTCACCACACTTTGAATTTTTTTCTGGTTTCGCAGTGTACTTTATGCAAAAATTCAGCCTGTCATTGCAAAGTACAATTAGTGACGCAAAAAATAAGGGCTCATGTGGGTCTCTAGGTGGAAAAATGCAAGTGCTATGGCCTTTTAAGCACAAGGAGGAAAAAACGAAAACACAAAAATCGAAATTGGCTCTGTCCTTAAGGGGTTAACTGATACCTTCCTTCCCCATAAAGAGGCATGTTGTATGTTACTTGTCTGTGTTGATAAAATATAAAAACCCTTCAATAAATATATTGAAACATAAGGGTGGTGTCGGATGATCCAGCCGACCTCGTTTGGGAGCTTTGGGAAGTGGAACGGGAGGATTGGGTAAGCCAATCTAGACCCACTGGCTGTGTGGTTCTTACATGACCCGTGGGCGTCTGCGGTAGCGGCACCCTGCTGCCACGCCTGTTGCCCCGGCTGCCACTGGGCCTGGTGCTGCCACTTCTCCTACCCTCACCGCCTGCCATTGCAGTCCTTGCCTGGAAAGTGCTGGAAGAAGGACGCTTGGACACTTTTTGGTTGGTGTAAATTTTGAAAAAGAAATAATCTATTGGCCACGAACCAGGACTTAGAGTTACGTCATGGAAGTCTGTCACCAGACGACCCTGGACGTAACTGTACGTCCTGGGTGTTTCTCCCGCTATGAAGTATGCTCCGGAGCGGAGTGCGCTTCATAGGAGGTGGGGGCCGGCTGCACGGCTGCAGTGAGCAGCCGGGACCTCACCGGTAATGACACGCTGCTGCGTGTCATTAACCCCTTAAACACCGCGATCACGGGGCGACCGCGGCGTTTAAGTGTAAGTGACAGGGGGTGTCCCCTGTCACTTACCGATCGGGACCCCCGCAGTGTGACTGCGGGGGTCCCGATCGTTGAAACGGACCGCCGGAGGTCTCTCACCGGCTTCCGTGCGGTCCGATCGGCGATCTGCAGAGCGCCGATAACACTGATCAATGCTATGCCTATGGCATAGCAATGATCAGTGTAAAAATCCAAGTACTGTATGTAAAAGTCCCCCAAAGGGACTTCAAATGTGTAAAAAAAAAAAAAAAGTTCAAAACACTATTACACTACCGCAAAACCCCTCCCCCAATAAAAGTTGAAATAACCCCCCTATCCCATTATATAAATAAAACATATAAAAATAAATAAATAGATAAACATATAATATACCGTAGCGTGCGTAATTGTCCGATATATTAAAATATACCAAGTGTCATTGTGATCGGCGAACGGCGTAGACGAAAAGAGGGGGAAGAGTGCGCGGATTACCGATTTTATGTTACATTATATATTTTAAAAAATCAATAAAAAGTGATCAAAACATCCGATCTTCACAAATATGGTATTAATAAAAACTAGAGATCATGACGGAAAAAATGACACCCCATACAGCCCCGTAGGTGAAAAAATAAAACTGTTATAAGTGTCACAATAGACCCATTTTATTAATATTCAATTGCCAAAAAAAAGGATTTCATAAAAAAAAAATATATATAACATTAGAGAATCTGTGTAACCTGCATATCGTTGTGTTCGGGCTTACCTATAGAGTAATGGTATCATGTCGCTGTTACCATATAGTGTATTACGTAGACACAGAAACCCCCCAAACGTTACCATATTGCATTCTTTTTTACGATTTCACCTATTTATATCTTCATAAATAATATATTTGGAATTCCATCATACATGTTATGGTAGAATGAATGACGCCATTACAAAGTACAACTATTCCTGTAAAAAACAAGCATTTACATGGGTTGTAGATAGAAAACTGAGAGTGCTAGAGCTCTTAGAAGGGGATGAGGGAAAAACGAAAGCACTAAGATCAAAATTTGCGCGGTCCACTGGGTCATTTTGGGCCTGGTCCTCAAAGGGTTAAAGTTTTTTTTTTTACTTTTTTGGTTGTGGGTGGCTAAACGGGTTTGACGGCAACCAGCAGAGCAAAAACGGACAGCTTTTGTGGGGTGCTGACTTATCGTCACCTAGAACAGCTTATCACAAACAAAGAAGAAGAAACTCTGTGGCATTAATCACAGTCTTAAATGTACCCCTCTTTGGGGAAATCAAAACTTGGTAGAATTTGATAAAAATATGGAATATAAATTTTGGATAAATAGGGGGATTAGAAATATTACACAAATATTTTCTTCTGGCACACTTTTGTCTTTTGACACAATACTTCAGGAATATGGGCTTTCGCCTACACATTACTTATATTATAAGCAATTAGAACACGCGGTTAAGTGCACACAGGATAAATCTATTTGCTATATACAGGATCACGAGATTGCTACGCAGGTCATGAAAATGACAACACATAAGAAAGGAGACTTGGGTAGGTTATATAAATCATTGGTGAGATATGGCAAAAAAATTAATACAGATTAAAATGAAGGGTAGGTGGGAGAAAGAAATTGGGACTCTCCCAGGTACTGATTGGGATAGTATAGTAATAAATAATAAGGTCACTGTATTAAATTATAATTATAGGATTATGCAGTTTAAAATAGTGAATAAAGTGCACTACACCCCTGATAGATTGGCTAAGATGGGACTGAGGCCTGACTCAAGATGCATTAAGTGTGGTATGGAAGAGGCAGACCATTTACATCTATTTTGGAGTTGTATTCATATACAGGAATATTGGAGGGCTATAGCTGAGATTATTCAATTAAAACTGAGAGTTACTGTCCCCTTTACTTTTTTGTGTATGGTCCTGGGCTCATCTATGGACCTTCTGGGTAAAAAAGCTCTTATCACTAAGCTATTGCAATTGGCACGGGTCATTCTTATTAGGGCTTGGATTGACCATAAACCCCCATCGATTAAGGAATGGGAAAACTTAACTACAACTTATCGTACCTCAAGGGGCCGAAAGAATTTCCATTATATATGGGATTCATGGGTACAATGATATAGATGAGAGATTATTGATTAATATGTTCATACATATATATTTTTTACTTATTTATTTATTTTTCCTCCGCTTCCCCTCTTCCTCCTCCACGGCATGGGTGGGATGGGTGGGATTGGTTGGGGTTTTATAGGGGTTAATAAAGATTTATTTAGATTGTATGGGTTTATGGGTTGCAGATAACAGTCCGTATTTCCTGAGGGGAACACGTAATGATATGATGGACTAAAAATTTGTGATTCATGTCTGTGTATGTGTATTATGTATGAACTTGAATAACTTACTGTAACCCATTAATTATGTATAATGAATTATTAAATGTATATTTTGGAAAATAAAAAATTATTTGAAATTTTTTAAAAAAAGTGTTTTTTTTTAACTTTTTTGGTTGAGGGTGGCTAAACGGATTTGACGGCAACCAGCAGAGCAAAAACGGACAGCTTTTGTGGGGTGCTGACTTATCGTCACCTAGAACAGCTTATCACAAACAAACAAACAAACTTCTTTTATTTTTTCTGAAGTTTTTTTATAAACTTTTTTGGTTGTGGGCAGCTAGACGGGGTTGACGGCAACCAGCAGAGCACAAACGGACAGCTTTTGTGGGGCGCTGACTTAGCGTCACCTAGAACAGCTGATCACAAACAAACAACCTTTCTTTTTTTTTTTAAGTTTTTTTAAACTTTTTTTCTTGCGGCTATACGCGGTTAGCGCCACCCAGTAGAGCAGAAACGTCTAGCGTCTCCTCTCTGTCACGGAACAGTAGCTGGTTCAATGCTACGTGTCCTGAGTGACTCTTTTCACTTTTCTCTCCCTATTTCTTTTTTTTTCTCTCCCTATCTCTCCCTAGATATCACAATTTTTGAGCTAGATGCCTATCTTTCCCTCTCTCTACCTAACTCTTGATTTCTCAGCCTCTTTCACTATTTATGGGCTTATCAAGCTTTCCCTGGATCTTGCAATTTTTTTTTTTATCTTCCTCTCTCCTGCTTCTCTCACAAACAATATATACTCCTTCTCTATCTCTCCCTGTACTTATCCAGTTGTTTGGATATGTAATCTATGTGTTTTCCCTCTCTGCCTAACGTACACCTCCTTTCTCTCTGCCGTCTGGAAACACAATGAGGAACTGCAGCCAGGCTCAAGCACTTCCTGTTCCTGGAGTGACGTCACACACCTTGATATTCACATAAAAACAAGATACAAAGAATTATAGGAGTAATAATCCCTTGTATCCTGTTCTATTCTCTGATTAAATTACAGTTTTGCGACGCCGTTGCGATTTTAACGAACTTCGTAACAAACTTTTTGCAAAGTTCGTAACGAACCTGGTTCATAACGGTTCGGTTTGCTCATCCCTAACAAATACATTTAAAGTTTTCATCTGATCCTGTCTAGTGAAGATGGCATTCCAACAAAGCTCAATACATCCTTTAGATTGCCTTGTGTTAAATTTATAATCTTGATACTTACCTACCCTTGCTCCTGTGGTGAGCCCAACTTTTAAGTTATGGTGATGGAAATGGTATTGTTCTGCTGATGTAGCAATCAGTCCTGCTAACAGCTATTTAAATAATTAGGATGTAAGACTATCTGGCTCAGAACTGATTCCCCATGCTTCCATCCTGAAAATAACACATTTATAGAGGTGGCTGCTGACCACAGCCACCTGTGATTGATTTCTGGATTTGATATCTGGATTGATCTCTATGGGACCCCTCTCTGACCTCTCCTTGCACTGCCATGACGTACGAGGTATGTCATGAGATGCTAAAGGGGTTAAGGCTATGTTCCCACACTGTCATTTGATATCCAACTTTTTGGATACACAGCAAAATTCCGCAGCACACCAGCATCAGGTGAAAAAAGGTGATATTTATTGCATGTGGCAAAAAATAACAAGGAGGATGCAACGTTTCTGTCTTCTCACAAGACCGTTATCAAGCATAATGAGGAAGGGCTAGTGGCTCCATTAAACAGCAGTGTCAATTCATGACATCATCAGATCATTAGAATATGTAAACAAGTGATTAGAACATAAAGATAATTCTACAATACATGAATAAAAACAAAGAAATGATACATATAAAAGTCCCCATGTGTTGGAGAGTACGGTGCTGAATTGTGATCCATTTACAGTGACGTAAGTGTACAGTGTCCATGCTCAATAAAAATAAAGCACTCAGAGTTCATGCATGTAGGATAGAGGTCACGGGATCCACTCACCACAATCGTGGAGAACTGCAAGGAAAGCACATGTGGGAGGTTCGGAGCGATCAGCTGGAGGATGATCAGCCAGAGGATGATGGTGCCAGGCGGCGTGGGGAGGAACGAACAGCGCATGCGCGAGATACGCGCTCCCTTCAGGATGAAGCGTTGTTTACCGTTCCCAGGCAACCATTCCCATCTTTTTGGATAGCTACTGTATATTTCGACCGCAACAGGTGGACATCTTTTGATACTTACAGCCACAAATAATGACCATGATCATTATTTGCAGCCTTAATTAGCAAAAGACAGACGCCTTCTGTTCTCATAATGATGGCCGTCCAAAAAGATGGCCACAAAACAACTGTGTGTGATTTTAGCCTTAAGCTGTTGCCTAAATTTGTCTCTACCTTGCTTCCCTTACAATGAATTCTTGCCTAAAAATATTCCCCCACAATAAAGTATTTATTTTAAAGCTTTGACAATCACTGGTCTTGGATAAGTTCCTATGAATGAAGTTCCTATATTTTGATTTCCTTAGCTCATGTATTCACTTGTTACAATGTCCTACATATGCAGATATTGTACGTATGAGCTACCATTAATAGAAAAATACTCTTCCATGGCCTCATTGATTCATTCTTAGTATGTTATAAGGCTAAGAGCACATTTTTTAATTTCCATAGAGATCTTGCGTACGTCTTTGTGTTCTCTTTTCCTATTCAATATTTGTACAATCTGAATTTATAAAGATTTTAAATTTGCATTGCTACGAGCCTGATGCCAGACATCATATATATTAAGGCTTTTTATTGGCTTTTTTAGATTGTGTCGACATTGAGTTGAGAAGAATCAAGACCCTCATCTATGATCATATTGAAGTGTCCTGCTGTAATACGTTATTCCTCAGATGTTTTAGTATCTTACTGATAAATTCAATTTCCCTTTGTTTGGTGCATAAATATTAACTAGAGAATAAGCTTGGCTTTAAATAATACATTAAAACGGATAAATCCACCCTCTGGATCAGCGAGAATGTTTTAGCAAGTAAATTGTATGGCCTTTTTAAAGGCAATCATTACTCGTACCTTTATTCTTACTTCATTTACATAGTTAATATTAGTGAATTGCCTTCAAGCTAAACAGAAATGCTAAACTAAAGAGGTTCATTTCCTGAAAGAAAACAATGTCAATATTCACGTTTACTTTCTCCTGCCGGCCAGGACTCTCCTCTGGCGCGAAGTTAAACTAAATTAATATTTACAAGAATATTTTTAATCTCATTTTGAATTTAAACTGATATATATCTCGGGTTACAGCACAGAGGAAAAAGATAAAACAGGGTAGCAGAGCTTCATCTTGACATCACTCCCTTTGTACATTACTTTTACCTGCACTAAATAAATCTAAAGAGAAGAGAGACGACAGAAGAAGCACATTTTGGGCCTTGTTTATGTCTTTCCTCTATAACATAGCCATGACAGCTCTGCTTCATTCATCTTCAAACAAATAATGACAAATCAGGGTCTATAATGGGGTCCATCTGGTTTCTGTTTAAGCATTTCTGACTGCAAGAAAAGAGTTACTGATCAATGAAACTTCAAAAGAGTGATCGGAGCCATAATATGTATTAAGGTGAAGTCTGGCAAATGTTTAAGCAGAAATGGAGACAGCTACCATTACAAACAAACATCTGGGGCTACGTACTGTAATTATTATTCAGGTTACATTGTTGAAGTGAAGCAATGCTCTTACTTTACACTTTAACCTATAATTAGCTGTTTATTCAGTCCACCAGACAGAATTCACAAGGTTAGTGTTCGCATTTGGACTACCATGTGCATCACAGACCAAATTCACTTTGCCCTACTGTACAGTACAGTAAAATTGCAATTTACCAACCTTGAAAAGTATACATTACTAAATTATTCAGTCTTTATCACATATTTCACCTCAACTCAATCAAGCTACCAACTTATTTTTTTTAACAACCTTATTAATATCAACATGTCATATATGATATGGCAATAGACAACATAGATCAATGGTACATGATGACCAAAAAGCTGACTGTACATACAGTGTCTAAAGCCTCTTACCCATCTCAACAGAACAAAGTTTTTCAGACAAAACAGAGAAACCAAGAACTCCAGTCTTTAACCATTTGTCGTATCAATCACTGCCTCTCCCAATAACTGGTGTTTAAGGTATTAATCTGTGGATTTTTATTCATCACATAATTGATTCTTTACATTTACCCAACAAAGTCGAATAGGAAAAAAAATCTATGTTTGGCTATGTTCACACGTTTCTTCAGCTCCGTTTAAAATGACATACGTCATTTTGAGTCTAGAGTAACTGACATCATTTAGTAGCCTGGCCTGCCCTTAGTTCAATGATTGTACATTATTCTAGTATGGGTTTAGTAATTGCTCTTTGGGTGTGGCTTAATTGAAAAGTGCATTGAACGGAGAAAGAAGGGTGACAAAAGAAATACTGTGTATGAAAAACGCTGTTTGCAAAAGACGTCCGAAAATAATGATGATTATTTTGACGTCCGCAGTAAAAATATTTGTTATTCAATACATTGTGTGCATTGGACGTCCAGTGACTTTAATGCATTGCCATTGCAGTCAGTAAAATCACAGCAATAACTGACTTTTTTTAAATATCAAAATTGGCTGCCTTTTCTCTATTTTTGATATTGTGTGGACAAAGGGGGAGATTTATCAAACTGGTGTAAAGTGAAACTGGCTCAGTTTCCCCTAGCAACCAAACAGATTCCACCTTTCATTCCTCACAGACTCATTGAAAAATGAAAGGTGGAATCTGATTGGTTGCTAGGGGCAACTGGGCCAATTCTACTTTACACCGGTTTGATAAATCTTCCCCATAGCCTTTATGAAGACATATCTAATTTAGTGTGCCTCTGCTCCCTAGGAAACATCTAGCTCAATTTGCTGACCAGCAAAAATTCTAATGCGCTTTTTTCACAGAATTTCAAAAGCTGTGGTAGATAGCCTCATTGGTCTAACAATATAAAACATTTCAAACAGATATATCTTAAATTTTGATCAGTCAGGGTACTATTACACAGAACGATAATCGTCCGAATCGGCCCTGTCTGGCCAATTATCGTTCCGTGTATTAACGACAACGATCAGCCGATGAACGTTGTCATCGGCTGATCGTTGATATAGGTTCTGACCTATAATCGTTGGGTGCCGACCGCGCACCGCTACGTGTATTAGCGGTGCGTGGCCGATGCTGACGATATGCAAGGAGGAATGCATACCTATCCAGGTTGCAGGGCTCCTCTTCCTCTGAGCTTCTCACAGGGTCCCGCGCGCTCCGGCTTCTCAGCGCCTGTCTCAGCTGACAGACTCACAGGCCAATCACAGGTCGGGACCGCCGCGGCCAGTGATTGGCTGAGCGGCCTGTCAGCTGAGACAAGCTGCTGTGAAGCTGGAGTGTGCGGGACCCGGGGAGAAGCACAAAGGAAGAGGAGCCTTGCAACCTGGATAGGTATGTATACAGTTTAAACAAAGGCGGCAAGGATATCGGTAAAGGTTTCCCTGCAGCCCTTGTTAAACAATTATCGGCCTGTGTAATAGCCCCAGTAAACGAGTGCGGATCTAGCAGATCGGTGCTCGTTTAGAGGTATTATCGGCCCCCATCGGCCCGTGTAATACCACCCTCAGTGTGTGGGGGTGCTGAGTGCGTTTCTCTTTACCTTTCAATACTTGTGGTAAGAGTTAGGCTTCATAGACTTATTATGGTGTCCTGAAGCATTGAAATGGGAAGAGCACTTCTCCCCACCATCGTAGCTAATGGTGAGGATTTCAGCAGCCAGCCCCTGACTGATCAAAACTTTTGACTTTTGAAAAAAACTAAACTTAAATAATGTATGACTAGTAATTTATAAAGGTTACAAGAAATAGTGAACATTTTGCATTGCACATTCTTCGTTGTTTGCAGTTTTAATACAGGATAAACCCATTTTGCTTCTACATATTGCTGTGCATTTTCTCCTGACTGCTTTGTGCAGCGTTGCTAGGTGAACATAATTACTGTGATAATAGAAAAGTAAAAGAAGAATCACAAACCATTAAGGATGCTCATTTGTAACCTTGGGGAAAGAATAGGAGAACTGCAACCAAGAATAATGAATGTGGAACTATTTTTCATTTGTTTTTTGTTTCAGGCTTAATTCTGTCAGCATTTGTTTACCGTTTATTTTGAGTATGATCTTTTTGGGGTTAATGTCTTTATTTATCAGCTGTACAAATATTAATTTTATACTATCATAGAAAAACAATCACAATTTTTTTGTAAAATAAGAACATAAATAGTTTTTTTTTTTTTAAGTTTGGGTAATAATATTACAGAGAACTGTCAGCAGAAAAAGACCTCCTGGCCCATCTAATCTGCCCTTTAAGTATTTCCTTTCTTATTATCTTAGGATGGATACATAATTACCCCATTCAATCTTATCAATATATACTTTTGTAGGTGAAGTCAACAGACCTGGACACAGTATTACAGATGTGGTCTCCTTAGAGCTCTATACAGCAAGATCACAATCTCCCTCTCTCTACTGGTTGGGCCTTTAAATATATACTACCAAAATGAAAGGGAATTCTAAAATTTACCTTTTATTAAATAACCACTAAAAATTACATACATAAACTACTAACAGTACAATAGCAACAAAACTGCTCCGCGATGGTTGCAGTAAACACATATATGCCAAGCAATGGTTGGTACGCTAGGGCGATCCCTGATGTGTGTACCCCAAAAACATGTATATGTGGATCCGGGCGTCAGGAAGGGGCTCGGGTCAAAAGATGAGGGGCAGGACCTATTACACCCTGTACTCCTTTCTCCCTCTATGCCCTGTCCTATGCGGAGTATGCGCCCTGATAAGGACGGCCCCGCTCTGGAACCTAACCTATACTCCTACAAAGCCCTATCTTGATAAATGAGCTAGGCTGTCTCACTAGATAATTGCTGTCTAGGCTGATATGTACTAGTGATACAGACAGTACCTACTCAAAAACAGAAGGAGGAATAGGTGTGATCTCACCAAATGGGAGTAGTAGAGAGCAGGGAAGAAGGTCGGATCACACATACACACATAGGTAATGAAATGTGAACATCTAAGGTAGTATGTCACCATCCAGAAATACAACTATGTATACCCCAAGGGATGTGGATCAACGTGTCTCCCAGATATAGGGGTGTGTGTGTTTAAACCATACAGAACCAAACAACACAAACAACTAGTATGGATCCCAAAAAGATGAAACTATATACTCCAATAGGTCAGGAGTCAGGGCACACTTAGTCCATACACCACACAAACACTTAGGTATTACTCAAACAGACACCCTACCTGGGACTACAGCGACATGGTAAGCTGCCACATTACCGGGTCGTAAGGTCCAGGTACACATAGGTGGTGCCGATAAATTTGTTAGTGGTATGGATTGACACCGGAGGCTCTGTACACACACAGTCACCCCTTGAGACTAGGTACATTTGTTATGTCTCATTGGTAGATACCCACATCTCTCAGGATGCAATAACACAGCTTAGGAGACATCACTCCTAGCCATCCAACATACTGGCATAACCATATATCCTTGATAAACAAAAATGATACAAAATCACTGATACATCTGGGTAAAATAGGGTGGCCAACAGGGGCTCTTATACTCATCAATTCCCCCAGGCACGGATGGAGAGGAAAAGGGAAAGTAACGCCTCAGATCAAAGAAGATGTCACCTGTGAGTCCCTGTATGACACTTTTCTTATTTTGTAGAACATCATTTAGTAGGGGCGCCCCGAGGTGACAGCTACTACATTATCTGTACTCAGAGATATCACTGTGTTATCTGTTGTGTTACATAGGACTGCAGGTGACTACTACATTATCTGTACTCAGAGATATCACTGTGTTATCTGTGGTGTTACATAGGACTGCAGGTGACAGCTACTACATTATCTGTACTCAGAGATATCACTGTGTTATCTGTGGTGTTACATAGGACTGCAGGTGACTACTACATTATCTGTACTCAGAGATATCACTGTGTTATCTGTGGTGTTACATAGGACTGCAGGTGACATCTACATTATCTGTACTCAGAGGGATATCAATGTGTTATCTGTGCTGTTACATAGGACTGCAGGTGACATCTACTACATGATCTATACTCAGAGATATCACTGTGTTATCTGTGCTGTTACATAGGACTGCAGGTGACATCTACTACATGATCTATATTCAGAGATATCACTGTGTTATCTGTGCTGTTACATAGGACTGCAGGTGATATCAGGTGATTTCTCCAGGTTGCAGAAGTTCAAACTTCATCGTGCCCTGGTGTGCTGGTGTCTGTATGTCTGTATACACGTGTGCTGGTGTCTGTATACATGTGTGCTGGTGTCTGTGTGTGAGATCAATTCTAGAGAACTGGCTCATATATCCCATTTTCCCCAGTGGCTTAAAATGTAACCTCTGTTATACAGTTATAGAATTGTAGAACCTAAATGTGAACAAGGTGCAATTCAAATAGACACTTACTTGTATAGCTGTCTCTTGTGCTCTGTATGCAGTGCATTATATTCACCCTTGCAACGTACAATTTATAGCGTGTCTACAAGCCCAGCGGGGCTCATTATGATGGAGGGGGGGGGATATTGGTGAACATATACAAATCAAACAGCCCCCCCCAGACCCTCAAAATTCAATAACCCCAAACGGGGCATTGCCTAGTACTCAACAGCATTCTGAATACAGGGGAACCCCTACCCCACTCTTGTATAAGTTTTAGTCTCCATCATAATGAGCCCCGCTGGGCTTGTAGACACGCTATAAATTGTACGTTGCAAGGGTGAGTATAATGTACTGCATACAGAGCACAAGAGACAGCTATACAAATAAGTGTCTATTTGAATTGCACCTTGTTCACATTTAATTTCTATAATTTTATAACTGTATAACAGAGGTTACATTTTAAGCCACTGGGGAAAATGGGGTATATGAGCCAGTTCTCTAGAATTGATCTGAACCAAATTATACCTCCCAGCAAGGCGTGGGTCGAACACAATTTTTTTTTTTTTTTTTATTAATGTGGGGGGCTCAGACACTTTGGTTGTATGGGGCCCCGAAATTCCTGATGGCGGCCCTGCGTGTATTGCTGACTTGGCTCGCTGACCGTGGTTGTCCGCGACCGCTTAGGGTCATTTGCGACAAGTAGGTAGGGTCAGAGGGTGGCTCTAGCTTCAGGGCTCACTGTCTCGTACTGTTTCTGCCTACCGAGTCTGACAGAACCTTGCAATAATGGCTGAATAATTGCAGCTACAATAGTTGGAGTCTGATAGGGTATAGTTTCGTTTAGTTGCAGTTGCTATTACAATGAAAAAAGTGGAAAAATTAAAGTGTAATAATAAAGAAAAAAAATTAGCCACAGTGTAAGTGATTACACGGGACATAGGACACAAAGTTCCTTGGACCCAGTAGGGTGAAAAACAGACATTTGACAGTGGAGCCAGCAGCAGTAATAGTACTGTATTGGACCCAGTGTGGTGGAGAACAGACAATTGACGGAGGAGGAGGAGGCAGTAGCACTTGATTGCACCCAGCCCAGTATGATTGAGAACAGACTATTTAAGGAGGAGGAGGCAGTACCTGATTGCACCCAGGACAGTATGATTGAGAACAGACTATTCATGGAGGACGAGGGGGATGTTCAGTCTTGGAGTGGTGGCCTGGAAATCCTCGCTGATTATGTGGTTCACCGCACTTTCAAGAACACGGACAAGTGGGATGATGTCGTTGATGTCTGCTCACAGAGTCGCTTCCTCAAAAGGGATCAACAATTGGCACGACATGTTCGAAGAAACCTGTGCATTATGAGGTTTATCACATGTGCCATACAAGGTGTATGATACAGCCCTCCCTGCTGCACTGCAGAGAAAAGGTTCCTCCCTTTGTGGGCTACAACACTTCCCACCGTTAGTTGACCTTGGGTCAGCCATTCATATATCTCCTCCCTGATGGTCCGGAGGAGCTCCTGCCCACTGTGGCTTCGTTCACCCAGGCTCACAAAATTTAGGACAGCCTGAGAGCGCTGGGCCTGACATTGTTGGTAAGACACCGGGGCAGGTTGGACTGCAGTCAAAGTGGTGGATGGTTGCAAGCTGGTGGAGGCAGAACTTTTGCAGAACTGGCCTCCTAAAGAACCAGGGAGGTGACAGTGGCAAGAATGGGCTAACTTTCTGGTGGTCTTCTGGGGGAATGTTGACCCAATAGGCAGTAACAGACATGTACTGCCCTTGCTCATAATTAAAGGACCAGACATCAGCACTGGGGTGCATGGTCTTGGACACCAAAAATCCTAATGAGTCGCCAACATTTTTCTGCACAACTGTGCAGTGAAGGGACAGCCGATGGGACAGCTAAAGGGAATTATTTTTTCTCAGGCAGTGATTGGACTTTTTCTTGGACTTTTTTTTTCTCTGACAGTGATGGGACTTTTTTTTCTCGGACAGTGATTGGACTTTTTTTTTTACCTTTTTTAAACTTTTTGTTGTAGCGGCTAAAAGGGGTTCTCCTATTTTTTTAACCTTGGATTCTACTATTTTCTAGATTTCAGTTTGCCAGTTTAGTGAAGAACCATACCAAACTAAGCACAAAAAGGAAGTGGTGCACCCAATGACACAATAGACTGGGATCAAAACTTTTGATCATAGAAAGAAATACCAACTGCATTCAGATGCTCTTTAGACCAAAAGATTTTATACACATAAGTATTACCAAGTCCAAGTCCATAATACAAAGAATTGGCAATTTCATGATAGTGGAAATGGTGCTGATCATTGTATAGGCAAGCTCATTCCTATACACTGATCCGCACAATTTCCTTGCTTTCTCCCTGCACCTCAGCATCTGTACCGTGTTGATAAAGGTCCAAAAAGGACTGAAATATCCAAATGAGGATACAGTTCCTAACTAGATGAATATATTTTACCTGGAAACCGTCATGAAATAGCTGATTCTTTGTCATATGGACTTGGACTTGGTAATACTTATGTGTATAAAATCTTTTGGCCTAAAGAGCATCTGAATGCAGTTGGTATTTCTTTCTATGATCAAAATATTTATAACGCCTTATGGCCTAAAGAGCATCTAAAATGTGAGTGCAGTTGATATTTCTTTCTATTGACCTTTCCCATTCAACTCGCACCACCTTGGGAGTGCCCAACCATACTTCTCTCAACTTTTGATCACAAACATATGATTAATAACATTAATAACACTTTTAAATTGTCTGCTATGAAAACATTAGACATTATATGTGTCTAAGGAATTTACAAAAGTGGGCAAGATAGCTCCAGAATCAAGGCAGAAACTTTGCCAGTACTGTAAATAAGAATAATATCTTCTGTAAGCAATTATAGACACACTAGTGTTTTAACTTCTCTATATCCTAATCACAAAGTAGATGCTTAAAGAGAACCAATCATGGATGATAATCAAATTTTTTTTCCCCCTAATTAGATGTATTTCATTATTTTATTAATATTTGTAAATATAATTGATTATTTTTTTGGTTGCGTTTTTAAAATATTTACTTTTTACTTTCCTGTCTCGCGCCGGCTCTTTTTAAAAGAGCCGGCGCGAGACAGGAAGCTCTCGTCATGCAGAGCGGCAAGGCTGGGCGCCGCCATCTTAATGACGTCACTTGCGTTCCACCGCTGGAACGCAAGAGACTAAATCAAGATGGCGGCGCCCGACCATGCTACAGCGGACCAGAGGATCAGGTTAAGTATAAGATACAGACTGCAAAGGCAGTCTGTGTCTTCATAAATAGACAAAATGAAGATACAGACTGCCTTTGCAGTCTGTATCTTATACTTTACCTGATCCTCTTGTTCGGTGGAGGAAGGCCGGGCGCCGCCATCTTGATTACGTCACTTGCGTTCCAGCGGTGGAACGCAAGTAGCGTAATCAAGATGGCGGCGCCCGGCCTTCCTCCACCGAACAAGAGGATCAGGTAAAGTATAAGATACAGACTGCAAAGGCAGTCTGTATCTTTATAAAAAGACAAAATGAAGATACAGACTGCTTTTGCAGTCTGTATCTAATACTTTACCTGCTTCTTTGTTCCGGTGCAGTAATGGCGGCCGCCGCCATCTTGTTGACGTCACGCTGGAACGCACCGCTGGAACGCACGTGACGTCATCAAGATGGCGGCGGCCGGCATTACTGCACCGGAACAAAGGAGCAGGTAAAGTATTAGATACAGACTGCAAATGCAGTCTGTATCTTCATAAATAGACTTCGTAAAGATACAGACTGCCTTTGCAGTCTGTATCTTATACTTTACCTGCTCCTTTGTTCCGGTGCATTAATGCTGGCCACCGCCATCTTGATGACGTCAATTGCGTTCCAGTGGTGCGTTCCAGCGTGACGTCATCAAGATGGCGGCGCCCGGCATTACTTCACAGAAGAGGAAGAATTAGGTAAAGAATAAGATACAGACTGCAAAGTCAGTCTGTATCTTCATAGATAGACTTAGGGAGAGAGAATCTTTGATAATAGGGATAGTGAATTTTAGGTGATTGGTTCTCTTTAAAGGGATGTAAATAATATAAAGTGTAAAAGTCACACATTGTGGAGCAGTGGAGCTAGGTTACAGCAGAAGAGCAGTATGAAGAGGGTTCTCTGTTTCACCACTGATGGTCCTGTAGAGTAATCCCTAGGAACAAGTATTTTAGTTCTTCCCAAAGATTGCTGAGCTCTAGGTGATGCCTAACCACAACCTAACTCTCCTATCAATCAATACGGACAGTACTCACTCTATAGAAATAAAACCTCATGTACTCTCTTGGCCACTTAATAAAAAAGGCTCCATTATGAAGGCAAACCTTACTTCATACACCTAGAGGTGATTCTTTTCTGCATGCCATTATTCCTCTTGATTTCAATGTATCACTTTAAATTTAGACAGCTGACATTGCTTCTATTTTCCTCTTTGGTACTCTGCTTTTTTATGAAATCCTTCAATACAAAACTCCAATGTTTCAGAAAAAAATGCAGGAAAATAATTGTTACATAGAAATCACTACCAGAAGGGTAACAGATGTTACCAATAGTTCATAACAGCATTGTAGAGAAACAACCTACTTTAATGGCAATTTTTTTGTAATTGTATTTGGAAATTATTGTTTAAGTTGGGAAGTAAACACAACAAATTATAGATTTAAAGGTGCTGGATAATACTAAATATATGTAGTTGATTTGCTTCAAAGCTTTCATAGGGACTAATGGACTGCAGAACAGCTGCCACTCCTGATTAATGCATGTGCTACTGTATTATCGTCCATGATCATTCTACTATTTAGTCATTTCAGCTATATTTCTTTATAATTTTACCATTTCCATAAAACAAACTATAGCAATCTATTAGGGAATAACATAATTTTATGTCCTCTATTTAAAATTTATATGTTGGAAAATATGCAATTATGATATTAATTTTATGAGTTATGATATAAAGTAAGAAGACTGTAAGAACCTGCTTTACATTATTTTAATGGGTGTTAATGATATGAAAACAAAACAAAATAATTATTATAAAGTTATGTAAAAGTAACTTTTTATTCAGTTTACTATTTAACCGATATGTAAAGTAAATCATACAAATACTATGTAATTTTTATTGAAAATCAGATTTACTTTTGGAATTAAGTAACATAAAGTTTAACAAAATACATGAACATAGTAAAATATAAAGATGATCTAATCACCTACTCCATTTACTTTTTCAGTGAAGGACAATAAGTTACAGCATTGGTACTCAGTAGACCACAATGACAAAGTTTTCTAACTGAAAAACACCATGATCCATTAGAGGAGTACTTCAATGTTATTAAAAAAAAAACTCAAAACACAGGTGGCATCTCCTACCTTCCCTCCCATATTGGTATACCATCCAAATTCCAACATTCCTGCACCTCAGAGACCAGCCATCAGCTTCAGCCATCAGCCATCTTCAGTTATTCTCTAGTACCTTTTTCAAATTCCCCAATCATGCTTTTTTTCTGAACCCTAACCCTCAGTCACCCTTTTAAAACCCCACCCCTCCAAACTTACAGCTTCCTCAGTAAGCCACAACATAATTCTGGGGGCTAGCTCACTCAAGGGGCGTGAGTTAGGCTAGCCTTAATATACTTTATGTCATAAAATGACAACAAGGCCAGCGGCAGGTAGGGATCTGCACTACTTTGTGTGTGTGTGTGTGTGTGTGTGTGTGTGTGTGTAGGTAGGTAGACAATATGAAGCAGGCTAGAAACAAACAATATTAGAAAGACATATACAAGTTACGATAATATTTTGTAGCACCAGAGTTTCCCTTTAGACGCTTCAGTGAGAAGTACAATCTTAGTCGACTTTACAAGGTCTTGGGCAAAACTCACAAACTGTCTTTGTTTCTGGTTCTTTTGGACAGCCGTCATTTTTAGTCCAAATAACATCTGTTATTTTTAAATCGAGGCTGGAGGATGGGTAGGGCAAAGCACTGAGGGGCTGAGAAACACCCCCAGAGTCCCAATGGGCTAACTTGAATATATCCTTTTTATTAGAATACTGAAAAACAACTCTGATGAGGAAAAGAAGGAGATTGGTACTGGAATCAAAACCTCTGGAGCTACAGGTACCTTAAGAGTGTGTTTACACTTACTGGATCTGCAGCAGATCCGCAGCAGATTTAATGGTCCAGAGTAACTTTGCCTTACATCTGCAACTTCAAATCTGCGCCATTAAATCTGCTGTAAATCTGCTGCAGATCCTGTACGTGTGAACGCACCGTTAGGCAGATTTCCCTTTAATATTATGCTTCTAATATTATTCTTCAATTAAATTATTTAATAACTAGAAAATGTACCCGGCGCTGCCCGGGTTAAAGTGTCAGTGTGTTAATTGGATTTGTTCTAAGGTGCCTAGGAGGCCAATCTATGTCTATGTTTTTTTTTTTGTTTAAGGGGAAATCGCCAGTAGCCCTTCATACCTGACAGTTCTGCACTGTTTATGTAAATTGTAGCTTATGCACATTAGAAATAAACTAAAAACTTTAAACATCCTAAATACCTAATAGCCAAACTGAGATGCCATGTGATCAGACTGTATACAGAGCTTGGTTATATACAACATTGGCAGTGATATATACAGAGCCTGGTTATATACAACATTGTCAGTGTTATTTACAGCCTGGTTATATACAACATTGGAAGTGTTATATACAGAGCCTGGTTATATACAATGTTGGCAGTGTTATATACATAGCCTGGTTGTATGCAACATTTTCAGTGTTATTTACAGCCTGGTTATGTACTTTATAGTTCGGGGGTCCTGAATACCTGTAGTATATAGTTGGTGAAGGTGCTGTATACCTGTAATGTAAAGTTGGTGGAGGTCTTGTATACCTGTAGTATATAGTATGGGGGTCCTGCATACCTGTAGTGTATAGTTTGAGGGTCCTGTATACTTGCAGTATACAGGTGGTGGAGGTCCTGTGCACCAGTAGTGTATAGTTTTGGGGTCCTGTATACCTGTAGTGTCCTGTATACCTGCAGGGTCGTATTTACCGTTAGGCACCCATGGTCTGGTGCCTAGGGCAGCACCTTGCAGAGGGGCAGTACCAGAGAGCAGGGGGAGGGAAACAACTTTATTTTATTTTTTTATATTTCTAGTCTCCCACCTCCCGTTCAGACTTGCCAGAAAATCTGCTGTTTTTTCCAGGGGGGGGGGGGGGGGGTATGGCGGTATTCGTCAGGTCTGGTATAGCGGTGTTATCAACTCACAGTATGGCAGTATTGGTCAGGTCTGGTATAGCGGTGTTATCCAGTCGCAGTGTGTCGGTATTGGTCAGGTCTGGCATGGCGGTGTCATCCAGTCACAGTATGGCGGTATTGGTCAGGTCTGGTGTGGCAGTGTTATCCAGTCACAGTATGGCGGTACTGGTCAGGTCTACCTATCCTGATGCTAGTTGGTGAGTGAGGATGGGGCGTCCTCAGGTTTAGTGCTTAGGGCAGCAGCAGCTTGTAATACGGCCCTCTATACCTGTACTGTATAGTTAGAGTAGGGGGTCCTGTATACCTGTAGTGCCCTGTATACATGTGCTGTATAGATGGAGTAGGGGGTCATGTATACATGTACTGTATAGATGGAGTAGGGGGTCCTGTATACATGTACTGTATAGATGGAGTAGGGGGTCTACCAGTTATTTCTGTGGCTGTTGTGAGGCAGCTTCCCTAGCAACCACAGCTCCCTGTGAGAATGAAAGTAGTAATCCTATTTTTTGCTTAGGCTCCCAACTGCCGTTTCTGCTGAAGAGCTGCAGCTAATTATATTAACTGTGTGTGCAGTGTGGAGATTTTCCCATTCATTTCTATGGGGCGGTCTTCCGCATCCCCTTCGCTGTAACCTCCCCGGGCACCCAATGTATCTGTGTGCCAAATTTGGGGTCAAACGGTTCAGGCGTTTGGAAGTCTATACGGGACAGACAGACAGACTTTTATTTTTATGATATAGACTAGAAAATGTATCCGGCGCTGCCCAGGTATAAAGTGTCAGTGTGTTAGTTAGATTTATTCTAAGGGGCCCAGGAGGCTAATCTAAAGGTATTGTTTCATCTGAGTTAATCAGTGGAATTAGTGTATGCCTGTAGTGCATTGTTGGAGGGGTTCAGTATACCTACAGTGTATAGTTTTTAGGGGGTCTTGCATATTTGTAGTGCCTAGTTTGGGGGGGCTGTATACCTATAGTGTATAGTTAGGGGGGTCCTGTATACCTGTAGTGTATAGTTGGGGGGGCTGTATACCTGTGCTGTATAGTTTGGGAAGTCCTGTATACCTGCAGTGTATAGTTGGTGAAGGTCCTGTATACCTGTACTGTATAGTTCGGGGGTCTTGTATACCTGTAGTATATAGTTATATAGTTGGTGCTGTATACCTGTAATGTATAGTTGGTGGAGGTCTTCTCTACCTGTAGTTTATAGTTTGAGGGTCCTGGATACCTGTAGTGTATAGTTGGTGGAGGTCTTGTATACCTGTAGTATATAGTTCGGGGGTCCTGTATACCTGTAGTGTATAGTTTGAGGGTCCTGTATACCTGTAGTATATAGTTGGTGAAGGTCCTGTATACCTGTATTGTACAGTTTGGGGGTCCTCTATACCTGTAGTATAGAGTTGGTGAAGGTTCTGTATACCTGTAGTATAGAGTTGGTGGAGGTACTTTATTCCTGTAGTGTATAGTTTTGGGGTCCTGTATACCTGTAGTGTATAGTTTAGGGTCCAATATACCTGTAGTATATAGTTGGTGGAGTTCCTGTATACCTGTAGTTTATAGTTTTGGGGTCCTGTATACATGTAGTGTATAGTTTGGGGTTCTGTATACTTGTAGTATAGAGTTGGTGGGGGAGCTGTATACCTGTAGTGTATAGTTTTGGGTTCCTGTAAACCTGTAGTGTATAGTTTGGGGTCCTGTATACCTATAGTGTATAGTTGGTGGAGGTCCTGTATACCTGTAGTGTAAAGTTTAGGGGTCCTGTATACCTGTAGTATAGAGTTGGTGAAGGTGCTGTATACCTGTAGTATAGAGTTGATGGAGGTCCTGTATACCTGTAGTGTATAGTTTTGGTGTCCTGTATACCTCTAGTGTATAGTTTTGGGGTCCTTTATACATGTATTGTATAGTTTGGGGTCCTGTACCCCTGTAGTATATAGTTGGTGGAGTTCTTGTGTACCTGTAGTGTATAGTTTTGGGGTCTTGTATACCTGTAGTGTATAGTTTGCGGTCCTGTACACCTGTAGTATAGAGTTGGTGGATGTCCTGTATTCCTGTAGTCTATAGTTTTGGGTTCCTGTAAAGCTGTAGTGTATAGTTTAGGGTCCTGTATACCTGTAGTATATAGTTGGTGGAGGACCTGTATACCTGTAGTGTAAAGTTTGGGTTCCTGTATACCTGTAGTATAGAGTTGGTGAAGGTGCTGTATACCTGTAGTATAGAGTTGGTGGAGGTCCTGTATACCTGTAGTGTATAGATTTGGGGTCCTGTATACCTGTAGTGTATAGTTTGGGGTCCTATATACTTGTTGTATATAGTTGGTGGAGGTCCTGTATACGTGTAGTGTATAGTTTTGAGGTCCTGTATACCTGTAGTGTATAGTTTGGGGTCCTGTATACCTGTAGTATATAGTTGGTAGAGGTCCTCTATACCTGTAGTGTAAAGTTTGGGTTCCTGCATACCTGTAGTATAGAGTTGGTGAAAGTGCTGTATACCTGTAGTATATCGTTGGTGGAGGTCCTGTATACCTGTAGTGTATAGTTTTGGGGTCCTGTATACCTGTAGTGTAAAGTTTGGGGTCCTTTATACCTGTAGTATATAGTTGGTGGAGGCCTTGCACCTGTAGTGTATAGTTTTGGGGTCCTGTATACGTGTAGTGTCCTGTATACCTGCAGGGTCGTATTTACCATTAGGCACCTATGGTCTGGTGCCTAGGGTAGCACCTTGCAGAGGGGCAGTACCCTCCTGTTCAGACTTGCCAGAAAATCTGGTGTCTTCTTAAGGGGGTTATGGCTGTATTGATCAGGTCTAGTACAGCGGTGTTACCCAGTCACAGTATGGCGGTATTGGTCAGGTCTGGTATGGCAGTGTAATTAAGTCACAGTGTGTCGGTATTGGTCAGGTCTGGTATAGCAGTGTTATTCAGTCACAGTGTGTTGGTATTGGTCAGGTCTGGTATGACGTTGTTATCCAGTCACAGTATGGCGGTATTGGTCAGGTCTGGTATAGTGGTGTTATCCAGTCACAGTATGGCAGTATTGGTCAGGTCTGGTATGGCAGTGTTATCCAGTCACAGTATCGGGGTATTAGTCAGGTCTGGCAGTGTTATCCAGTCACAGTATGGCT
The DNA here is from genome assembly GCF_027789765.1 of Dendropsophus ebraccatus. NCBI lineage: Eukaryota > Metazoa > Chordata > Amphibia > Anura > Hylidae > Dendropsophus > Dendropsophus ebraccatus. Next base: position 63,817,481 of record NC_091460.1, on the reverse strand, counting down.
CTATTGGTCAGGTCTGGTATGGCAGTGTTATCCAGTCACAGTATGGCGGTATTGGTCAGGTGTGGTATGACAGTGTTATCCAGTCACAGTAAGGCGGTATTGGTCAGGCCTGGTGAGGCGGTGTTATCCATTCACAGTATGGCGGTATGGGCCAGGTCTGGTATGGCAGTGTTTTCCAGTCACAGTATGGTGGTATTGGTCAGGTGTGGTATGACAGTGTCATCCAGTCACAGTATGATGGTATTGGTCAGATCTTGTATGACAGTGTTATCCAGTCACAGTATGGCGGTATTGGTCAGGCCTGGTGTGGCCTTGTTAAATGTGACATGTGGAGCTATTACCTACCAATCCTGATGCTAATTGGTGAGTGAAGATGGGGCATCTCCAGGTTTAGTGCTTAGGGCAGCAGCAGCTGGTAATACGGCCCTGTATACCTGTACTGTATAGATGGAGTAGGGGGTCTACCAGTTATTTCTGTGGATCTTTTGTGAGGCAGCTGGCCCTATCAACCATTCAGATTCCAGCTCCCTATGAAAATAGTAATCCTATTTTTTGCTAAGGCTTCCAACTGCCATTTCTAATTATATCACCTGTGTGTGCAGTGTGGAGATTTTCCCATTCATTTCTATGGGGCGGCGCTCTTCCCCCTCCCCCTCCCCTCCTGTACATCTGGCGGGGATGGGACCTTTGCTCTTACCTTCCTGGGCACCCAATGTATCTGTGGGCCAAATTTGGGGTCAAACGGTTCAGGCGTTTGGAAGTCTATACGGGACAGTCAGACAGACTTTCATATATATATCTCCACAAAAAATGTTGTTAATCTTTAGTGGTGACATTAAATTAGTTATTTCATGTTTTGAATAAGAGGAGAGTTTTAGGCAGGGCGCTTTTTTGCCAAAGTGCTGGGAGGGGTGGGTGGATGAAAGGAATAATGTGCACTTACCTCCCCAGCTCCAGTGCTAATGCCTGTATACAGCAGCTCCGATCACCCTGGCCACTCCATGGTCAGAGAGCCATTGAGTGGCTAAGGCCGGGGCCCCACTACGGTTGCTCACTGGCTGAGCACACCAGGAATGTCATATCCCAGGTCCTCTCTCTAACCATAATGCGGCCTGAACCGGCCTTCAGCACTAGAGCTGGGGAGGTAAGTGCATGTTATTTCTTTCATTCTCCCCCTCCCTGGTACTTTGGCAAAAAAGCCCCCTGCCCGGAATTTTCCTTCCACAAACTTTTTAGCATTTTAATTTGAAAGTTAATTAATGCCGGAGATTTCACTTACAGCAAGCAATAGGCATTACCAGTCTTAAAACTAAAGCTTACACAGAGATCTTAGTGACTGTCCTGGATACAGTACTTTGACCGGGAGTACTAAGAACTGTAAGAACTGTAATAACTACCTGAGACAACATAAATGAAAAAAAGGTTAAGTGCTCAAATTACGCTTCAGTGGAAGCCGACATATACTGTATTTTTCAGGCCATTTATCTGACTCAATTTGTTTTTTTATTAACAGAACCGTCAAAACAATTTCCTTTTTAACATTTACATGTAAGAGGTATAATACAGAAAGACATTTTCTTACAGTGATGGCTGTACCTGCTGAGAAGATTACCTTGCTTTTACCTCTATTTGACATTTGTGAAGATTGATACACAGAAAACAGTTCTTTTCCCCATATTCTAGTCATTTTTTTGACCAACCTAAAAAACATTTTCTTGCTTTTCTAACAGATGGTTCCGATATCAGAAAGTCTCTGTCCTTCACAAAACCAGTATTTGCAAAATTTATGGAACATTTTCTCATATTTACCTGCAGAGAAAAATGATAGTAATGCTATGCTAGATAAGTTTTTAGTGTTATGACCAAAATGATATCTTTTTCCAAAAATTGCTGTTGCTGTAAACACTGTCTCCTTCTAATAACAGTTTTCATTTTTATCATTATGATTCAACAGCTAAGGGCTACATGTGAAGACCTCCTAAATTTTGATTTGAAATCAGTACGCAGCACTTTCATTATATATGTGCATATTTTTTGCTAATATTATTTTGCTGCTATAGAGGTCCACATAGTATTATATCAGGAAAGGCCGATAACATTTTTAATGGTATTTTCTTTCTTTTTTATTTTTTACAAAATGCACTTTTTTTTCTATGTATTTTTAAATTTTATAAAATATTATTTCATCCGTTTTGGTGTCAAGATTAGAGATGAGCAAACTGACAGTAAGATAAGGTTAGCACTGGAGATGACCTAATCACTCGAATATTTACGAATCTCATTTAAACAGGCAAACTATAGTAGCTACAATAGTAGGACTATTACAGAGTAGCATTTTTTTCAACAGCTGTTGCTGTGACAGTGTTAAAAGTTGGAAAATGTAATAAAAAAAAAATAAAAATAAATCAATCAGCCAGTCAATCATTCAATTTCCGCCATGGACAGCAGTGGACATTAGTGAATCAGTGGCGCAATATAGATTTTCTCCCAGGACAGCAGTGGACATTGGTACAGTAAATGAACAGCCAGTGAGTTATTAAGATTGACACTGTGTTCACTGTGACTTCCTATAATACACACCGATTATGGATAACCCCTTTCTTCCGACAAAAGATAGTACTGTAAGCTAATATGTGCGGCAGCCAGGTTTAGTAAATTTGTGAAGCAAATCTGGCGAATTCACAAATTGCAAGAAGGCAAATTTAGCACCCGATTCGCACTGAATTGGTGTTCGTCAGATTTGCTTTGCTCATCTATAGTTGCTGCAAACCCAAATGCTCAGGGTTTGAACTCCAGTAGCTGGAGAAGATGGATGTAGCCCTCCACTGGCATTCAAAAGCAAGTTAGCGTATACTATGTGTATATGCTCCGTCCGGGATTCCATTCATTAACAATACAACGTATGTTTTGTGTATATCATGGCCATTGTTGCAAATTGCAATAATGGGCGTGATTTATACAAAACATACGTTGTGTGAACATGGCCTGATACTGTAAACACTGAATAAGAGTACATGCTCGATTGGTATAGGAATTGGTCACACCTAGTGGTCAGTTTAATTATTTATGTCTGAGGCATATAATATTTATAATACAATAAGATGAGATGATAGATAATCTGTCATAATATGTTAACTTATGTGTAATCATATTTAAAATACACAACATATGTACTATTTACATGTTTTTGGGTTATCTTCATAACATAACAGTAGGGACAATCCATAGAGCTGACAACATATGGACTTTCACTGAAGTATACTGTTTATAGAAATCTGTGATGAGAAGAGAGGTTTTGGGTGGTGGATAAAGACAGAGAAGGAGTGAAGGGGAGAGTTAAGGGGATACTGCTGGCTTACTGTCTCATCACAGTGCTGGATTTTGATCTTACTCAGTATTACTCTATAATGTTCTCCATGCTGCTGCTACTTCTGATGGTTTGCTACAGATAGGCAGAAAAGTAATTTTTGTGTCCTTTCTATGATGATGATCTTACCAGTCAGTTTCTATCCACTCTGTTCCTGAGATCAGGTAAAAAATCAAAAGACCTTATAAAGGGGTTAAAAAAGTCATATGCAAGTTATTGCCAAAATAAGTGCTACTCCTCATGTACACATACAAAAGCTTATACTGTGAAGTTACCTGAAAGGACAGTTACACTTTGATTTTACTTGTTTTATTTAATTTATTGTATTATCACTCTTCACTTTACAAGAGAGAATATGGAAAAAATGACAAAATAAAAATACATTCAGTCTAAAAGAAATGTAACACTTAATTTGGCATTACAGACATTAAAGAATCATTGTACGCTTGGGTCATTCTGCTTGTTATAAATGACAACAGCACTGAATGACAGTTTATGCTTTATTTAGGATTTTGGCAAAATTGACAAAATTGATTTGATGCTAAAGTGTATTAAATTCAATATTTTGCTTCTCAACAGATGCTAAATTGACAAAAATACTTCAGTAGTGTACAAGAAAGCTGTGAACAGGCCTGCGTTTTGCTGGTGCTTAGTCTGAGTGCACTTTACCTGCTCTGCCTGAGGAAACAATGCCTAGTATTTAAGCTCTGTGCCTATGAAAAGCAGAGGGGTGAGGGTACTATATTGGACTGCAGCAGGGCCTTTTTGCACATTAAAGGGGGTAGCTGCCATGCCATGTCTCTTGTTTTGTCTCAATACCATGAAGCGGCTACACGCAGGAGCCAGGGAGGTAAGTAGATGTTTTTGAGGTTTTTTTTACCCTTTAAAGGAGATAAGGGAGGGCATAGGAATTTATTTGGTTAGTTAATTTCTTTAGTAGTGGTCTAAAAATTAGATATCCCTAACTCCTTACACATTACAGTAGACAGATGATATAGGATCCAATATTATAGAAGATATCACAGCTCCAAAAAATCTTTTCTTGATAAAAATACAAAACTTTTATTCCAAAAACATATTTAAAATTAACAGCTATCAGTAAAAAGCATACCAACGCATTTCAGGTTCAAGCCCCATATTCATGGCAATCTCACATCTTCATAGTGCAAAATTTTTACATTCAGATACCCCAACATCAGACAAACCCTCCCCCAGTCCCCCGCCCACCCCAGGGAGGGGACACAAATTAGCACCTGGTCCAGCGGACAGACACCCATTGACCCTTATATTGCCAAAAAAAAAACAATGGCCACTGAGGGGTGGGGCCTATAGGGCTATGATGTCACAGGTGTGGGGCTAAGAGGTGCTTTGCCAATTAAGCCCCGCCCTGTTAGCATAATCTGCAGATGATGAAAGATCACTTTTACTGGAGCAAGCACCATGATGTATGATATAAAATAAAGTATAAAAACTGCAAAACTTACCCTTTACATCTGTGTAGAGAAGACAGCATGCAAAAGGGGGTGACAGTGTCACTTTAAAGAGTCACTGTCATTTTAAAGAAAACCTTCTGACATGTCATGGTCTGGATTCTGAGACCCCCAGCACTTTTTAGAACCAGCAATGAGAAACACTCAGGTAAGCATTTGTATCCCTGTCTTTCTCCTTACTGAAGGAGACTTTAAGGTTATGTTGAAACAGTATTTTTGCTCAGTATTTTGGCCTGTATTTTTGACCTAGGAGTAGATTGAAAACACAGAAAGGCTTTGTTCACACACTGTTGAAATTTAGTCAATTAAAGGCAAATAGCAGCCATAATTTCAAGACAACGGCGGTTGTTTTAAAATAACGGCAATTATTTGCCATTAAATGGCAGCCATCTACTCAATTTCAACAGTGGATTAACATAGCCTTTCTGTGTTTTTAGTCCACTCCTGGTTTTGTTTGAAAAATACTGCCCAAAATACTGACCACAAATACTGTGTGGGAACAGATTTGCACTGGGCAATTTGGTTTTGTCTAGGATGTTCTCTCCTTTTGTGCCAAGTACATCTGCTTGCAAAAGATATGTTTTGGGATAATTGATGAACTGTATATAAAAGAATTGCTGATAATCCTTAGCGTACAGTTTAAATCAAGTTTTCTCTAAAACAGGCAACTTTTTGTTTAATATGAAAATGGCCAGAAGTTGTTTTTTTTATCATATTTTAATATTTCAATGAATTAAATAGTCATGAAGTCTCCTATAATAAATTATATTGCAAGCATCCAGGCATTCAACTTCCTGTAAGCATTTAGAGAAAAATGGGCTTATGATTTAAATGTTACTTTGAAAATAATCATTTCAATGAACCATTCCCATCTTTATAAACCCAGAAGACAAAATCTAATTCTAATATTTGAATTGTTTCAAGTCGAGATTGGAACACTGTCAAATAAAGCACCAAATTATTATGCTGTCAGATTGTCTGTAACAACATTTGAATATAAACTTTATACATTAAAATCATATCTAACTGTCTGGGGAGTGATGTAAAGCAGAATTCTAATGCTGCGCCTACCAAATGTAATTTACTTTTTCCCCTTAGGTTTGCCATAAAACTTTGTGTAGTTAAAGGAATAGATAAATAAATGCAGATGTAAACACTATTGCACATTTCAGGGAGGATAAAACAGGATCTGTATAATCATAACAAGTTCCTTATGCAGGTAGGAAGGCGAGCGACGGGAAGTATAAGCTCCAAGCTGCTGTGCAATCCAAAATGTCCAATATTATAGAGCTGTGTTTTCACATTATAGCTGAAGTGCTGTTTTTTATATTAATACATTTTATGATTACCTAAAATAAAAACAGGCTTGAAGTACCTTGTTATTAGAATACTCTGTATGTTTTCAGAAGCAACTATATATCAGTCCTGTTCACAGAGCATAAGTAATTACATCAGGAACTCTACAGACCATTCTAGTAATTACTTCAGTGCTGCTGCCTTCTTATATTGTAGCCAAAAACTCTGTTCAGCTGCAAAGTGAGGACACAGATTAATAGAATTAAATATCATTCATATGTACCTGTCATGAAAAAAGAGAGACATGTCAAAAGTTTTTATTGGTCAGAGTCTTAGAGGGACATGTGTGACTCTTCTAATGGGGATTGGTGTGTATTTTGTTCCAATATCTTGTGACTGTTGTATTAACATGTAGCACTGCCATAGTAAATGTATCTAAGTAAAAAGTCGCAAAAAAGTCGCAAAAATTGTGCAAGCATATTCACCTGGTATTGACCGTAATTCTGCACCTGTTTGTGCAACTTTTTAAAAAGTCATAAATTATGAATTGGGCGCTAATCCTTTTGGGTGAATACTCAAAACAGGCAGATTAAAAAAAATATTCGCCTGTCAAATACTGGTTCATAAATAGAATTTAGACCAAAACTAGGCAAAATATCCAATTATTCACCTAAAAATAGACTCAAAGCTCTTGATAAATTTCCCCCTGAGTGTTCACACCCTGACTGATCATGAGAATGAGAGGGGAGACAACCGCGCCTTCGCGCTGTGGCTATGTTCACACAATGTAATTTTTTGGTAAGCAACGGACGCTGATTGCTTTACTGCAGGGATGGCATTACATTGAAGTCAATGCAATGCTGCCCACTGTGTTCACACAGCGTTATGTTAATGCCCGTTCTTTAGAAAGGGCATTAAAATAATGCACCTGCCTATAATTTCCACCAAACAGCGTCCAGAAATAATAGCTGTTCACACAAGGTAAAGTGTGGCGGCGGCCGCACATTACATTTGAAGTGAAAGGCTAATTGATTTGCAGGCACACCCGACGGTGCCCGCAAGTCAAGGTTTAAGGGGTTATCCAGTGCGACAAAAACATGGCCACTTTCTTTCAGAGAAAAAACAACTGTTGTCTCCAGTTCAGGTACGATTTGCAATTAAGCTCCATTCACTTCAATGGAACTGGATAAAATAACTCCGCCCAAGCTGGAGACAAGAGTGGGGATGTCTCAGGAATAAAGTGGCCATGTTTTTGTAGTGTGTTTCTGCAGGCAATACAGATGTATCAGCTGCAGGAATGTCCTGAATGCAGCCATGCATCCCAGTGGCTGGCAGTTGTTAAACATAGTGTGAACATAGCCTGTGTCTGTGTGAGGAGATGGTTTCATAGACTTTCATTGTAGGGCCGCCTTATCACATGTTACAAAGCGGAGAGAAATCATGATGTTAATTGTCAATGTTCTATTTTAATTTTTTCATGACAGTGCCCCTTTAACTTGAATAAATGGAGTCTGATAAAAGTAATTGATAACAATGGTCTACGTTTAAAAAAAAAATTCTGCTGACCTAAATATTTTTGCTGATTTTACCCAAATAAAAGGTACTGATTCCATACTTAAAGGCAAAAAATATGGAATACGTCTATTTTTCTTTTACAAATGAGAAATGTAGGATTTATTGAGCCAATTTTCATTGTGCTTTCATTTTGTCCTTGTCCTTGTGTTTAAAAGGCTATCATTTTTTAAAAAAAAATTTAACTTAAAAAATAAATAAAATAAAAGTTCTTCAAATTGTTCCATTCCCATCCTTATAATGCTTTTAATTTTTGGTGTATGGGGCTGTGTGAGGTGTCAATTTTTGATATGTTTTTACTACCAGTTATTTGCTTGCATATATGCCACTTTTTTCTGCAATTGATGTGACCAAAAATCAGCAATTTTGCACTTTGCTGTTTTTTTGCGCTTACCCTTTACCATACATTTACCATGCAAGATCAGGAATGTGATAATTTAATCGATCAGGCGATTGAGCATGCGGCGATACCAAAGATATTTATTTATTAATGAGCAAAAAGGAAGGAAGGAATATGTGTGCCGCTGTAATTCCCCAGATCAAGAGCACGTGGAGCAATATTGCGGGCCGTCTCCCGTATAGACTTCGGTAAAGAAAATAGTGGCTCCCAGCTCCGTAAAAAATGTGTATAACTTTATTGAACGTGCATCTTAAAATGGCAAACAGGTTAAAAACATCAGCCAACATCATACCAAAGATATTTATTTATTGTTGTAAAATGGGAAAAGGGGGTCAATTTAAATACAATTGGGGGAGACTTCTAATACAACTGCACTGATCTCTCATAGAGATCAGTGTAGTATACATAATACAGCACTGATTGATTGATTGATTGATTGATTGATTGATTAGGTGTATTACTCTGTATTACTCAGTGCAACACTTTTTTTGGATGCCCTGGAATAGTTATGATCAGGGCTGTCACGCTGTAAACACCAGCAGTAGTCTGCAATCATGTTTTTGTTCCATCTGCCCTGATATCTATGTTACATAAATATATTTATAGACACAAAATGCAGACGTCAGCAGTTTTAAACTACTTATTCAGTATTCTTCCATTTTGTTATATCTACTACATATCTTTCTACACACTATTATCTTTTTTTACAATCAGCATTTTTAAATAATTATATTTAATGTTATGTTATAACTGCAAGAGTTTAGTAGTAAACAGCGTTGTGCAGAATAACTGGACGTGACTGGAGAACACGGATGTTATTTTTGGACTCAGCACCCCTTAAAACATTAAGATCACAAGTTATCTTGTAGTCAGCAAAATAGTTGTATACTAGTGTAATACATACAGAAATCAGTCTAATTTGAATGGCGTCTACTTAAAAATATCTTTTATGAACAGCTAATGACCCCCCAAATGCTCAAGTTTTCTAAAGAGACACAAATAATTTTGCTTTATGGCATTTCCTAACATAGAGGTGCTGTTTGCTACTGTAGAAGAATTGCTTTTGCCACATGCAGACCTTTATACTTTCATCAGATTTAAAGCTTTGTTTGTCACTTGTATCCGCATCTCCAAGGTCACAGTTGAACGAAAGAATGAGGTTATTACTGTGCAGCAGTCTGACTTTGTAGTCTGAGCTGTGCCCTTTACAGATGTTAAAAGGCATCATACATAGAGGATAAGATACAGCATCTTGTGGAACCAGACTGAAAAGCCTTATACTGTATGCCACAACTGAACATCTAAAACAAATCAATATGGAGAATGTATTGTTGGCTTTGCTCCTGGTGTAAAAATTTGCAAAATTTGGTATACATTTGTTTTGCCACATTTGAAAAAAAAAAAAAAAAAAGGGTGTAATAGGTTTAGCAGGAGGGGCATGGCATCCCACTGAATGACACATCTGTATCTACTGTATATTATAAAGGTGAAAGACTGTTTGTTTATTTGTCTGTCCTCTATAAGCCTCTGAACGCTCATATTCGGCATGGAAGCTTTGTGTAAAAGTCCTGACCTCACCATATGTACACAGCACTCGAAGCTATCAACCATAATCATACCCTTATAGGTATCCAAACAAGTTAACAATTTGTTGGGAATTTATTGCACTTATAATAAGACTCTCCTTGTTGCCCATAGCAACCAATCAGACGTCAGGTTTTATTTTACGGTTTCCAATTAAGATATCACTCCTACGGCATAGCAGCGATTAGTGTGACCAATCTAAAGTATGTACTGTATGTAAAAAAGTGTGAAAAAATTTTATAAGTAAAACACAAATAATCAAATAAAGAAACGTATTATATACAGCAGCAAGCATAATCGTCCGATCTATTAAAATAAGACAATATTATTCACGCACGGTGAACGGCGTGAACAAAAAGCTGTAAAAAATGCCAGGATTGCTGATTTACATTACATTTTATATATAAAAAATAAATAAACAGTGATCAATACACAAATATGGTACGAATAAAAAATAGATATTGTGGCGCAAAAAATTACATTCCATGTAGCCCCATAGGCAAAAAAATTAAAACACTATAAGAGTCACAATAGGACCATTTTAAATATACAGTACCTATTTGCAAAAAAAAAAAAAAAAAATTGTTTGTTAATAAAAATATTAAAACATTAGAAAAGCTATATAAAATGCATATTGCTGTATTCAGACTGACCTATAGAATAAAGATATCATGTCGGTTATACCATAAAGTGCATTTTGTAAACACGAAACCCCAAAAAATTTGCGGAATTGCATTTTTTTGTCCCAAATTCAGCCCATGTTGAAGGGCGCCATTACAAAGTACACCTGTTCCTTAAAAAAAAAAAAAAAAAAAAAAACAAGCCTTCACATGGCCCTATATATGGAAAAATAAAAGAGTAATAGCTGTTAGAAGACAAGGAAGAAACAACAGTCCTTAAGGCTATTTTAGGCTTTGTTCTTAAGGGGTTAAACCAAACAACAAAGACATAGATTATCACCCTTGGAACAAATCCAATGAATATAAAAAAAAAAAATTACACTTGGGCAGTACGAGGTAATTTCTTTAGTTTACTATAATGCACACCAGAAATTAGAGTAAAATATAAAGGGAATCTAGACCAGTTGATATAGATTTTCATACGTAGCAAATGGAGCATCAAATATATTAAAATTAGACGTTTTTCAACAAATCTAGCACATTTTTCTCTAGAACACTTTGCTTTAAGTGAATAAAATGCCCGAGTTAATAAACTCCACCCTTATAAATGAATTCAGCCTAAAGAGTCAATAAAATGCTGAATTGATAATTTAATCCATTTAGTAACTATAATTACATTACATTGATTACATTATATTGATTATTTTCTATCTTTGCTCCAGAGATTTGTAGGCGTTATCCACAGTGCATACTGATTTATTCACTGCTGCCTAACTATGGGTGAGTGTTTTTTTTTTTTTTTTTCTTTCTTCTTTTTATTTGTTAAAGGGGTTATCCAACGCTACAAAAACATGGCCACTTTTCCCTCTACTGTTGTCTCCAGTTCAGGTGCAGTTTGCAATTAAGCTCCATTTACTTCAATGGAACTGGGTTTCAAAACCCCACCCAAACTGGAGACAACAGTAGGGGGAAAGTGGCCATGTTTTTGAAGCGCTGGATAACCCGTTTAACTTTTGTCAATAGCAAACTATAAAAAAATGTTTGTTATAGGTTGTAACTATAAAAATAAAGCCCCTATTGCACAGGGCGAGTGAGCGCTGTCGCTGTGAAATAGCGGCGGCAACGAGTTGGTGAGAGTTGAGGGGGCTGCAGAGAGGTGCGGGGGTACTGCCCGGGTGATGGCTCATCTTCCGGGCAGCCTATACCATATAACAGCGGTCTGCTGCTACCACTTCTATTCCACTGAGCGACTGCAGCAGATCACTGCTATATGAAGTGTTTGTCTTTTAACATGTTGAAAGAAAAATGACTACAACGATCAATCAACTTTATTTATGTCAGCTGATCATTGTGTTCTATTACACAGGACGATTATCGTCCAGATGCGGCCTATATGGGCCGAGTGAGGCCAATAATCATTCCGTGTAATAGGGCCTTTAGACTAGATTAAAGCCTTATGCTATGTTTACAAGGAACGATAATTGGCCCTATCGTCCGATTAACGATGTCGGAGTAACGATGTTTTTTTCATAATGATCAGCGTTTAGACGGTACGATATATCGTACGGAAAAATCGTTTTGCGATCGCGCGCCCGCAGCCCGGCCTCCCGCTCGCAGCACGGCCCCCCGCTCGCAGCCCGGTCCCGATCGCCACCCACGCCGCCGCTATCAACCATAATCATACCCTTATAGGTATCCAAACAAGTTAACAATTTGTTGGGGATTTATTGCACTTATAATAAGACTTTCCTTGTTGCCCATAGCAACCAATCAGACGTCAGGTTTTATTTTATGGTTTCCAATTAAGATATCACTCCTACGGCATAGCAGCGATTAGTGTGACCAAATCTAAAGTATGTACTGTATGTAAAAAAGTGTGAAAAAAATAAAAATACATTTTTTTAAAAATGCCCCATAGCCCCTCCCCCAATAAAAGGCGATCGGAGCAGCGGCGGGGGTGGCATAGGGTGGCGGGCGGGGCTGCGGCCAACAACTGTTTACACGGAACAATCGGCAAATTTTTTGCGACCGACAAACGACGATTTGATAACATGTTGAAAGATCAAAATGAACTAATTCAACCGTTATCGCGCAAATTCGCACAATAATCATTACGTGTAAACGCAGCATTACTCAAGCAAATGAAGACAATGCTGCTGTTTGTTTTTTACCTTGCTAGTTATTTCCATAATCAGACAGATAAAAAACAACAGTCAGCCTGATAATACCAGGGTAGGAATAGGCATTTATTATGGCCCTACTTAGCTTAATAATACCAGCCTGCTACGATCCAGACCAGGAGCACCATTTTATGACACTCTGGGACTATTGGTACTTGGCTCATCCCAGTAACCCTATGGTGGTGAGTACTAAGGTAATAATGTTAATCTTAGTGTAAGTGCTATGAATCTCCACTAAACCCCTTGGGGTCAAGACTGTGCTTGATCTCCTAAGCCGAACACATGGCATCCACCACAGGGACTAAATCACTGAGACTGCGCTCAGCACAGCAAATGGAGCGCAGTCGGGCCCCCAGGGAGTTAAGTAAGGATGCAATGCTAGACTGTGCTCTGTTGGAAGGGTGGAAGCGCTGCTGGGCTCAGCCAACGTCTTCACTCGTTACTGTTGGCTCCTGCTGTGTAATTTTGATTTAAAAACAGCTCAAAGTATTTAGAGACACTTCCAGATGACCCTAAAATGTTATAGAAGGCTTTTCTCTCACTTTTTGGGGGGTATTAATACCCAATCACTTAGATTCATTCCTGACATCTACAGTTTTAAAAGGTGTTGTTCAGGATAAACACATAGGGGCAGATGCATTAATAGATGGTATCCTACATCAGCCAATCAGTGGCAGGTATAAGTGTCATGAGAAAATACTAGTGAGAAAAAATTGGGGTTAAAGTTGGGGGTCGTCTTATACGCCGGGTATGGTCGCCCCATACGGTAGGGGGGCTCAAAAATTGCCCCATCCCCATTGTATGGGTAGACCACTACAAAAAAACAAACATTTAACTCACCTAGAGCGGTTCCCAGCCTCCGCCCACCTCAGGTACCGTTCCCAGTGCAGGCAGTGTGACGTACACTACCTGCGCCAGAGACGGAGATTGCCAAACCTCTCCCTGGCAGCCGAGCATCTCATAGGAGACGCTTGGCTGCCGGGAGAGCTTCAAGAGAATGAGAGAGGCACCGAAAGTTCCCGAAGCCTCTCTCCTTCTCCTGAAGCTCTCCTGGCAGCCGAGCGTCTCCGAGCCTCTCCAATGAGACACTCTGCTGCTGGGGAGAGGTTCGTCGATCTCCATCTCCGGCACAGGTAGTGTACGTCACACTGCCTGCGCCGGGAACGGTACCGGAGGCGCGCAGAGGCTGGGAATGGGCTCTAGGTGAGTTAAATGTGTTTTTTTAATTTTTTATTTAGCTGCAGTTAACCCCTGCCTGACTGCAATCTGCTTAAAAGTCAGGGGTCGCCTTATACGCCGGAAAATATGGTAGTTTGCTTCAGTATCCTAGATTTTTTTTTTTTGAATGTTATTAGCACTTATTTTTACTTATTTGTGGGAACATAGACTAAAGGGGTTATCCAGTGCTCAACCTGGCTATATTTAGGCTATGCCATTTTGTTATTTCAAAGTCTGATACTTACAATTATCTGGTCCACTGTAGGGGCATTAGAACCAGATTTTTAGCACAGTCCCCCAGATCTCTGGGCAATTGCCTTCCTTCTACCGGACGCAAATGTAATGAAGTAGAATGGCTCCGGCCACACGCTCCATTGTGTGCTGTGGGGAGTTCTGATTCGGGCGTGCACAGATGCGCCTGCATCAGAACTCAGCGGCACTAAAGATCACCCTGCCAGTACTGCCAGTACTGCCGTTTCATGACTCGCCAGGTCTCATACCAATTGTGAACATAACCTTATACTGTATGTAGTATTATATGTGCTAGAAGTTACTTAACCCTTTTGCATTTGCTATATACAGTATGTAGGAGGTCACAAATGGGAAAATTAAGCAGGCACAAAGGGGAAAACTGCTGTTAACTGCAGCTGAAACCCTATGCAAATAATGACATTTCCGACATCAGCAATAACACTGATGATGGTAATCTAACACATTTAATGAAGGCAACTAATAGTAAATGTGGTATTTAAGTGGGTAAATCACAGGTGTTTTTATGTGTCTGATCAGCACTGCCACAACATTATTGGGAGGTCATGATCGGTTACTATGACAACTGGAGGCCTTTGCAGCATTCTGCAGCCTCTGTGCCTGCAATAGGAAATCTGATAATATAGTCTGTTTATGTCAGGTTATACTAAAAGTATGTTCAAACATTTAGGTTTTTAATTGCAATTAATGGGGGTGGAGCGGGGGCTAAGGTGAATTTGAAAAGAGGAGAAATGGCAGTCTTTCCTTTATGACCTGTTCTCAATTTATGATCTGCTCCTGGCTTTAGCATCAATAATTACGATTAAAAACCATAGCAGTCTATTAACTGCTTATAAAAATTTTATTAGTTTTTTAAAAAATACTGCCATATCTGAAATATTATAATATATTATTTATTATTCCTACACAGTAAATAAAGCAAATAATACAAACATTAAATACCAAAATTGCTTATTTTTGGCCACATCAATTATCAGAAAAACAATTATGATAGGTGATCAAAAATTCCAATCTAAGCCAAAAAATACAGATCATGGGGCCCTGGGGTTAAAAAAAAAAAGAGCAATTAAAACTTTTCTTTTCTTTTTTTTTTTTTTTTAAACATAAAAAAAAAAATTTAAGTAGAGAAATAAAGCAAAAAACTATATCATTTGGGTATTGTGAGAATTGTACTGACCAACAGGGTTAGGCTATGTTCACACTACGTAAGTTTCCGGCCGTAGCGCGTTCCGTGAATAAGCGGCCGGAGATTTACGTAGTTTGCGTACGGCTGCACAGTTCACACTACGTAAGAACTTCCGCTCGGATCGTATGCGGCGGCGTAAAAAATCAACCAGACCATTGTTTCAGGACGGAAATGCTGTAACTTACGCCCGTAGCGTAACATGCGGTCCCGTATGGAGTGGTGATTTCTTCATTTTTGCAATTTGATTTGCCGATCTAAAAGGTTTTGTGGGCTGTCCGGGGCTAGCCGAAGATATCCAAGTAAAAGACCGCTGTCAGATCGCTACTTACGGCGCTCGGGAAGCGTAAGTAGACTACGGGCGTAAGATAAAAATTTAAAAATTATTTCAAATTAACTTGTGCCAGAAAATGCAAGAGATTTGTAATTTACGTCTACTTAAAATGCTCAAGTCTTACAGTATTTGTCAGCTGCTGTATGTCAAGCAGGAAGTGATGTGTTCTTTCCAGTCTGGAGAGCAGGAGAGGTTTTCTATGGGGATTTCCTACTGATCTCGAAAGTTCCTGACATGGACAGAGGTGGCATCAGAGAGCGATGTGTTAGACTGCCTGCTGGACATACAGCAACTGATAAGTACGGGACGACTTGGGATTTTGTATTAAAGTAATTGACAGATCTCTGGAACGTTCTGGCACCAGTTGATTTGAAAGAATATTGTTATTTCGCTTAACTACCCCTCACTGACTTGGGCGGTCGTAGTCTAAACATTTTGATCAAAACTTTTGACGCACTGAGATATTAACAATTACAGTCCAACAGCACCCAGTGTTCCACTGATGATAATGCACACAGGAGGCCACCAATTCCAGGTTAAATGACCATTACATCACAGAAAAAGTTCATCAGCATCATAGGTGGTTCAAAAAGGGTCCACAAATTTATTGTGTGGCCAGGTACAGTGTTTGCACCTGGTCTAACAATAAATTTGTAAACCTCTTTAGAACCACCCATGACACTGTTACACTTTTCATTAAGATTGTTATGCCAGATCTAATAAATCTATCTTAAAGTCTATTTTTTTCCACCATTTTTGATCCTTATAAAAGAAAGCTGAGGCAGTCCTTCTCTGCTGGCTATTAAGGGTCATACCCTGATCCCAGTTACCCCTGTCTATTCCTGCGATCTCCGTTCCTAATTCTTCTGCTTGCTCGACTTGTTACCTGACCTCCCGCCTGACCTTTGACTATCCGATTGTTTCCTGATTTTGTACTGCGTTGCCCGTTCGGTTCTGACTTGGCTCCCTGAGTTCCCTTTATTGTGTTTCTCTGTCTGTCTTGTTCTGTGTGCACGTTTCTAGTATAGGGAACGTGTTCGTGGTTGTCCGTGGCTGCCTAGGGCCGTTTGAGGCAAGTAGGTAGGGACAGAGGGTGGGTTCAGTATCAAGTCCCACTGTCTCGTCTTGTCCTCACATCCTTGTCCTGACAGTGAGGTTTCCAGGTTCTTTTACTGTCACTAAGGTAGGGAACATTTACTGAAACTAAAGATAATTCTACGAGACTATACGACTTGGAGAGAAAGGAGCTGCTGCACATCACACCTATGGCTGACACTAATGCCACTTGGCTACATTTAAAAACCAACACCAAGATGTTGGTATATAATTTGATCAAACCATATTGCCCTATGTACCATGTGCCGGTCTCCTGGTTTACATGGGTCTCCACGCTGTATCGGTCAGCGACTGCCAACCCCGCAAAGCGTACACAAGCAGGGAAGGGAGGCCATAGAATGGCCCTGCAAAACCAACATCACAGGACCAAACCCAAAGGGCCCCCCCAAAACCCAGCAGGCATCACGGGCAGAGAAAGCTGCTGCCAAACAGCACAAGTGTGAATATGGTCTTGTACTCACCATAGCTCCTGCAGGTAGAATGGGAAAGATAGGAGGTACTTGACATGTGTGCACAGGTGTCTCCTGCTAATTTGGGTAATGTGGGTCTTACAAAGAGGAGTGCCAACTGCCCAGAAAAGGGAGAAAAGTAAAATACGACATGGAGAGAAAGGAGCTGCTATGAGACTATGCTTTCCTCAAAACTAAAATCATCATGTAATATTCATAGATCACATTAAATCAAATCTATCCTTCTGTCAGATTTATCAAATGTTTAGTAAAAATACTCTACAAGTATAAAACTAATTTTGACAATTTTAATAACATAAAACTCTGTAAGGAAGCTGAAAGCATTTAAAATGTACATTTATTTTAGTTCCTCTAAATTTTAACATAGGTATCTTCTATTTTCTCCATTTTACAGCCTATTATGATGCCTGTCTGGGGTCTTTACCAGGGGATTATTTATTTTCTTATTTACTTAAAAATTACTTTATGTATTTTGTACATCATTTGTAATAGCTTGGAGTTCCAATTTTTGCCAGTGGCAAAATTGAAAATGTTATCTCCAGATACTGGCTTAAAGCGCAGCACTGAAAAGCCTGTATTAACAATACATTACTCCTAAAAGAGCACACGCCGGGGCTGCTTTGTTTAGTCAATGACAGCTATGTTTTGGTATGCAGTAGTTAAGCTGTCACATTCATGATGGGACTTTCTGAGAATGTTGCCTTTGAAATGACAAATGATATTTAAAATGTTTTCCTGTTGAATACAATGTATTATTCTGAAATAAGTAGCAAACCGCATGAACATGGCGCATTGTTTCTGTAATACATGACATTATTTCTTCACTATGCAAATAAATTAATATTTATTTTCCAGCTCATTCATTGCACAGTGCATCCCTCATGGAATAAAATATACATGCCACATCAAAATAGAAATAGGTAGTAATTATAGATGGAAGAAAAATGTTTTTAATAATGCTCTCTTGTGAGGAGACTGGCATGCTAAATTAAGGGCATCTATACAAAAACAATGGGCAAAGTATACTTTTTTATATTGTGTTGGTGCTGGTAGTGCTTTAAAGGAAGACTTTTCTTAAATAAGTAATGACAAATATGTGAAATTATGGAAATATTTAACAAACTCAAAATTATTTAGTGAATCAAACCAAATATTATGTGGATGACAGTTGCAAAGAGTCATTACTTTCATAATGATAAAATCTTTGATGATTTTAAAACCTTCTTTTTCTGTAGACCATGCTGATCATGCATTCAGCGCCTAGTGCCATAAGACTAAAGGACTCTAAGGAGACACAATAAAACTTTAGGGCCTTGTCTTACAATAACAGCCCTTGTTATTGTCCGATCGAGTAAAATATAAAAATATTGTTCCCCAATGGTAAAGGAAGTATTGTTCCCGAATGGTAAAGGAAAAATGGAAAGAAAAAAACACACACCTGATTACAAATTTTTGTTTTTTAAATACCGTATTTTCCGGCGTATGAGACGACTGGGCGTATAAGACGACAACCAACTTTTCCAGTTAAAATATTGAGTTTGTGATATACTCGCCCTATAAGACTACCCCTCTTCCAATGCACACTAAATAAAAATTTATAAAAAACATCAGACAGCAGTGACATCTGAGAGGCAGAGAAGGAGGTACAGTAATACTGGTAGCATACAAGATCGGGCCAGAAGGGTGATATATTTCTGGTATGTTTTTCTGGGCACAGCACAACTGTACCGTATCTTTTTTAACATAGCCCGGAGGTCTGCAGCTTGTGCTGCCCTTCATATGGTTGCCGCATACATCGGGGATGCGGCGTTTTTTTAGGTCCACTATATGCGTAGTTGTTAGAGATGAGCGAACTTTTCAAAAGTTTGTTCCGACCGGACTTTCGGATTTTTTTGGAAAGTTCGGTTTGACCGAATTTTGGATTTTCTTTGGATTTCATAGTTTAAAGCATCTACATGATACGGGGTAGTGTATTTGGTTGAATTTAGGGCTCTACATGCCAGTAACATCATTATCTTTTCGATATCTCAAAGTCCATTTTTTTTTTTTTTTAGACTTCAATATTCACTATTACATGGTCTATGCAGGAAATTCACCATTACAGGGTCTATGCAGGAAAAAGGTCACAAATGCAGTGAAGGAGCAGCAGTAGTCATTGGAGGCCAGTGGAGGTCAAGCAATAGTCATTTGAGGCCAGTACCGGAGCAGCAGTAGTCAACATGGAGGCCAGGCATCAGCAACAGTAGTCAACATGGAGGCCAGGCAGGAGCAGCAGTAGCCAACATAGAGGATAGGCATCAGTAACAGTAGTCAACATGTAGGCCAAGCAGGAGCAGCAGTAGCCAACATGGAGGCCAGGCAGGAGCAGCAGTAGCCAACATGGAGGCCAGGCAGGAGCAGCAATAGTCAACATGGAGGCCAGGCAGGAGCAGCAGTAGCCAACACTGAGGCCAGTACAGATGCAGCAGTAGTCAACATGGAGGCAAGGGCAGGCACACCAGTAGTCAACCTGGATGTCAGTTAAGGCCCAGCAGTAGCCAACAAGGAGGCAACGGCAGGCACAGCAGTAGTCAACATGGATGCCAGTTAAGGCCCAGCAGTAGCCAACATGGAGCCAAGGGCAAGATCAACAGTAGTCAACATGGAGGCCAGGCAGGAGCAACAGTAGCCAACATGGAGGCCAGGAAGGAACAACAGTAGCCAACATGGAGGCCAGGCAGGAGCAGCAGTAGTCAACATGGAGGCAAGGGCAGGAACAACAGTAGCACCTGCACCAGGTATTTTTGTCTGTCAGGATAAGACGGATGTGATATATACACTATCAGAAGGGTCCAAGTATAGAAATTTTCTATATATATATAGCACTTTTTTAAAGACTTTTATGCTATACACCTGCACCAGGTATTTTTGTCTGTCAGGATAAGACAGATGTGATATACACACATCAGAAGTATAGGACTTGTATATCTGTAGAGCACATTTTTGTTCCGTGCACCCTTTGCTGTCCTATGCCTAATCTATCTATCTTTCGCCCTCTCTATATTTCTCTCTCAATCACTAGATGTTTCTCCTCTCTGCTTTCCTTATTTTTCCTTTCCTACAATATCTTCTCAGTAGTCTGTAGTACACAACAGCAGCAGCAGCAGCACCAGCAGCGTTTTGATAATCACAAGCTGTGTGCACTGCAGCCAGTAACAACCTCCTTCCTCTCTCTGTGCAGACTGCGTGGTGCGGTCATGTGACCGCTCCTCTTCAAGCAATACCGATGTCACACAGGGGGTGGGCTAGTGCAAGATCCCTGCTGATTGGATGTGTTTCGGGCATCATGGGAAATCGCTTTTCCCGCCCGGAGCACTTCCTGCTTTCTAGAATGGCGGCTGCCATTTTAGAAAGCAAGAAAAAAAAATTGGAGCAGATTTCCAAAAATCCAAATCCGATCGGACTCGGATTTTTGGCTGAACCGGTTCGCTCATCTCTAGTAGTTGTGTAATTTTTACACTCACCCCACAGCTGCAATAGCGTGTTCTAGGTAGCCTGCAGCTACTCTAGTTATATACTGTACTTCTTATATATATAGGTTCACTGGCTAGTAAACAAAACAAATACAGTAGTATCATAAGCAGCTGTAAGAGGTAGTAGAGTAGGCTTTTAAATCATGTTTCCAACACCTATATAATACTGTGTGTCCCAAATGATGATTACAGTCACTGAAAATTCCAATTTAATCATTGTGATCTTTTTTTTGCAATCCACATACATATTATTCTCCTAGGAATATAGGTGTTTTTATTTTTAAATCATGTTTGTTTAAAAAGGTTATGTTTTAATTTTCATAAAGTGAAAATCAGGGTTAAGTGGGTCATCTGGCCTTGCGTGCCTATCTTAATAGAAAATCTGCTCACCAGTGAAGTAAACTTCAAAAGTTTCCATCTAGAGAGAGACATATTTAACATTGACACAACACTTAATTTCATTAAAATTAATCTATCAGACCCAAAACATTAGAAGACGTTTATTATATCTACTGTTTGTAGCTAAAGTGCACTGAATTTACCTTGTTACAAACAAATATATATATTTTTTTTACAGAAAAGAACAGGAGTTAAACTTTTCAAGATGATTTTGTGATAATATCAGTAACTAAACTGCTGAAAAAGTTTATAGAAAAAAATAAGTGTAACAATGAAAGCTAAGCTATGTCAGTCTTGTCAACAAATGATGTTGCCCTTCCTTGAAAACCTGTGGGTCAAACATTTTGAAATCACATCTTATGTTTCAGCAGCAACACAACATTCATAATTTAAAAACAATCTGTTTCCTCCTGTCCTACAAAGCACACAAATCAATATGTTTGAAGAACAACTTAGTGTGCACTGAAATGGAACAACATTAGAATCTTCCCAGGCAGTTGTACTACCCAACTGTACCAACTTTTGAAATTCCTTTTTTTTTTCTATTGTTAAGACTAAAAAGTGTTATACAAAGTATTCACTTAATTCCAATACAGTTTTACAACAGTTAGAAGAACCTTACTTTTTTAATAACTAATGTTTCTTTGTTATTGTTCCTATTTATTAAAGAAGTCCTTCCCATAATAAGTGTATATTGGGGATTTGTATAACTTTTTTGGGGGCAATACAATACTTTGTTTTCGCCGGACTTCTCCTTTAACTAACACTAAGTTTGTTTTTTAATTCATGTAACACTTGGGCACTAAACAGACAAATACATGGTTTAGCATCAGTGACTACTACAGAGAATAACAACTCATAATTAAGGACTACAGTTAATAAACTAGATTTGCATTTCCAGGGAAATACATAGTGCTTCCTTTTAAGAGAAACTTTAACCCTGGGTCCCGTCCCTTTAGGAGCAACTTGGGTCCCATCCCTTTAAGAGCGACTTGGGTCCCATCCCTTTAAGAATGACTTGGGTCCCGTCCCTTTAAGAATGACTTGGGTCCCATTCCTTTTAGAGCGACATGGGTTCCGTCCCTTTAAGGGCGACATGGGTCCCGTCCCTTTAAGAGCAACTTGGGTCTTATCCCTTTAAGAGCAACTTGGGTCAGGTCCCTTTGAGAGCAACTTGGGTCCCGTCACTTTAAGAGCAACTTGGGTCGTGTCCCTTTAAGAGAAACTTGGGTCGTGTCCCTTTAAGAGCAACTTGGGTCCTGTCCCTTTAAGAGCAACTTTGGTCGCATCCCTTTAAGAGCGACCTTGGTCCCGTCTTTTTAAGAGCGACCTTGGTGCCGTCCTTTTAAGAGCGACTTGGGTCCCGTTAAGAGTGACCTGAGTCCCTTTAAAGGCTCTTAAAGGGACCCATTTTGCTCTTAAAGGGACCCAGATTGCTCTTAAAGGGACACAGGTTGCTCTTAAAAGGGACCCACGTCGCACTTAAAGGAACCCGTGTCGCTCTTAAAGGGACCCACGTCGCTCTTAAAGGGACCGAGGTCGCTCTTAAAGGGACCCATTTTGCTCTTAAAGGGACCCAGATTGCTCTTAAAGGGACACAGGTTGCTCTTAAAAGGGACCCACACCGCTCTTAAAGGAACCTGCGTCGCTCTTAAAGGGACCCACGTCGCTCTTAAAGGGACCCAGGTCGCTCTTAAAGGGATCCAGGTCGCTCTTAAAGGGACCCACGTCGCTCTTAAAGGGACCCAGGTTGCTTTTAACGGGACCAAGGTCGCTCTTAGAGAAACTCAGGTTGCTCTTAAAGGGACCCAGGTCGCTCTTAAAGGGACCCAGGTCGCTCTTAAAGGGACCCAGGTTGCTCTTAAAGGGACCCAGGTCGCTCTTAAAGGGACCCGAGTCGTTCTTAAAGGACCCAGGTCGCTCTTAAAGGGACCCAGGTCACTCTTAAAGGGACCCAGGTCGATCTTAAAGGGACCCTGGTCACTCTTTAAGGGACCCTGGTCGCTCTTTAAGGGACCCTGGTCGCTCTTAAAAGGGACCCACGTCGCTCTTAAAAAGGACCCACATTGCTCTTAAAAGGGACCCACGTCGCTCTTAAAGGAACCCAGGTTGCTCTTAAAGGGACAGAGGTCACTCTTAAAGGGACCCTGGTCGCTCTTAAAGGGATCCAAGTCTTTAATAAAGGGATCCAGGTCGCTCTTTAAGAGTGACCCGAGTCCCTTTAAAAGCGACCCGGGTCCCTTTAAGAGTGACTCGGGTCCCTCTAAGAGCGAAATGAGACCCTTTAACCCCTTAAGGTCCAAGCCAATTTTCGTTTTTGCGCTTTTGCTTTTTCCATTTTATGTCCATAAAAGTCCATAGCGCTTGCATTTTTTCACCTAGAGACTTATATGAGTGCTTATTTTTTGCGAAACCAATTGTACTTTGCAATTACAGGCATAATTTTTCCATAAAATATGTTGTGAAACCGGAAAAAAATCATTTGCGCTGTCAAATTGAAAAAAAAAAACGAATTTGTTTTGATTTCGGGGAGTTTTGCATTTACGCCGTTCGTCCCATGGTAAAACTGACTTGTTATGCATGTTCCTTAAGTCGTTACGATTACTATGATATATAACATGTATAACTTATATTGTATCGGTTGGCCTGTAAAAAATTCAAACCATTGTTAACAAATATATGTCACTTAAAATCGCTCCATTCCCAGGCTTATAGCGCTTTTATCCTTTGGTCTATGGGGCTGTGTGAGGTGTCAGTTTTTGCGCCATGATGCGTTCTTTCTACCGGTACCTTGATTGCGCATATACGACTTTTTGATCGCTTTTTATTACATTTTTTCGGGATTTGATGCGACCAAAAATGTGCAATTTTGCACTTTGGGATTTTTTTGCGCTTACGCCGTTTACCGTGCGAGATCAGGAATGTGATTAATTAATAGTTCGGGCGATTACGCGCGCGGCGATACTAAATGTTTATTTATTTATTAATTTATATTTATAAAATGGGAAAAGGGGGGTGATTTGGACTTTTATTAGGGGAGGGGATTTTTTATTAATAAAAACACTTTTTTACTTTTTTTTTTTTACATGAACTAGAAGCCCCCCTGGGGGGCTTGTATATACATAGCACTGATCTCTCATAGAGATCAATGCTGTGTATATACACAGCAAAGATCCATGAGATCGGTCATAGATTGCTATGGCCTGCTGCAGGCCATAGCAATCTACTGCCGAGCCGGGATCAGCGTCATTCCGACGCTGAGGCCCGGAACGGCCAGAAGAACGGATCTCCCCCCCCCGCGATCGCATCGTGGGGGGGGAGATCCGACCCACTAGACACCAGGGATGTTGTGCATAAAGCACTTCAATGCAGCTGTCAGGTTTGACAGCTGCATTAAAGTGCTTAATTAGCCGGCGCGGCAACGGGACCCACGCTGGCTAACAGAGGCACTGCCCGGCTGCACGTGTCAGCCGGGATCAGCGCCGTTCAGAGCGGGGTCCCGGCGGGACCCCGCTCTGAACACCCCCCGCGGCGCCATGACGTATCAGATACGTCATGGGTCGCTAAGGGGTTAAGAGCGACTTGGGTCCCGTCCCTTTAAGAGCGACATGGCTCCCTTTAAGAGTGGCATGGGTCCCTTTAAGAGCGACTTAGGTCCCGTCCCTTTAAGAGCGACCTGGGTCCCTTTAAGAGCGACATGGGTCTCTTTAAGAGCAACTTGGCTCCCGTGCCTTTAAGAGCGACCTGGGTCCCTTTAAGAGCGATATGGGTCCCGTCCCTTTAAGAGCGACATAGGTCCCTTTAAGAGTGACTTGGGTCCCGTCCCTTTAAGAGCGACCTGTGTCCCTCTAAGAGTTAAATGAGTCCCTTTAAGAGTGACTTCGGTCCCGTACCTTTAAGAGCAACCTTGGTCCCTTTAAGAGCGACATGGGTCCCTTTAAGTGCGACTTGGGTCCCATCCCTTTAAGAGCGACTTGGGTCCCTTTAAGAGCACCTCTGCTACTTAAAATGGTAAAGATCATTGCTCGGTTACCATGACAATCTTACTCATGTCAGTGAGACAAAATCGTTAAGGACCTTCCTTCTTTAACATCTTCTATTGGCCAATAGTGGACATGTGACTGTATGGATGGTGTGATACATTGCCTGACAAGACCTTAGAATTCCTATTGGCTGCTATATTTCAGCTATTTGCATATGTGCTGTGATTGGCTGTTAGCGTTTAGAGTGTGGCCATTATTTCCAATGGGCCATTATTTTGGGGAAATTAGGGGTCTTTAAACGTAAATTTCTTAAAAATGATAATTCCAATCTAAACGAAAAATAGATAGCAAGCACACCTGTCACTGCCGAGGGCTTCGAAACTCAGTTTGAACAGAGTCTGTGCGCAAAGCGATTTGGGCTGTATTATGCGCAGAAAAATGGTTGGAAGAAGAAGAAACGGAAACGGAAGAAGAATACGGATTACAATATAGTGCTTTTTCAAGCACTATAATAAAATTATAACTCCCCTACCTTTTTACTAAATATTACCAGTTGTGTAGCTAATCTAGGCCATTCTTTGGCACCACCCTTGGTAAAAAAAAAAAAGATGATGAAAATAAATAATTGCATGAAGTGTTTAACTCCTTTGACAAAGGTGCTCTGTATGCTGAGTACTCCGTGAAACAGACTTGTTTTTCAGTACCTCGTACACATGCTTGATAAGACATATATCTTGACTATTTGGTGGCAAAGTCATTACCTTCAACCACTTTTTGTTATGGTTTTAAAATTATTTCTGAATGATTTTTGAAGCGTTGGAAGGGCACAAAATCCTGCTACTAGCGTAACGGAATTCTACTGCCCTTAGGGGTTACCTTGGTCTGCAACAGTATTTTGGTAGGGGGGAAATGTCAAAGTGTCGTCAAGATCCAAAGTTTTATGGCAAAATATTGCCTTTCCCAGCTTTACTTCTCTTTCTTCCCAGAGTGCAACCTAATCTAATTTATTTATCAAGGTAAGTGACACATATGAAACAAGTCATCCGCATTTATTGAAACAGGCCCCTTTTTAAAGGGGTTGGCCACCTTATAGTAAAATAGTTCAGTGTACAGTATTAGTAACTGTACTCACTGTATATACTGACAGCAGCTCCCTGTGTACCTCATAGAGCTAATATCAGACTCCCCTCCTCCAGGCTGTGCTGTCCTGCTCTGTGGTGTTTTGGTCCATAAGATTGCTGACATGTGACCATGCCACGCCCCCCAGTGTCCACCACTGAGCCTGTATATGTCTATGGAGGACCCAGGGGACAGGGCATGGTCACATGCTCCTCCATGTCGGCAATTTTATGGACTGAAACAAAACAGAGCAGGGCAGCCCAGCCTGGATGAGGGGAGTCTGATTTTAGCTCTATGAGGTACACAGGGAGCTGCTGTCAGTATATATATTGAGCACACTTACTAATACTTTGTACTGACCTATTTTACTATAAAGTGGCCAACCCCTTTAACTGCTCCATTTTCTGGTTCTAAAGCTCATGTACTAAATGAGGGGTCTTTCTTTGGCAGACTGGGGTCTGATCAGTCTACTTCTATACAGCCTTATGTGCAGCAAGCTGCAATTCTATGTTCCTATATACAGTAGCAAAGCCAGCATAAACATTTTCAGTAATTTGTGCTATGGTAGAGCTTCAATGGGATTGGAGAATCTGACTTGCCTTTACTCTCCATTCACATTAGGGCCCTATTAAACAGAGCAATAATTGGCCAAATCAGGCTGATTTGGCGATTATCACTCCATGTAATAGAGATAATGATCAGCTAATAACAACAATCATAGCCTGATCTAATTTTTTGTTCCTGATTTAAAAAGTCAGCTTTTGACCACACATCACTATGTGTAACACCACTGCATGGTCAACGGCGGAGGATTGGGGGAAAAAAAAAGTAAACTGGCATACATTTTCTCTCCATACTCCCTGTGTTCTTTTACCCTCTGCTCGCTTCCTAGAGTTGCCGCCGCAGCTTCAGGACAGATCTCTGAACTGACAGGATGCTCAGCCAATCACTGGCCATGTCGTTCCCAGCCAGAACACCGTTCTGGTGTTCTGGCTGGTAATGTAATGTATGCTAGTTTAGGGAATTGCTAAATGATGAAGCTGTATAATAGATTCTAGCAGATCGGCACCAGTTTACATTATTGATCATCATCGGTCCATTTATAGGGCCCCTAGTGAGCCTTAGATGCCCATAACTCTGGTGTTGTTTAATTGGTTGTCTTTCCTTTGAATAGTTTTGGTAGGTACTACTTACTGTATACCAGAAACACCCTACAAGACCTTGATATAACCCTTTGTCAAGTGTCTAGCTATCACAATTTGTGCCATGTCAGAGTCACTCAGAGCCTTTCACTAGCTAATTTTTAATGCTTCCAATTCACCAAGTTCAAGAACTTTGTGTAGTGAGCAATGTTACTTTTGACATAAAGCCATTCCCTTACTGAATCAATATTGGTGTGGACACCCAATGAGTGGCATGAAAAGGTAGGTTTTTGATAGCATGTTGTGATTCTGTGTTGACTGGATGTCAATATAAATTAGAATTCCTTATAAAACTAAAGGGAAAGGTTAAAAAAATACATCAGTATGGACATTGGATATTTTACTTTAAAAATCATATGAAATAAATAAAAACTGACAAAAAAACATACTTATCAGGAATAATCTAAGATTTTATCTTTCAAATGTTCAAAGGCAGACTTTCCATCACCTTTGACTTTGACAAGTAATACAAGCAATAACATGATCCTAAGAGATATAACATTATTTTTTAACTTTTCAAAATTAGATTGGTATAGTTGTTGTTCTAGAAACTGTTTTATCTCTTATTGCCATAGCACAATGCGTAATGAACAATATAGGATTTCACCGTCTTGTGTGCTTCAAGGCTACACAATGTCAAAGAAAACATTTGCTGTTGAAAAATACTTAATGATAACTGTTCTGCCATTGAGTATTTTCCATTCCTTACTGTAAGTCTTTAAATTAACACATATCAAACATCAATAAGACATTAAAACACAATCAGTATTCGGAATGTAATAATATAATGCAAATTATGGTAGGTGCAGCAATACTAAATTTAATAACAGTTTATATAGTCCTCTGGATCCTGGGAATCTGTGGAAATAAAGAAAGGCAAAAAACTGTAAAAATGTAAGCAAACAAATATACTAAACAGGGTTTCCTGAACAAAACACCAGTGGTGCATGATTTCCATTCATAAGAATTGCGTGACATAATCTAGCACACCTTATGCTTTTGCCTAGGAAAACCTACCAGAAGCAGATACAGTAATCAGAATGTTCAACAGATCCTTCACTTCAATGGCTAACCAGCCTTCTCCTAAATTACCTCCACCAGTTTCAACACTTCAGACACATATGCAGTGGTGAAAAGTGTTGTGCTAGGATTTAGACTTAGACCACTTAGACCAAATAAAGAAGCTGTACTCACTTTTGAAGTGTTCAACAATTGTGTCACAGTTTTTTTTAATAGCCTAACACAGCATACAGACAGATTCAAAGCTGATGGATAATATCCATGGTACCCAAGATTGTTGCTCTGCTGCAGATGTATCAGAAGACACACTTTTCACATGAGGAAGGAGGTGTGTCCTCTAAAACTTCCATGGTAGAGCAATGTGCTTGGGTGCCATGGACATTATACATTAGACCCAAGCACATCTGTGCACTGTGTTGGGCTATTTATAAACCACAACACAATTGTTGAAAGCTTCAAAAGTTAGTACAGCTTTTTTATTTGAAGTTAAATTATTAAAGTCTAAATCACAGCACTATTCCCCACTCTATATGTGGGTTAAAAAAGATACAGTAAGCCAGTGATGTATAAAAGAGTGCCTGTCCCATGCAATTTACTGACAGTATGCCATCCCAGGGGATTCCTTTCAGATTTTGGAAAAAATAGAAGACAAAACGACTCTACATGGAAGAAAAACCTAAGAACAGACTGCAACAGAAAACTTCCAGGAGGAGAAGAAATAATTCATAAGCAAAAATAGGAACTACTGAGGGTACAATTTCCCCCTCTCATTTCTAAAGAGCGTCTGTAAGCTCATATGAGATGACCTACAGACCTACCTACAGTGTGAATCAGGCATACCAGTGTCACACTGTTTGCTCCAGAAACATTTGTAAAATCATCACAAAACTATATTTAGTGGATTCAAGTGTCCAGGAGGAAGGGCTGAGCTGCTCTAGAGTCACAACTTTAATTTTACCTACAAAATCTATAGCCCATATTGTGAATATGGGCTGACAGACTTAAAAAAAATTCAGATGGCACATTTTATATAAACCATAACATATTAAATTATGTTTTTAACTCTAACAATTACTTAAACTTCTAAAATTTACATTTGCTATCATCTGCATTTGGGGGTCCCAGACCCCCAATGTATCTGTTAAAACCAACTTACAGTACCACTGATCTCTTAAGTGCCTATAAACTTGGTTTAACCTGTTTATGATCATGTTCCGTACATGTATGGCATACCATCCTGGGCATTAACCCTGCACCAATGTAAATCTAGGACACTGGTTTAAAGCTTCTGTTGTTACAACCTACTGTAGATGCAGATCAGATACCTAGCTGGCAAAGGCAAATATGGACCATTAAGAGAAGGGTTTGTAACCAATCAGGTCTGTCATTGACTCATGTCACAACAAGAGAATGTTTTTCTCTATTAAAGGGGCTTCTACTGACGCCCCAGTCACACAGGAAAATTGCTAAATATATTTGGCCTGAGAGATTCTGTGTATCAAAATGACCTAAACAACTAATGGAACCCATTTTAATAGTTTTCTACCTTGTATAGATTGTAGTAGTAGATTTTAGTTTCACTTTGTACATTGAAAGCGCTATCAATTAGAAAATAAGATTTATATGTTTTAACAGTTGGTATTTTTTTTTACACAGTACCCCTAATAAAACCACATTTTTTTTTAATAAATCAATGTTAAGCTTTATAATACTAAAAAAGTCACAAAAAGTTAAAGCCGTTTAACTATCACACATGCAAGGTGCTAAAAAGGTGTCAGACCATTTAGAACCAACTTTAGGATTGACTCAGCGGAGGGTCCGGATATTAAACCTGAAACATGAACAATTAAACACAGAGACTATTGTGAGCCCTGCTCCGACTACTGTTTATTGTAGAATTGATAATATTAATTTAATTCACAGATGTATGCTGTAGATAATTAATTTTAAGTTAAACAAATTGTGTTAGGGGGCAGTAAAAAAAGTGAACACAGATGTGTTATTGGGTTTATATATTACCCAGAAGAAATCATGTCTAGATCTGACCACTTTATGTTAATAAAAAGCTTTGAGTGAATAAAAGTACTGCCAGATTTCATGACTCCTTTATGTGATTGCCCCATAAAAAAGTTTCCCGTTCCATTAATCACAGTTCTTAAGTATTCATTTATTTTATTGCTTTAACTAAACCAGGCTATTCTTTTGCTCCCATCCAATGCTGAAAATCACGTCCTTTCTTTTCACTGCTCTTTTCTTGAGCACATTAGTCATTATCGACTGCTTACTTACAGAATACAAAATTCCTTCTTAAATAAAGAAATCTGGGAAGACTTGGCCTTCACTAGTTAAATTAGGTAATGGAGTGCAGCAGCTCATGCTTTCCGATTTTTCTTCCTCCATATATCAGCATTTAATTAGCATTTCAGATTCCATTAAATATAAGTAACTGTCATAGTAGGCGGGAAGATTCATTATTATCTCTATGACATTGAACAGCAAGGAAACTAGAGCAGACACCTATTATCACTGGGGTAGTCTGAGTAATTACTAGGAGCACTGTTTCTTTAGAAGTTAGTGAACTGACTGCGATTCCTAGCAGTGCCATAGCTCATACAAAATTAAATCTGACTCATTGTTCTGTGTCATATACAGCAGTAATGTTTCTCAGGCTCAGTAACCTCTGGCAAGAAGGGTGAACTTTCCCCATTAAAAATAGAGGCACATTAAACATTGTAGCTAGGTATAATAAGTCAGTTACATATTTTGATTTTTAAACTAATATCAGGATACAGTCAGCACTTTTTGAACCTTTTTGTAATCTTTTTTTTTATTAGTGGTGGAAAAAAAATCTACGCAGTCGATATATTCTCTCTTAGCCACTTAGTTCTCTTTATGATCTGCTCATTACTTTGAATATTTAACATAGTTAAAGGTAAAATATATATTTATTGACCGTATCACAGAACAGGAATATTTTAAGTAGAATAGCCAATAACTATAATGTATACACCAATCTATCATTACAATAAAACCAATGACAGGTGAATTGAATGACAGTCATAATTTTATTACAATGGCCCCTTTTAAAGGCAGGGATATGTTAAGCAGCAGTTTAACACTCAGTTCTTAAAAAAAAAAAATTTGGAAGCAGGGAAAGTGGGCAGGAGTAAAGATCTGAGGGACTTTGACAAGGGCCGTATTGTAGTAGACAACTGGGTAATAATATCTCCAAATAAGCAAGTCTCCTGTGATGTTGCTAGTATCTTGTGGTTGGTACTGACCAAACATGCAACTTTTTGTGAGCAGTAGTAACAGGTACTAATAAATGGAAGGTACTTGAACAGTTTGTCTGCTTGTGTTTGACTTTTTTTTAGTCATTGGTGGATACTGTAGTTGAAAATCTGTTCATGTTAAATGACAGATCTGCATCCAATCAATGAAATTGTGTTCTTCTTTAATATTCTACATGGAAAAGTCATAAGACATAAAGATGCCACAGGAGGACTCCTGGGAGAGCGTGTAAGGTAAGTATGGATTGTTTATTATTTTTTCTGCTAAAATAAATGTCCAGAGTATACCTTCAATAAGTCTAGACTTTTCTCCATCAGCCATTCCACACCCCCAACTATATATGTTTATAAATTTATACTGCTAAGATCTATACAGTTAATTTTAATCTCATATAAACAAATGCCCAGTTATTGTTTGACAATGATATTACTGACAAATCCAAGTTGGTCTCATAAATCCAATCCGGTAACATTATTTTTAATCATGTACACCCTCTTGTATGTGGCCCCTGAAAACCTCATGAAAAACCTCATGAAATGTCTATTACTTTCAAGAACCAGTTGAGTCCTTTTTTGAACACAAGCAGAAGTTATAGTTTAGTTTTAACAGTTAAATAAAAATTCTCCAACATGCAATTTAATATTGTGTTTCCATTTTATATGCACATATGGGTAAGTTTTATAATTGGACATTTAGCATATATCCCTACATTATTTCCACAATCTGTGCGGGAATTTGTAGTCTCAGTATGTTAACATACAATTGTCTTGAGAAACGACCCTGGTGACTCTGAAATATTTATCCTACATGTAATCAATAAATCTTGTTTTCACTGCATGAAACCTTTTGAGTACCAATCTGTTCACCCATTTCAGAAAATACTTGTTCACATTTAAGACAGGTGTTGTTTTTATTAAAATACATCAATATTCCATTTTCTCCAGATGTCTACAATGTATTCAGTTTACAAAATCCACACTTTTTGTGAGAAACACATGGCACTAGTAGATGGTGGAATAAAATTACTATAGGTCCAGTGCACTTCAGATATCACAATAATTATTTTGTTCATGAAATTTTGTTTTAGGACCCCTGAACACACACTTATTACACTGAAAATGCTGTTCACAAGAGCTTAGCTTACAATCTGTTAAGAAAAAGTCAAGAAATGCTTTTATCGTACAGGGGTCCAACTACTTTTATTAATATGGGTTAGTACACATAAAGTGAAAGAGCTAGTCGCACAGCCAGTAGCTGTGTATGCACAGATATCAAGTGCCTTAGTGAGCAAGGAGTGTAGGGGATACTGACTAAAGAAGGGATTAAGAATAATCTAGAAGAGGTTAAAAAAAAAGTTAGGGTCCTTTTACATGGCTTAATATGGGGTTATGGAAGATCGGTGCTCAATTGCACATTTTTAGCACTTGTGAATTTGTCGCCTGAAAAATGAACTCCCACAACTTTTTTTTTTTAAACAGGGCAACCAGCACAGTGACTATCATAGGATAGACAAAAACTCAAAGCCAAGACCCAGTTAAAAATGTGAAACCCAATAGGACAGCCAGAAGATATGCAGAATTTTTTACACAGATGTATGATACAAGATTCAAATAAATGGATGAAACTGATGGCGGAAACAGATGATATGCTACTAATGTTAAAGGGGTTGTCCTACTAAGAATACTGAGTCTAGACTGATACACTATGTAAAATTCAATTTATTTAAATTGTACAAGCACTTCTGAAACCATACTGTTTCAGAGATATGGACTTACGTATCCCTCATGTGCCTGCATAGTTTGAAAATCTGCTGTCCCTGTTTACAAAACAACTGGGCATGCTCAGTTCAATTACAATCTCCAGCAAGTAATGGCATTTGGTTGCCACTTAGCCTGCAAGCATTAGGGATTGTGGGTAAGTGTTTACGCTGATGCATGGCAACAGCATAACCACTGTGCCACGTTCTTGAATTAACTCTTAAATGCAAATGTTGTAGAAGACCATATTACATGTCAACAGCTAATAAGATAATGCCAATATGCTGATAACATAAAGTTAGATACATAATCACAATCTAAGAGAATTATGATTGACCTAAAGGAGATCAACTAAAACACGACATAGACACCATTACATGTTTCTCAATGTCAGTGAATCTAGAAACATTGCCCCCAGGGAAAATCTGACATGCAAAAATACTGTTGAGAGTGGGGAGACGTTTCTCAGCATCAGTAAGTGAGCCAGACCATCCTCTGGGATGGAACAACCAAGCCAAGGGGGATCTCCAGTCAAGGAGACCACCTCCCAACAAGCCACAATTAAAAAATGACAAGGCTTGCAAAATACCTCAGCCAGGTATCCATCCACAGAAAGCTGTTTAAGGGTATCCTACTCGGTACTGATGAGGGGCAAATACCCTGAAACAGCTGTCTGTTGATGGATACCTTGCTGAGGTATTCTTGTTTGTATTTATGTTACTCTTTTATTTATCCTTGAAATGTATGAATTAACAGAAAACTACTTGTTACTATTCCTTTTGTAATTTTGACACTGTCATTGTGTACCTATTATTTTGTTACTGCGTCAGGATACGCTGAAAAAATCCTGCTGGTGCTAAGTCTTTCTTTGTTGTGGGCAAAGGACAGAATTCCCAGAAGTGCTGTAGGCTGGATTATAGGTGTATTTCCATGCAGTCAACTATTCTTGCAGGAGTTCCGTACCCTTCTCACATTATAAGAGGACTACCCACCGGCAGATGGACATGCCTTACTGATATGAAGCAAAAAAACATATGTCCAATGGGGTAGATATAAAGTCATGTGGGCCCAGAGGCCTCCCTTACCGCATTTAGATTGCCTGCTTATGCCTGACCTGCTAAAAATTTACTTTAATGCTCAGCAGTATATGAAGGTCTGTGCAGAAGCATTGACAGGAACAGAGGTATCACAAATGTTAGCGGTCAGAGAAAGTCATAAAACAAGAAGCTGCACTGAAAGGAGTAGAGGAAATATTAAATGTGTCTTAACCCATTCCTCTCAATTTGGTATCTGCCCATGCTTTTTACCAACAATAATAAAATATAAATTATAGGTACATGTGTCTGTAGGGGCATAAGTCTGTGTATCTTTATACACTGGGGCCCATAAACCTAATGCCTTTGCATGATTCCTTACGTACTTATACTTTTAAAAGAAGATTTTAGTAACTAGATAATGCATAAGAGAGCATTGGTAAAAAAACAAAAAAAAAAACATTTATGTGTTTTATTTTCAGAGGGCCACTGTGATAATGTACATATTAGGCATTTTTCATTCAAACACAAAAAAAGGACTATATCAGGAAATGTTTCTTAGTCAGAGCCTGATGTGAATAACAAAGGAAAGTTCCCTGTGAAGGGATGAAAGATAAAGAACTTACTGACATAGCCTCAAAATTCATGCTAGGCACTCAGACATTCTAGCCTTTTATTTGGATAGTAACTGATGACAGAAAATGAACTTTTTTTCAAATCTCCTCATTCATGACTCACACAGTCATCAGGGATAAAATTCATGTTAAAAAAATAGGCAATAGTCAAATATGGTAAACAAAAGTGTGCTTTGGTGGTTTAAGTAAAATCTGAAGTGTATATTAACCCCTTAGTGACCGCCGATACGGCTTTCTACGGCGGTCACTAATGGGCCTTATTCTGCTGCCATCAGCTTTTTACGGCGATGGCAGAGAATAAGGCTGCGGGGCCGGGACGGCCCCCACCCCATCCCCCCGGCTACCGGAGGTAGCTGAGGGGTTGGGGCAGTGTGTGAGGTCCGTCCCGGCCCCCCCCCCTTACCGACGATCGCCGCTATTAACGTTATAGCGGCGACCGTCGGTAATGGAGATTACCGGTGCCGCCGCCACCTTTCATCTCCCCCCGCCGTGAATCTACGGCGGGGGGAGATGAAATAAGTATCCCCCAGACCTCAGATCAGCCCCCCCTAGTGCCCCGATAACTAACCCCCCTCCCCCGGCGGCCATCATTTCCAAGATGGCCGCCGCTATCGCTGTGAACCGACTAACGTCGGTTCACAGCGATTAAAAGGTTAAAATGAATGAAAGCCCCATGCTCTCCGCCACCGGAGGTAGCGGAGAGCATGGGGCAGTCATCGGGGACCCCCCTGTGGGGTCCCGGTACAAGCGATCAGCGGTATATACTATATACCGCTGATCGCTTGTGCCATGTGCTCCCGGCACTTTTTATCCCCTGTCACCATGAATGATTGGTGACAGGGGATAAAAAGTGATGTCCCCCCACCCCCCAAGTCGCCCCCCCACCCCCCCTGTCACCCCCGTCCCCCAGTCACCCCCCCCTTCCCCATATACTCACCGGATCGACGGAGCTCCTTCCTCCTCGACGTCCTGGCTGGTTATGAAGTGCGCATGCGCTTCACAACCAGCCAACTCTGAAAATTTAAAGTGACAGAGACCAATTTGGTCTCTGTCACTGAACTATGATTACTGAGATAGAAAATATCACAGTAATCATAGTAATACAGTGAAAATGAATATGTAAAGTACAAAAAGTGACAAACATACAAAAAAATAAAACACACACTTTTTATTATAGTAATAATTGCAGTTTACTCCCAAATTACCCCTAACCCCTCCCCAGATTACCCGTAACCACCGCACGTTGCCCGTAACCACCGCACGTTGCCCGTAACCACCGCATGTTGCCCGTAACCACCGCACGTTGTCCGTAACCACCGCACGTTGCCCGTAACCACCGCACGTTGTCCGTAACCACCGCACGTTGCCCGTAACCACCGCACGTTGCCCGTAACCACCGCAAATTGCCAGTGACCCCCTCCAGATTGCCCGTAACCACCCCAAATTACATGTACCCACCCCAGATTACCTATAAGCACTTCAGTTTATCAGTAACAATCCCAGATTGTCTGTAACCCTTCCAGGTTGCACATAACCCCCCCAGGTTCCCCGTAATCATGCCAGATTACATGTAACCCCCCCAGATTGCACGTAACCACTGCGCGTTGCCTCTGACCACGCCACGATGCCTCTGACCACGCCACGATGCCTCTGACCACGCCACAATGCCTCTGACCACCGCACGTCGCCTCTGACCACCGCACGTCGCCTCTGACCACCGCACGTCGCCTCTGACCACCGCACGTCGCCTCTGACCACCGCACCTTGCCTCTGACCACCGCACCTTGCCTCTGACCACCCCAAATTGCCAATGACCCCCTCCAGATTGCGGTGCCCATGTCAGATTACAGGTACCCACCCCAGATTGCCTATAAGAACTTCAGTTTATCCGTAACCACCCCACATTGCCCGTAACCACCCCACGTTGCCCGTAACCACCCCAGATTGTCAGTAAGCACTGCAGGTTGCGCGTAACCACCCCACGTTGCCCGTATCCACCTCGGATTGTCTGTAAGCACTGCAGGTTGCCCGTAACCAGCCAACGTTGCCTGTAACCACCCCAGATTGTCTGTAAGCATTGCAGGTTGCCCGTAACCACCCCACGTTGCCCGTATCCACCCCAGATTGTCTGTAAGCACTGCAGGTTGCCCGTAACCACCCCACGTTTCCCGTAACCATCCCAGATTGTCTGTAAGCACAGCAGGTTGCCCGTAACCAGCCCACGTTGCCCGTTACCAGCCCACGTTGCCTGTAACCAGCCCACGTTGCCTGTAACCAGCCCACGTTGCCTGTAACCAGCCCACGTTGCCTGTAACCACCCCACGTTGCCTGTAACCACCCCACGTTGCCTGTAACCACCCCACGTTGCCGTAACCACAGCAGGTTGCCCGTGACCACCACACGTTGCCCATAACCACCACACATTGCCCGTAACCACCCCGCGTTGCCTGTAACCACCCCACGTTGCCTGTAACCACAGCAGGTTGCCCGTGACCACCCCATGTTGTCCGTAACCACCCCAGATTACCTGTAACCACCTCAGGTTGCCCATAACCACCCCACATTACCTGTAATCTAATTTTTTTTATCTTATTTTAGTAACTGCGCTATTCTAATAACCATTACTAGCTGCGGTTTTGCTCCTGTAAATCGGCGCTCCTTCCCTTCTGAGCCCTGCTGTGTGCCCATACAGTGGTTTATGCCCACATATGGGGTACCGTTGTACTCAGGAGAACCTGCGTTACAGATTTTGGGGTACGTTTTCTCTCCTGTTCCTCGTCAAATTGAGAAATTTCAAACTAAACCAACATATTATTGGAAAAATTCGAGTTTTTCATTTTTACTGGCCAATTTTGAATACTTTCCTCTAATACCTGTGGGGTAAAAATGCTCACCACACCCCAAGATGAATTCTTTGAGGGGTGCATTTTCCAAAATGGGGTGACTTTTGGGGGGAATCTATTCTGCTGACACTACAGGGGCTCAGCAAACGCACCTGGCGCTCAGAAACTTCTTCAGAAAAATCTGCACTGAAAATGCTAATTGGCGCTCCTTCCCTTCTGAGCCCAGCTGTGTGCCCATGCAGTGGTTTATGCCCACATATGGGGTACCGTTCTACTCAGGAGAACCTGCTTTACATATATTGGGGTGACATTTCTCTCCTGTTCCTCGTGAAATTGAGAAATTTCAAACTAAAGGAACATATTATTGGAAAAATTCGAGTTTTTCATTTTTACTGTCTACTTTTGAATACTTTCCTCAAATACCTGTGGGGTCAAAATGCTCACCACACCCCAAAATAAATTCTATGAGGGGTGCACTTTCCAAAATGGAGTGACTTATGGCGAGATTTTACTCCGCTAGCACTACAGGGGCGCTGCAAACGCACCTGGCGCTCAGAAACTTCTTCAGCAAAATCTGCATTGAAAAAGCTAATTGGCGCTCCTTCCCTTTTGAGCCCTCCTGTGTGCCCATGCAGTGGTTTACGCCCACATATGGGGTACCATTGTACTCAGGAGAACCTGCGTTACAAATTTTGTGGTACTTTTTTCCTCTTGTTCCTCGTGAAATTGAGAAATTTCAAACTAAAAGAACATAATATTGGAAAAATTTGAGTTTTTCATTTTTACTGTCTACTTTTGAATACTTTCCTCTAATACCTGTGGGGTCAAAATGGTCACCACACACCAAGATGAATACTTTGAGGGGTGCACTTTCCAAAATGGAGTGACTTTTGGGGGGGTTCTCTTCTACGGACACTACAGGGGCTCTGCAAACGCACCTGGCGCTCGGAAACTTCTGCAGCAAAATCTGCATTGAAAAAGCTAATTGGCGCTCCTTCCCTTCTGAGCCCTCCTGTGTGCCCATGCAGTGGTTTATGCCCACATATGGGGTACCATTGTACTCAGGAGAACCTGCGTTACAAATTTTGGGGTATTTTTTTCCTCTTGTTCCTCGTGAAATTGAGAAATTTCAAACTAAACGAACATATTATTGGAAGAATTCAAGTTTTTCATTTTTACTGTCTTCTTTTGAATACTTTCCTGTAATACCTGTGGGGTCAAAATGGTCACCACACACCAAGATGAATTCTTTGAGGGGTGTACTTTCCAAAATGGGGTGACTTATGGGGGGTTTTCTCTCTGCTGACACTACAGGGGCACTACAAACGCACCTGGTGCTCAGAAACTTCTTCAGCAAAATCTGCATTGGAAAAGCTAATTGGCGCTCCCTTCCTTCTGAGCCCTGATGTGTGCCCATACAGTGGTTTACGCCCACATATGGGGTACTGTTGTACTCAAGAGAACCTGCATTACAAATTTTGGGGTGCTTTTTGTCTCATATTCCTTTTGAAAATGAAAAACTTTAATCTAAACGTATATATTATTGGAAAATTTAAATTTTCATTTTTTTTACTGCCTAATTGTGAATACTTTCCTCCAGCCCCTGTAGGGTTAAAATGCTCATTATACCCCTAGATTAATTCTTTAAGGTGTGTAGTTTCCAAAATGGGGTCACTTATGGGGGTTTTCAGGATACCAGACTTCTAAATCCATTTAAAAAAAGAACTGGTCCCTAAAAAAATCAGTTTCACGAAAATGTGATAATTTGCTGATAAATTTCTAAGCCCCATAACACCCTAAAAAAGTAAAATATGTTTACCAAATTATGCCAGAATAAAGAAGACATATTGGTAATGTGACTTAGTAACTAATTTATGTGCTACGACTTTCTTTTTTTAGAAGCAGAGAATTTCAAAGTTCATAAAATGCAAATTTTTTAAATTTTTCATGATATTTTGATGTTTTTCACAAAAAACACACAAAGTAGTGACCAAATTTTGCCACTAACATAAAGTGCCATATGTCACGAAAAAACAGTCTCAGAATCGCTAGCATACGTTAAAGCATCACTGAGCTATGAGAGCATAAAGTGAGACAGGTCAGATTTTGAAAAATTAGCCTGGTCATTAAGGCCCAAACTAGCTGCAGCACAAAGGGGTTAAGGAAAACATGTTGTCATCACAGCGAGGAAATCTACATACACTTCGCGTTAAAGGCCAACCCAAGTGTTAAGCGGATTTTCCCATATAATCATGTTGACTCTTACAGGTTTTTGAATATTAAAATATCAAGATTTGCCAGGACTATTGCATAGCAACAATCCAGAAATGTGCTGGGTAATAAGCTTACATCTTCTTAGCCCTGTTTATTCTGTTAGGAACACTGAAGCTCCTCCAGGCCATGTCCTGTTTTCTATAGATGAAATAAGACTATTTCCATGCTGAAGCATTTTCTACTGTTGTATTGAATTGATATTTTATAGCTTCAGTTCAATCAGTAGTGAGGATCACAACGCAGAATATAGAAAGTCTACTGCAGC
Source organism: Dendropsophus ebraccatus (assembly GCF_027789765.1). NCBI lineage: Eukaryota > Metazoa > Chordata > Amphibia > Anura > Hylidae > Dendropsophus > Dendropsophus ebraccatus. Next base: position 63,777,047 of record NC_091460.1, on the reverse strand, counting down.
TGCGTTATACTACAATCACAAATGTATAATCCCTTGAATACTATACATGGCGTAAGCTCTGCCCCCTGCCCTCTCTCCATTGCCACTGTTACAAGATAGTAACAGCGGCAGAGGACAGCAGAGAGGGGGCATACATAGGGGACATCAGCGTATGTTATCATTATGATCCCATAAGCTGATGTCAAAACACGACATGGGCATTGAGGCATCAATGGCCCCAGGTCGTGAAAGGGTTAAGATTTAGGCTAAAAATAGATTTAGAATTATTCTTCACTTTCAATTTATTAGTAGAAAGGGAGAAAGTTGCTAATAAGCAGAATCATTTCCATGTAAGTTGTAAGTAATCAGCCTTTTATCTACTTTATGTTTATTGTTTAAAAACCCTTTATGACATCAACAATGCTTTGGGGCTTTAAAATTAATCAGGAAAAAAAATAAAAAAAAATCTCTATATATATATATATATATATATATATTTTTTTTTTTTTTAACACCTTCAGGACCGGACTAATTTTCATTTTTGCGCTTTCATTTTTCCCTCTTCGTGTTTAAAAGGCCATAGCACTTGCATTTTTTCACGTATAGACCCACATGAATCCTTATTTTTTGTGAAACTTATTGTACTTTGCAATGGCAGACTTAATGTTTGCCTAAAAGCCGTTTGCGCTAGGGTAAAACTGACTTGTTATGCATGTTCCTCAAGTTCTTATGATTACGATATGTAACTTGTGTAACTTGAAATTTTTTTGAGGCTTTTAAAAAAATAAAACCTTTTTTTTTTTTTTTAAATATTGCTCTATTACCATGCTTATAGCGCTTTTTTCCTTTGGTCTATGGGGCTGTGTGAGGTGTCATTTTTTGCACCATGATCTCTACTTTCTATTGGTACCTTGATTGCACATATACAACTTTTTAATCGCTTTTTATTAAAATTTTTCAGGATTTTATGCGAAAGATGCGCAATTTTGCCCTTTGGAAGTTTTTTGCGCTTACACCATTTATTGTTAGAGATCAGAAATGAAATAAATTATTACTTCAGGTGATCATGCATTCGATGATACCAAACATTTATTTATTTATTTTTATTTATAAAATGTGGAAAGGGGGATGATTCAAACTTTTTTTATGGGAGGGGATTTTTTTTTTAATAAAAAAGCAATACAATGCCAAGCCGGGATCAGCGCTATTACAGCGCAGACCCTGGCTGGGTAAAGATGCGGGGATCGCTCCTCCACGATTACATCCAGCCCCCACTAGACACCAGGGATGGGGAAAAGAAGCATTTTAAATGAATGTGTCAACTTTGACAGCTGCATTTAAAAGGCTAATCAGCAGGCACGGTGATCGAACTGTGCTCGCTAATTGCTGCGGTCCTGGGCTGCAGATAGCACCCGTGATCACAGTGGTTCAGAGCGGGGTGGCCGTGCAACCCCTCTCTGAACGCCCCCGCCCGCATAAGGCTATGTGCACACACAGTAAGAGACTGGTCCATTAAAAGATCATCCCGGCCGGTACTGCAGTACCGGCCGGATGATCTTTGCGGCCGCAGTGTTCTGATGCAGGTGCATCCATGCGCTCCCACATCAGAACTCTACACTGCAAGCTGTGGAGCAAGCTTGCCGAAGCCGCTCGCTCCACAGTGTGCGCTGACATGGTTGTCTACGGCTGCTATTCACTGAATAACAGCCACAGAAAACTGACATGTCAGTTGTTTGCGGCACCGCTAGGGAACCCCGCCAGAGCCTATACTATGTGTATACGCTCCATCCGGGATCCCATAGACGGAAAGGTAACTTATATTTTCGTTATAATCAAGGCCGTTATACAAAACTAAAATATACATTGTGTGAACATAGCCTAAGGGTGTACAGTTACGTCCTCATGTGGGAAGGGGTTAAGTGCAGATTTTTATTTATCCTTGTTAGCTAGCAATCCTCTGCTTTCAGTTGTGCAGCTTTACACCAAGCAACAATCAATCACTGTGAGTGGCAGACTCCATTGAGCATATGGCTAAAATTAATCTTGCTATATGTCAGCACTACCATTTATCCAGTACATAGGTATGTAGTACCTTCACCCCTATTAGATCAGTAGCAAACACATGATGTTACGTAAGTATCCCACCCCTTTTCCCAAGCATGTTCTCTTCAATTCACTTTCTTTAACTACCCCCTAATTCTTTAACCCATAGCTGCACCAGGACGTTACTGAACATCCTCGTGCCGCTATGGGAGTTCAGAGGGGGGTCGCGCGGCGACCCCCATCTGAACTGCCGCGATCCCGGGTGCCGCATGTAGCCCGGGATCGCGGCTATTAGCGGGCACGGTCCGATCGCTGTGCCCGCTAATTAAGTACTTAGAAGCAGCTGTCAAAGTTGACAGCTGCTTCTAAATACTTGCTCATCTCCATCCCTGGTGGTCTAGTGGGGGGAATCGCCCGGGGGGGGGGGGGGGTTGGGGCAATCCACGCATCCATCCCGAGCCGGGGTCTGCGCTGTAATGGCGCTGATCCCGGTTTGGGATTCTATTGCTTTTGGCTGCAGCATCCAAAAGCAATAGAACACCGATCTCATGGATTCATGCAGTATAACTATACTGCATGGATCTCTATGAGAGATCAAAGTGCATATACTAGAAGTCCCCCAGGGGGAATAACCCTAACCCCAGGGGGAATAACCCTAACCCCAGGGGGGCTTCTAGTATGTGTGTAAAGTAAAAGAAAAATGTATTTTTAATAACACAAAATCCCCTCCCCTAATAAAAGTCTGAATCACCCCCTTTCCCCATTTTAGAAATAAAAAGAAATAAATAAATAAACAAACATGTTTGGTATCGCCGCGTGCGTAATCGCCCGAACTATTAATTAATCACATTCCTGATCTCACACGGTAAACGGCGTCAGCGCCAAAAAATCCCAAAGTGCAAAATTGCGCATTTTTGGTCACATCAAATCCAGAATAATTGTAATAAAAAGCGATCAAAAAGTCGTATATGCGCAATCAAGGTACCGATAGAAAGATTACATCATGGCACAAAAAATGACACCTCACACAGACCCATAAACCAAAGGATAAAAGCGCTATAAGCCTGGGAATGGAGCGATTTTAAGGAACATATATTTTCTTTAAAAGGTTTGAATTTTTTACAAGCCATCAAATCAAATAAAAGTTATATATGTTATATATCGTTGTAATCGTAACAACTTAAGGAACATACATAACAAGTCAGTTTTACCCTAGGGCGAACGGAGTAAAAACAACCCCCCCCCCCCCCCCCCCCCAAATAAAAAATAAACATTTTTTTTTTTTAATTTCACCACACATATAATTTTTTTAGGCAAAAATTACATTTGCCATAGCAAAGTACAATTAGTTGCACAAAAAATAAGGGCTCATTTGGGTCTCTAGGTGGAAAAACGCAGGCGCTTTGGCTTTATATACACGAGGAGGGAAAAACGAAAACGCAAAAATGAAAACTGGCTGTGTCCCCTAAGGGTTAATATTATAGCAAAGTTAACGTTTAATACAAACATAACAACCTAAATACTCAAGAAGTATATATGAAAAATTACAGTACCCATATCCAATGTGACCATGGCATGCCTATTCACTTTAATGGGCATTCACTTTTATTCTCAGTTGGCAGTCCTTTTAACCCCTTTAAGACCAAGGCTATTTGCACCTAAAAGACCAGGCTCATTTTTCAAATTCTGACCTGTCTCATTTTATGCGCTTATAGCTCAGTGATGCTTTAACGTATGCTAGCGATTCTGAGATTGTTTTTTCGTCACATATGGCACTTTATATTAGTGGCAAAATTTGGTCACTACTTTGTGTGTTTTTTGTGAAAAACATCAAAATATCATGAAAAATTAAAAATAATAGCATTTTATGAACTTTGAAATTCTCTGCTTCTAAAAATTAGTTACTAAGTCACATTACCGATATGTCCTCTTTATTCTGGCTTCATTTCATAAACATATTTTACTTTTTTAGGGTGTTACGGGGCTTAGAAATTTATCAGCAAATTACCACATTTTCGTGAAAGTTTCCAAAACGGATTTTTTCAGGGACCAGTTCTTTTTTTAAGTTGATTTAGGAGGTTTGTATACTGGAAACCCCCATAAGTGACCTCATTTTGGAAACTACACACCTTAAAGAATTAATCTAGGGGTATAATGAGCATTTTAACCCTACAGGGGCTGGAAGAAAGTATTCACTATTAGCCGTAAAAAAAGAAAAATGAAAATTTTCCAATAATATATACGTTTAGATTAAAGTTTCTCATTTTCAAAAGGAACATGAGAGAAAAAGCACCCCGAAATTTGTAACACAGGTTCTCTTGAGTACTACGGTACCCCATATGTGGACGTAGACCACTGTATGGGCACACAGCAGGACTGAGAAGGAAGGGAGCACCAATAAGCTTTTCTATTGCAGATTTTGCTGAAGAAGATTCCGAGCGCCAGGTGCATTTGCAGAGCCCCTGTAGTGTCAGCAGAGAGAAAAAAAAATATAAGTCACCCCAAAAAACATAAGTCACCCCAATTTCACAAGGAACAAGAGAAAAAAAGTATCCCAAAATTTGTAACCCAGGTTCTCCTGAGTAAAAAGGTACCTCATATGTGGGCATAAACCACTGTATGGGCTCACAGCAGGGCTCAGAAGGAAAGGAGCGCCAATTAGCTTTTTCAATGCAGATTTTGCTAAAGAAGTTTCTGAGCACCAGGTGCGTTTGCAGGGTCTCTGTAGTACCATTGGAGTAAAATCTCGCCATAAGTCACCCCATTTTGGAAATTGCACCCCTCAAATAATTCATTTTGGGGTGTGGTGAGCATTTTGACCCCACAGGTATTAGAGGAAAGTATTCAAAAGTAGACAGTAAAAATTAAAAACTCAAATTTTTCCAATAATATGTTGATTTAGTTTGAAATTTCTCAATTTCACGAGGAATAAGAGAAAAAACGTACCCCAAAATTTGTAAAGCAGGTCCTTCTGAGTAAAAAGGTACCTCATATGTGGGCATAAACCACTGCATGGGCACACAGCGGGGCTCAGAAGGAAAGGAGCGCCAATTAGCTTTTTCAATGCAGATTTTGCTGAAGAAGTTTCTGAGCGCCAGGTGCATTTGCAGTGCCCCTGTAGTGCCAGCGGAGTAAAATCTCGCCATAAGTCACCCCATTTTGAAAAGTGCACCCCTCAAAGAATTCATTTTGGGGTGTGGTGAGCATTTTGACCCCACAGGTATTAGAGGAAAGTATTCAAAAGTAGACAGTAAAAATGAAAAACTCGAATTTTTCCAATAATATGTTTCTTTAGTTTGAAATTTCTCAATTTAAAGTATTCAAAATTGGCCAGTAAAAATGAAAAACTTTTTATTATTTTTCCAATAATATGTTGGTTTAGTTTGAAATTTCTAAATTTCACAAGGAACAGGAGAAAAAATGTACTGCAAAATCTGTAACGCAGGTTCTCCTGAGTACAACAGTACCACATATGTGGGCATAAACCACTGTATGGGCACACAGCAGGGCTCAGAAGGGAAGGAGTGCCAATTTGCTGGAGCAAAACTGCAGCTAGTAAAAGTTATTAGAATAGTGCAGTTACTAAAATAAAATAAAAAAATTAGATTACAGGTAATGTGGGGTGGTTACGGGTAATCTGGAGGTGGTTTCGGGCAGTCTAAGGTGGTTCCGGGTAATCTGGAGGTGGTTACGTGCAACCTGGGGTGGTTACGGGTAATCTGGGGTGGTCACGGACAGCCTGTTGTGGTTACGGCAACCTGGGGTGGTTACAGACAACCTAGGGTGGTTAGAGGCAACCTGGGGTGGTTACGGGCAACGTGGGGTGGTTACGGACAATCTGGGGTGGTTACAGACAATCTGGGGTGGTTATGGACAATCTGGTTACGGATAAACTGAAGTGCTTATAGGTAATCTGAGGTGGGTACCTGTAATCTGGCGTGGTTACGGGCAATCTGGAGGGGGTCACTGGCAATTTGGGGTGGTTAGAGGCAAGGTGCGGTGGTCAGTGGCAACGTGCGGTGGTGAGTGGCAAGTTGCGGTGGTCAGTGGTGAGGTGCAGTGGTCAGAGGCAACGTGCGGTGGTCAAAGGCAAGTTGCGGTGATCAGAGGCAAGGTGCGGTGGTCAGAGGCGACGTGCAGTGGTCAGAGGAAACCTGCGGTGGTTGCGTGCAATCTGGGGGGTTACATGTAATCTGGCATGATTACGGGCAACCTTGGGTGGTTATGCGCAACCTGCGGTGGTTACGGGCAACCTGGAGGGGTTACAGACAATCTAGAATTGTTACGGATAGACTGAAGTGCTTATTGGTAATCTGGGGTGGGTACATGTATTTTTGGGTGGTTACAGGCAATCTGGGGTGATTACGGACAATCTGGAGGGATTCACTGGCAACGTGCGGTGATTACGGGCAACGTGCGGTGGTTACGGGCAACGTGCGGTGGTTACGGGCAACGTGCGGTGGTTAGGGGCAACGTGCGGGGGTTACGCAACGTGCAGTGGTTACGGGCAACCTGCGGTGGTTACGGGTAAACTGGGGGGGGGGGGGTAGGGGTAATTTGGGAGTAAACTGCAATTATGACTATAATAAAAAGTGTGTGTTTTATTTTTTTGTATGTTTGTCACTTTTTGTACTTTATACATTCATTTTCACTGTATTACTATGATTACTGTGATATTTTCTATCACAGTAATCATAGGTCAGTGACAGAGACCAAATTGGTCTATGTCACTTTAAATTTTCAGAGTTGGCTGCATCTGGAGCGCATACGCACTTCAGAAACAGCCTGGACGTCGAAGAGGAAGGAGCTCCCAGGATCAGGTGTGTATAAGTATGATGGCCGTCGCGGGGAGGGGGGGTAGTTACTGGGGCATTAAGGGGGCTGATTTGGGGTCTGATTTTACTTATTTCATCTCCCCCCACCGTGGATTCACGGTGGGGGAAGATGAAATGCAGCGGCAGCACTGGCCCATTAGTGACCGCCATATCGGCGGTCACTAAGGGGGTAATGGGGGTCAGCTGCGGGATCACAGCTGATTCTCATTATCTCCGGTGCTGCAGTCAGATGAGAGCGGGATCGCTATCCCTGCAGCGATCCCGCTCTCATCATAAAGCCCTCTGAAGTAAGGAACGTATATATACATTCCTACTGCAAGGGGTATGTGCAATAGGAACGTATATATACATATTACTGATGTGAAGGGTTAAAATGCAGTAAGGTGAGGATATGTCTTTTTTCTCCTATAAACTTTTGTCTTTTTTTCTCTCCCCCTAGAGATCAACGGAATTACTTCTATTTGCCAAAGTAAAAAAAAAAACATTTGCACCAAAAGCCAAAAACACCAGAAAAATAACAAGATTATCTTTGACAGTTTTTCTACATCCTGGGGACACCAGTAGGCTATGTTCCCACAATGTAAAACAAAGACCATTATCAATTATCATGATTAAAAAACGGCCATTACGTGCCCTTATTTTTATGTTGTGGGAACATAGTCGTCAACAGCCATAATTTATTTCAATTGAAATGCGTGACGGGAGCTAGGTGAACGTGTTCCGCCCACCCACGCATGGCGGCGCCACGATTGCCCTCTGAATGTTTGCTCCGTGGAGCGGGGCATGAGAAGCTTTTGCTTACCGACTGCGCTCCAGGCCGGGCTGAACCCTCGGGACGTGGATGCATGAGAGGGGGTCGGCTGGATTTTCACATTGTGGCTTCCTGGGAACAACGAGCCTGACGAGTACAGACCGGGTGCTAGGAGGGTCGGCTGTGGAGTGACACCTGTGTTCCTGCTCTTCGCCCGTTGAACCCCGCACGAGCCGATGGAAGGCTAAGAGCACTGTGAAAGTGGTGAGCCTGAAAGCTGCGTGGGAGAGGTGATAGTTTGTCGTTCTTTGGCCTTGCCGTGGACTGAACACCCTGCTGGAAGGAGTATAGGTAGTGTCCACTGTTGTGTCTGGGCACGGAAGTTTGCCATACTCTCTGGCTAAGTGTGGTGTAGGAGGCTTGGAGGAGATCTGAGAGGCTGCAGCTGGAATTGTTTGCCATTAAGTTTCCCAGATATAAGACAGAGAGGCTGGGCAGAGCGAGCAGTGACTCTACTAGGCCTTTTTCATTGGACTACTTGGCCAGAAGTTTATTTTGTGCTTCTTGATGGTCCTCTAAACCAGTGATTTTCAACCAGTGTGCCGTGGCACACTAGTGTGCCGCGACACATGGTTCGGTGTGCCGCGGGGAAAGTTCCCCAAACTATGGTGCCCCTGTGAAACAGGAGAAAACAATGGGGGAGAGAAACCTGGGGATGGGAGAGAAACAGGGGAGAGAAGCAGGGGGGAGAGAAACATGGGGATGGGGGAGAGAAACAGCGGAGAGAAGCAGGGGGAAGAGAAGTTTGGTGGAGAGAAGTTGGGGGGCAGAGAAGTATGGTGGAGAGAAGCACAGGAGAGAAGCACAAAAGAGAAGCAGGGGGGAGAAAGTATGATGAAGAGAAGCACAGGAGAGAAGCGGGGGGAGAAGTATGGTGGAGGGAAGCACAGGAGAGAAGTAGGGGGGAGAAGTATGGTGGAGAGAAGCACAAGGGGGAGAAGAAAACAGGCCCAGGTTTCACACTGAGTGAGTATAAATACATTTAGAATCTATATTATTAACTATATGTATAATATGTACTGTTTTAGTGTCATTTTGTGCCATTTTGGTTGGTGGTGTGCCCCGGGATTTTTTAAGTATAAAAAGTGTGCCGCGGCTCAAAGAAGGTTGAAAATCACTGCTCTAAACTAACAACTTACTGAGTTCTTTTATGCGCTTATGTTACTAAAGACAGTATTACGCCATTAACCTCATCTGGAACTGACTAACATCTATCATAGCCGCTACTAACTCAAGCTGCTGACCTATGTTAGTTCTTTCATGGTGTCAAGACTGTGTGTTAACAACTGGTATGAACAAGTCTTTCCCGGATTTTGTGTGGAACTAACCTGTTAACTAACTATATGTTTGAGTTGGGAAGGAGCATTATCTATAGTTAAATGCTACTCATTAATGCCCTATCTGATCTACTGGAGCGAATTGGGGGCCATGCGATTGACTGTGTTAAGTGTAACATTATTAATCAGGCATTTTCAGAGACCGAGTGACTGTCCCTTCTTAAACTAACTTTTTGGAGCTCCTTTATTATCTGAATAATTTGCTGGGCTGCTGATGCTTGTGATTTATTAACTAACTCTGAACTCTGGGAAATAGCTGTAAGGGTGGGTTTGGTGTCTGTCTTATTTGTGGTCGGGAAAATGGGACCCAAGAAAGCGGTACTTAGCCCAAATAAGGAGAATCCCAAGGGTCCAGGGAAAATGGATAAATACTTAGCTTCACCGGCCGGGACCAGAAAGGGTGGCGCGAAAGCCGATCAAAGTGTAGTAGTTGAGCTGAGTGCTAGAGATGGCCCCTCTCTATCTGTCATCTTTGAAGCTATAAATGTACTTCCTCGGTAGAGGGGTTATCAGCACGGCTAGAGGGGGTTGGTATCTCTGATCAGGGAAGATCTACCTAAAGTTAGAGATAGATGTACAGAAGCAGAAACATGTATCTCTACCACAGAAGACGAGTTGGCTAAAATGAGGAAGGAGGTCGACGAGTTAGCTTCCAGTAACTTAAAAGAGAAGGTGACCGACATGGAGGACAGGGCCAGGAGGAGAAATTTGTGGTTAGTTGGTTTTCCGTATGGGGTGGAGGGGAAAGATACAGTAAAGTTAATTCAGGAATGGTTGGAAAAGGCTATGGGTACTGAGAAACTGTCTCCGTTTTTTTGTGTTGAGCGGGCACATCGAATTCCCTTTCGTGCCCCTCCTCCTGCAGGGAAACCAAGAGCTGTTATCCTAAAGCTTCTGTCCTCAAGAGATAGGAAACTAATTCTAAGAGCTGCCAGGTCTTGCCTGGGCTCAAGGGTGTCAGCATACCCTGATTATGCGTAGATACCCAGAAGAAGAGGTCCTCTTTTTATGGTGTAAAGAAGAGGCTCCAGGTCAATGGAGTCAGATATTCCTTGTTGTTCCCTGCCAAATTGAGGATAATTCATCAGGATAAGACAATGTTCTTTGGCAATGTGGAGGATGCAACTGATTGGATGGACTTGCAGGTCTTCAAGATATAGATATTGAAGAGACCAATGAGGGTTGAGTTTCTGTTTTGTGTGTTGTTGTTTTTTTTTGGGGGGGGGGAGTGCTGGCGGGTAATGGGTGGTTACGCAAGGTTAGAAACTAGAGATGAGCGAACCTTGAGCATGCTCGAGTCGATCCGACATTCGGCATTTGATTAGCGGTGGCTGCTGAACTTGGATAAAGCCCTAAGGCTGTCTGGAAAACATGGATATAGTCATTGGCTGTATCCATGTTTTACAGACAACCTTAGAGCTTTATCCAAGTTCTGCAGCCCCCGCTAATCAAATACCGAACGTTCGGGCTCGGATCGACTTGAACCCGAACCGGTTCGCTCATCTCTATTAGAGACCCATTAGGCCTGAGTGGGTCACTAGAGGGGGGGTTGGGAGGAGGTGGGTGTTGGTACCGTATGTTTTTTTTTTTTTTGGGGGGGGGGGGGTTGGGGGGGGTCTGGAGGGGTGTCTTCCCTTTTTTTTTTCTTCTCTCTTTCTTCCTTGTTTTTTTTTGGGCTTGTCACTCCTGGAGGCGATGGTTAACGCTTTATGTGTTGCAGGGTGATGGAAACTAAAATGTTGATTTGGAACGTTAGGGGACTGGCGGATCGGGTTAAAAGAATTGCAGTAATTAATTTGGTTAGAAAATGCTCAGTGGGTGTGGTGTGCTTACTAGAAACTCATTTAGAGTCCCAAAGGGTGGAGTAGTTAGACCGCCCTTGGTGGAAATTCAAATACCATTCCTGCCATTCTGTCCATTTAAGGGGGGTGTCCGTGCTGATCACCTCTGGGAGGTGATTTGATAAGAAAATTGACCCGGATGGTAGATTTGTCTTTTTGCATGGGAGACTGCAGGGAATGGTCTGTTTGCTTGCCTTTATTAATAATCCGCCCCCTTTCTCATCCTCTGTGCTTGAGATCCTTTGCGAATACATTAAGACCTGTGGTGTTTGCCCGACACTTGTTGCAGGGGATTTCAACATGGTAATGGGCAAATGTCAGGATGGACTGCGGGTAGAGGAGGGGAATAGACAGGTAGGCCCAACCCAGCTGGCAAAGTTTTCTCGTGAAAGTGGGGTGGCTTGATTTGTGGAGGGAAAGGAACCCTGGAAGGAAAGTCTACTCCTGCTATAATAAAACACATACGACACTATCTAGAATTGATTTGGCACTGGGGTGTGATTATATGAATTAAAAGACAAGTTATATTAAATATTTAGCACGAGGGGTATCGGATCACTCTCCGTTATGTTTAAGTATTAAGGGTGGTGAGAAGAGAGGGAGTAGGGTAGGGAAAATAAATCCTTATTGGTTCACGTTGATTGATAATTTTGATGGGATTAGAAAAGAATGTGATGAGTTTTTTTAGTTTAATTGGGGCATGGCTAGTGATTTAATAGTTTGGGACACGGCTAAGGCATTTATGAGGGGTGTTTTTTTAAGTACATTAATGAGGTTAGGGTAAAATTTAAAAAGGAAGAGAAGGGGTTAAGGGGAAAGGTTCAGTTGTGTGAAGAGGCTTATGTATCTTACCCAGATAGTATTAGGAAGGGGGAAAGGGACACCGCACAAGGTGAATATAGAGGTTATTTGTTAAACAAAGCCAGGAGTAGGCTGGCCTTCTTTGGGTATAAGAGGTTTAGGGAAACTGGAGCTCCAAATACTGCCCTTATGTCGGTTGTAAGAGGTCAAAAGGAGGGGAAAAATATAACTGTAATTAGAACCAGGGGGGTGCTTTAAGCCCTTCTCCCGAGACGATAAAGGGTGAATTTATGGGGTACTATTCCTCGTTTTATAATTTGGAAGCTAACTTTTCAGAGGAAGAGTTGAATGGGTTTTTGGACCAAATTGATTTTCCAAAAATTTCGGGGGAGCAGAGGGAGTGGCTCCGGGACTCCATGAAGGACGCCCTTATTGTATTAATTCCAAAAAAGGACAAGGATCCAGTTCTGGTAGACTCCAATTGGCCCATATCGCTGCTTTTTGTTAAGGTCTTGGCCAATAGATTGAAGAGGGCTATTGGGGAGATAATTCACCCAGATCAGAATGGGTTTATTCCGGGAAGGATGTCCAGGTATAATATTCACCGTTTGTTTGGTATTATTCAGATTTGGTTGGGTGAGGGTTCCCACTCCATCCTGTCATTGGATGCCATTAAGCGTTCCACAGGGTGGAGTGGGAATATCTATGGGTGGTGATGGATAGATTTGGAATAGGGCCAGAGTTCATTAAAATGGTGAAGCTGCTTTATAGTGGTGCGCGTGCATCAGTGTTAGTTGGAGGGGGGAGCACGGAGAAGTTTGATCTTAAAAGAGGCACAAGGCAGGGATGTCCCTTGCCCCCCTTGCTGTTTGCTTTAGTGGTGGAGCCACTGGCAAATGTAATTAGATCTCATCCTCTTATTGAGGGGTTTGGGGCTGGGGGGCAAGGGATGTCATTTCCCTGTATGCAGATGACATCCTGCTTTATCTGGCTCACCCCGAGAAGTCCTTGCCTTGTACTGTTGAGATCTTTCAAGGATTTGAGAGGTTCTCAGGGCTTAAGATTAGCTTGCCCAAGTCTGTTTTCCTCCCCCTGGGGAGATAAAAAGACCCCCCTATGGACAATTTAAGAACTGTTCCAGAAGGGCAGGCTTTTAAATATGTTGGGATATATATCAGTAGCAGTATAGACGACTTCCATGAGTCAAACACGAAACCTATGTTAAAGGAGTTGTAAAAAAGGGCAGTGGTTTGGAATAGGCTTCCTATTGCAAGAGCAGATAGGATTGTGCTGATTAAATCAGTGTGTCTCCCCCTAGTGTTGCATATATTTGGTTCTTCGCCTCTGTGGGTTGACGAGTCAATTTTTTAAGAAAATAATCGGAATCTTTAATTCCCTCAATTGGGGGGTGAAAAAGAACTAGAATTAAACTGTCTATCCTTACTTTGCCACTGAATAAGGGTGGTTTGGGCATACCAGACATCAGATTGTACTTCCTGGCGACTCAGTTGAGCCTTGTAGTTAATTGGAAGAGACTTGTTTATTTTCAGTTTTTGGTGAGCGGGGGGAGGATTTTTTTCAGTTCTTAGAAGCCGGTTCCCCTCAGATAAATATTAAGCGTAGAGACCCGATTGTTTATAAACTATACAAGGTATGGTCGGCATTAAAAAAGAGGGTTGGGATAGCTGGAAAACTGCAGATTGCCCCCATTTGGAAAAATTTTAATTTGATGGATGTTGGGAAAATGGGGATTCTGCCAGGGCTTCATCAGACAGGAATAAACAAGGTAGCAGATGTGTTGAGTGAGGGTCGCCTAAAGGAGTGGGTAGAGGTGAGTACTCTATTTAGCCTTTTAGATAAGTTATGGTGGGATTATGCTAGGTTGAGACACGCTCTGAGTCAGGAGTTGAATAAGATGTATTTGGGAACACCTTCAGATTTATTAAAATCTATATTAGAGGGGAAAATTAATAAAAAGTAAACATCTGTTATATCTGTTATAGGAATTTACTAGGTGGGATGGAGGTTGTTCCCTGGACTAGAATGGTATTGGAAAGGGATTTGGGTCTGAGTGATTCAGAGGTCTGGGAGAGGGTTTATGAAAATATTAATAAGGAATCAAAAGGTTACTCTCATCGCTTGGTCCAGATTAATATCATCCATCGCATTTATTATACCCCTCATTTTTGTTCAGGATTAATAGGAGGGTCTCAGATCAATGCCCAAGGTGTGGCCAAGATGCAGCTGATTTGCTGCACATGTTGTGGAATTGTAGAGAACTTGGGCCATACTGGACAGAAATTTTTAGTTGGATTTCTGAAAAGGTAGGTCCTCGCAGATAGCTATCTTGGGGGATACTCCACTCAACATTATTAATAAAGGGAGGAAATTAGGGATGGTCCGAACCTGCCGAGGTTTGAGTTCGGCTGAACCTGAACGCTCGGCATCGGATTACCGCTGTCTGCCCGCTCCGTGCAGTGGGCGGATACAGCGGGAGGACCGCCTGGAAAACTGGGATACAGCCTATGGCTATGGCTGTATGCCAGTTTTCCAGGCGTTCCTCCCGCTGGATCCGCCCGCTGCACGGAGCGGGCAGACAGCGGTAATCATTGTTCGGGTTCGTACGAACCCCGTCCAAACCAGGTTCGGACCATCCCTAGAGGAAGTGTAAAGCTATTCGTTTATTTTTTTATGAAAGACTCCTGATAGCCAGAAGGTGGTTAGCCGCTACCACCCCCCCCACACACACACACACACCCCTGACAGTAGGAGAAATGAGGGAAAATAACTGTGATGTACAAAAAGATTTTCAGGGAGAGGCGATAATCTGTATTGGTAATTTAGTATAGGATTTTTTTCTCCCCTCTCCAGATAGGTGAGTGTGTTTTTGTTTTTTTTTGGGGGGGGGGGGGATTTTTAGGGTTGAAGGGGGGGGGGGGGATTGGTGGGGATATATTGGGATCAGGATTATGTAATTTTTGCTGGTCTGGTTTTTTAATGTACCCGATGACTGTATTGTACTCTTAGTTCGTGTGTATTAATAGGGTACTGCTCTTTAATTGTGTTTTGTATAATAATTTGTTATAAAATGTAATAAGGGTTTCAAATATTTAAAAAAAAAAAAAAGGCCATTGTTTGGCCTCAGAATGATAGCCATCCTAAAAGACAGCCGTCAAAGACAGCCAAAAAAAGACATGAACATAGCCATATTTATAGCCATGCGTGAACATAGCCTCTTCATGTAATCCGCAACAGAATTTTTTATCTTCAAGTTCTGACATGTGAACAAAACTCTTTTACCATCATTTCTATATGTCAGTAGCTGTGATGGATAGTAGATGGGAGTTGGTATAACAGTATACAATTTCATTGAAAGTCTGTGACACTTTCTGCAAATCCGTACATCGGTGACTTGGTTGTAAAAGGAGAGCTGAGAAAAAATAAAGGGAACCCAAGCACCACTTAGCCCCACCCACAACTGCACAGTATACCCCCCACTCTGTGATGTCATTGCTGCCTAGGCCCCACCCCCTCCTCTCTAAGGTCCCACCCCGAGGGTTCGAGGCCTATGTGCAATGATTTTACTGGGGGGGGGGGGCTAAAGTGGCAATGTGAGCAAAGCTAAGTGATGCTGCAGCCGTGAATCCCCGCCGAGGTAGCATAATCCGCAGATTATATAAAATAAGGTATGAAAACTGCATAATTTACCCTTTACACCTGTGTACAGTCATGGCCAAAAGTTTTGAGAATGATACAAATATACATTTTTACAAAGTCTACTGCTTCAGTTTTTAAAATGGCAATTTGCATATACTCCAGAATGTTATAAAGAGTGATCAGCTTAAATGCAGTTACTTGCAAAGTCAATATTTGCCCAGAAAATGAACTTTATCCCCCAAAACACATTTCAACATCATTGCAGCCCTGCCTTAAAAGGACCAGCTAACATCGTTTTAGTGATTGCTCCATTAACACAGGTGTGCTTGTTGATGAGGACAGGGCTGGAGATCAATCTGTCATGATTAAGTAAGAATTACACCACTGGACACTTTAAAAGGAGGCTGGTGCTTGGCATTATTGTTTATTTTCTGTTGACCATGGTTATCTCTAAAGAAACATGTGCAGTCATCATTGCACTGCACAAAAATGGCCTAACAGGGAAGAGTATCGCAGCTAGAAAGATTGAACCTCAGTCAACAATCTATCACATCATCAAGAACTTTAAGGAGAGAGGTTACATTGTTGCCAAAAAGGCTCCAGGACACCCAAGAAAGACCAGCAAGCGCCAGGACCGTCTCTTAAAAGTGTTTAAGCTGCGGGATCGGACTACCAGCAGTGCAGAGCTTGCTCAGGAATGGCAGCAGGCAGGTATGAGACTCTTGGAGCAAGGCCTGGTCTCAAGGAGGGCAGCAAAGAAGCCACTTCTCTCCAGAAAAAAACATCAGGGACAGACTGATATTCTGCAAAAGGTACATGGAGTTGACTGCCGAGGACTGGGGTAAAGTCATTTTCCCTGATGAATCCCCTTTCCGATTGTTTGGGACATCTGGAAAACAGCTTATTTGGAGAAGACGAGTTGAGCGCTACCACCAGTCTTGTCTGATGCCAACTGTAAAGCATCCTGAAACCATTCATGTGTGGATTTGCTTCTCAGCCAAGGGAATCGGCTCTCTCACAGTCTTGCCTAAAAACACAGCCATGAGTAAAGAATAATACCAGAATGTCCTCCAAGAGCAACTTCTCCCAACCGTCCAAGAGCAGTTTGGCGATCAACAATGCCTTTTCCAGCATGATGGAGCACCTTGCCATAAAGCAAAGGTGATAACTAAATGGTCAGGGAACAAAACATAGAGATTTTGGGTCCATGGCCTGGAAACTCCCTAGATTTTAATCCCGTTGAGAACTTGTGGTCAATCATCAAGAGACGGGTGGACAAACAAAAACCAAAAAAATCTGACAAAATGCAAGCATTGATTGTGCAAGAATGAACTGTTATCAGTCAGGATTTGGTCCAGAAGTTGATTGAGAGCATGCCAGGGAGAATTGCGGAGGTCCTGAAGAAGAAGGGTCAACACTGCAAATATTGACTTGCTGCATTAACTCATTCTAACTGTCAATATAAGCTTTTGTTGCTCATAATATGATTGCGATTATATTTCTGTATGTGATAAAACATCTGACAAACACACATAAAAACCAGAGGGCAGCAGATCATGTGAAAATATATTATTTGTGTCATTCTCAAATCTTTTGGCCATGACTGTAGAGAAGTCATAATGCAAAAAGGGGGTGACAGTGTCACTTTAAGTATATGAAAGTATTTTCTAGGAGAAAACTAACTAGCAATATTAAGATGGATTATCATTTCTTAACTAATATCAAGTGAAGATGATTTATTACATGGACTACAGGACTGCACAATTTATAGCAAATTCTTGGAATGTCAATATCACAACATTAGGGTCTACTTCCAAGCAAGATGGCTGAAAAGTTGACCCTAGTGGTGTCCTATATATATTTTTTTTTTAACCAAGATCAGCTCTGTCATTTTTGTTGGTGCCTAATATTGCAGCAACTGCAACTTAGTCCCATTCAAGTCAATGGAACTGATACTGAGCCACAGTACAAGACTACAAAGGTATATAGTTTTATCTGTTAAACAATGAAGTGGAAAGAGTATCAGTCCGCTGATCTGAGGGCATGGTAGGAGTTGGACTGCCACAGAACTGATGCTAATGGCCTTAGCTAAGCATACACTATCAGCATTGTCTTCCCAGAAAACCTATCAACATATAAGACATGATATTGACATGATCTATTGGATCATTTTCGAACGTTTTTGTCTGTTTTCATTATATTGTATTGCATTTTATCAGTTTTATATCTTCATTTTCCTTTTAGTACCTATGCTTCATGTTAGCAAAAACACTAGAGGTTGTCATTATTTGTAAGGCTTGTATTGCTATTACATTTATTGTAAGCATTTTTTGGCATCTTTGAAAGATGCATGTAATATATTCAGGTCATTTCTTCTAAAAGTGTGTGTTAAATGAAGTCCAAAGGGGCTATGCTTCTCATTTTAAATAGACAACAAAAATAAGTTTAGCAAAACACAAGCAAGAAAAGTTCTCTGTGGACACTTATCTTCTTCAGATTCAGCAAGACCTGAACAAATGAAATAATGTATAAATACACAGCAAGCAAAAAAATGACCTAATTCAATAAAAATGCTGAAATAAGCAAACAACACTTTAGAAAGTCCTCAAATGCCTTTTAATCCAGTCTATTCAGGGAGTTAAATCTTTTTATTTTCAGGGAATAGATCTTATTTTAAAACTTTAAGTTGTACTTTTACAATTATTTTTTTTCTTCCTTTTCTACAATTGTGAGAGCTTGCAGAAACTAGTAATAACTAGTGATGAGCGAGTACTAAAATGCTCGGGTGCTCGTTACTCGAACCGAATATCTCCCGACACTCGAGTGCTCATTTCGAGTAACGAACTCCATTGAAGTCAATGGGAGACTCGAGCATTTTTTGAAGGGACTCAGGTTCGGTAGAGGGAAGGTCGTGTGAAAACCTGTCAACCTCAGAAATTGATGAAAACACAACGGAAATGGACAGGAAACAGCAGAGGCAGCATGTATGCATGCCTCTGAGGCTGCTTAATGGCACCATTATGCCTAATTCTGTGCAACAGTCTGGTTAAAACAGAGAATAAATTCCTACAAAACTGATAGCTCACACCAAAATATAATAATGTATACTTTATTGAGAAATTCATATGACATTCATAAAAACATATATATATATATTTTTTTTAAATTCCAAGAAATTGATATTGACAGATTTGCACAAATGACATAGGTGGGCCACAGAGATCACTAGGACATGATTGAGCAGTAAGGGGAAGCTTGATAGAGCAGACAGTGCTGCAGGACCAGGTGTCCAACATAAATCTAGCAGCTGAAATGGTGTATACTAAAGTGCACAGTGCTATAAATATACTATATACAGAGTCTCTGAAATATGGGCAGCTAAAGTAGTTGTAAACGTACAAAGTAATGGCGACAATGCCTAACCATCTTCCAAGTAGGTAATATGCAAAAGTGCACGGTATACCTCAAGTCCGGTGACTGCGCGGTCCTCCTCCTCCCCAACGCACGTTTCGCGTTAGCTTGATCACAGGGTTAGCTTAACGCTTGAGCTTGAGTCTCCCATTTTCTTGGAATTTAAAAAAAATATATATATGTTTTTATGAATGTCATATGAATTTCTCAATAAAGTATACATTATTATATTTTGGTGTGAGCTATCAGTTTTGTAGGAATTTATTGTATTGGAGATAGCCTGGTGTACATATTTTGGTCTGTGTAGGAAAAGGTTAATGGTTAAAACAGAGGTAGACATAGGGACCACCCAAAAACTCAGCCTGACACAGCATGGCAGTGAGAACACGGGGAACCATTAAAACAGAGGTAGCTTATCATGAACCACCCAAAAATTCAGCCTGACACAGCATAGCGGTGAGGACAGAGTGAACAAGGTAGAAGCGGTAGCCAGTCAGCCTTCCAAAAATTATACCAGACCTAGCATGGCAGTGAGCTCGCAGAGAACCAATAAAAGTGAGTGAGGAAGAAAGTGAGCCTCCCCAAAATTAGGCCAAACACTGCATGGAATTGAGCACACAGAGAACTGCCGGGATCAGCAGTAGCCAACATGGAGGCCAAGCAGGAGCAACAGTAACCAACATGGAGGCCAGGCAGGAGCAACAGTAGTTAACAGGGAGGCCAGGCAGGATCAGCAGTAGCAAACATGGAGGCAAGGACAGGCACACCAGTAGTCAGCAGTAGTCAACATGGATGTCAGTTAAGGCCCAGCAGTAGCCAACATGGAGGCAAGGGCAGGAACCACAGTAGTCAGCAGTAGTCAACATGGATGCCAGTAAAGGCCCAGCAGTAGTAAACATGGATGCCAGTTAAGGCCAAGCAGTTACCAACATGGAGGCAAGGGCAGGCACAGCAGTAGTCAACATGGATGCCAGTAAAGGCCCAGCAGTAGTCTACATGGATGCCAGTTAAGGCCCAGCAGTAGCCAACATGGAGGCAAGGGCAGGCACACCAGTAGTCAGCAGTAGTCAACATGGATGCCAGTTAAGGCCCATTAGCAGTCAACATGGATGCCAGTTAAGGCCCATCAGTAGTAAACATGGATGTCAGTTAAGGCCCAGCAGTAGCCAACATGGAGGCAAGGGCAGGCACCACAGTAGTCAGCAGTAGTCAACATGGATGCCAGTAAAGGCCCAGCAGTAGTAAACATGGATGCCAGTTAAGGCCAAGCAGTTGCCAACATGGAGGCAAGGGCAGGCACAGCAGTAGTCAACATGGATGCCAGTAAAGGCCCAGCAGTAGTCTACATGGATGCCAGTTAAGGCCCATTAGTAGTCAACATGGATGCCAGTTAAGGCCCATCAGTAGTCAACATGGATGCCAGTTAATGCCCAGCAGTAGCCAACATGGAGGCAAGGGCAGGCACACCAGTAATCAGCAGTAGTCAACATGGATGCCAGTTAAGGCCCATTAGTAGTCAACATGGATGCCAGTTAAGGCCCATCAGTAGTCAACATGGATGCCAGTTAAGGCCCAGCAGTAGCCAACATGGAGGCAAGGGCAGGCACACCAGTAGTCAGCAGTAGTCAACATGGATGCCAGTTAAGGCCCAGCAGTAGCCAACATGGAGGCAAGGGCAGGCATAACAATTGTCAACATGGATGCCAGTAAAGGCCCAGCAGTAGCCGACATGGAGGCAAGGGCAGCATGGTGTCTCAGTGGTTAGCACTGTAGCCTTGCAGAGCTGGAGTTCTGGGTTCAAATTTGACCAAGGACAACATCTGCAAAAAGTTTGTATGTTCTCTCCGTGTTTCCTCCGGGTTTCCTCCGGGTACTCCGGTTTCCTCCCACACCCAAAAACATACAGACAGGTGAAGCGCTGCAGAATCTGTGTGCGCTATACAAATAATAAATAAAAAAAACAAGGTCAGGCACAGCAGTAGTCAACATGGATGCCAGTAAAGGCCAAGGAGTAGTCAACATGGATGCCAGTAAAGGCCCAGCAGTAGTCAACATGGATGCCAGTTAAGGCCCAGCAAAAAGGAGGCAAGGGAAGGCCCAGCAGTAGTCAACATGGATGTTAGTTAAGGCCCAGCAGTAGTCAACATGGATGCCAGTTAAGGCCCAGCTAAAAGGAGGCAAGGGAAGGCACACCAAGTGAGGCTCCCCAAAACTAGGCCAGACACTGCAGGGCCTTGAACACACAGAGAGCCATTACAAGTGAGTGAGGAAGCTAGTGAGGCTTGCCAAAATTAGGCCAGACACAGTATGGCATTCAGCACACAGAGAACCATTACAAGTGAGTGAGGAAGCTAGTGAGGCTCCCCAAAACTAGGTCAGACAGTGCAGGGCCTTAAACACACAGAGAGCCATTACAAGTGAGTGAGGAATCAAGTGAGCCCACCCAAAAATTGGAGTGAGTCCAGGGGCTGGGATATGTAGTGGACATGAACCGGGGTGCTGACAGCTAACTGGCTAGGCCTGCTCTCACTCACCACTCACCATCAAGGGTACACTTAATGCCTCTCGACCGGGGGTGGTGAGGCCCCGGCCACGGCTAGACAAAAGAAATAAAATAAAACAGCTGGCTGGTTGGTGGTGGCGCGATCGGCGGGCCCCCGGCAACCAGTCCCACTCCTCTGCAGACGTAGTGTGACTTCAGGCAGTGAGGACACATAGAACATACAGTCTTCTTAAGAGGCCCTGGAATTTGAGAACACGGGGAACCATTAAAACAGAGGTAGCATATCATGAACCACCCAAAAATTCAGCCTGGCACAGCATGGCGGTGAGAACAGAGCGAACAAGGTAGAAGGGGTAGCCAGTTAGCCTTCTAAAAATTATACCAGACCTAGCATGGCATTGAGCACACAGAGAATCCTTAAAAGTGAGTGAGGAAGCAAGTGAGCCTCCCAAAAATTAGGTCAGACACCGCAGGGCTTTGAACACACAGATAACCATTACAAGTCAGTGAGGAAGCAAGTGAGCCTCCCAAAAATAAGGCCAGAAGCAGCATGGCATTGAGCACCCAGAGAACCATTACAAGTAAGTGAGGCAGCAAGTGAGCCTCCCAAAAATTAGGCCAGAAGCAGCATGGCATTGAGCACCCAGAGACCCATTACAAGTCAGTGAGGAAGCAAATGAGCCTCCCAAAAATTAGGCCAGAAGCAGCATGGCATTGAGGACCCAGAGAACCATTACAAGTAAGTGAGGCAGCAAATGAGCCACCCAAAAATTAGGCCAGATACAGCAGGGCCTTGAACACACAGATAACCATTACAAGTCAGTGAGGAAGCAAGTGAGACTCCCAAAAATTGGAGTGAGTCCAGGGGCTGGGATATGTAGTGGACATGAACCCGGGTGCTGACAGCTAACTGGCTAGGCCAGTTGTCAGTCAGCACTCACCATCAAGGGTACAGTTGATGCCTCTCGACCGGGGGTGGTGAGGCCCCGGCCACGGCTACACAAAAAAAAAAACAGCAGGCTGATTGGCGGGGGCACGATTGGCGGGCCCCCGGCAACCAGTCCCGCTCCTCTGCAGACGTAGTGTGACGTCAGAGCATGGCAGTGAGAACCATTAGGAGAGAGGAAGCAATTGAGCCTCCCAATAATTAGGCCAGACCCTGCAAAGCGGAAGAAGACTTGGCAGTTGGCTGAGAATTATAGGAAGAGGAGGAGGAGGAGAAGGAGAGGAGATACCAAGAATCTTCATGTTCAGCTGCTTTCCCTGGGTGTGCAGTTGAATTCAGGTGAAATCCAGGCTTTGTTCATTTTTATAAACGTCAGCCTGTCAGCACTGTCAGTGGACAGGCGGGTGCGCTTATCAGTGATGATGGCACCAGCTGCACTGAAGACCCGCTCTGACAACATGCTAGGTGAAAAGCGCCAGTTAGGGCCACGTATCCAGCTTTGAAACCCAGTAGTTGTAGGTAACAGAGTGATCGGGAAGGATGGTGGTATGGTCAGCAAGGTACTCCCTCACCATCTTCCTGAAGGCTTCCCCCCTACTCTGTCTAGACTGGGGACGGTTCACATAGTCTTGCTGGGGTGCCATGAAACTGTCAAAGGCCTTGGAGAGTGTTCCCCTGCCCCTTGACAAGCTGCCTGCTCCACCGCTCCTCTCCCCCGCTCTTTGGCCCACAGAACTACGTCCTCTGGTGCTAGTGGTGTCAGATGGGAAGTACATTTTCAGTTTCTGCACCAGGGCCTGTTGATATTGATTCACTCTCATACTGCGTTCCTCGGCAGGAATGATAGTGGAAAAGTTCGGTTTCTACCAAGGGTCCAGGAGAGTGAACACCCAGTAATCTGTGTTGTCCAAAACCAGTAGTCAACATGGATGCCAGTTAAGGCCCAGCAGTAGTCAACATGGATGTCAGTTAAGGCCCAGTAGTAATCAACATGGATGCCAGTTAAGGCCCAGCAGTAGTCAACATGGATGTTAGTTAAGGCCCAGCAGTAGTCAACATGGATGCCAGTTAAGGCCCAGCATCAAGGATGCAAGGGCAGGCACACCAGTAGTCAACATGGATGCCAGTTAAGGCCCAGCAGTAATCAACATGGATGCCAGTTAAGGCCCAGCAGTAGTCAACATGGATGTCAGTTAAGGCCCAGCAGAAGTCAACCGGATGCTAGTTAAGGCCCAGCAGTAGTCAACATGGATGCCAGTTAAGGCCCAGCAGTAGTCAACATGGATGTCAGTTAAGGCCCAGCAACAAGGATGCAAGGGCAGGCACACCAGTAGTCAACATGGATGCCAGTTAAGGCCCAACAACAACGAGGCAAGGGCAGGCACACCAGTAGTCAACTTGGATGCCAGTAAAGGCCCAGCAGTAGCCAACATGGAGGCAAGGTACAGTTGCTGCAGGGACAGTTGAACGCTGTGCTTGGACACCTTGCTGGAGGGTGTGGAGATGAAGGGGTGTGTGTAGGGTGGTAGGCGCTCGTGCCTGGGGCCTGGGCGGGGGGACTGACAGAGCCAGCACGTGACACAGGGGAAGGAGCAGGGGTGCGACTTGCAGTCACTGAACGGCCTTAGTTCCACTGAGTGGGGTGTTTAGCACCCATATGCCCGCGCATGCTGGTAGTGGTTAGGCTGGTAGTGGTGGCTCCCCTGCTGATCCTGGGTGGCACATGTTGCACACTACAGTCCGTCGGTCATCCGCAGTTTCTTTAAAAAACCTCCAGACTTCGGAACATCTAGCCCTGGCCACAGGAGTTTGACTCCGTGAAACAGTTGCTGATCTACTCGCTCTACCCCTGCCTGTCCCTCTGCCCACCCCTCTCCCTCTTCCAACCGGTCCTGAGGGTAAACTTGCCTCCCCCTCAGAAGCACGGTCTTCACTAGGCTTTTCCACCCAGCTCGGGTCAGTCACCTCGTCTTCATCCACCAGCTCCTCACTCTCCTCCTAAATTTGAGGGAAGGAAAAAGGAAAAATTGCCAAACTCCTTGGTAACACCAGCGCTGTCTTCGCAAAGTCATGGGACCAAAGTTTTTAGGTGAAAGCAATAAGAAGTGTTTATTTCAGATAGCACAAATATAACGCGTTTCCAGAGCCTAAGCGCTCTTCATCAGATACAGTGCATGATACATATGCACTGTATCTGATGAAGAGAGCTTAGGGTCTGGAAACGGGTGGGGGCCGCCGGTGGACACTTGGATTTCCTATTACTATTGGTATGACACTTTAGTAGCTCTACATTATTTGAGCCCTATGAACTTTCTATAGCACTTTACTTTTTTGGTTACTTACATTACTATTTGTTCATAGCTTTTCTGTGTTGTATTTATTACTTCAGTTTATCATTTATTTATTTATTTACTTGTGTCCATCTGCAGCAGTCCCCTCATTGTATGTTCGTTGTTTTTAACATTTTTTCAGCCATGGTTCATTGTGTATTTATTCATTATTTTGTTATTGTATTGCAATTTTAACAATAACATTTATATATATTGTAATATATTAGAGGTTCAGTTGTTTCTCTCTTGGTGTTTAGCTTGCTACTAGAACCCAAATTTTGTGACTTTAATACTCATCCCCCATACATTAGAGCAGTCCTGGTAGTGTCTTGTATGGTGGAGTCCTGCAGACTTTGTATATGTGCTGTTCACTGATTAGCGTCTGGGAACATCAGCTGTACACAACGCAATGTGCAGCGGCAGCCGCACATTGCATTGAAGTGAATGGGTAATTGATTTGCGGGCACACCCGACTGTCCCGCAAATCAATTGTGAAAAAAGAATGTTCCTGCAGCCAATAGTTACGGGCTGAGTGCAGTCCTATGCAATGCAACGGACGCTGATAAACGATGTGTGAACATAACCAAAAAGGGCAAATGATATGCAAAATAATATAATGTGCACAACACTGTGAACACCTGAAGTTACAGCACTAGCAGGCAACCCTTTCTTTCTCTTCTAGACTACATGTTATAGTAGGGCAGAAAGAGGCAGCCCCAATGGTTCAGTGTAGATATGTTAACGATAGTAGATATTTAGGTTGAAGATTTTTTTTTTTTATTATTTAATGTAGACAAAATTACAGAAAGGAATTCTTGTATTTTCTTTTTAAATGTATTAAATCTGTTATATTAATAAATAGTGATTAAGTTTGAGGCTATGTTAACACACTTTCAAAATGACAACAATTTTTTATTATATTTTATTTTATGACAAATTTTGTAACAATGGGCATTATTAAACAAATAAAGGGCATTGTTATAAAAGCTTCCATTGTTTGCTGTTAATTACTGTCTGTCCAATAAAAACGGATGTCATTTTGACAGTGTGTGAACATGGTCTAAAAAAGCTTTTAGCACTAAGGCTTAGTTCACACTAGTAATATCATATCTTGCATTTCTATTCCTTTTAACAAATAGAATAAGCAATTTAGTTAAGCAGATTTTGGTTTAATATAATATGTCATATTTTCATTGTTATTATTGTACTATAACTAGAAATTTTCTTCCCATCCAGTGTAAACATTTTGTTTTCATAACATAGAACCTTTTAAATGGCAATGCTACTGTTTAATTAAACTTTTAATTGCATGCTGAAAAGACAGTAATTAGGCTTTAAATTAGAAGCTAAAAATAATTAAATAGTTAATTATGAAATGCAATCGAACAAATGTTTTCTATATTAATTGAACTACTTTGTGACACAAATATACAATTGCGTCTTTGAAAGCCGTAGCACAATTTCCAAATCTCATTGAAATTAACATCATATAATTTGATGAAAGTAAAAAGCAAATCATATTGTATATAACCACACTGATTTCTACATGTTATAGTGCAGTGTTTGCTATTAAAAGGGTAGTCCGACATCAGGTAAAAAAATAGACATGTTGCAGAGGCATATAGTATTGCTTACCTGTCTTCACCAGTTCTGAACCCACAAAAATCCATTAGTTTGGGGGTCTTAGCTCTGTACTTTGTGGTTTTACTTCCTAGTTAAAGGGGAACTCCAGGTAGAGGTTAAAAAAATGAAACTTCTGCAGAAGCATATAGCATTACTTACCTATCTATTCCATTTTTGAAACTACCAAAAATCCATTTGTTTTGGGGTTTTTTGTTCTGTTTTGTGTTTCTGCACTTCCTAGTTTATCAGTTGTACACAGTACTACAGGTTCCAGAATGCAATGCTTTCCCTCAGCTGTTCATCACAGTCCTCCACCCTGCCCATTCCCCACCCAAAGCTGTTGCAGAACATCTAGGCTGTGTTAACACATTGCAGTTTTATTGTATTACTGAATTATTTGCGCTATATTCTCTACCTGTAACACCGCACAGCACGCTGTATTCTCTACCTGTAACAGCACACAGCACGCTGTATTCTCTACCTGTAACATCACACAGCACACTCTATTCTCTACCTGTAACACCACGCAGCACACTGTATTCTCTACCTGTAACATCACACAGCACACTCTATTCTCTACCTGTAACACCACACAGCATGCTGTAATCTCTACCTGTAACACCACACTGCACGCTGTATTCTCTACCTGTAACACCACACAGCACACTGTATTCTCTACCTGTAACACCACACAACACACTGTATTCTCTACCTGTAACACCACACAGCACGCTGTAATCTCTACCTGTAACCCCACACAGCACGCTGTATTGTCTACCTGTAACACTACACAGCACGCTGTATTCTCTACCTGTAACACCACACAGCACACTGAATTCTCTACCTGTAACACCACACAGCACGCTTTATTCTCTACCTGTAACACCACACAGCACGCTGTAATCTCTACCTGTAATGCTGCTATTGGAATAAAGTACAGAACTTTTTGAATTTTTTTTTTCTTTTCATTTACAAGCTTATTTTATGATCAAGCATCTGTTATCTTTGAAGTTGAGCCCCACAATAAGGCTCTGATCCTCTCTGCTGTTTAGCACCATTTACTTGTGTTACTGCATTATTTTTGTGAATACGGAGCAGAACTGCAATGACACTCCAACATGTGTGAACACAGCCCTAATTTCACTGCACACTTCTACACAATTAGAGAAATCAGTGCAACACCTGCTTCTGGCTAGTTAGAGATGGTGAATCCCTCAGGGGATTGGGGGATCCAGACAAGACTCCTGTGACATCACGCCCTTCCCCCTGTCTGCATCATCAGGCTGATCTCAGCAAACACACACAATGTGAGACAGAGGCATGGAAGATTTGTCTCCTAAGGGGGATAGAATAAGGAGCTGAAGACAATGTGGATTTGCACAGAGGCCATTTTTTTCACTTCCTGGGTCAGCTACCAGTGTGGCAGAACCGTACAGATATTGTAATACATTATATAGACACATATATTTAACTTTTAATGTACTTTTAATAGAAAACAAATTTTTCTTATCCGGATTTCCCCTTTAAGCAGTTGCTCAAATACTGCAAGCATTGCTTTCCCCATTCTACCCTCCCACCCCTGTCCCCCAGCACCCCTGCCAGTTTCCTGCCCAAAACTGTTGCAAAACATCTATTTTTACTGCAGACTATTGTACAATGAGGGAAGTTACAGCCGCTTTCACTCCTCGCCTGCTCAGGTCAGGGCCGCTTTAACCAGAGGGCACATGGTGCACGTGCACCGGGCCCACTGGTTAAAGGGGCCCCCCGAGCAGGCCGGCCGTTGCTATGTGCGACCAATGCGGTCGCACAGGGCTCCGGCCACCAGCCTGTCAGGGGGGAGCGCCATGGATGGGTAATCTACTTACCCTTCCATGGCGCCCCCTGCAGGGCCCCGCCGTTCGCCGCTGCCCCCGCCTGCTGCTGCTGCGGCGCGTCAGCGCTGCAGCAGCAGCGACACTGACAGAGAGAGAGCCATTGGCTCCCTCCCATCAGTCACTCTTGTGGCCGCACTTCCTGCGGTCACAAGAGGCCGCACTCTCCCTCTAGCGCCCGACGTCACTGAAGCGTCGGCGCGAGGGTAAGGGGAGTGCAAATTCAGTACATTATACAATGTGCCGAAAGGGAAGGGGGGGGCTCACTCTTGAGGGCTGTGCACTGGGCCCACCAATGTATTAAAACGGCCCTGGCTCAGGTTGCTGGTGACTTGGGCTGAAGGGGCTATTCAGAGATGGTAAATGACTCAGGGGCTGGAACTAGACTAAACTAGAGAAGCTTCAGTAAAGCTTCCTGTGACATCAGGAGGGACAATACAAATTTTTGTAGTCCTTCTACTTTGCATTTCCTGTAAGTGGTGAAGCAGAGAAAGGCTGTGTTCACACTATGTTTAACAGCATCTGTTGCATAGCAAGAGAAGCAGTTAAACTGCTGGCCATGGGCTACATTCAGGACGTTCCTGCAGCCAATACCTCTGTATTGGCTGCAGGGTAGTTATTTTTTTAACATTGACTTGCGGGCACCGTTGGGTGTGCCGACAAGTCAATTAGCCATTCACTTCAATGCAATGTGTGGTCAGTACTGCATATAACATTGTGTGAACAGCTATTATTTATGGATGCTGTTAAATGAACAGTGTCCCGAAATAATAGGCAGGTACATTATTTTAACGACCGTTCTAAAGAACGGGTGTTAACATAATGCTGTGTTAAAACAGCGGGCGACATTTACTTCAATGCAATGCCGCCCCTTCAGTAAAGAACGGACGCTGATTCAAATGCAATCAACATAATTTCTTTACTGCAAAATAATGTAGTGGGAACATAGCCAAAGGCTGATGAAGCCAGTATTATTAATGATAACACTATATTGGTAATTAGCTATCTTAGATGACAGTTTTATTTAAGTACAATTCTCTAATACCAGAGTATTCCTTAGTTTTCTTAGACTATATTGATTAAACCTTTTTTACCATCACAACCATATTTGGCAATAGTCTTTTTTTCTATCACATTATACAGTTATACCTCATTTCTATAGTGCTTCTTAAAGCGTAACTGTCATTTCAGGGTCATTTTTTTTAAAAACATTAAATATCAACAGTTCAAGCGATTTTAAGAAACTCTGTAATAGGTTTTATAAACCAAAAGAGTTTCCTTCTGGACTGAAAAAGCAATCTCCCAGCCTCCCCCCTCACTTCAGAAGAAGCAGGATTTCTGTGTCCATTATGTGGCTATGGAGAGGGGAGGGGCTGTTAGGAGTGACTGAACACTGAGCAGTCCTGCAAAGCACAACACCCTGCAATTTTCTCTCAGTAAGTTCATAGATAAGCACTGACCTTTCGGACCCCTGAATCCTGCGGTTTAGGTGCCCAGACAGTCTACAAACAGCTGACCTTCATGTCACCTCTTCCTGCTCACTCATTTCCCTCCGCCCCTCCCTCCTTCATAGGCACAGAATGGAGAGAGCAGAACCCGTCTTCACTGGCTTCTCTGTAATGAAGACGCGTTTGCCTGATAATGCACAGATAAGAAGTCAGGGGGGGAGGCTGGGAGATTGCTTCTTGAGTACAGAAGGAGGCTTTTTTGGCTGATAAAACCTATTAGAGAGTTTCTTAAAATCGCTTATACTACTGATTTCTGCAATAAAAAAAAATATTACAGTTACGCTTTAAGTTTTACTTTTTATTGTTCAATTTTAAAAGTTTTTATTTATTTATTTCTTTATTTATATTGTATTACACAGTAAGCAGTAATATTTATTATACCCCTTTGAATTTTTGATTGCGTTTTAATCCATGTTACAGAGGCAAGGGGGTAAAATAACAGCAATTCAGGTATTTTTTAGGCTATGTTCACACAATGTTGTTTTTGTGGAAAGAATGGACGCTGATTGCAATGGAATCAGCATCCATTCTTTACTGCAGAGGCGGCATTGCATTGAAGTCAATGCAATGCCGCCCGCTGTGTTAACACATGGTTATGTTAACCCTCGCTCTTGATAATGGATAATAATATACCTGCCTATTATTTCCGGACACAGTTCAATGAACAGCCCGCAAATCAATTGTAAAAAGAGAATGTTCCTGCAGCCGAAAGAGAGGTATCGGCTGCAGGAACATGTTGAATGCGGGCCCAGCTATGTTTGCATGAGGTTAAAACAAAGTCAATATTTTGAGTGAAAAGAAAACAATGCATGAACAGGTGAAAAAAAAAGCTTCCCCTCCCTCACAAACAGGTTGTAGTGAATCAGTATGCTCATTAATTTTACACCTGTACTCAATTATTTCTGCTTTCTCTGCTGTGTTTGCACTGATGGTCTGTTCCCCACAGCGTTAAGTAGGACACATTATTACACAAAAATTACTTGAAATTACATATTTTGCTTTCTTTTTATTGCCCTAAAAGGAATTGAACAAGTAACCATTTAATTGCATGTACTTTCCATTGCAATACTATATTCTGGTAATCTTTAGGACTGTAGCCTATAGTATTAGGCTATGTTCACACAACGTTTTTTCAGCTCTGTTTAAAATTACGTCCGTCATTTTGAATCTAAAATAACAGATGTCATTTAACTGTCTGGCCTTCCCGGCTGTTGGTACATTATTCTAGTTTGGGGTTACTAATTGGCCTTTGGGTGTGGCTTAATTGAAAAGTCCATTGAATTTAATAGAGAGAAAGAACTGTGAAAAAAGAAAAAATGTGTGTGAACAACTATTAAAAAACGTCAGCTGTTTGCAAAAGAGGTTCGGAAATCATGTTCATTATTTTGACGTCCGTGGTAAAAACGTCCGTTATTCAATACATTGTTTGCATTGGACATCCGTCTTTCTATTGACTTCAATGC
Organism: Dendropsophus ebraccatus; assembly: GCF_027789765.1. NCBI lineage: Eukaryota > Metazoa > Chordata > Amphibia > Anura > Hylidae > Dendropsophus > Dendropsophus ebraccatus. The sequence goes on along the minus strand of NC_091460.1, from coordinate 63,746,088 downwards.
ATTACCATAGTAGTCAGTTCAAAATCGGACGCCTTTTCTTTATTTTTGATGTTGTTTGAACATAGCCTTAAAATGGAAAGCCTATTGACCTTCACTAGGCCCTTGACTGCCATCTTAACTGTGTTTGCATTTTTGGAGGGCAGACAGATAACACAGGGAGACAAAGAGCCGCTATAAGCGTTCTAAGAACTATGTTGACTCTGATCTCCCAGTCTATTTGGTTTCCCTAATTTTCTCTCTATTCTTTCCCTTGTTCCTTTCTCTTTTCTCTCCCTCTTACTCCTCTATGGATCCACTTGTCCTTATCCCCACCCTGTCCATATCTTGTGCCATGTTCTAATTGACCTTTTCTTTGCTCCTTAGAAAAAAACTAAATTGATCATAGTAAGTCCATAGCGCCTTCCCTGCAGACACTTTTCATTTAGTAAAAGCCATAAGTCTTCTTTTTTTACTTCTAGGTGGTCCTGTAGCTTTCTGCAATTGCTTATATAAAGAAAGCAATAAATGTGCAGAAATAAAACAGTTATATTTTCTTGTGATAAATATGTAATTATTATTGCACCATAGTTTGCAAACAATGTTAAATACTATTACTATAAACCTTAAAATGAACTGTTTGATTTTTTTTTATACTCTGTGTAATTTCTTTGACCTTCATATTCTTTGTGACAATATCAGTACAAATTGTAGTAATTACATTACTATTATTATTGCTTTGTTCTGATTTATATGTATATATTTCTATCTTTCAGTGCTTAATGGTTCTTTATGAGAAAGAAATTCAAGCAGATGCTAAAAAACACACTTTACTAACTCCATATAGAAAATGTCCCTGCTATAGTCTAACCAAATCAACAGCATTGCAGTAGAGCAGTGCTAGCGTATCTTTTTATTGCACAAAGCAGAAAACAGGAGCAGAGATAAACAAATGTTTGTGTGTGAGGCTATGAAAAATGTTATCTTCTAAGGTGAAGGCTATGGAACACATTACTCAGATTTTTAGATGCTATTGTAAGTCTGTTCCATTTTTATCAAATTAAACTATAGACAGTGATAGACACTAAGTGACATATCCATCAACTACTGTCAGAATACATACTGTGCTGCATATGGAAAAGATTCCCACACACTGGGAAACATCCAATGATTGTTTTTCTTTGTTGCCACAAGTTATTTATCATTATTTATAATGCACAGCACAGATATGTATCATTTCTCTGTTGACCCATCTTTTTTATTTATATTTTTGCAAAAGTCACAATTTCTTGGGACCATTTCATTTTTGTTTCCAAGGTAAATAAGATACAGTTAAAGGGGTATTTCACTTAAAAACATTTTCCCCGCATTCAATTATAACCAGCAAAATTAATATCTTTTTGGCAATATGTTGTAATTACAGCCTCTGCACTGTTCCTGAGCTTTTACATCTGGACACTGAAAAGCAGCGTTCTCTCTCCTTCTTCTCTCCCCCCTCCCTTTAAAGGCACAGATTAGAGCTTACTGAGAATCACACTACCTCAGCATGTCGTGCCCCGTCACCCACTCAGCTGTCTACCGCTGGATTCCAGGACTAAAGAAATAGTTCCTGTCTTCCTATTTATGCTAACATTTTCTTTCTGACTCTCCTGGTCTAAACTGCAAAAGTGGGGGAATCAGTGTCTGCCGCGCTGGTCTCCTGGTTGCCTGCTTCTTTCCCTCTCTCGCTGCCAGGTATGTACCTGCTGAGAATAAGCCTGCTGTGCTGCAGCCTAGGCGGAAGTCGCTGGATGAGATGGTGGTGCAGTTGATGCAGGAGATCAGCAGGGAGCTACACAAACATATAAAAAAAATAATATGACAGCAAGAGAAAATACAGGAATCGGCATCTGTTGTGCTCTCAGTGGCGGAGGCCGGCCCAGCATCGTTATTTAAACAAAACTGCTGCTGTCGGGCCGTTCTCTAGCAAAAATAGCATGACAGCCAGAGAAATAAGAGATATCGGCGTCTGTCTAAGTGACTGGCCCTGGAAAGTGAGTGCTGTCATACTATTTTTCCTATATGTTTGTGCTCAGGCTCCCCTAAGAGTACCGCTAGCGGGAAACTGATCAGTGAAGTGTTGGGTTTTTACCAGGAACCTTCAGAGTCAGAGTAACGGCGCTTCACGACTTTGAAGTGGTAGTATCAAAAGGAGGATTTTTTTTTTTTTTTCCGGAGAATCTTTTTTCGTGCAAAAATAGGAGAACTGGAACAGGGTAAAACGATCAGCCGTGCGGCTGAATGGGTGGGCTACAGCCTGTTTCGTGGGGGTCAAAGCCCGCTTCCTCTGGCCTCAGTATATATATTATTGTAGGCGATATAAAGTGGAGCCAGAATGTGAATATTTTATAGGGGTTCTCAAGGCTTTTTTTTTTTTTTTCTTTTAAAATTTTGTATTATTTTTACAACAACCAAAACATCTATATAGCAAACACATACCACAAACAAATGAGCTTGCAAAAGAGTTCATAACACCCATATTAGTTCCCATCCCAGCTGAACCCCTCCCCTTCCCACCCCCCCAGACCCAACCCTGCCGGAAGAAAATAATAAATAATAATAAAAAAAAAATTAAGAAAAGAAATAAAAAAAACTATTGTTTCCTATTCAGCCATTTTCCCAATACTCTTTTGATTTTTTTCCAGAGCCCTAGGAGATGATTTCCTTGCTAGAATTTCTTCATATTTACATATACGATCTGTAAGACCAATCCATTCCTGGACAGATGGTGCATTTGATCCAAGTCATAAGCAAGAAATAAGAACCTTGGCCAAAGACCACATTCAATTTATTAGAGAGCCCTCTTCACCTTCATTCGGATATCCTCCCAATAAATTGATCCAGGTACAGTCCTGAATCTTCACCAATACTGAATTCTCAGTAAAATCTCTTATTTCCTTCCAGAACGCCTGCACGTGGGGACATTCCCAAATTAAGTGAACAAAGTCTGCGTTTTCCAACTGACATTTTGGGCACTTTGAACTCTCCCACCATCCATTATGAAACAGTCTCTGCGGAGATAAATAGACCCTATATAGAATTTTTAACTGAATTAATCTATGAGAGGGGTTAATAGAAGCTGTTTTCACATAATAGAGAATCATTTCTCAGTCGGTTGTGGAGATATCACCAATCCTTAGTTCCCACTTTTGCCTCATCTTGTCCAGGAATGGATGTTTGATCTCCCTCATAAAACTTTTATACACAATAGACAACACTTTCTTGCCGCCCATCAGTGATCTCAGATAATCCACCATAGAATGTGAAGCTAGGTGCCATAAATCTGCATTATCCGTTTTAAGAAATGCCTCTTTTATTTGCACATACCAGAGAAGCTGAGCATCCCTGATACCAAATCTTGCTTTACATTCCTCAAAAGAGATAAGCTCCCCTTCTATTACCAGTTGATGAACCCTTTTAGGACCTTTATTACGCCAGAATTGCCAGTCCTGGATCCTAACGAACTCAGGTAGAGAACAGTTCCCCAAAGTGCAGAGAATTCAAAACACCTGTGACATTTGCATATTTTTCTAATACTCTTCCATATTTTAACATATTTATTAGCATGTGACAAAGCATTATAACCCCCAAAACTTGCGTTCACTCCCGTCAAAACATCCACATATTTCCAAGTTGTGTGATCTAAGATATAGCTCAAAATTGGAGAATCTCTCCCTTTTTTTAAATCTAGTGCCCCCATAGCCACAAAATAAAGAAAAAAGTCTGGCATCGCAACCCTCCCTCTCCCCAACAGCCTGTGTCCAGTTATTATATTTAAAACGTGGTCTTCTCCCACCCCAAATAAAAGAATTCAACAGGGAAGTCAGTCTCTCAAACCAATATCTTGGTATCCATATAGGAGCTGCATATAGATAATATAGCACCTGCGGCAACACATTCATTTTTATAATGGCCATTCTATCTGCCATAGATATTGGGGTTTGGACCCAGAAATCTATGCTATTCTTAATCCTTTTTAAAAAGGGAAGAAGATTGCGCTCTAGATATTTATTCATATTGGGGAAGATCCGAATACCCAAGTATTCCATGGCTTCGTCAGCATTAATAGTTGTAATGCCTGAACATGAGATCATCTCTCTCTCTCTTCCAAGGACATAAGCGAAGACTTCCCCCAGTTACCTTCCAGTCCTGATACTCTACCAAACCTAGTTACAATATCCATGACCTTCTGGATGGCATCCTCCCTACCCCTGACAAAAAGCAAGACGTCGTCCGCATACATTAGCAGTTTATCCTCACCCCCCCCCCCCCAAGTCCAAACCCCACCTCCTCCGGGGAGGATCTGATCATGAGGGCTAACGGTTCTATATAAAAAAAAGAAAAAAGAAGAGGAGACAGGGGACAACCCTGACTAGTACCTCTGAATCTTCATTGACCCTAACTTTGGCCATGGGAGAGGAGTATAACATTTTAATCCAAGCAATGATGTTATCTCCTAGATCAAAGCTCTCCAAAACCCTCCACAAAAAGCCTCACTCCTCCTTTTCAAAGGCCTTAGTCGTGTCCAGTGACAGGATGGAGCGGGGGACCCCCCCTTTCCAGCTGGATATTGGCAAATACCCTAGATATGTTCTTGTGTATCAGTTTCCCCGGGACAAAACCCGTTTGCTCCTCCCCAATAATCCTCGGGGCCACTACCGCCAACCTATAAGCAAGGGCCTTGGCAGTTATTTTCCCATCCGTGTTTACTAAAGATATGGGCCTAAATGACTCAATTCTAGAAAGATACTTTTTTTTTCTTCCCTATTAATACAATACACATCTCTCTCATTGAGGGAGGGAGGATGCCATCACCACAGGACTCTACAAAGGTCTCCAGAAGCCTAGGTAGGAGAACATCATGGAACTCCCTGTAGACCTCCACCATAAGAGATCCATTTAATATGTCTTTTTGATCAGGATTCATTTTTGGAATATTTAGGCTGTCCAACAGTGTAGAAATCTCCGTCACTTTACCCTCCCCACTAGAGCTATAAATGTCACTATAGTAATCAAAAACAATATTTCTAATCCTTACTGGATCATGAGTGAGCCTATCTTTTTTGTCATGTAACGCCACTATGTTGCTTCTAGTATCTTGAGTCTTAATAAGGCTAGCCAGGAATTTCCCTGATTCCCCCCCCCCCCCCCTTTCAACAAAACCCCTTTGCCCCTGGAAAAAAAAATTGTTGGGCCTTAGTCCTCAGAAAATCTGCATAGTCCCCTTGAGCCTTTTTTTAACCTCTTTCCGTTCTCTCCAGAGGCGTCCTCCCCAAACACGTACTCTGCTTCCCTGGCCCTATGTTTCAATTCCTGTTCCTGCAAGGAGAAGAATTTTTTCTTCAGTTTGACCTCCCCAATCAAGCAGCCTCTTAAAAAAAGCTTCACGGATTTTCCCCTTACATTCTAAGACAGAGAGCCAATGAGGATTGAACCTGAAATCTCTCCTAGGGCCCGAGCCCCGACCAGGGATCTTTATCCGCAACACCAAAGGGTAGTGGCCCGAAACTGACCTAGGCTCATACACCATAGAAAGAACCCACGCAATAGATGAGTCGTTTCGAAGTCAAAGTCAATTCGGGAAGCAGCATTGTGTGATGCACTGAAACATGAGATCGCAGAGCGTTCCCCACAGACTTTTCTACACATCATACCACCCAGTTTTATTCATTATTCTGGAGATAGGAGTGGGAGGGCCGACGGCACTCCTTGACCTTCCTCTCCTATCTCTTCTCCTATCTAAGAAACTATCGGGGACACAATTGAAATCTCCACACAAAAACAAAGGTACCGAGGATTTATCATAGAGAGCTTATAGATTACCTCTGAGGAGAAAGGGGGGGAACATAAATGCATGCAATGATCACTTGTATATTATGAATTTCACAAAACAAAAAGATGAATCTACCTCTAGGGTCTATGCAGCTCAAGATGGCCTTAAAGGGAGTCTTATTATGAATATCTATATAGACACCCCTGAGGAGAAGTTAGAATAAACAGTATGGTATTTAAAACTTGCCCATTTCTTTTTAAGCTTACATAAGTTGTCTTGTGTACAGTGAGTCTCTGCTAGGCAGATTATCGTCGGGAGATGTCTACCAATCAGATCAAACACCGCACATCTTTTAGGCCACTCCCCCAGACCCCTCACATTCCAGAAGAATATTGGCATTTCAATACCAGCCATAGATCACAGAAAAACCAAACACCAAAGGGAAAAAAAAAAACATTTCCCCTCCATTATATACAATGTCGTTCCTATTTCTGGCCATTTTTAAAATTGCATCACGGTCCCCGGAGCAGACAGTTTTTACCAACATCATTCTTGGGGGGCTACCTGAAAGGCACCCTATGAGCTAATTCCAACCCGAACAAGGGAGATAGAGAGTCCCTCCCAAATATCTCCTGTATCCAGTCACTGCAGAATTTTATAGCATCTCCGCATTCTACCCCTTCAGGGAACCCCAATATCCTTATATTGGACCTGCGGGACCGGTCCTCCAGATCAGTTATTTTGTCCTTCATAAGACTAATTTGGGAGCTATGATCCTTTACTTTGTTCCTTAGGTCACCAACCTCCACTTCTAAGTAAGGAATTGCTTTTTCCAATAAGCCAACCTTCTCTCTGGTTTTCCTTAATTCATCTTTAATTAAGCCAATATCTGCTGACATAGAACCAACATTCAAGGATAAATCAGCTAGAGATTTGCTCTCCCCCTCCTCATTGCCACCACCTCCCTCCTCTTGAAGAGGCTCATACCAAGAACCAATAGAATTAATGGAAGGAGAGGACGGACGAGATCCCTGTAACTTAGCGCTATAATTTGGCCGTTAAGCGCCGCTACTCTGACTCCGAAGGTTCCCGGTAAAAACCTGTGGACCCAACACTTCACTGATCACTCTCTATTCCCTGATTTCATGGCTTGGAATCTCAGTATTTGGATCTAGAGCCTGGCTGCGACAGCTATTATCCATTCTTCACTGATAGCGCTAAAAGGTGTTGTGTTCTTAGCACAACACCATCAAGTGAGCAGTTTTATTATCGACTGTTTGTCCTAACACCTCTGAACCTACGTTATAACCCTATGGCGCCCTACTTATTCTTTTAGCCTCAGCTATCTGGGGACTGGGATGATGCAGCATGGCAGGTTTGCTCTCAGCAGGTAGATATTGAGCAGCCAGAGAGAGGACAGAGCAGGTGACCATTCAGGACACTTCTTCTACCTCCTAAGGAATGGGGTTCACACTGTTGCTGCTGCATGTTGTACCCTTATAGCTGCGCTTAGCCAGCGTCGAACTGGGCCACGGGAAGACCGGAGGATCCTCCGGTGGGCCCCTCCCCCCACTAACCGTCTGGCAGCTCGGGCCCCCAGACAGTGATGGGCCCCAGCATTGGACGCAGTGGCAGGCCAGTGGCCGCTGCTAGTGGCCACCACCGGCCAGGGGTGGGCTTGGTAGGGCAGGCCTCTCCCAGGGCAGCTCACACAGGCCGGAAGCTCACAGCTGCAGCCCCGCAGTGCCCGAACTTCTCTCTTTCTTAGCGGTGCACATGTGACATCATCGCGGTGCCGCCGAGCAGAAGAGAAGTTCGGGCACCGCGGGACTGAAGCCGTAAGCTTCCAGCCTGTGTGTTACAGGCTGCCCGTGCCGGAAGTTCATCCTAGCCCAGTCCAGGGCTGCAGATTGTCAGTAAATGCTGGGAGTTGTGCCTGCAGCTGTTGTAGTTGGGTCCTAGGTGCATTATACACTGGATGCTTTGTGGGAAATCAGAATACAGAGTTCTGTGAGGGCTTAGTGTAGGGAAGTGACCCTAGAACATCACTAATAGGGGATACAACAAAAACATCTACCCCTATCCCTATTAGTGCTGTTCTGGGGTCACTTCCCTACACTGAGCCCCCACAGATCTGTGTATTCTGATCTCCCACAAAGCATTCAGTGTATAAAGCACCTAGGATCCAACTACAACAGCTGCAGGCACTACAACTCCCAGCATTTACTGACAATCTGCAGCCCTCAGGATATGCTGTTGTAGTACAGTAGTACAATCCTCTGATAACTGCCACTGTAGACAGATGTATTGCTGGACCTTCAGGGCTGATGGTTGTGACCCCCAGATTGCAGCCACCAGGAGCCTCAGCACACAGTGATTTATTAAAGAGTTGTCCACTCAGAAACTACAACTCCCAGCATACCCTGAGAGCTTTATAAATGTAGGGGATTCTGCGAGTTTTAGTTCAACTGAAAATGTTATTCCCAAGGGATTTGTCACAGATACAGATAAATCCAGGAAAGTATGGGGTCAGTGTGTCGTGTCTCACTGGTTCTATATTGGTGGGCCCCAAGGATCATTTCCTCTGGTAGGCCCCAGGTACCCCAGTCAGACACTGCGCTTAGCTACTGTCAAGATTTATTTATTTGTTTCCACTTGATTGTCCAAAAAAAATGTGTGTCTGTTGGTGGTTGCTTCATATCGGTGTACACAGTAAACACATGGCCACAGATACTGGGTAAATTTTGGCATAAAAGTTCTAAGGGGATGAAAAGGGAAAGTCCTGCAAAGGAGAAAATATTATGTATTATTTGTTTAAACTTATATAGATACAAGGATTCTACCCCAGCTCCTGCGGTACTCTATTACATAGATTTACAGCTCCTATGATAAAGCAGACTTTACAGGGCTTGTTTTTTACCATATGTCTGTAGGAACCTCTTCTCAAAACTAAATAAATGCATTTTAATCTTTCCTCAAAACTTACATCCCCCATGTCCCTTATTAGTTTTGTTGTTTGATGAGCGAGTAGTGAAATATTCGAAATTTTTTAATTCGATTCAAGTAGACCGTGATACTTGACTATTCGATCAAATATTGAATACCATTAAAGTATATGGGAGAAAAATGCTTGACTCTTGGAAACCTAAATTCGACCACTTGGAGGTCACCAAGTCCACAATGACACCACAGGAAACACCTCTGGAATCCAACTGGGACAGCAGGGGAAGCATCACAGTATTACTTCACTCCTATTAACTATGCACTCCAAACACAATATAACCTCTATGTAAAGTGGAAAAAATAAAAATACATGGAAACCTTCTGTCCTTTACAGTTATATGGACCGAAGGGAACAATTTAAGCAAAAGAAACATTTTCATGCACCCCTTTAACTCATGTTGCCTATAACAACCACAGATGGCAAAGGCAAGAGGGAAATCAAACAGCACCCACCACTGTCGTGTGTGTGTGTGTGTGTGTGTGTGAGATGTGGTTTATATTATGCACAGAATACAAAACAGTAGTACCAAACATTTTTTTGGCACGCTCCAAGTATACAGCCGTATAACCATTATATGAAGTTTATTGAATGCCTACAGGCAACAGACGTTCAACTTGTTTATGTTACGCACAGAACACAAAACAGTATTACCAAAGTTCCCAAACTGGAGACAAGAGTGGTGCTGTCTCTGGAAGAAAGTGGCCATGTTTTTGTAGCGCTGGATAACCCCTTTAATTGCCTGTGTGCTCTTCGTGCCTGCCTGACCCACCCACTGCATAGTTATTGGTTGAAAAAAAGCACCAGGGAAGGTGGGAGGGGAACCAAATTTTTTCAGCGTTTTTGGTTGAATACTCAATTGAAAACAAGTATTTCAAATAGTGTGCTATTTAATCGAATACCTACTTGATCGAGCAGTACTCGCTCATCTCTTTTGTTTATCTTTGTACCTCTTCCAGTGCCAGGACACCCTTTCTATGAACCAATGCTCTGAACTGAACAGCGTTCCCCAAATGAGACTGCACCATGAGAGTCCATGTCAAGTTTAATGCATGACAATATCCTGCAAGCCTTAGAAGCAGTTGATTGACATTGCATGCTGTTCTGTTGTCTATTATCTAAAAGTCCACTTAAAGTGACACTGTCACCCCCATTGTGCATTTTGACATCTCTACACAGGTGTAAAGGGTAAATTTAGCGTTTTTCATACCTTATTTCATATCATACGCCATGGTGTCCTTTTATCAACTGCAGATTGTATTAAGTGGGCGTGGCCTCGCGGTATTAGTGTCACAAAGCCCCGCCCACAATTGCAGCATTGTACCCACCCCCTTGACGCCCATTAGTTGGCCGACGTAAAGGGGGTGGGGTCTATACCTTTCGGCCAGCCTGTTCCAATGGCCGGTGAGGGGGCGTGGCCCACTGTGGCATTGTGGGTGGGGCTAAGTGGCGCTAATGCCACGAGACCACGCCCACTTAACACAATCTGAAGTTGATAAAAGATGACTTTTTACTTGAACAAGCACCATGACGTATGATATAAAATAAGGTATGAAAACCACTAAATTTACCCTTTACACCTGTGTAGAGATGTCAGAATGCAAAAAGGAGGTGACAGTGTCACTTTAAGTCCTTTTCTACACAGCACAGCACTACTGGCCAGAACAGACAATGACTGTGGTGGTGCCCGGCCAACCACCAAAAGCAGAAAGGGAAAGCAGGCTGGGAGCTTAAAGAGGGGTAAGTTTGGCAGCTGAGAATACCCCTTTAGGGTTTACACCTACCGTATCAGCAACGGATTTTATGTTGCAAGTTCTTAGTGAAACCTGTCGCAGATACATTCCCTGTAATTTTCAATGAGAAGACATACTTGCAGCAAGATTGTCATCGCGCTGCGACTATGTAAATGCTGGCCCCTTTAACCTGCCACTGCCCAGAGCCCACTGTACATGCTCTGCACTTCGGCTGCATCTGAGCCTTGCGTCTCGCGTCGGTCCCACTCAGCCAATGAGTGACTGCAGCGGGGCCGTGCATTGATTGGCTATCGGGACCAATGGGAGCCGGGAGCATCAGATGGAGTCGGAGCTTGGAGCAGGTATTGCATGCTCTGGGCGGCGGTGGTGTAAAGAAGCCAGCATTTACATACAGCGGAATGACAATCCTGCTGCAAGTATCTCTTCTCTTTCATACTTGTTCATGACTCATGGCACCATAAACTTCAATCCAGCATAGAGGATTTACATTCAAACGGTCTCCCCCGGCTTTATTTGCTTTGTATGCAGGTAAACAATTCACATAAGAAAACAAGACAAGAAAAACACTTGCAATGAAGCCTTGTAAGATTTATCATATGGCAAAGCCCAGGCAGTCAAATTGGGCAAAATTAGTCAATTTAGTCTGAAAAATTCATTAGGTTCTAAATATGTGAACAAGAAAAACACAACAACATTGTGAAACTGAGACCTCTTCTCCTGAGACAGGGTGGGAAATTAATAAAGTCAATTTAATTTAATATTTTCATAAGATCTGGCCTTACTTTGTAGGCTAATACTACAATCATAGTTCCTTTTATATAAAAGTATGATAGCATTGACACATGTCAGGTCATATCTGCTGTATAAATAAGTTTATTTTTTAAGCTATGTTGATAATGATGGCCGTAAATAATTATGATTATGATCATTGAACTAACGGCCATTATTTTAAAAACAACGGCGTGATTTTGCATTAAAAAATGTGTGAACATAACTTGTATGTAGTTTTCCTTTTATTCTGTATAATAGAATTGTTCCATGATGTAATGTCAAATCTGTAGAACTTACTTATTATCTATGGCTATCAACAGTATTAATAAAAAAGAGATATAGTTAACACAATACAAAGTGTTCCAGTAGGAATCTAATCACTTCCACAGTTCAATTTATTCTCACTTAGTGTGAATCAAATCTTGTTTTGAAGGTAACACTAGCTGTTAGTCATTTACCTGCATATTCTACAGTCTGTCAAGGATGACATTTATCAAATAATATTAAAACGCTTTCCATCCTGCTTGAGCCAAATTATTAGGTTTCTTACAAGAGTCGAAAAAAGTTATTGTACATTGTAGTATAATAAGTAAACCATAAATATGGCTCTCAAATGCATTTACAGCTCATACTAGATACCAATACACAATATTTTATTCTGTAAGCTCTGTGGATGTGTTGCTGTATTGATCATGTTCTAAAGTAATTATCAAGTAGGTTGAAGTTATATTGACTGTAAAATTAATAACACAAAATCAAGATTACAAATAAAAAAAGAAAAGAATTGAAATTTATGTTGTACTGATAACTAGATGATAATACATTCTGATAAGCCAAATATTAAAAGCTCTGACATGTCAAGGTATGATTTGTAAAGGACCTTTGAAGGTGTCCTGTACTACTATCTGTCTATAAGGCCTCATTCACACTTCCGTAAAATTTTGACTGTAATTGCAGATCCCCAAAAAGGAAACTTCTGTTTTCAAATACTTATCACATATGTTTTGGTCAGATTGACATCTGAAGGGTTTCATAGGCATGGCAATGCCTTGAACTCTTTACTCTGTTACTCAATCTATTCCTGGAAAATTTCTGCAGCATGAAAGGGTGCATTATTATTTAAAAAAAATGCAACAACATTTAGGTGGGTGGTATATGACACCGTAACATCCAATGCCAGGACACAAGTTTTCCCTGCATTGTCCATTGTCCAGTGCATCCCACTTCCTCTCTTGGCCTGCCTTCTTTCCATAGTACATCCTGGTCCCATCTGTATCCCAGGTAACTGACCAACTTACGCACAGAATTTATTATGCAATGAAGGATATTAGTCGGTGGAGGTATGGAAGGGGTACCAAATGTTGTCGGTGTAAGATGGAAGGAACCGATTTAGATCACCATTGGTGGGCTTGTTGAAAACTGAGGGGGTATTGGAGTGGAGTATTTAGTGGTATTAAAATTATTTTTGATTCGAATATTGAAGAGGAGTACACGTGTGCACTGTTAGGGTATATAGAGATACAGAGGGATAGAGTGTTGCACTATTATTGATTGTGAAAAAGTGGGTGTGGTGGCAATCTTCGAGTATAAAGGAATGGAAGGATTTAACAAACACAATTTTAAGATATGAAATCTGGTATAATAAGAACAAAAAGGGGTGGTTAAAATCAAAGGAGTATGTGGTGTGTGTGTGTTTTTCTTTGTTTTTCCCCATCTCTTCTTCTTGGCGACTAGGGGGGCAAGGGGGGTGTAAGGGGGGTGAGGTTGGTGAAGTATGAGGACATACCTTGTGTAACCTGGAGGGATGATCCTTGCACACCTGGGGATTAGGACTGTGTAAGAACTAGTGGGTATAGTGAGACGGGGGTCTTGCTAATGCCCCTTGGGGAGAAAACCGAATCAGTAAGATCTGAATTATGCTTGGAAGTGAGAACAATCGTTGTTGAAAGAGACCTAAGAGAAGTTGTGGGACCAGTTAGAACTTGGTTGATATAATGGGGAATAAAAGAACAACAGACTGCCCACTCCTGAGGGGTGAGTGGAGCTGGATCCCACAGTGATATGCCAGGGTAAACTATGGCTATTAGCTGTAAGGGGTGGTCAGCAAAGGGGGGCGAGTCGTCATGATAAATGTGGAGTAGGTCTCCGAAATGTGTGGTATAGAGGGGCCTGTTGGCCTGGAGGGGATTCGTTTCCTAATCGGGGACGGTTTCCATTGGGTCGGGGGGGGGGGGAGGTGGATGAGTGGGTGGATGAGTTGGTCACCAAACCAAGGGAAAGGGGTTAATATGATGTAAGCTATGGCATTTTGTAATAATAATTGTGGTATTGTTTATAAGAAAATGAATAAAGAATAAAGTATTTAAAAAAAAAAAACTAGATTGTGACTGCGACATGTAAAGAGACTGGAGCAGGAGACTTACCAATCAGTTGGAATCTCCATCGGAAGCCTTGTGATGGTATTGCTGCATCCGTAACAACCTAAACAATAACAATATTTTATTATTTATCCCAAACCATGAACGCGATAAGAAATAACGATAAAAAAAAAATATGGTATTCCTGTATTTTGTTAATCTGCCACCCAAAAAAAAAAAAACATATATCTTCAAAAATGATATCAATAAAAAGTACAACTTGACCTGAAAAAAAAAGCCCTCATATGGCTGTGTCAATTGAAAAATAGAAAGGCTATACCACTTAGAAGGCAATAATTTAAAGAAAAAAAGACTTGGTCATTAAGGTCAGAATGTGTGACAGGGGAAGGGGTTAACCCCTTAGGGACCCATGACATATCTGATACGCCATGGTGCTGTGGGGGGAGCTCCCGGCTGTTATGTATAGCAGGGGAGCGCCTCTATTAGCTGGCGCTGGTCCTGTTGCCGCGCCGGCTAATTAAGCCTCTAAATGCAGCTGTCAATCCTGACAACTGCATTTAGAGGCTTTGCTCCACATGTCCCTGGTGTCTATTGGGACGGATCTCCCCCCGCGATGCAAGATCCGTTCTTCTGGCCGGGCTGGGCCCCAGTGTTGCAATGACGCTGATCCTGGCTCGTCAATAGATTGCTGTGGTCTGCACACTATGAGAGATCAGTGCTGTGTATATAGAAGTCCCACAGGGGGACTTCTTGTTAACGTAAAAATAAAAGTAAAAATTTTTTTTATTAATAAAAAATCCCCTCCCCTAATAAAAGTCAAAATCACCCCTCTTTTCCCATTTTCTAAATATAAATAAATAAACAAATAAATAAACATATTTGGTATTGCCGCGCGCGTAATCGCCCAAACTACTAATTTATTACATTCCTGATGTCGCACGGTAAAGGGCGCAAGCGCAAAAAAATTCCAAGATGCAAAATTGCGCATTTTTGATTGCATCAAATCCAGATAAAATGTAATAAAAAACGATCAAAAAGTCGTATATGCGCAATCAAGGTACTGATAGAAAGAACACATCATGTCGCAAAAAATGACACCTCATACAGCTCCATAGACCAAAGGATAAAAGCGCTATAAGCCTGGGAATGGAGCGATTTTAAGGAACACATATTTGTTAACAATGGTTTGAATTTTTTACTGGTCATTAGATACAATAAAAGTCATACATGTTACATATCGTTGTAATCATAACGACTTGAGAAACATATATAACAAGTCATTTTTACCCCAGGGTGAACGGCGTAAAGGTGAAACTCCCTGAAATGAAAACAAATTCCTTTTTTTTTTTTTTTAATTTGACAGCGCAAATGATTTTTTTCCGGTTTTGCAGCATATTTTATGGTAAATATAAAGTCTGTCATTGCAAAGTACAGTTGGTGTCGCAAACAATAGGGGCTCATGTGGGTCTCTAGGTAAGAAAATGCAAGTGCTATGGCCTTTTAAACATAAAGTGGAAAAAGCAAAAGCGCAAAAACGAAAATTGGCATTGACCTTAAGGGGTTAAAGAAAGTATGAAAAATCACACCAGGTGTTTCCTGCTAGTTCAAGATTTGACTGTTTACTCGTCACCTAACATAATAATAATAACAATAATAAGAATAACAGTAGTAATAATAATTTTTATTTATATAGCGCCAACATATTCCGCAGCACTTACAATTCTTGGGGTACGTACATAGACAAAAATCTGACATTACAGAGAGGCACATGTAATTATCCATACATGAGGAGTGATGGTCCTGTTCACATGCATGAGCTTACAGACTATGTGGCGGAGGTTGGAGACAAAGGCAATGGGGCAAAAGTGCTTCATTGTTCCTATGGTTTAGCCATCTTTATAAAAATGGCAATGCAGATATGGGTGGGTTAACCAGTCCCCAACCAAAGCCTGTATGTATAGACCCTAATGCCTCAATGCTTGGTGTGTGTGTGTAAAGAGGAGGGGAGCGATCAAATTAGGAGACTTGATGAGCCTGCTTGGAAAGAGTATTGGGGTATTGGGTATTGGAGGTGACAGTCTTGGGTAATGCATTCCATAGAACTGGTGCAGCTCGGGTTAAGTTCTGAAGACAGGAGTGAGAAGTGCAGATTAAGGAGGATGTTTGGCATAGGTCATTAGAGCGTAAGGCCCTTGTAGGATGGTGGATAGAGATGAGGGAGGAGATATAGGGAGGTTCAGCACTGTGGCGAGCTTTGTAGGTAAGCAGGAGGAGTTTGTATTGTATCCTATGCTTAATAGAGAGCCAGTGTAGTGGCTGGCACAGGGGGGAGGCATCAGTATAGTGACTGGTGCAGGGGGGAGGCATCAATATAGTGACTGGCACAGGGGGAGGCATCGGTAGCTACTGCATTAGGAATAGGCCAGAAGGGGAGGAGTTTAGAGAAGAGATGGCCGATTAGTAAGGAATTGCAGTAGTCTAGAGGGGAATGAATCAGAACAATGAGAGTTTTAGCTAAATTGACAGTAAGGAGGGGACGAATTTTGGGGATGTTTTTTAGATGCAGGTGACAGGAAAGCGAAAGAAATAAAATATGAGGAACAAAGGAAAAATCAGAGTCTAACATAACTCCAAGGCTGTATCCCAACCCTTTACAGGAACCATTCTAATGGGATAACTAATGTTATCCTGTTTTGTGTTATAGCCATTCTGGGAAAAAGTGCAGTCCACATTTTTGTATAATAACAGAATATATAGTAAGACAAATAATTTGTGGTTAACATGGCACTTTTTAAGATATAGTTAAATACCTGTCACTTAAAATAGATAGAAAACAAAGAATCTTTTTCAAATGAAGAATTCCCCAGTTCAAAATATTCCTTATAGCATAAAACTATTGGAAAGAAATAACATTCATAACTTGAACCTATGCCAAGTGCCAGCCTGGGCAATGTATGATAAATGTTTTAGCACTTGTCTAGCTTGCATGGTACCTGGAATCATTTAAAGCCGCACACTGTTCTCTTTGAACTAAAGCCATAGGCAAATATCTATCTAATAATGTTTTACCCCAAGTCTTCTTTGACTTTTTTTTTGTCTATAGAATGGTCTGTAGAGTATAGTGGTTTGTACATGGATGACTGATGCTTCTGATCTTACCCTTAAGGTCATCATTCCTTCCAGCAACTTTTCAAGTAACTCATGTACTTTGAAAACATTAAAAGTTAGTATATCTTTGGAGGTAAGTCCCAAACCAAGGTCATGCAGAAGTATTCTGGCTCCCCCATAGTTTTCTGGGGAAAAAAGAAAAGAGTATAACGCATCTGTCAAAGAGTTCTAAAGCTTTTTGAAGTAATGCAACATTCTGTGCACATATTCCTGTAAGTGAACAGCATTTCTTCTGTCTGTGAAGTCATTTTCTATTCTTAACATACTTTTAATATGAAAGAATCTTACACTGATGTCCAACTGGTGAAGGTCTTACCACTAAAGCATTGCAACTTAGTCTCCTACCACCTTCATCAGGCTTACTCCCAAAGGCCGCATGGTTGGTTTATCACAATATTTGGCTGACCATGTGACCTTCGAAAAAGTCAAGCTGAAAGGATAAAAACTGTCAAGGTTCTTTCCTGTTAACCCGCTCCTGCCGCTGAGTAGTAAATTAAAGTCGCTGCAGCCTATGCCTGATGCTGCAGCAACATTAATTTACGTTGCAGGATGACACAGGCGCACGAGCTGTGCCTGTGTCATGCGCAGTGGGTCCCGGCTATTAGTGATAGCCGGAGAACCGTCGGAACTCTCAGCACTGGAGCTGCGCTCTGGTGCTGAGAGTTAACGACAGCAGCATCTATAGGGCTTAAGACAGAGAATTCTACCTCTACAGAGGGAGTATTCTCTGTCCCCTGTCCATCAGGGCTCAGCAAAGTGATAGCAGAGCCCCGATGGTAGCCATGGAAGCCTGAGGCTTCAGGTTTCTTGGCTATGGAGGCTGGCGGAGGGAGGGCAAGATTGTAACAGCGGCAGGGGACAGAGGAGAGGGGGCAGACATAGGAACATCAGCTTATGGGATCATTATGATCCCATAAGCTGATGTCCTAAAACAACCTGGGAATTGATGCATCAATGACCCATGGTTGTGAAAAGGTTAATGTTACCATTTCATTCTAGCAATTGTAGTAGCTTATAGAGGTCTACAACAAACAAAGGGACATTGGGGAGCATATTTTACTGAAATTTTGAAACTATCCCTGTAATACATTAATAGATATTTCTGTTACTTCATTGACAACCTCTGGCATAAATTACAGAATTAGTTGGTCACACAGCTTTCAACTTAATAGTAAATACACAAATCACATAAATGACACAAAACATTGGCTAAAACACAGATTTAAGAAGCCTAGTTTGCTCAAGATGCTGTGATTATTTTCAGAGATGAGCCCTATTGACAGAACAGGTGATATTCCTGCACCTGTCGTGCGGCAGCTTCAGATTTGCCAGATTTACTAAGAGCCCTAGTAAATCAGGCTTTGGGTATAGTCTTGATAAATTCCCCCAAATATTTGACCGCACAACCCCTTTAATGAAAGAATATTTTATTACTAGCAGTAGTATAGTATAGTCTGTATAGTATTAAAAAGAATTACAACTAATTGTTTATAATTCGATAATTAGCTTTCAATAAGGCTGGGTTCACACTGTATTCTTGCAAATATTTTTTCATCAATTGACCTGCATTTTTTCACGTTAAAAAACTGGTGTAATTTGTTCCTTTTTTTTTTTTTTTACTTTTTTACAATAAAAGTCAATGGAAAAACAGATCAAAACAGATGCACACAATTGCATCCATTTTCTCATCCATTTTTCTTTCGTTTTATGAAAAGAAAAAAGAAAAACGGATTGCAAAAATGCTATGTGAACCCAGCCTAACTTACATATATAATTATCTGAATTGAGAATGTTGAACTTAATACTACATTTGAAAAAATGTTTTTTTTGGTAATAGTCCTAAATGTGGCTGTATTGCATTATATGTCTACGTGATCTGGATTTTTACTGTATATAGTAGCTCTTACCACACAGTAAAAACAGGAGATTACAAATAAACTTTGGATGTGAGTCTTATATTTTCTTCTCTGTAATAATAGCCAATATAGCAAAATTGTCCTTGAAACCTTCCCTGGAGTGTTTACTAAAATTGATGTTTTCATGTAATAGTTTAAATGGAAGTTTTTATATAAATCTTTATTGGTTTATAGCCTTAAAAAGAAAAAAAAACTGCAGAACTGTAAATGAAAATGATTAACTCTTTAGGCATTATAAAAGTCAATCCTGTAAAGTGGCTGGTGTAGGGAATGTGAGGATCAACATATTGATTATATTTAATGCAGTTAACAGTATTAAAATCGAGATTTATATTCCAGGTGCAATTGAATTATTAACCATTTACAGTTTATTCTGCTCCACTAATAGGTAATATGTCTCCTCGAATTAGAACGATATACATTGTATCGAGCAGAATCTCGGTATGTCTTGAGTGTTAATAGCTTGTATTTTAAGACAATTGCTTTTTCTATGGTCATCTCAATCTATTTCTTTTTAGTCGTATTGACCCATTTAGAGGTTTGAAATTACAGACAGCAAGCACAGGGAAGATTCCTCACACATAAGATAATTCCTGTTTCCTTGACATTTCTATTATCACCACCAGAAAATTATTTATATTATTTGCCACTGCTTACATTTTCTGTCAGCTCTTATCTCTTTTAGGATTGCCTCTCATTTACCCTGACCTTGCATGCAGTCAAGTGGCAAAAAAAATGAAGCGTATCAAGGACAATTGCGAGGGAGGAGATTGAAAAGAAAACAGATGAATATAATTGTTGACAAAATTGAGCTCTTTAACAATTTAGTTGAATGAATGAATTCACAGTGATTAGGGGTTTAATAGCTCATCACGCTGCACTGCAGCGTACAATAAGCTTCAATATACTGTAAATCACAAGGTGTTTATGTAGGAGTTATGGGCTGCCCTTCCATTTAACTGTTTTATTCATTTTATACTCTCCTATATATTTTGAATAAGCACCTAAAGGAACACTAAATCTCCGAGTGATAAAAGTAAAAAGAAGAATACTAGGCCGGTACTATTTGTCAGAATGTGTGATATTCTGCAACCCTAGAAACAAACAGCCTTGGAGAATATTTTTATTAAATAAATATGTTACCTTCCTCTTGATCCCTTGCAGTTTAGGCTCAGGAAATACTGATCATGAAGTCTTTCCTGAAGCTTCAGGAAACCATTAGTATTTCCTGACTGTAAACTGTATGCACTGATTTGGAGCGCATACAGTTAACAGGCCATGCCCAGCACCCAGCTATTTTACCATGAAGGCTGCTGCACAAAGTCTCCTCTTACCAGTCGTTGTAGAGATGTGTCTGCTGCTAGAACTGTGTGTGGCATTGACCTGGTCTCTAATCTGAGCTGCTGGTAACCTGCGATATCTGAGGCTGGTGACTTGGATGAATGTATCCTCCGCAGCAGAGGGAACTCTTGGTCTTCCTTTCCTAGGGGAGTCCTCATGTGAGCCAGTTTCTTTGTAGCACTTGATGGTTTTTACAACTGCACTTGGGGACACTTTCACAGTTTTCCCAATTTTTCGCACTGACTGACCTTCATTTCTTAAAGTAATGATGGCCTATCATTTTTCTTTACTTAGCTGTTTTTTTCTTGCCATAGTTCAAATTCGAACAGTCTATTCAGTAGAACTATCAGCTGAGTATCCACCTGACTTCTGAACAATACAACTGATGGTCCCAACCCCTTTTATAGGGCAAGTAATCCCACTTACTAAACCTGACAGGGCATACCTGTGAAGTGGAAACTATTTCTGGTGACTACCGCTTAAAGCTCATCAAGAGAATGCCAAAAGTGTGCAAAGCAGTAATCAAAGCAAAAGATGGCTACTTTGAAGAACCAAGAATATAAGACATATTTTCAGTTGTTTTACCCTTTTTTGTTAAGTTTATAATTCCACATGTGTTAATTCATAGTTTTGATGCCTTCAGTGTGAATCTACAATTTTCATAGTCATGAAAATACAGAAAACTCTTTAAATGAGAAGGTGTGTCCAAACTTTTGGTCTGTACTGTACATACGCATTTAGATGCTAAAAGTCAGCTCTTGTAATGAGGCTTGGTTGATATTGTTTTCTGAATCTATTTAAATATGTAATGGTTTTGTGGACACTAATGTCTTAAGCTCGCAACCCACATCAATGGGCCTCATCTCTTTTAAATCCCTAAATAAACTGAGCACAAAACAGAACTTTTCTAACTAGACAAACAGATCAGGTGCTGAATAAGTCCAGATTCAAACTTTGAGGAATGGCATCCATTTGCCATAGTACTTCTCCCAATGTTGTTGTAAAAAAAAATCTGCAGAGAAGTCTCTTACAGCCATTTCAGATGACCCAGGTCTTCCTTGCACGTTACATTCTTGGGGAATGGGGACTGAAGGCATGGTGCTGTCCAAATCCTGTTCCAAGGTTGTATCATGAATCCTGAGGTAGTTGTAAAGAATCACACAGACTTAAAAGACCTTCTTCACATTCTCAGGACTGGAATACACACCACTTGCTACTAAAGATGCCGAAGGAACTCTCAACATACCGCCTTGGAAGGGTAGTTAAATACACTCCCGAGGTCAATCTAAGCAAGGGCACAACAAATTGGTGTATAGGCCAAAGGCTTCATCCGCTACAATAACATATGGATCTGGAGTTCTCAATGATCCTGGGAGAGTCTTTGAATGTTGGAAGCAGAGCTGGCCGGTATAAAGTAGCTCACTCATGCGAGAAGATCTGAAGATGCCAGAAACTGCAGAACTCCCAAAGGCCCCTATATCTACATTTATAAACCGGTAGTCGGCCAAGGCCAACAGGACAACTTATTGAAATATAGAGAACCTGACGATAGAATTTGCAACTATATGAGCTGTTGTTAACCATTATACTTTCCTCTCAGTAAACAGGATAGAAATGGCCCCCAGACGATGGCCACCAGATGATCGCGTGGGATATTTTGCGGGTTGAGACAAGTAGTGACATAATTTTTGCCCTACCCCCCTTTTTTATCTGCAAAATACAGAGCACACCACGGATGCACTACAGATTACTTTTTTGCGGTTTGCAGATAAAAATTTGCTGATTACGAAGTTCATCCTTAAAAATATACTAGATATGGAGGTATGAAAGTTGCTATGTTAGGCTATGTTTACACATAGTATTTCCATCAGTCTTTTGGTCAGTCTTTTTCCAACCAAAACCAGGAGTGGAACTGACAGGGAAAAATTATAATGGAAAGATTTGCACAGCTTCTGTGTTTTCAACCTACTCCTGGTTTTGGTAGAAAAAAGACTAACCCAAAGACTGACAGAAATACTATGTGTGAAAATGGCAATTATCATAAAATGCCCTTTTGTCACCTAAAAAAAGAAGTTGTGTGAACAGATTTTGGGGGGGGAAATAGTTTCAGATCCCATTTTTAGTCACAATATATTTTACTGGTGACAGCAGTATATATGCTACAGTACCAAACTTGTCTTTTTAGATTAAATAATTCCAGATGCCATTCTGTAGAAAGAATGTCATATTTTTCTATATATCATCATTATATTTTTTCTTATTCTCTGGTACATAAAACATACATATGCATTAAGCCTTCAGGATTTATAGAAAAGTATAGAAAGACTAAATATTCTTAGAGCGGCATATGTTATTTCACCCTACTATTATAGTTGTTGGAAGGCTTTAAAGAAGTCATGCAAACCATGTGTTATTTAAAATTCTTTTAATCTAGCATTCAACGTTCTGACACAGAACTGTCTGTTAACCTAGAATGTCATTAGGCCAAAGTGAAAATACAGAGGTAACTCAACACTTGTCTAGGATTCTGAATTACGCTGGAATTAACAGTATGGTTTACTGTAAGAGGTACTGTAAAGAAGTAGGTTATCATAATCTTAAGTTTTTATTATCATATTCTCTAATATTTTCAATTGTTTGATTTTTATAACATCTAATTGATATCTGCACCAAGAGAACCATAGAAAAAGATTAGGCTTCTCTTTAAAAAAAAAAAAAAAAAGATTGCAGATTTTAGTTCTATCATACATTAGGTATACAGACCAGCTACTAAATTGACTGCCCCAATAGAAGATCATTTTTTTTTTAAATGCAATTTTGTATGGTCATGTCAGAAAGGTTTCAGTGTAATGCAATGTCTTTCTTACTGGTATAATATTTTTAAATGAGCACTGTCATTATAAAAAAAACTTTTGACGTGTCAAAGATACAGGTCAAACGTTTTGATTAGTCGGGTTCTGAGTGTTCAGACCACAGCCATTCAGGAGAATGAGCTCGGAGGAGTCTGCAATGCCATGTGTTTTTTTCCATGTTGCATAGACATGTCCAGTTCATAACACAGAGCCAGAAGAAAACGTGATTGTTTTTCTCCATGCTCGTTCTCCTGATCGGTTGTGGTCTGAACCTCACCAATCAAAATTTTGCACATTTCTCTGACATGTCAGAAGTTTCTTGTAATGAGAGATATTCTTTAAATATTACCAATAATTCATTAATAATCCAGACCTCGCTTGATTTTATTTAAAGAATCAGCCGTGACAACATCATGTGGCAGAGAGTTCCATAGTCTCACTGCTCTTACAGTAAAGAAGTTGCATCTGTGCTAATGGTGAAACCTGGTTTCCCCTAGACGTAGAGGATGCCCCCTTGTCATGGTTACAGACCTAAAAGTAAAAAGATCACTACAAAGATCTCTGTACTGTCCATTTATATAATTGTACATTGTGATCACATCACCCCTAAGACGTCTTTTTTCCAGAGGAAATAACCTAAAGCTTGATAAACTGTCTTGGTACTGTAACCCACCGATTCCCTTAATGACCTTTGTCGCCCTCTTCAGCACCCGCTACAGTGTCCTTCTTATATACTGGTGCCCAAAACTGTACACAGTATAACATGTGTGGTCTGACCAGTGATTTATAAAGAGGCAAAACTATGTTCTCATCTTTAGTGTCTATGGCTCTTTTGATGCTTCCCATTGTTTTATTAGCCTTGGCAGCTGCTGCCTGGCACTGATCACTAAAGTTGAGTTTACTGTCCACCAATACCCCCAGGTCCTTTTCGGAAGCAGTCTTATCCAGTGTTTTATTATTTAGCACATAACTGTACTGTGTTATTTCTATGGCCCAAATGCATAGCCTTACATTTATCCACATTAAACTTCATTCGCCATTTCTCTGCCCAAGCCTCCAGCTTCTCCAAATCCCTCTGTTATATGATATTATCCTTCTCTATGGTGAATACTTTACCCAGTTTAGTATCATCTGCAAAAAATTAGATTCTACTCTGTAGCCCTTCTACAAGGTGCTTGCTCACTGTGGTTGCTGACAAGTGGTTGAAAATAAGTGGAGTTGAAAAAAGGAGTTAGAAGGAGTTACAAGTTCTGGTAAGTGATAAATCTCTTTCTTTTTCACTGTTTTTGTTGCACTGAGAATGATGGCTAGCGAGATGGAAGGTTTTATTCAGTGCGCAGTCTGCCGCATGTACGCACAGCTGGAGCAGGAGTTCCAGGGTGAGTACCGCTGTGACAGATGTGAGCATGTTGCCCATCTAGAAGCTCGAGTTAGAGATCTGGAGAAGCATATTGCAACACTGAGGGAACTTGGCCACCTTGAGAGGGAACTTCGGCTCACTGAGCAGGAAGTTAGTGGGTTAGAGATGGAGGGTGGTGATATAGATCAGGAGGCCCAAGTAAGTAGCTGGGTTAATGTAGTTAGAGGGACCAGTAAGGGATCCAAGAAAAGGAAGGCCACTTCTCCTACTGTATGCCCAAGCAAAATTGCCAAGTTAGGTGATGATGCAAGGGCATCCGTGTCAGAAATGGCTGCTCTAGTGGAACCTGTTCTCCCTAACAGCCGGGGGAACAGTCCAACTAGTAGTGGGCGGGATGGTATTGTAGGTAGGCCTAGACAGTTAGTGGTTGTAGGGGATTCTATAATCAGGAAGATGGATAGAATAATTTGTCGCCAAGACCGCCTCAACCGAATGGTTTGCTGTCTCCCTGGTGCCAGGGTTCAGCATGTGGTGGAAAGGGTGGATAAATTACTTGGGGGGGCTGGGGATGACCCAGCTGTCGTGGTCCATGTGGGAACCAATGACAGGATACAAGGTAGGTGGAGGTCTATTAAAAATAATTTTAGAGAACTAGGTGCTAAGTTGAAGGGAAGGACCTCCAAGGTGGTATTCTCTAGAATACTGCCTGTGCCATGTGCATCGCAGGAAAGACAGCGGGAGCTTAGGGAGTTAAATGCATGGCTCAAGTCGTGGTGTAGAGAAGGGTTTGGGTTTTTAGAGCACTGGGCTGAATTTTCATTGGGGTACAAACTGTTTTGCGCAGATAATTTGCACCTTAATGGAAGGGGGTCCACTGTGCTGGGGGAGAGAATCCTAGAAGGGGTGGAGAGGTTTTTAAACTAGGGATGTGGAGGGAGGACAATGTAGTGTGTAATATAGTGGCGGATAGGTTAGAGAGGGGACAGAACATTGAGGCGGGAGGAGAAGGGTCCTGTGGGGGGAGGATAAGAGCAGTGGATAGGGAGATCCATATGTTGCGGATGAACAGTGGGGACGATTGTAGCCACAGCACAGTAATAAATCCTATTTCTTATAATGAAGCGGGTAAACTCGATGGTAATATAAAGTGTATGGTTACTAATGCCAGAAGTCTAGCCAGCAAGATGGGGGAGCTGGAGGCCTTGGTTCTGGAGGAGTCCATTGATGTGGTTGGTGTGACTGAGACATGGCTGGACTCTTCACATGACTGGGCTGTCAATATTCAGGGATTTGCATTGTTCAGAAGGGACCGGGTGGGCAGAAAGGGAGGAGGAGTATGTCTGTATGTCAGAAGTGATATTAAAGTGAGTGTAAAAGATGCAATAGTGGGCGATGACTGTGATGATGTGGAAGCATTATGGGTAGAACTACAGGAGGTAAAGAGTGAAAAAATTATTCTTGGTGTAATCTATAGACCCCCCAACATTACTGAGGGGATAGATGGTCAGTTGAATAGACAAATAGAGCGGGCTGCCCAGGAGGGAACAGTAGTGGTAATGGGGGACCTCAACTACCCAGATAAAGATTGGGGTCACGGTTCAGCTAAAACCACAAAGGGGAGAGAATTTCTTAACCTCCTGCAGGATAATTTTCTGGGCCAGTTTGTGGAGGAGCCAACTAGAAGTGATGCCTTGTTGGATCTAGTTATTTCTAACAACGCTGAGCTGGTTGGGGATGTCACTGTCCATGAACACCTGGGTAATAGTGACCACAATATAGTGACTTTTAGCTTAAAGTGTAGAAAAGAAAAACATGTTGGGAGGGCAAAAACTCTTAATTTTAAAGGGCTAATTTTCCTGGGTTAAGGGCAGAACTTCAGGGCATAGACTGGGAGCGGCTGCTGTCACATACTGATACTGATAATAAATGGGAAATCTTCAAATCCACATTAAATAACTGTACTGACAAATATATTCCTATGGGTAACAAATATAAACGGTTAAAATCAAATCCCACATGGCTTACAACCGAGGTTAGAGGGGCTATAAATGAGAAAAAAGGGACATTCAAAAAATACAAATCAGAGGGGTCAGCTGTAGCATTTAAACATTACAAAGAAGTCAACAAAACCTGTAAAAATGTAATAAAAGCAGCAAAATTCACAATGAAAGGCAGGTAACTATAGATAGCAAAAGAAACCCCCAAAAATTCTTCAAATATATTAATGCAAAAAAAAACAAGGTCAGAGCATGTAGGACCCCTAATAATGGCGACGGGGAATTAATAACTGGGGACCAGGAGAAAGCTGAGTTACTTAATGGGTTCTTCAGCTCTGTATATACAAAAGAAGAGGATGGAGCTGTTGTGGGTGGGGCCAGTACTGAGGTGGGTGGGGCCAGTGCTGCTAACACATGTAATGTACTGAACTGGTTTACTATAGATATGGTCCAAGATAAATTAAACAAACTCAATGTAACCAAAGCTCCAGGGCCTGATGGATTACACCCCAGAGTTCTTAGGGACTCAGTTCTGTATATTCTCTACCCTTGTATGAAATATTCCGTGATTCTTTGCTTACTGGTATTGTGCCGAGGGACTGGCGTAAGGCAAATGTAGTGCCGATCTTCAAAAAGGGCTCTCGAACTTCCCCAGGTAACTATAGACCTGTAAGCTTAACGTCCATTGTGGGGAAACTATTTGAGGGGCTTATAAGGGACTACATCCAGGAATATGTAGTGGCTAATAGTATTATATGTGATAACCAGCATGGTTTAACTAAGGACAGAAGCTGTCAAACCAACCTAATATGTTTCTATGAAGAGGTAAGTAGAAGCCTGGATGGCGGCACGGCTGTGGATATCGTGTACCTGGATTTTGCAAAAGCGTTTGACACAGTTCCTCATGGACGTCTGATGGGTAAGTTAAAGTCTATTGGTTTGGAAAATTTAATGTGTAACTGAATTGAAAACTGGCTTAATAATCGTACCCAGAGAGTGGTGGTCAATGATTCCTACTCCGAATGGTCCCCGGTAAAAAGTGGTGTACCCCAAGGGTCAGTACTGGGCCCTCTTCTGTTTAACTTGTTTATTAATGATATTGAGAGTGGAATTAACAGCAATGTTTCTATCTTTGCAGATGACACCAAGCTTTGTAGTACAGTACAGTCTATGGAGGATGTGCAGATGTTACAGGATGACTTAGACACCTTGAGTGTTTGGGCGTCCACTTGGCAAATGAGGTTCAATGTGGATAAATGTGAAGTTATGCACCTGGGTACTAATAACCCGCATGCATCATATGTCCTGGGGGGAGTTACACTGGGAGAGTCGCTGATGGAGAAGGATCTGGGTGTACTTGTAGATAATAGACTACAGAACAGCACACAATGTCAGTCAGCGGCTTCTAAGGCCAGCAGGATATTGTCATGCATTAAAACAGGCATGGACTCACGGGACAGGGATATAATATTACCGCTTTATAAAGCTTTGGTGCGGCCTCATCTGGAGTATGCTGTCCAGTTTTGGAACCAGATTCATAAAAAGGATGTCCTAGAGCTGGAGAGGGTACAAAGACGGGCAACTAAACTAATAAGGGGAATGGAGCATCTTAGTTATGAGGAGAGATTAATAGAATTAAATTTGTTTAGTCTGGAGAAGAGACATTTAAGGGGAGATATGATTAACTTATTTAAATATATAAATGGCCCCTACATGAAATATGGGGAAAAGATGTTCCAGGTAAAACCCCCTCAAAGGACTAGGGGGCACTGCCTACGCCTGGAGAAAGAAAGGTTCAATCTCCGGAGGCGACAAGTCTTCTTTACCATGAGAACTGTGAATTTGTGGAACAGTCTACCACAGGATCTGGTCACAGCAAAAACAGCAGAGGGCTTCAAAACCGGCCTAGACAAGTTCTTAGACCAAAATAATATAAATGCATATGTATAGAACCTATCACCCCTCCCCCTTCCCTGTATCCATCCCCTCCTTGGTTGAACTTGATGGACATGTGTCTTTTTTCAACCGTATTAACTATGTAACTATGTAACTATGTAAGGTCATTAATAGGCTATGTTCTCACAACATTTTTTTCAGCTCACTTTAAAATGACGTCCGTCATTTTAAGTCTAAAATAACGAACGCCATTTAGCTGTCTGGCCTCCCCTTAGTGCAGTGACGGCTGTTGGTACATTATTCTAGTTTGGGTTACTAATTGGCCTTTGGGTGTGTCTTAATTAAAAAGTCCAGTGAATTTAATAGTAAAAACGGAGAAAGAACAGTGACAAAAGAAAAACTGTCTGTCAACAACTAATAAAAAACGTCAGCTGTTTGCAAAAGACTTCCGAAAATAATGATCATGATCATTAATTTGACGTCTGCGGTAAAAACGTCCATTATTTAATTCATTGTGTTCATTGGACGTCTGTCTTTCCATTGACTTCAATGCATTGCACTGCAGTCAGTTAAATTGCGACGTTTTTTTAAATCGCTAAAGCAGCCACCTTTTTTCTATTTTTGATGTTGTGTGAACATAGCCATAAACTGTTACCCAGAGTATGTTCCATCAATGACCACCCTCTGTTTTCTATCCTCCTTACCCATTTACATCATGTATTTTCCCCTTATCCAAGCATTCTCATTTTGTAGACAAAACTTTCATGCTAAGTATCAGAGCCTTTGAAAAGTCTAGATACACAATGTCCACAGCCTCCCCCAGGTCCAGTCTATAACTGACCACCTCATAGAAGCTGATCAGATTAGTCTGACAGCAACAATACCTCATAAACTCATGCTGGTGCTGTGTTATAAGATTATTTTCATTAAGATACTCCAATATGGCATCTCTTATAGTTTACCCACTATAGATTATAGACTTATAGGCCTATAGTTTACAGGATCATTCTTTGACCCCTTCTTGAATATTGGTATAACATTAGCTATGAGCCAGTAATGTGGAACAATCCCTGTCATTATAGAATCTTTAAATATTAGCAATAAGGGCATAATCCCAGTCTATGTCCCCAAGGCCCCTTTGTTAGTTTTTGGAAATTAGGCTTCCTGTACACATACTGTTGACATAATGGCCGTTTTATAGGACAGCTGGCATTCACCAACAAATAATGACCGTTATGACTGTGAACACAGCCTTAAAGTGACACTGTCACCCCCTTTTTGCATTATTACTTCTCTACACAGGTGTAAAGGGTAAATTTAGCGTTTTTCAAACCTTATTTCATATCATACGTCATGGTGTTTGTTCAAGAAAAAAGTGTCCTTTTATCAACTGCAGATTGTATTAAGTGGGCGTGACCTCACGACATTAGTGCCACTTAGCCCCGCCCACAGCGGCACCGTTGGCCCTGCCCCCTTGACACCCATTGATTGGCCGGCGTAAAGGGGGTGGGGTCTAGACCTTTCGGCCAGCCTGTTCCAATGACCGGCGAGGGGCGGGGCCAATGGTGCCGTTGTGGGTGGGGCTAAGTGGCGCTAATGTTGCGAGGCCACGCCCACTTAATACAATCTACAGTTGATAAAAGGACACTTTTTACTTAAACAAACACCATGACGTATGATATGAAATAAGGTATGAAAAACGCTAAATTTACCCTTTACACCTGTGTAGAGATGTCAGAATGCACAAAGGGGGTGACAGTGTCACTTTAAGGGCATACAATATAAGAAAGATAGGATTGAAAAAAAATCTTTGTATCAAGCAATAGATCCCATTATTGTGCAGTGAAAATACATTTACTGATTGCACAATCAGAGAAATTTTGTTTGGTATTGAGCAAATTATTTATGTTAACATAAAAATTGCTTGTTAGCATTACATCCCCTGGTAAAAACAGCCATCTGCTAGTTGTTAGCAGAAGAAGCAGGAGGAAAGAAGGAAAGACAAGTGATCTGTTTATCAATTCAAAGCCTGAAAAGATTATTAAAACACATATAATTGCGTGTAACTTGTACATTACTATGGTGGTGCCTAAAAGTTTGTTTACTCTTCAGAATTTCTGCATAAGTTTAACCTAGAACAAACAATTTTTTACAAAAGTTCTAAAAGTAGTTAAAAAGAACCAAACAAAACAAAAAGTTGAAAATATTCGCCCTCCTGTCAATCATCTTCGTGAAGGAACCCTTATAGATTTATAATGGAGCTGCCTTTACTGAGATCGCTGCAAGCTCGGAAGTGAAATATCCTACCTCTAGTTCTCCTGATTGGTGAGAATCCGACAGGTAAAAATGTTTGATGTGTCCCTGAGACATCTGTTGCGTATTTCCCCACAGAGACTGTGGTAGTTACTCTACAAAATCCTTACTTTTATATGCAGATTTTATTGCAGCTTTTGTTGTGGATAGGGAGAGGAGTAGATTTCCCCCTATGCATCGCAAATATAGAATTTTGTTGTGAAATTTGCAGGAAGAGCTGATGTGCTGCTCAAGAAAATGTAATCTTAAGCCTATGTTAACACACAGTAAAATAAATCTAAAATACAAAACTGTTATTTGCCCTTATGGACGCTATTTGCCCCTGTTTTTATACTGTGGGAACATAACCCAAAAGTGTCTATAACATGCCCAGGAGAAAAGTATATATAAGTCGCTTTCACACCATCTAGGCAGAATGGTATAACTTCAAGTCATTGTTTCACTTCTAGGAGTCTTAGAACACTTACTAGGACGGATCGGTGCTATAGGGGCTGTCAGTGCTCCTAACGCCTCCCCCCAGTGCTCCTAACAGTCTCACAGTACTGTGGGGAACACAACTAACTGCACCTAAACGGTGCTGAGGAGGAAGGTAAGAGACATACAATCCTCCCCTGCATCTTCTGTGCAATAGGGATATATCAGCAGGTTAAATTCATATAACCTGCTGACAGTTCCCCTTTAAATGGGCACTATATAATGTTAAATCAGCAGGGGGATATAATACATCTTTTCCATTTACTTTATTACAATATTATACGTTCAGCTACTAGGCGACTTACTTATTGGAAAACTGCAGCCCAGGCTCAGTCACTATGGCTATTTGGTTTTTAGTAACAACAGAATATTGACCAATGCAGGAAGTGATGTCAGTTGACCCCATGCTGTGCACAGACTGACTCAGTCTAGATATATGCTGATTGGCCAGCAGCTGAAACACCCCTGTACACACCCTTGTACACACCCCAATACACACCCCAATACACACCCCTCTAAACTGCTGCAGCTGTGTAAACTAACTGGTCCAAAGTGACATGTAAAAACATGAGCAACGAAATAGGGCATTAAAAAACAGCTGGAGCTGCAATATTAAAATCAAAGCTGACAGCATACATAAGGCAAGAATACCAATATATGTGCTTAGTTTTTTAATATTTTTTATAAGTCATGGCAGGTACACATTTACTAAACTAGACTAAAGGTGATGGCAGACACATCTGTGTTTTACACAGATAATGATACTAATCCTTAAACAATTACCAGTTTTAAATATATGCTGTACTGCACTGAACACCTGGGTACATATAGTACAATATTCTATAACAGGGTGATTTATGGTTTTCCCTGCAGCACACATGGCACATGCTCAAGTTAATGTGTTTCCTTTAAGTATGACAATCCATGCTTTATACACACCTATATACACAACACTTCTGCTACAAGCTGTAAAATTTTAGTATCATCACCTGATCTAAGTCTTTATTCTGCATTTCCTTGCCACAGGATTCACTGGCATTTGCATAACTAAAGGCATTCCCAGTGCAAATTGTACTGAGACTATTTATCTTAATCTTGTTACGCATGTGAGATCATGTGAGATTTATCCTTGAGAAACTGAATAATTTCTCACACGTAGAAATGAACTGTCACGCAAGGATGTTTTACATACTTTTAATTACCGCTAATTTAATTATCACCGCTTTTTTATAGCATGATACTTTATAGGATTTTCCTTCTTTCAATTGTACCTGATGTCATACTACGAATACTACTATCTCTATGACCAATACTTAAAGTGTCACTGTCGTTGTAACTTTCAAAATCTAAATCATCAGTAGATGTTATATAAAGCAAGTTTGTAACATACATTCTTTTTTTTTTTTTTTTTGCTTTTATCATGCTGTAAAACAAAGCTGAACTTACCAGAAATCCAGGTCCAGTCTCCAGACGTCAGCTTTTCTGACTTGTGCTATTTGAAAAAAAGAGACTTAACACAGGAATCCTGGCCAGTACAGAGAGTCACAGCTCAATGTGTCCATCAATCACATGACTCCCTTCTCTCTGTGAGCGCTCAGATGGCCTGGGATACACAGGACTTCCTGTTTTCTTACAGTTTCCTGTTTCTTGAGAAAAAAAAGAGTCATAAAACAGGAAGTGCCATGTTTTCCATGATAACTAAAAAAATAAAATAAAATGATTGCAAACTTGTTTTATATCACATCTACTGTTGATTCAGATTTAGAAAGTTATAACAACAGTGACACTTTAATGAAACTATACTCTAGGCAAACAACAGTTTTTATTGAACAATTTAGAAATGCAATATTAATACTATTGTGTAAGATAAGCTTAAAGGGGTTGTCTGATTTTTTTAAATGTATCAGGCAGCTAAGGTTGTAAAATAATTAACTGTGCCATACTCACCTCTCTCCATCCAGCATCAGCTTAACCTTCCACCACAGTGCTTTTGGTTACTTACTTAACACTATTAATCAGCTGCAGCCAACCACTGAGGCTGCAGAGGGATCATACCATCTTCATGATAGGTGGAACAGAGCATTATCGAGTTAAGTAAATAAATGCACCATGGATGAACAGAGTGCTGAAACTGAACCGGACAAGGTAAGTATGGCATAGTTAGTTACTTTACAACTCTAAGTTCCTGCTGCTCACTTAAAAAAAAAAAAAAAAAGTTTAAAAGTCACATGAGCATAATATAGCTGCATTTTTGACGTGTCACCTGATCACTATAACAAGGGAGGAGAGAAGTTGTGCACAAACACAGGAAACCTTTTACTAAAGTGAAATTTTGAGAATAAAATGCTTTACTTGTCTAATGTAACAGAATATAAATAGTAAAACATGCTAATAACATGTGTAAGTAGGTCGCTTCACCCCCCCCCCCAAAAAAAAATGTCATATCATCTCTATCCAGTTTTATCAGTAGATCTATTTCTGCAGCCATTAACATAAAAGTGACTATTACTTTTAATCCTTCATCTTTTTTTTTCCATTTTTTATTTTTTTTAAATTAAAGAACCTTCTTAGACAAGCAACTTGGGTTATAGTCAGACTTTGAAAGAATTAGTATGCCAAGCCAATTACAGTGCATGCATCTGTCAGGGGATTATAGCATGGTAGCAACTGATAGACACAAGTAGGACAGTTCATACATGGCAAGCAACTTCTATTCACCAGTTCAGTGTCATCAGTGCTCTAATTTTATGTGTTTCTACTCTAAGGCTATGTTTCCACGCTGTAAAAACAATGGCCGTTTTGTGAGCGGTCGTTGCTTAACGTTTACTATGGCTGCAAATAATGAACATGTTAATTAATTTCGGGCACAGATAGCGTTATACAATGGCTGTTGACGCAAAACGGCTGTTGTTTATACATTGTGGGAACATAGCCTGATATGTTTAATGTTTCCCAGTGCACAACCAAGCTACTTAACCTACAAAATCTGTACATATTATCCCATTTGCAGTGAAGAGTCATCCGTGTGAAAAAATCTTTTTTTTTCTCAGAAAATGATATTTTAGTACCAAATTCTTTATAGGTTTTTTTTTAAGGGTACCTATCACTTTAACATCAGGACAAACTCCAGACAACTCCATAGTCCACTGGTATGCAAGCTGTATAAAGAATTGTCCACATACTTACTGTATAGTTTGCCTAACTACCCGCTTCCCTAAACTACCTGCTGCTTTTTCAGTACAATAAAAATATCTTACATAACTCTCCAACACTTGATAAACTACCAAACTATCCATACCATTCAAACAGGTGCCTT
The DNA here is from genome assembly GCF_027789765.1 of Dendropsophus ebraccatus. Lineage (NCBI taxonomy): Eukaryota > Metazoa > Chordata > Amphibia > Anura > Hylidae > Dendropsophus > Dendropsophus ebraccatus. The sequence continues at coordinate 63,711,763 of NC_091460.1, read as the reverse complement.
TTTTTTTTTTAACCCCTAGACGACCCTGGGCGTACCCGTTCGTCCAGGACCGTCTACGGGTGTTCAGAGCGGGGGCCGCCACTGAAGCGCAGCAGTCCCGGGTGCCGCGTGTAGCCTGGGCAGAAGCGAAATTAGGGGGGCAAGGGGGGCTGTGGCCCCTGGCCGTACGCTTCATAGTGTGCTGTGGGGAGTTCTGATGCGGGCGCGCGGATGCGCCCAAATCAGAACTCTGCGGCGCTAAAGATCATCCGGGATGAACCTTTCAGAGGCCGGTCTTTCCGTGTCCCAGACGGGTATATGGCAGCCTCCCAACTGTCCAACAGATAAAGTAGGTAGAGATAAGGGTTGGGTGTGCTGGATTTTACCACCCACTATTTTATATAAGTAGATAGATAGATGGATAGATAGATAGGAAATAGATAGATAGATAGATAGATAGATAGATAGATAGATAGATAGATAGATGGATGGATGGATGGATGGATAGATAGATAGATAGATAGATAGATAGATAGATAGATAGATAGATAGATAGATAGATAGAGGTGCCATTTCTGGAAGAAAGCAGCTATGTTTTTCTAACCTTAGATAACCCTTTTAATTTTTAGATGGTTCTATATGTGAAATGTAGAAGCTACTATAACTTCTCTCAATCCTTATTCACTAATGTAGTAGAATATAGCCTTTGTTATTCAGAAAACATTGTCGTCTGCCAAGGTTCTCTATGGGTAACATAATCGGTTAGGGGCCCACTCAGACTCACTCGCCCCCCCTAGGCTGAACCCCTAGCTACGCCCCTGAGCCTGGGACTGCGGCTATTAGCCGTGCCCGAAGTGTGTAAACGCGAAACAGCTGTCATGCTGAAGGTGTTTGGCGTCCTCGCTGGCTGCTAACCCATGTTTTAACAAGATGAAACAATAAAGTACAAGCACGGATTGGTGAGCACCCTTGCATTTTTCTTTTTGTGGATGATTATTTTCTTCTTTACTAGGGTACTTACTAGGATATTCGAGCAATAAAAAAAGGATCTCCTGTCAACAGGTCTGATTGCAGAGGCTGACCTCTGGGACACACCATGATCGCAAGTATGGGGATCTATCTCTCCCACTGAATAAAGTGGTGATTTGACATGTGCACACAACCAGGGCCGTATTTACCACTAGGCACCCATGGTCTGGTGTCTAGGGCAGCACCATGCAGGGGGGAAGCACCAGGGAAGGGGGAAGGAAACTTTTTTTTTGTTTTTATTCTTTTAGTCTCCCACCTCCCGTTCAGACTTGCCAGTAAAAGAGGTGTCTTTTGGAGGGGGGGGGGGGGTATAGAGTAATTGGTCAGGTCCGGTGTTACGGTGTTCCCCATTTCTTTCCCACTAGTCATGTGCTGTTACCAGGATTATTGGCCATACACCTATTGGTTACCGCATGAGGGTCTGGCATCTGCTGCATGTAGTGATGTACAATAAATGTGGGAACACGGCCTAAGACTGATCAGATATCAATATGATGTTCAGAAACTAGAAAATCATGATGCTAATTGGTAAGTGAAGATGGGGCGTCTGCAGTTTTAGTGCCTAGGGCAGCAGCAGCTGTTAATACGGCCCTGCACACAACTGCTCTATTCATTATTTATTAGGCAATGGTGATAGTGAATTGAGTACTCAACTATCCATGGACGGCATTAAGAATGAATGGAACACTTGCTGACATTATGTCTCATTCAACAGGAAGAGGTACTTGTTCTATTGATATAAGGAAGCTAAGAGGTGTTTTTTTTTTTTTTAGTCCCTGTTCCTAGGCATTTTTTTTAAAGACCAGACCAGAAAATTTCTCCAATTTCTGCTTTGTAAATTGCATTGAATATGTACAGATACTGACAGAAGACAAAGGAAGTGCTGTGGGAACACCATGGAAGATGAGTATAGCCTATTCCCCAGTGAAATATTTTGTTGTCGAGATTTTCATCAGAATTGCTTCAGAATATATCTACTGCAATTCAAGCCTAACTGAGTGCACCCTAATCCAATTGTAATGAAATGCATTTATTTAAAGGGGTCATCCTGGATTAGAAAAATCACAACTAATCCAAGGAAATAAATAAATAATAATAATTAATAATAATAATAATAATAATTTTAAAAAAGCGCCACCCTTGTCCTCAGGTTGTTTGTGGCATTAAGTCAGCTAAATTAATTTAATTAGAGCTGATCTTTAAAACCCACACCCAAACTGGGGACAAAAGTGATGCTGTTTCTTTAAGCTCGGATAACCAGAAAGAGAAGGTTGCATTTGTCCTATTTTCTGCACATTTTGATTTATCTATATGTACTTATAATGTCAAAATATATGTATACATAAATATTGAGAAAACGAGAATTGAAAAAAGCTGTTGATATTTTATCATCTTTGAATAACAGACACTACATTACCACAATGGTAGGGGAAGATGTTTTCTCAAAGTATGTGCTATTTGTTGCAGTGATCCATGTTTTATCTTTAGCTGCAATAAAACTTAGTTACATTAGAAAAATAGTTGTAGACTTTACTCTGCAATGTAAGAAAGTTCATTGGAGATTCATGATTTCCAAATATATAGAAAGTGACTGAATTTGAATGCATTATAAGTAAATGGTAGAATATGCCTGAGGATGACAGAAATAATCTAATTCACAAGTCAAGTCAGTGCTATAATGTACCTGGGCAAGTCATGCCTCTGCTAGTCAGCATCTCATAAAGTACTTTGTAGGGTGATCTATTATGATTATTATCATTTCCAGAGTTCAAAAACTGTGCAACAGAAAAAATATACTAATACAGTGAGTCCAAGAAGTGTTTGATCCCTTGCTGATTTTCTTTGTTTGCCCACTAATAAAGACATGATCATTCTATACTTTTAATGGTAGATGTATTCTTACATGGAGAGACAGAATATTAAAAAGAAAATCCAGAAAATAAATCTAAGGAATATATATTAATTGATTTGTATTTCATGGAGTGAAATAAGTATTTGATCCCTTAGTATTCATTAGAAGTTCTGGCTTTTACAGACCAGTTAGACACTCCCAATCAACTTGTTACCTGACCTGAAGCCACCTGTTCTCACTAATCACTTGTGTGAAAAACAACTGTCCACAGAATCAGACAGATCACACAGATTTCAAGTCTCCAACATGGGTAAAACCAAAGAGCTGTCACAGGACCTCAGAGTCAGAATTGTTGACCTTCACAAAGCTGGAATGGGCTACAAAAAGATTAGTAAGGTGTTGGATGTGAAAGTAACAACTATTGGTGCAATTATCAGAAAGTTTAAAGAGTATAACATGACAATCAACAGACCTCGGCCCGGTGCTCCAAAGAAGATTTCGCCTCGTGGGGTGGCAATGATGCTGAGAACAGTCAGAAATCGTCCTGCAACCACTCGGCAGGAGTTAGCAAATGACCTGAAGGCAGCTGGGACCAAGGAAACAATTGGCAACACTTTGCGCAACAATGGATTCACATCCTGCAGTGCCCGAATGGTACCCCTGCTGAAGAGAGCACATGTGGAGGCGCGCCTCAAGTATGCCAATGATCATTTGAAAGATGAACCAAGTTATTGGGAGAAGGTTTTGTGGTCAGATGAGACCAAAATTGAACTTTTTGGCCTCAACTCCACCCGCCACGTGTGGAGGAAGAAAAATGCTGCCTATGACCCCAAGAACACTGTGCCCACCGTCAAGCATGAAGGTGGAAGCATAATGTTTTGGGGGTGTTTCTCTGCCAAGGGTACAGGGCTACTTCACTGCATCACTGGGAAGATGGATGGAGCCATGTACCGCACAATCCTGAGGGACAACCTCCTCCCCTCTGCCAGGGTTCTGAAAATGGGCCGTGGTTGGTTCTTCCAACATGATAACGACCCTAAACCTACAGCAAAGGCAACAAAGGATTGGCTCAAGAAAAATCACATTAAGGTCATGGAGTGGCCCAGCCAGTCGCCAGACCTCAATCCGATCGAAAATCTATGGAGGGAGCTGAAGGTCAGAGTTGCCAAGCGACAGCCCACCAACCTTCATGATTTAGAGAGAATCTGCAAAGAAGAGTGGGCCAAAATTCCCCCTGGTGTGTGTGCTAAACTTGTGGTTAACTACAACAAACGTCTCACCGCTGTGCTTGCAAACAAAGGCTTTGCCACTAAGTATTGAGTGTGTTTGACAAGAGGGATCAAATACTTATTTTCCTCATTGAAATACAAATTAATTAAAATATATTCTTTAAAATTATATTCTGGATTTTTTTCTTGATATTCTGTCTCTCCATGTTAGAATATATCTACCATTAAAAGTGCTGAAGGATAGTGTCTTTATTAGTGGGCAAACAAAGAAAATCAGCAAGGGATCAAATACTTCTTGGACTCACTGTACTTCTGCCACCCCCTTAACCCCTTCAGCTCCCGCTCTGCTGCGTGTATACATTACCTCTCCTTGCTGCACGGGGTCCTGATGTACTGCTCTCCCGCCCAGCCAACCAGTGGCTGTGGCTGGGCAACGCACTGATTGGCTGGGCGGGAGAGCAGTACGCCGGGACCCCGGAGAGGTAATGTATACACGCAGCAGATCGGGAGCCGAGTGGGAGCAGAAGGGGTTAAGGGGCCAGCAGAATTACATACTCGCAGCGGTCTTTCAGACAGCTGCGAGTATGTAGTGATAGGGAACTGCCAGGACCTTCCAGACTCGCTGCGAAATTTATGCTGCGAGTCTGTACGTGTGGACAGACTCTTAAAGGGATACTCCGGTGAAAATATTTTTCCCAGTAATTGAAGCACATTACAAAGTTATATAACTTTGTAATATGCTTCAATCACCTATCTGCCCCCCTTCCCTATCTTTCCCCCCTCAACCCCCCACCAGGAAGTGGAGTCAACTCATTCTTACCTAATTACTGTTGACCCCAGGCTGCTCTGTGGAAGCAATTTTGTGACAGTGACATAATCAAGAGGAAGGCCTGTTAGGCCAGCCTCCCTTTGTCAGATGACTGTAAAGTTACAGTGGCAAGGAGGGGGTTAAGTGTCCAGAAACTCACCAATGACCAATGATTTTAAGTGTTTATAAAGGTACAGTGGTGAGAGGGGTTAAACTGCCGGATACTTACTGACCACCACTAATTATATGTGTTTTTGGTATGGGTTTGTTAGCTATAAATAACTAAAACTGCATTTTCACATACATGTACATTTTGTTGCTGCACTTTAGCACAACCCTACGTACACGTATGTGAATTAGTTTAACTGTCACTATGCAAAATCGCCGGGGCAGTGTAACTTAAAGGGGTATTCCATCCAAGAGCTAAAAATTAAATGCTCCCAAACCTATATGTTCCCCCTTAGGCTGGGTCCACACTATGTTTTTGCAATCCGGATGGGAAAAAAAACGGATGCATTTGTGTGCATCCGTTTTGTTTTTCCATTGACTTCCATTATATTAACAAAACAAAAAAAAACGGATCAAAATGCATCCTTTTTTATACGTACACAAAAGTAAGGTCAACTTTTGTGCATGTTAAAAAAACAGATGCAATTTTATATACAGTATATATAATGGAAGTCAATGGAAAAATGGATGTAAACAGATGCACACAAATGCATCCGTTTTTTCCATCCGTATTTTTTTTTTTTTGCAAAAGCAGATGAAAAAAAAAAACAGATTACAAAAACGTAGTGTGAACCCAGCCTTAGTATTTTGAGCAGCCGCCATTTCTGAGTTACAAGTGTTTATAAAAGGAAGGGGGGTGCAGTCACAGCATGGCAGGGAGCTGGCGCTGTCATCTGTGTACTGGGTGTGTGGAAGAGTTCAGCCACAGCACAGGAGGGAGCCTTCGCTGTCATCTGTGTCTGTGGGGTGCGGCTGCAACATAGGAGGAAGCCAACGCTCTCATCTATGTTGGGATCAGGGTGCGTCTGCAGCATGGATGGGTGCCGGCAGGGTCATTTGTGTGCAAGATGGAGGGCAGTCGCAGCATGGAGGGGAATGGTACTGTCATTTGTCATACCAAGGAAGAGACGGAGGACATGTGATTCATGTCTTTGAAGGGGCCAAAGGGAAGGAGCAAGACGGAGAATGGCTCAGAACAGGTAATTATTTGCTTTGTGCGATATATGGAGCTATGGGTGGGCTATTTAACACTGCAAAAAAAAAAAAAAGATTTTGGGTGGAATACCCCAATAGGGGTATTCCCACAGTTTAAGACAGCGACCATTCTGTGACACGGCTGTGTCACTGACCGGCTGATGCCAGTGAAGTTCACGCCGGCCAGTACAGCAGTTGCGGTCGAATAAACTTCACTTCTTTTGATTTGGAATGCAGGAGCATCCAGGTGGGCCCGCATTGCAAATCACCACAGCAGACAATGTAAATTGCAGCCGATGACGCACTTTACATAGTCTGGCTTGTGCGGCCGCTATTCAATTAATAGCGACTGCACAAAATTGAGTTGTCAACTACATGGAATCCCGGCCGGAGTGTATACAGAGTATATACACTCCAGCCGGGATTCCATAGGACACAATGTTATTTAATTTTTAATAAATAGTGTCCAGTGTTGCATTGGCCGTTATTTATTGAAAATTTATGTTGTGTGAACTTAGCCTTAAACTGCAGTCTGGTTACTATACCTACTCATTGATCCAGCTAGTGTACCAAATTGCAGCTGTCGTTCCTATACGTGAAATTTCAAAAATGTGCTGTTTAACTTCAAAGCCCTATAACATCTTAAAAAGTAAAAAAGACCTTTACCAAAATAATGTTGACATTATGCCCACCATTATGTCCCCCCTTTGTCTTTCTCTGAAACCTGGGTGCGTCATATTTAGGTGCAAAAAATACATTATTCCAAATATCAAAATGTTTAACATATTTAGAGATCAATACAAATTAACAGACAATACAAAGAAACTACATTAAAGTCATCATAGCAGCTTGTGAGTAAAATAATTCATTATATATATATATATATATATATATATATATATATATATATATACACACAGTGGTGCCTTGGATTACGAGCATAATTCGTTCCGGGACTGTGCTTGTAATCCAAATCCACTCTTAAACCAAAGCAAATTTCCCCATAACAAATCATAGAAATGCAGACAATTGGTTCCACACCCCAAAAATAATGATTTATTATTCTGAATAACATGTAATACAAATGAAACAAACATTCAGAAACAGCAGAATATGTGATATTATAAGTTACTGTACAGTAATTGAGAGGATGGGAAACACAAGGGCTGACGGAGACTGCAGGAAGTATGAAGGAATGAGCAGGACAGATGTGGGCACATACATGCAGCACTCTCTGTCAGGGGAGAGAGGGGTTACAGCTATGCAGAGATTACCTCCACAGTCCTGTCCCCTGATGCAAGCCCCAGCCTGAAGTGGATCTGCTATGATTTGGAAGGTAAGGGAGACACCCTGGGTCAGAGTACAGTGCTGTAGACCCCGCTATGCAGACCATGCCCCTCCCCCACTCCGGCTCCCACCCAGTACAGGGAGCTCTTAAACCAAAGCAATGCTCTTAAACCAAGTCACAATTTTGAAAAAGTGTGAGCTCTTAAACCAAAACGCTCTTAAACCAAGGTACCACTGTATGTATATATATGTATGTATGTATATATATATATATATATATATATATATATAAAACATTTTGAGAGATGCATGTACAGCACAGCATTTTCTGTGGACTGTAAAATTAATATTGTTTTAGTTACAATACCCTGCACAATCTCCTGGCTATAGAAAATCACAGATGCATGTATTTTTTTTTTCTATTATGGTAATTTTTTTCTGACTGTCCATAATTTACTGACATTTAATAATCCTGTCATGAACCAATGACTGTTCAATCACTATATATTCCAGCATAGATCCTCTCAGTCATTATGATCAATATTTCATATTATCCTTGGGGACTGAAGAAGCCGCTGAAGAGGAAAAGTCACCAAATTCAACTTGCAGGCGCATTGTGTATTGTAAGCATCAAATTGGTTTGCTCTTAAAAACTGCTAACTGGAATGAAAAAGCTTATTCATTTAGCAAAAGTTCCACTCCGTCAATGTTTAACTATATCAAAAGTTTAAAGAAAAATCTGTATAGGGCGATGTTCACATAACAGGATAATAACGGCTGTCTTTTTTGGCCGCCATCATTTAACAACAAGAGACGTCCAATGGCTATTTACACTTATTACCGCATTGTCTTTTTTTGACCATTTTTAAGGCCTTTTATTGGGCGTTTTCTTTTAGGATGTCTGTCATTTTGAGGCTAAAAAGGACTTTATTTTATAATAAAGTCCATCAAAATGAAGGACGTCCTAAAGGATGGACGTCAAATGGGCCAAAAGAAAACAGTGTGTAAACATAGCCAAAAAGTGCTCTGAAATCACTTAAAGGAGAACTCCGGACAAAATCAATTTTTTAGGGTGCCTTCACACCTACCGATCCACAGCGGATCTCACTTCTGCGAATTCGGAGCGAGATCCACTGCGGATCCGGTACCATTCACCCTAATGATAGCACATACCCGCAGCGGGATTGACATCCCGCTGTGAGTATGAGCTTTAACCCCCTGATGGCCGCAGCCCTGCCGCATCCCCGCCTCCTGCAGCTCCACCGCTGCCCCCATCAGCCCCGGCGCCCGCATCCCCCATCATCCCTGCAGCCATCACGCATTCCCGATCGCCGCCCGCATCCCCCATCATCCCTGCAGCCATTACGCATCCCAGATCATCCCTGCAGCCCGCCCGCATCATCCCAGCAGCTGCGCCGAGGAGCAGGTAATGTATGCTCTCGGTGGCGGCCGGCGGGCTGCAGGGATGATGCGGGGGGCTGCGGGTGGCTATCGGGGATGCGTGCTGGCTGCGGGGATGATCGGGAATGCAGATGGGCTGCAGAGATAATGGGGGATGCGGGAGTTGATCGAGGATGCGTGCGGGCGGTGATTGGGGATGCAGTAGCCGGGGCTGATGGGGGCAGCGGTGGAGCTGCAGGAGGCGGGGATGCGGCGGGGCAAAGTTAGACAATTTTCTAATGTAAACTAATTTTATGAAAAGCATGACATCTAGTGCAAACATTCCCGCCAAAGCCCCCCAACACCCAGCCCCCCCCCTTCCCCCCCCCCCCCCGGTCTGCACGATCTCATCACAAGCACCAGCAGCCCCGTCCTATGTGCAGTGTACACTATCCGCCCCCGCTATGCTTACATTAGGAATTTGTCTAAATTTGCTTAGGAAATAACATATAAAAAAATAGATTTTGGACAGAGTTCTCCTTTAAGCAAGCCTAAAAAGCTATATGCTGTTTAATGCCCAGGGCACCAGCCAGTCCGTGCTTGCTCACAAAGTGGGATATTTACACTTTCCCCATTAAAGTACTAGCTACAGTATTCCATAATAACACCCCTCCCCCGATGGGTGGCTTGACAACATGTTAAACAAAAAAAAAAGCTCCTTATAAATGTTCTGTCAAAATTGTTGCGTGCCATATTCTCTCATCTTATTCTCTCTCACAGATAACTTTGATGATTCTGATCACATAATAGTTTTGCATTTCCATAATTTCCCTTCCTTTTTCAATGTCAGTATTTCAAATAATAATCATTCAAACAGAATTATCTGATTTGAAGTTCTGAAAGAAATAATGTACAAGGTTATGATTCTGCCTGTGGACAGAATGCACAAACACAGCCAATTTCTAAAGGCTTAGTCTGGTAAAATATGCTTTTCTCATCATTTAAAGAATTAAAAGAAATAATTACTCTCACTTGTTTTGCATAAAATAGATGAAAAGCAGCGGGCGAGAATGTAGGACATCTATGTATTTAGATTCTTTACATTTAACAGATGAGGTATAGACTTGCGCATAAAAGATTAAAATGTGTGAAATGTTAAAGGGGCTGACTTTTCAATTTAAGAGGTGTTCTCCATTGTCAATAATTGTTAATATTACTTACATATTTGCCACATGGACTGACTTTAAAATGTAAATGTTATTATAAAACACTGTCAAGATTTTAAAACCTCAGTGTGTAGATGTAGCTGACACTGGAAGATCAAGATGCCATGACAGATAAGCTTTAGGATAATTTTTTCTAATGTGAAGTAAAACAAATGGAAAAAAATACTGTATTAGCATCATATAGCCATAAACACTCGGGTCCCTAATGTGTAAGGGGTTATGTACACTAAGATCTATGCCACCATATGCAACAACAATTACTGTCGCATGTTACAAGAGAAATTGCCAAAACTACACCTGATTCTCTTATATAGTACTTTGCAGCTAGTGGCTGAAGCTGTGCCATACAGGGTTCTACCAATTCCTTTAACCTACTGTAGTGTCCCACTATGTGTTTTTTTTTCCTTTTCCATACACCTCGACAAAATTGTCTCAGGTGTTACAGTTAGTGCAATTAACTGCTTTGTCCTACTCCAACCACTAGGTGTCCCACTCTCCTAATGCACAGCTGCAGTTCACCAGGAAAGTTTAGCTTCACACACCCCTTCTCTTATACACTCGATTTCCTTTACTTAGTTAGTGCCTGACTTCAGGCCAGGCAGGATGTGTACAACCCCTGTCTCCAGAGATAGTGACCAACCCCAGTTATGTGTTGCCTGGAAACTCCTGGAACTCGTGCTACCAATCAAAATGGAAACCCGACACTGAGTGACAGAAGGCAGTCAGATAAAGTAACTAAGACTTATCAATACGTGAGTATGAGGAGGTCTTCAAATCACTATATAAACTTCGCCAAATCCCGGCAGAGTGCTCACTCCATTGGGGGGGGGGGGAGGGGAATCTCCTATCTGGGGCCTGACACCTGCTACTGTTCTTCTCTTGTATCTAATATTGTTTAAAGTAGGACTCATCTGTGTCATTTCTGCCGCCACACCTGCACTAGAGATGAGCAAATTTGCCAAAGTTCGGGTTCATATAAACGGCTTCTGATTCCCTCTGTCTGCCAGCTTCGTGAACAGGGTGTATACAGCCTTATGGACCGCCCGGAAAACTGGGATACAGACATTGGCATAGGCTGTATCCCAGTTTTCCAGGCGGTTCTTATGCTGTATCCACCCTGTTTACGGAGGCTGCAGACAGTGGGAATCAGAAGCTGATAACTAGGCGAATTCGCTCATCTCCAACCTGCACCTACATTCTGCACTTCACATCAGTGCTAGCTAAGGCCTGGTTACCATGTGTCTGGGGGTGGGTTCTCACCTGCAGGCTCACTACCAGTCCCAGCAACCCGGGCCATGGCACTACTTTTCTCTGATTCCTAGTCCAAATACAGTAGATAAGGGCTAAAATGGAGCACACAGGAGCCCCCATGGAGCGCTATGGCTAAACCTTTTTAGATAACCTACTCCACAATGACCACCATCAACATTGAGTGTGATCAAGAAAGGATAGTTTAGAATTATCATGTCTATTGCTCTGTCACGTGGAAATTAAGCATTTCTAGGAATTTTAATTCCTTCTACTTGACACCTTTGAAAATCCTTTAGTTGCTTTGCCCCATAGAGGTGGCTAATGCTACAACTCTACTAATAACAACTGTCATTATAAATAACGTTCAGAAAAGACTTTCAGAATTCCAAGGGTTTATTTAGTATAATAAAAAAAAGGGAGGAACTACTCACAATTTCCAAAAGAGGAAAATGCTCCCTATTTATATATATATATATATATATATATATATATATATATATATATACACTGTATGTTGTATATGGTTAACGGAACAAAACTTTTTTTCAGGCACAAAATCATAAATACAGGTGTCCTTCAAACTTGATCCCCCTAAAGCCCTAGAAAGTGACCACTATAGCGGTCTTAAAGCTTTGCAAACAAAATAACTAGGGATATATTTTCAAACAAGCTCAATGGGTTATGCTTCAAAACATAAGATTTGCTGGAACATTTAAGACCTCCGAGTCATAGGGAGATAGAGATAAAATGATTTAGCAAAAGGATACAAGTTAGATTGTTAAACTTAAAAAATAATGCCGAAAGGAGTTAATGCACAAGTGTAATACGTTTATTTTACTGTGAGAGCCTGTCCTTTAGTCAGGGTATTTTATTCTGTGTTTTAAACATACAGTATACTCATCTCACTGCAGCTACATTCACCTGTTGTGACTTTCATCATTACACTATATGAGCATGTCTCTTAGAAAATAATGTTTCTTTCATGTACAGTATTGCAACTTTTTTTTTTGAATTAAACTTTAATAGTGAAATTGGAAACTAGAAATGAGCACACCTTAAGCATGGTCGGTTTTATGTGAACCTGAATGTTCTGCATTTAATTACCGGTGGCTGAAGAAGGAGTCCTGAAAACATGGATACAGCCTATGGTCACGACCACACAATGTCTCTTTTTCGCTGTTTGACGGGCAACGTCTGAGAAGTAAACGTATAAGTAAAAAAAAGTATTTGCTATGCGCTCCAGTATTTGCTATGCACTATATTTTATCTGATGAAGAGGACACGTGTCTTCGAAACGCGTCATATCTGTGCTGTTTTTTTATCAATAAATTCCATCATTTAAGCTAGTCACCTCCTTCTGTGGACAGCGCTGACTTAGAGTACCACTTTATTGTTTTTTCACTTATACGTTTGTTTCCATGGGCCTCAAATTTTTTGGGGAGTATCCCGTGTTTTTGGTACAGTCAGCTTGGCAGTCCAGGGAGGGAGTAGTTCCATTCCAAGGGGACCAACACTATTAGACTTCGGACTCAGATGTGTACCCCAGTGAGAAGTGATATGCATAAAGTCCAAGTGGCTTTCAGGTGAGCACCTTTTCACCATTTCCACACGTTTGGTGTATTGAAGTATCACAGGAGGGGTCTGTACCCGTTTTCCTTTTCTCTTCTTTTCCTTTCCTGAGAAGGACTCATTTTGGCAGTGACTGTCTTCAATCAGTGATTGGCTGAGCTGGCTATCACTCCCGAGATGAGTCAGTCTTAGAGATAGCATGCAAAATGATGAATTAGGCCTTCAATATACTTGTGGCCTGTGCCAGTATGAGCTTATATACAGTACGTCAGCATATACATAGTTTAGGGAACAGATGTTGCACCAGGAGTCCCTTTCAGAAAATGTATTCTAATGGCCCTCTTTGCCTGTCAATCAAGTGTGCAGCGCACACTCACATTCACAGGGTCAGGACTACTTACGGCCCAGATTCTGCCCTGATGCCTAGTTCACAGTGCTCTGCCTACCCCATTCTGGATTAAAAAGATGAATTTGCAGCAGATAAGAACAAGAATCTTAAGATATTGTAGGAAAGCATTTCAGTTCGTCTATTTTGCACTGCTAGCAGCTTTATCTGTACAATTGTGCTGATTGGTTCACTTTAAAGACAAGTAAGAACAGATTGTTTCAGGTCTGAGCTACAAAACTTTAATCTAACAGCAGACTTTAATAAAACATGAACATTGTCACCAATGATTTTTTAAAAGCAATAAAGCAGGGAAACATTTTTTTTTTCTATTTGAGAAAACTATAAGTAATATAACAGTATTTTTTCTTATAATACATTTTCTGCTAAGTGGCCAGTAAGTGTGATGAGTCGAACCAAATCATAGAATTCTATAGCCCCAAGGGAAATAGATGAAAGGGTAAATGTTTAGCCACTTATATAGAAACATAGAAACATAGAAGATTGTCGGCAGAAAAAGACCACTGGGTCCATCTAGTCCGCCCTTTTAGTATTTTCTTCCTTATTATCTTAGGATAGATATATGTCTATCCCAGGCGTGTTTAAATTCTGTTATTGTAGATTTACCAACCACCTCTGCTGGAAGTTTGTTCCAGGTATCTACCACTCTTTCAGTAAAATAATATTTTCTTACATTGCTTCTGATCTTTCCCCCAACTAACCTCTCACTGTGTCCTCTTGTTCTTGAGCTCAGTTTTTTACTAAAAACACTCCCCTCTTGAACCTTATTTAGTCCCTTAACATACTTAAAGGTTTCAATCATGTCCCCCCTTTCCCGTCTTTCCTCCAGACTATACAGATTCAAATCCTTAAGTCTTTCCTGATATGGTTTATGCCTCACACCCTCCACCATTTTTGTAGCTCGTCTTTGGACCCGTTCTATTTTATCAATGTCCTTTTTTAGGTGAGGTCTCCAGAACTGGACACAGTATTCCAGATGTGGCCTCACCAGAGCTCTATACAGCGGGATCACAATCTCCCTCTTCCTACTGGTTATACCTCTAGCTATACACCCCAGCATACGATTTGCTTTCCCCACCGCCTGGTTGCACTGGTGACTCATTTTAAGGCTTTCAGAAATCATTACCCCTAAATCCTTCTCTTCTGAAGTCTTTTCCAACACAGTACTGCCGATGTGATACTCGGATAGAGGATTCCTCCTCCCCAAGTGCATTATTTTACATTTGGAAATGTTGAACTTCAATTTCCACTGTTTGGACCACTTATCTAGCAAAGCTAAATCATTTTCCATATTACTGACACCTCCAGGAATATCCACCCTATTGCACACTTTTGTGTCGTCAGCAAACAGACAAACTTTACCTATCAACCCTTCTCCTATGTCACTTACAAACATATTAAAAAGAATAGGACCCAGAACAGACCCTTGTGGCACACCACTTGTAACCAGTCTCTGCTCAGAATATACACCATTAACAACAACCCTCTGATATCTCTCCTTCAGCCAACCACAAATCCACTGAACTATCCAGGGATTTAGTCCAATTTTCTCCAACTTCTCTATCAGCTCTTTATGGGGAACTGTATCAAAAGCTTTGCTGAAGTCCAGATAGGCGATATCCACAGCACCACCTTCATCCAGCACTTTTGTTTCATAATCAAAGAAATCAATGAGATTAGTCTGACATGATCGGCCCTCAGTAAAGCCATGCTGGTTTGGATCCATCAAATTGTTGATTCTTAGGTGATCCATTATCTTCTTTTTTAGAAGAGTTTCCATCATTTTCACTACTACAGATGTCAGGCTCACTGGCCTGTAGTTACTGGGCTCTTCTCTATTCCCCTTCTTGTGGATTGGTATAACATTGGCTGTTCTCCAATCATCGGGGACATCTCCTGTTAGCAGGGATTGGTTATACAGATCTGTCAGGGGGGCAGCAATCACAGATCTGAGTTCTTTAAGAACCCTGGGATGGATCCCATCTGGACCCATCGCCTTATTCAGCTTTAAACGGGCAAGTTCCTCTGCAACTTCAGCCTCTGAAAATACTGGAGCCGAACCCATATAGCTGGAGGCAATGCTGTGTCCAACCATCCTGTGATTGTGAAGGCCGCCTTCTGAAAACACTGAGCAGAAGTAACTATTCAAATAGTCAGCGACCGCCTTATCTCCATCAATAAACGTATTCTCCCCATTACTTATTTTAGTAATGCTGCAGCCATTCTTCTTCTTCTTCCTGTCACTTATATATCTGAAGAAGGTTTTATTCCCCGCAGTAACAGATTTTGCCATTTCCTCTTCTTTTGAGGCTTTAGCAGCATTTATAATCTGCTTTGCCTCCTTCTGTATACTTTTGTACGTCTCTCTGTCAGCTTCATTCCCAGTCTCCTTATACTTCCTATACGCTGCCTTTTTTCCTTTTACAATGGCCTTAACCTCTCTAGTAAACCATAATGGATTCTTCTTCCTTTTACTTTTGCTAACTTCTCGTACATATAGTCTAGTTGCCTTTAATATGACATTTTTTAATTCTGCCCACTGAGTGCTCGCCCCCGATGTTTTATCCCACCCTCTTAATTCTTTATCTAAATACTCCCCCATTTTATTAAAATCTGTCTTCCTAAAATCCAATACTCTTGTTGTAGTATGGGATTGGACGTAGTCAGTTTGTACGTCAAACCATAGACACTGGTGGTCACTGGAACCTAGATTTTCTTCCACTCTAACTTCAGACACCCGATCCACATTAGTAAATACTAAATCTAGAATGTTCTCTCCTCTGGTAGGTGACTTCACAAGCTGTTTCAGAGATGCCCCTGTAAGGGCCTCCATTACATTCTTGCTTTTACATGTAAGTGCAGAAGGGATATTCCAATCCACATCCGGCATGTTAAAGTCGCCCATAACTACAATGTCCCCCTTTAATGACATTTTAGTAATTTCATCCATCAGCATATTATCATAGTCCTCACTTTGCCCCGGAGGCCTATAGACAACACCTATCCTAATAACAGATCCCTCTTTGGACTGCATACAAACCCAGAGAGTCTCCAGCTCTTTATATGTATTTTGGATGAGTGTCGATTTAAGACTATCCCTGACATAAATGGCTACCCCGCCTCCCCTTCTCTCTGCTCTGTCTTTCCTGTACAGAATATATCCCGGTATAGCTATTTCCCAATCATTAGACTCTTTAAACCAGGTCTCTGTTACAGCAACAAGGTCCAAATCATCTCTAGACATAATGGCCGTCAGCTCACAGATCTTGTTTCCTAAGCTGCGAGCATTCGTACACATTGCCCGAAGATTACTAAGCTTCATAATACCTTTATTCCCAAATTCATCTACCGCACCAACAGCACCTTCCTTATCACCAATAACCGCACCAACCATTGCATCTACAGCACCAATAACCGCACCAACAACTGCGTCAACAGCACCAACAACTACATCAACAGCACCAACCACTGTGTCTACAGCACCAACCACTGCACTTTCACCAATGCGGATACACTTACTTGTCTTTACTGGTCGGGGACAGAAATCCTCCTCCTCTATTATACTTCTGTCCCCTTCATCTAGTTTAAATGTCTGTCCAAAAACAATCTGAATTCCTCACTAAGTACCTGTGTACCTATGTGTGATGGGTGCAAACCATCCCTCTTGAACATGTCCTTTTTGCACCACTTGCAAAAGCTATGACTAACAAACCCAAAACCTTCTGCCTTACACCACTGCCTTAACCATGCATTAAACTCTGAGATACGACATGCCTTGTTGTTCTGATTACAGACCGGCAAAACCTCTGAAAATGTCACAGAATCCGTTATCTTGCCCAGCTCCAGACTAAAAGTTTGAAATTCCTTTTTAACCAAATCCACATCTCCTTGGGACAAGTCATTGGTTCCAAGATGAACCACCAGATCAATCTTGCTATCTATACTAGCAGCCTTCACAATGTTCACAATCCGTCTCCTATCCCTCCTGACAGTAGCACCTGGGAGACATCTCACCTCTCTAAACACATCCTCCTCCTGTTCTACCACAACACCTCTAACAATCGAGTCACCAACTAGAAGATGCCTTCTCTTCTTACTAACCTTTACTTCTGCCCTCAGTGGCCCATCCAAAACAACATCCCCATTGGAAATAACCTGAGCAGCCATGTCTCCAACAGCAACAGCATCTCTAGCAATATCAGCAAGAACACTAAAACTATTCTGCACAGAGAGGCCAAACGTGCTATGCTTCTGCTCTACAGCTCGCAACCTACCTGAACCAACTGTTTTCCAAACCGCCCTTTTCCTCTGAGGTCTTTGAGGAAGAGGTGGCTGATAACCAGGCTGCACAGCAACTCCTGGCTGGGATAGTCTCCTCACATCAGATTGAAGTGTACAGACTAAGGACTGCAGCCTAGAAATTTCACAACGTAAACCAGAAATCTGCATGCAAACTGGACAGCACCCCAAGTCCCAAAGGGTTCTACGGAAAACTACAGCCAAACAAGAATTACACTGCACCAAACCAGACATCATTTAAGAACAAGTGAAAGCAAGTACTGAAAAAAAAAAAAGAATCTCCTGCAGTCACCAAACTCCTGCTGTTTTCAAACTCCTGCAGTTTTTTAACTACTCACTTTTGCCTCGTTGCATCTACCAGTAGTCAACTCTCCAGAGTGAACTCCACAGAGTTTGTAGCCTCCTTATATACAGGTAAATCTTAATTAGGTTAATTTAGGAGGCTGGCTCTTTTCTTATGCTAATCTAATTAAATCACACCTGGTCTGGAATGTCTAGCCACACCCTGCCAGATTAACACCTATTCACAAAATGCAGCAACAAAACCAAAAAAAAAAACAAACAAAAACCTAGTAGTAATGACCAAATTAACCTCAGTCAAAACACAAATCCAAATACCTAGAAATAAACAGTGATTAATTCAAATTTAAACAGTAATAAATTCAATAAAAACAGTAATATATTCAGTTAAGTATTAAAATAATAAACAGTATTTTTTTTTTTCTTTTTAGTAGTCTATATCACAAGATAAAATTCAATTCACAAGATAAAAAAAAAATCACAGTTCCTATACAGCTTACCTTAACTACTGCAGTTTTTTAACTACTCACTTTTGCCTCGTTGCACTTCTGCCACGCTGCTTCTACCAGTAGTCAACTCTCCATATTACAATGCATCAGAATAATTTGCTTATTGTCAAGAATTGGGATATACTTTATTATTAATAGAAAGAGGGAGAAAGAGAAGTGCAGCTGCCAATGCCAGAGACAATTTGTCCTCAGAGGAAAACCTTTTATATCTTCTGCTATCAAGACACTCTTCAGATGTAACAGAGTCATAGAGTGTTAGCTAGATGCACTCACACATCAAGTCTGACTGTTAACTCTGCTACATGTGTATATAAAATAATGTTTTTTACCATAGAAAATATATGTTGAAAAATATTGCATCCTTGCAGAATAAGTGTACGTTATGAGGGTTCCTGTTAGTATAGAGCATGTATGCATTGCAGCTTTATTCCTTATTTATGAAACTGCCAAATATAGTCGAAAGCAGTGTTCCATACTGAAACTCGCAACCCCTGTTTTTTTTTCTTATTGGTACATAATGCTGCCTCAGAAAAAAAGACAAATTTGGTAAGCTCTCCTAAAACACCATTCACACTAGGCAGGAGCACGTTGCTATGGCTGAAATTGCAAACACACAAAAACACAGAAAAATGCAACAGCTCACCGCAGTGTTCCAGTTGGGGGAGTGGCTGCCTCTACTTGGTTGTGCACTCCACCTATCCCACACAGGTGGTGCAATTATTTTTGCAGGTATAATGGTGCTTTTAGACAGAACAATTATCGTTCGAATTTGCACGATAATGATTGGATTTGAACGATAATCGTACGTGTAAACACTGTGAACGATCACGCGACGAACAATAAATCGTTCATTTTGATCTTTCAACATGTTCTAAAATTGTCGTTCGTCGTTCGCAAAAAATTCGCAGATCGTTCCGTCTAAACAGTCGTTCACCGATTTACCCTATGTGTGAGATAGGCTTAAGCGATCGCAAAACGATTTTTCCGTACGATGTATCGTTTCGGCTAAACGCTGATCGTCATAAAAAACACATCGTTCATTCAAAATCGTTAATCGTGCGATCAGGCGAATTATCGCTCCGTCTAAAAGGACCATAAGACGGATTTTGCATGCCCAGAGCATAGGCATATTACACGCCATGGAGAGGCCATAGTACAATGAAGGGTCTGCCCCGATATGAGGCCACCTATCGTGGTGGGGTAGTTTACACTGTTTGCAAATAGTAACCAAGAGCCTTATTATTTTTGTGGGAATTTTTTTTTTTTCAGCAGCTGGGAGGGCTGCTTTTAACTATTTTCATGTCTGCGGTGGGTCTTTATCTTGCTTTTGCGGTGAGCTGTTGCATTTTTCTGTGTTTTTGTGTATCTGCAATTTCAGCCATAGCAACGTGCTCCTGCCTAGTGTGAATGGTGTTTTAGGAGCGCTGACCAAATTTGTGTTTTTTTCTGTGTTCCAGAGGGGGGGAGTGGCTGCCTCTACTTGGTCGCGCAGTCCACCTTTCCCACGCAGGTGGTGCATTTATTTTTGCAGGTATAAGACGGATCTGGCATGCCCAGAGTATAAACGTATTACATGCCATGGAGAGGCCATAGTAGTGTAGAACTGCCCCGGTATGAGGCCACCTTATCGTGGTGGGGTAGTTTACACAGTTTGCAAACAGTAACCAAGAGCCTCATTATTTTTGTGGGAATTTTTTTTTAGCAGTTGAGAGGGCTGCTTTTAACTATTTTCATGTCTGTTGCGGTGAGCTGTTGCATTTTTCTGTGTTTTTCATAATGCTGCCAGACAAGTTTGGCTTCCCAACCCCTCTCAACCTGCATTAGTGCCATTTTTAAAACTTAAAAGTATGTAAAAAAAGAGTATGTAAAAGTCAGCCCCCTTAACCCTCCATGGCCCAGTACATACATTATCAGTCCGCGCTCGGGTTTGCTTAGGGGTTCCTGCCGTCTGGACATCCCACTCAGCCAATCACTTTGCTGCCACTGATTGGCTGAGCGGGACATCCAGGGGCCAGGAACCCCCGAAGCAAGCCAGAGCTAACTAAGGTGTTCCCAGCAGAAAATTACCAGTGGTACACATCCGATTTTACCTTCTTTGCGTTATGACACAGCCCCTTTAATACATAGGCATTGTTCAATCACTTTTATTAGAAGGAAGTTTTCTCCCAGAATTCTTAATTATTTGTTAATGAGGTTGAATGATACTCAATAGGATCAAATCTGTCACTAAAAGAAAAAAATTAAACACACAGAAGAAGGCAATACTGTTTAGTCATTAACACGGTCTTGGAGAAAGAGGTCCCAGTCCTGGTTTGTGTAGGAAGAACTTGAACTGTGTTACCAAACCTCAGAAAAGGGAAAAGGCGTTGGCTGAAAAGAAATCTGTAAGCTGTTTTGATACAGTTAAAGTGGTTTTCTGACTGAAGTCTATAGCTGTCAATCAATAGTGAGAGGCGGGACCAGGGATGTTCCTATTACATGAAGCCTGAGGAAAGATCCAGCCTCTGTGACTCTTCAGCAGTTTTGCTTTAGGATTAAAGGGTGTGGGCCTGATATCTATGCCCACATTGCCACCATAGGCCCCACACCTCTGTGACAACATTGCTGTCTAGGCCCCACAGCCTCCACAGCCATTGGAAAGAGCCAACATAGAGGCATAGCCCCACCCTCTCTGTGACAGCTGGATTAAAGGAGGCTGGCCCCAGGCCTCTAGGTTGGACGATTCCAATGGCTGGGGGGGTGACCAAGACAGTGATGAAGTCACAGAGAGGGTGGGGCCTATAGCACAGATTTGTCCTGAGATATGGGGGTTCCACGGCTGTTAAGCCCTGACCCTACGGCACTTTCCAACAACAATAACATGTATTTTTGAGGGAAGAGACCACAAAGAAATTCTTTATACAGTAAGATATGAAATGTCCACAATATAAGCTTAAGAATGGTGCTCAAAACTCCTTTTATGGAAACGGGGGGACAATATCACTTTAAAAAGTGTTTTTCTGTAATGCAAAGTACATGATTAAAAACAAAGGTATATATGCTTTTCTCTTCTGGGTGGCTTTCGAGAGCTGTCAGCGGTTCTGTTACTGAAAAACTGGTAACACATTTATTTTACTGGCCGTGTTAAAGGAATAAATAAAAAAACTAAAACAAAACCTTTCTATTCCACGTGGAAAATCTAGGCACTGTAAGAAAAGGCTCATTTTGATCTTCACCGTCTATCAGATACACAGCTTTTTTGTACAACTCAATATTGGTTCACATAGTTTTAATGACAAATAAATAAAAGGGGTATTCTAGTCAAACATAACTTTTCATATGTTGCTACCCATGGTGAGACTAACAATTCATTCCATGCTTATCATTATGTATTCACTCTCCTTCCCATAGTTCTGAACTGCTGCTTTCTACTGAAGACACAAAAAATGTGTAAGAGCTTATCTCTTTGTGTCCCCCTCCTCTGCCCTTCCTTCTGAGACAGCTGGTGTAAACAATTATACATGCGAATGTACCAATTGCATATGCAACTGCGTAAGTTTCCTCTCGCCAATTTGAAAGAGCCAATGAACATGCGGGGATGGAAATGCACATCAGTTAATGTATTGGCATTACTGTGATTGGCTGTACGACTAGCATCATTACGTACCTTACGTACATGTAATAAAACATGGCGCAGAGGAGAAATTTCTCACAGTCTTTCCTGATTCTTTTGCCGTCCAGTAGGGAGAGTGAAACGAGCAGGTCCAGAATCAGAATCTAACTAAGCAGCAATATTTACAGTGGTAGTTAGTCAGTGCAGGGAGGGAGAGCTGGCCAAGTAGGGCTTAGATAAGTGTAGGGAAGGTTACAGAATCCAGTTTTTAAGCACCATAAGGATTCATTTCTTAACCTTGTAGTGACCAGATCTCAACAGTCCTTTTTAGGATATATATATATATATATATATATATATATATATATATATATATATATTTCATTGATCTTTCTGTCTCGCTCTGCTGTGTGCCAGTAATTGCAAAGTGTAATTAATATACACAATATTTTATATGTCATTGTGAATATACGCATGGGTGAATAAAAGATATGCTAATTCTATGTAATTGATTCGCTATTGCGTATTTTACACTTTGCATCTAGTAATGCGTATGCATTTGCGTAATGTTCCTTGAATGTTTGTAAATGTTCGGCGAAAGCGAACATTTATTTTTTTTTTGGTTCGGGATCTAAACCAAACATTGGGATGTTCGCTTATCACTACCAGGGACTTGTTTACATTACCCATCTTGGAAGAGAGTGGGAAGTAGGTGAAAATGAAAAAGCTCATACACAGTTTTTGTATCTTCAGCAGAAAGCAGCAGCTCAGAACTAGGGGAAGGAGACTGAATAGATAAAAACAAATATGGAATGAATTGTTAGTCTCACCATGGGCAGCAACATATGAAACATTATGTTCGTGTGAAATACCCCTTCAATTTTGAGTCGTTTGAACAATGAATAAAGAAAAATACATATTCTTTCACTTATCCTGATCTTCTTATGACTGGACATCCTTCTTCAGATATACCTCTATTTCTAATCTTAACATTTTCAGTTGATCCTTTGTATTCACCGTTGCCTGAAACAGTGTTTCCCTTTTTTGCTTTGTTATATTTAAACAGTGTTTTTTGCTTTGTTATATTTAAGGTTTACTACAATGGTATCACATGATGATTTTCTCACTGGTAAATCAAAAATGTAGGTCAGCAACTAAGATATTCTAAGACTCTCAATCTACATCACCAAAAAGTTACTGTTCTCTTTTGTTAGTTATTTTAGACTATGCTATACCTAGAATAGCTCACAGCCTTTAGTAAGCTTACAGGCAGTAAATTCCTTGAATAATAGCCTCAAGATCTCTTGAGTCTTCATAAGTATCTGAGTGATTGGCATACGCGTTTGTGAGAACAACTTGTTGAATATCTGAAGTAAAGCAACAATCATAAGAGAATTGATTTTCATGAAACAGTAGAGTACAACCTGAATAATAAAAAAATAATTCCTAAATCGTACATTTATTTATTTTTAGTAGGCATGGATAAAAAACAGCGTACGGGAACAAAATGGCAACTTCTGCAAATGTGTGAAGAATTACAGGCTACTAAACTGTGTGTATTATAGTGAGATGGAGATTTATAAATACTGCCATACCATATAAATAGTGTGGAGGTCTTTTCCCCAGTGCTACGTTAGCTAGAATCATTCACAGGGAATTATACAACCTTGCATTATTTTCAGACCCTTTCCTAAGTAGAAAAGTGTTGGAAATCCTTGATTAATCAGTACCATCTGCATTTATCCACGTTTGTACAAGTCTGAAAAAGTCAGGCCTCTTCAACTTATAGAAAGCTGGTACAAATACATTGGACTTCTAAATTATTTGGGACAGGATTATGGCATATAGCCAAACTTTAACTATGTGAGTATTCTTATTTATGTAATTCAGCCTATCCATCTGCTTGATATGGGCCACTTATGAGTTTTGAAATAATGCCATTTCAGGCTATGATCACACACTGTAAAATAAAAACAAGATATGGCTATAATTTTAAGTGAAAATTAAAATGATGTAGTAATGTAATCTATTGGAGTCTATGATGAATTGAACACTGAACAGACAGTAAATAAAAATGATTGTAAATGAGTATGGGCATAAAAGTAATGAACATGTTAAGTATTTAGACAGCGCACAGTTGTGCATGAAACGGTCTGTCGTCGGCTTGTGAAGCCTCTACTCCATGACCCGATGAAGGAATAAAGGTCTTTAATTTTTACCAGGAGTAAGTGCCACATCTTTCATCTTACTGTATATAGGTTAAAGACATACTGAACCCATCAGAAAAGCATAGCTTTACCAGAGAAGAGTCCAGGTGCTTAAAGGGGTTATCTAGCGCTACAAAAACAAGGCCACTCTCTTCCAGAGACAGCCCCTCTCTAGTCTCCAGTTTGGGTGCAGGTTTTGTAAATTCGTTCCATTGAAGTGAATAGTGTTTAATTGCAAACAACACGTGAACTGGAGAAAAGAGTGGTGCTGTCTCTGGAAGGAAGTGGCCATGTTTTTGAAGTTCTGGATAGCCCCTTTAACTTTCCTAATTGCATTCCAGATCTTTTACCAATAGAAAACATTTTACCAATAGAAAACATTTTCGTATAATGATAAAAATCCCACAAAGAGGGAATGGGAAAATAGGAAAAATTCCTCTCCCCAAACTCCAGCAATTGGTTTCTTAACTTCCAAGTGATATATATAAAAAAAAGAAAGGCTATCACAAATGGTAGTCTTGGCTCCATCCCAACTTTTTTTTTGAGATGTGTAACTGTCGTAACTGTCATCAAGTTCTAAATTATTGAAGTTTTTCAATAAATGGTAAAATATCTCACTTTCAACAGCTGCTGTGTTCTATGTTCTATTGTGAATAAAATCTTGGTCTATGAGATTTGCATACATTTCACATTGTATGTATATATATATATATATATATATATATATATATATATATATGATTTAAATGTTAAATATCTCAATGTGTAAATATGTCATTAATCATAAGAAGCCTCCATGGTACATTATATGTATATGACTGATACTTTAGAAATTAACATGTAATTATAGACTAAAGGGTAGGATGTCTGATCGGATGTAAATGGATATGCATATTGTAAATTATGAAGGTGATTGCAAATGAGCAGGCTGACTGAATATTTTAATATGATGTACATTAGCATAATTGGACTTCTCCTCCATTATCCTCTTTTGGTCCTGTTACTACACTAACCATTAATTCCCCTGATATTTTATTGTGTATGAATACTGATGTGCACTTGCTTTTTTTATCCTGTACTATGTGATGGAATATATGTTAATTTTCATCAACTTTACTTTAAATATTACATTTTACTCTGGATTTGGCAAATTCAAATTTAATCTATCCTTCATATTCTGTGATAATTGATCAAAGAAGAACCGATATTAAGAAGGAACCCTAGGATAACAGGTCAATCCCCAACATTAATGCTGTCACAAGACCACAGATTGAGAATTCAACACTTAACAGAAAATGTATCTTTGCATGTATCTGAAAAAAGACTATTTAAATATACTGATGTATAATAAAATATTTTGAGCTGTCTGATTCGCAAAAAAGGATATTAATAACATAATGCTCGGTTCTCGTCACATTTGAGCAACACAGCTGTATGTCCTGCAAGAAATGAAGTTTTCTTTTCCAATCTGACGCAGTACCCCCTGCTGCCACCACTGTCCAGAGCAGGAGAAGTTTTCTATGGGGATTTAGACTACTTTAGACAGTTCCTGTCACAGACAGAGGTGGCAGCAGAGATCAGTGTGTCAGACTAGAAAGCATACAGCAGCATCCTGCAGGGCATAGAGCAGCTGATAAGTACTGGAAGGTTTAAGAATTTTAATCAGAACTAATATAAAAATCTGTATCACTTTCTGGCACCAGTTGACTTGAAAACATGTCTTTCTCCTGAGTATGTCTTTAAGAACATGTATACCTTAAACTGCATTGTGTATATCTAGGTGATCATATTGTTGGTGCTGCTGGGAAAGACTAGGCAAGAAATTGCTAGATTATTTTTTGCTCGAAAAGTAATTACGTCCAAGGGGATCTTGATAGAACTGACCCTCGGCAAGACATGAATGTTAATCGTGCTTTACAACATAAAATTGGTTATAAACTTGTTAACAATGCAATGTTAAAGTAAATTGTTAAGTATTGATGTAGGATGGTGGCATAGAAGCACAAAGTAGGAAACGACAAACTATACAAATTATGTCAGGTAAGCTGATACCATAAGACCACTCACCAGTATATGAAATATATGAAGTTGTAGTGATTTTTCTTTTAGGGCTGCATTTACTATCATCCAAAGCTGATAAAAGGTCTAAACAAAATATATAACATCAAAGGGAATTTATCAACAGGTTTATTTTTTTTTTCTAATAAGAGCCAGATACTGAAACAAGTTATTTTCTCTAATCTGACTATTTTTTCTATATATTTTTTAGTTTTAATGTTTGTACATTATTATGTGAGCAAACATTTTGCCTGCGCTGTTTTACCAGCATTTAGAGATTTGCTTTACAATAGGCTACATAGATATAGGTACAATAGACTGGAGCTGACCCCACTGATTCCTATGAGAGAGATTTCTAGGCATGCTCAGTGACCTGTGTAAAGGTCAAACTATAGGTCTGGAGGCTGAATTGTCGGATTCTTTATTTTCTGTATATTGGTGCCTCCTTTTACTTTAATCCTGCCTGTGACGAAAAGGAAGAAAAGTTTTCTCTGCAGAACAGAAACAGTCATCTTACAGTATATCAGTGACCAGAATTTAAACTCAAGATTTATAACTAACTAGATAGATAGATACTATAATGGAAAACTAAAAAATGTTTAACTTAAAAATATTATTTAATCATATGAAAAATATGATTTAAAGACTAGGTCATTTCCTGATTTTGTATTCCTCTTGAAGGCAGACTTTTTACATTTATAAGAGAACCAAAAGCCAAAAGTTAAAACACAACCATATCCCTGAATGCAGAAGAGCAAATATTTAAAGATGTTATTCTCTACAAAAAGTAAAAAAAAAAAAAAATGAATTCATGTAAATTTCTCTAAACCAGATTGAATTAATTTCCCTAGCAGTAAAAAATACATTCACAATTCAACAGGAATGGTGAAGTAGAAAACTCAGCAAAATATTATTTTCAGGACAATTTTTTACCGCACAAAAACTGTGTAGTGTCCCAGCACAGGTGCGCCAGTAAGTTTCCAATGCACTTGTGCAAAGTAACTCCCTAAGGTTCTCACAGTGGGATGAAGTAAAAGTGTATTTTGTGTTTTTCCTCACTAGGTGTAACTATTGTGTTTCTTGTATGTCTTATGTTATACACAGCTGAAGGAAGCATTGGGTTATTTATCATATGTTTGTTCTCCTCCTATCATAGGCGTAGGTATTTACCCTCCTTTCTTCCTACTATCTTACTTTCTTTCTCTCACCCACAGCCCTACCAATCACCTGTAGGTTTAGCTCTCCCCTATAAAGGGAGGTTAGTTCCTGGAGGGAGGAGTTCTCTTGTTGAGTCAGTAATAGAGCAATACACATAGAGAGGAACAGTTCCTGCTGCAGTGAAGCCAGGGCCTGGCTCAGGCAATGACCCTTGTCAGTGCTAGCACCCTCAGGTGAAAGGAAGTCCTCCGAGGATCACCTCGTCCACGTCAGGGATACTTTCTACAGGACACATGGAAGCATACATGATTTAGGTACTTCCTCAGTAGGACAAAGCTGCATATGACGCCTACATATCCTACTGCAATGCTTGACTATTCTGGAAAATCCTGGTAAGTCTGCTCAACTCACCGCAGGGACCAGGGACATTTTACTACCCTAACAGGATGGGTATCCCGATACTCTAGGGCATAATGCGGTGAGATGAGCATGAGTATCTTCTTCTTCTGTTTTTTATTACGCTATCCTGGCAGAGTACACACTGGACAGGGCCTTCAAGATGCTTCTCTATGCCACTTTCCTCTTGTCTACAATTTACTACTACTACTACTACTACTACTACCTCTTGCCTGCACTTACAGTTGGCAAAGTACTATTGTATTGCATTGAAGATCTTAGGTAAACAGACATTATTCTGGTTAAAGGGGTAGTGCGATGTAAAGCATTATTTCACTAAATAACACATATTACAAAGTTATACAACATTGCAATGTGTGTTATTTAAAAGGACAAGTCCCACAAATTTTTTTTGTGGCTTATTTAACACACATTACAAAGTTATATAACTTTGTAATGTGGTTAAATGCCCGGTCTGGCCCCCTTCCCCCACTTTCCGACCCCCGATTCCCCCCCCCCCCCGGAAGATAAAGAATGTATACATTACCAATTACAATCGTCACGGTCCTCTTCTCCCGGGCGGCATCTGGTGACGACGACGTCAGAGCCGGGGGGCGGTCCGGGTCTTCTTCCTCCTCAGCGTCTTCATTGAAAGTGAATGGGAGAAAAAAGGCTGCTGGTGCACATGCGCACCAGCAGCCTTTTCATTGGCTGGAGCGCATCACATGGCTTCCAGCTTGCTCAGCCCTGATTGGCTGAGCTTGCTGGAAGCCATGTGATGCGCTCCAGCCAATGAAAAGATTGCCGGTGCGCAAGCGCACTGGCAGCCTTTTCTCTCCCATGGACCCGGAAGTAAGAGGCATCGCTGGACGGCGGACGCAGGTGACGGTGAGGCATACGGCGGGCGAATGGAATAAAATATAGAGAGGGCGAAAGATAAATAGACTAGGCATAGGACAGGAAAGGGTGCACGGAACAAAAACTTGCTGTACAGATATACAAGTCCTATACTTCTGATAGTGTGTATATCACATCCATCTTATCCTGAGCGGCAAAAATACCTGGTGCAGGTGCATAGCATAAAAGTCTTAAAAAAGTGATATATATATATATACAATTTCTATACTTGTCTGGCTCAAGGGGCAGAAGAGGAAGTAGCGCAAGAAAAGGTTCCAGTGGCAGGCCTGAGCTTCCTTTGTAACACCAGGGTCGTGTCCACACGTCTAATTCCACAGTCCTGAAGTGGCTGGCTCACACTTCGACATCCACAAGGATGAGTAGTGAGACAGCCAGCCAGGTATCTGTGGGTACCTCGGACACGACCCTGACTTGGCACAGGCACAAAGCTATTCCCTAACGTCCTCCATCTGACATCGTCAGCAACATCCCGCTAACTTTTGACCCGCCGCCTGCAAGGGAACTGTTGGCGTCTATGAGCAGCCAACTGCTCTTTGATAATGATGAGCAAGTGGGGGAAGAGACAGGGGACAATCAAGTGCAGGGCATAGCTGTGTCGGAGGCGATATCAGAGCAGGACCATGTCAGGCCTGGCAGGACAGCAGTAGGCAGTAGACAAGAGAGGGCAGGGCAGCAGCCTAATGAGGATGATAGCATCATTCTGGAACAGGATGATGCTACATCGGATGTTACATGGGATCCACGGCAGGATTTGGCTTATTTGACGGATTTGACAACCGGGAATCCGTCCGCCAGCAGGCCCGCCACAACTAAAAAGTAGACAGGCAGCAGAAGTCAACTAACAAGTCGGAAGCGTAGCCGGGACAAGCAGATGACCACTGGGAAAACCTCCTTCCTTGCAGGTCCTAGTATTGGCAGTGCCTGCCCATCCTCACATCCTGTCGGTACTAGACTCTACACCTCGTCTGTGTGGCAAATTTTCTAAAAAGTGCCCGGAGGATACCTATGTGGTCATCTGTCGCCTGTGCGACAGGCGCATTAAAAGAGGCAAGAGTTGCCATCCTGGACCAGCGCCATGGCTGCCCATATGAAGCGCCACCACCTTTCCGCCTGGGAGAAACGGGATGATAGTGGGTCACAGCAGGCCCAGGCACATCCGTGGTCAACAGCAGCAGGAAGCAGCAGTAGTCAGGGGGCCTCTCACAGAGTCAGACCTCCTCTGTGGAAGGGAGTGTGGCTTCACTCCCTTCTTCGGCTGGTGGCCCCTGTGTTGCTAGCAGTAGGCAGCCTGGCATCATGGAGTCCTTATACCGGAGGCAGATATATGCACCCAGCAATCCCGCAACAGTCAAGCTGAATGCCCCACTGGCTAAGTTGCCCTTTCCTCCATGTTGGCTACTGCTGGGCCTTAACTGGCATCCAGGTTGACTACTGCTGTGCCTGCCCTTGCCTCCACATTGGCTACTGCTGGGCCTTAACTGGCATCCAGGTTGACTACTGGTGTGCCTGCCCTTGCCACCATGTTGGCTACTGCTGGGCCTTAATTAGCATCCAGGTTGACTACTGGTGTGCCTGCCCTTGCCTCCATGTTGGCTACTGCTGGGCCTTAACTGGCATCCAGGTTGACTACTGGTGTGCCTGCCCTTGCCTCCATGTTGACTACTGCTGCTCCTATACTGGCCTCCATGTTGGCTACTACTGCTCCTACCTGGCCGCCATGTTGGCTACTGTTGCTCCTGCCTGGCCTCCATGTTGACTACTGTTGCTCCTGCCCTTGGCTCCATGTTGGCTGCTGCTGGGCCTTAACTGGCATCCAGGTTGACTACTGGTGTGCCTGCCCTTGACTCCATGTTGGCTACTGCTGTGCCTTAACTGGCATCCATGTTGACGACTGCTGGGCCTTAACTGGAATCCACGTTGACTACTGCTGTGTCTGCCCTTGCCTCCATGTTGGCTACTGCTGGGCCTTAATTGGCCTCCATGTTGACTACTGCTGGGCCTTAACTGGCATCCATGTTAACTACTGCTGCTCCTGCCTGCGCTCCATGTTGGCTGCTGCTGCTCCTGCTTGGCCTTCATGTTGGCTACTGCTGCTAATGCCTTTCCTCCATGTTCCCTACTGCTAATCCGGCTTGCCCTCCATATGACTACTGTTGCTCCTGCCCAGCCTCTAAGTTGGCTACTGCTGCTCCTACCTGGCCTCCATGTTGGCTACTGCTGTTCCTGCTTGGCTTCCATGTTGGCTTCTGCTGCTCCTGCTTGGCCTCCATGTTGGCTACTGCTGCTCCTGCCTGGCCTCCATGTTGGCTACTGCTGATCCTGCCTGCCCTCCATGTTGACTACTGTTGCTCCTGCCTGGCCTCCATGTTGGCTGCTGCTGCTCCTGTTTGGCCTCCATGTTGGCTACTGTTGCTCCTGCCTGTCCTCAATGTTGGCTACTGCTGCTCCTGCCTGGCCGCCATGTTGGCTACTGTTGCTCCTGCCTGGACTCCATGTTGCCTCCTGCTTGGCCTTCATGTTGGCTACTGCTGCTCCTGCCTGGCCTCCATGTTGGCTACTGCTGCTCCTGCTTGGCTTCCATGTTGGCTTCTGCTGCTCCTGCTTGGCCTCCATGTTGGCTACTGCTGCTCCTGCCTGGCCTCCATGTTGGCTACTGCTGATCCTGCCTGCCCTCCATGTTGGCTCCTGCTTGGCCTTCATGTTGGCTACTGCTGCTCCTGCCTGGCCTCCATGTTGGCTACTGCTGATCCTGCATGCCCTCCATGTTGACTACTGTTGCTCCTGCCTGTCCTCAATGTTGGCTACTGCTGCTCCTGCCTGGCCTCCATGTTGGCTGCTGCTGCTCCTGCCTGGCCTCCATGTTGGCTACTGCTGATCCTGCCTGGCCTCCATGTTGGCTACTGCTGCTCCTGCCTGGCCTCCATGTTGGCTACTGCTGCTCCTGCTTGGCTTCCATGTTGGCTTCTGCTGCTCCTGCTTGGCCTCCATGTTGGCTACTGCTGCTCCTGCCTGGCCTCCATGTTGGCTACTGCTGATCCTGCCTGCCCTCCATGTTGGCTCCTGCTTGGCCTTCATGTTGGCTACTGCTGCTCCTGCCTGGCCTCCATGTTGGCTATTGCTGATCCTGCCTGCCCTCCATGTTGACTACTGTTGCTCCTGCCTGTCCTCAATGTTGGCTACTGCTGCTCCTGCCTGGCCTCCATGTTGGCTGCTGCTGCTCCTGCCTGGCCTCCATGTTGGCTACTGCTGATCCTGCCTGGCCTCCATGTTGGCTACTGCTGCTCCTGCCTGGCCTCCATGTTGAATACTGCTGCTCCTGTACTGGCCTCAAATGACTATTGCTGGACCTTCACTGGCCTCCAATGACTACTGTTGCTCCTTCTCTGCATTTGTGACCTTGTCCCTGCATAGACCCTGTAATGGTGAATTTCCTGCATAGACCCTGTAATGGTGAATATTGAAGTTTAAAAAAAAAAAAAAATGACTTTGAGATATCGAAAAGATAATAATGTTACTGACATGTAGAGCCCTAAATTCAACCAAATACACTACCCCCGTATCATCTAGATGCTTTAAACTATGAAATCCAAAGAAATCCAAAATTCGGTCGAACCGAACTTTCCGAAAAAATCTGGAAGTCCGATCGGAACAAACTTTTGAAAAGTTCGCTCATCTCTAGTGAAGAACAGATTATGATAACATAATAATAATAAAAAATCCTGAGCCCAAGAGAAGACCACTATTAGGACAGTGTTTTTTGTTTAGGAAAACCATGTCAGAGTAAGATTATTATTATGCCCAGTGAGGCCACAAGAGTCTCCCCAAGAGTCTCTTCTTTTCCGAAACCATAAAGAGAAGGAGCACAATATGTAACATAAGATAGACTTTAGATGAGTGCCCGCCTCACTGGATTGGACCAAACTTCCTCTATGAATCCAACTAAATGAAGGAGAGAGCACTAGAAGATCTAGAAGTAGAAGATCTGTGTCTTCGCTCCCCACCACAATGTCACAGCTGTCTAGTACAGGTTACACAATAAGGGTGGTATTCTTTCCAGCCTTGAGAGCAGGATTCGCTACTGCTCTGGAGAGTTTCTGTCACAGACAGAGGTTTTGGCAGAGAACACTGTGTCAGACTGCAAAAAATAGCACTTCCTGCAGATGATAAGTGCTGGAACACAATTTTTTTAATAGAAGTAAACTAAAAATCTTTGGCACTTTCTGGCACCAATTGATTTGAAAGTATAATACATACAATATCATGAATTACATTGTATAGCTACTCTAGTTGTAAAATACATGCATCATACATGGCAGCAACTTTTCTTTCACAAACTAAAAAGAAAGTGTTGTGGTGACCTCTTGTGGTTGATTTCAAAACGGTGATGTTCTCTGTTGAAATAATGTGAACAATTTACTATTATAAAACCAGTATAAATATTTAGTTAAGTTTTGTTAAATTTCTGATTTCCAATTTAAAAAAAAAAAATCACTTAGATTTTCTCAGTTTGTCACAATTTTTGTATTTAAAAATGTCAAATTATGCTATAATGAACAATACATTTTTCGGAAAAATAAAACCGTCAAAAAGTAAAAATTGAAGATAGTGCTCTTAAGAAGTAAACAAGCAGGATTAAGATTTAATATTAACCCTTTAAGGACAGAGCCAGTTTTCATTTCAGTTTATTCCTCCTTGTGTTTAAAAGGCCACTGTGCTTGCATATTTTCCCCTAAAGACCCATATAAGCGCTTATTTTTTCGAATACTGATTATACTTTGCAAATACAGACTTAATTTTTCTATAAAATATGCTGCAAAAAGTAAATCAATTATATGTGCAGTAAAATTAGAAAAAAAAGTGCAATTACTTTTATTTTAGGGGTTTTGTGTTTGTCGGTACTATTACAACGATATTTAACTTGCATGACTTTTTTTTTATTTGATGGCTTTTAAAAAATTAATACCTTTAAAAAAAACAAAATGTATTTAAAATCGCTCTTTTCCCATCCTTATGATGGATGGGGTTTCACTTTTTGCGCCATAATCTGATCTTTCTTTTGGTACATTGTTTGCATATGTATGTGACTTTTTGATCACTTTTTATTACATTTTTTCTGAATTTGATCTACTGTAAAAAAAAAAGCTCAATTTTGCACTTTGGCGGGTTTTTGCGCTTACGCCGTTTACCGTGCAAGATCAGAAATGTGATAATTTAATAGTTTGGGCTATTGCACATTTTTTTAAAGGGGAGGGGATGTCAATTCTTTGGGGAGATTCTGCTAGAGGAATCCTATAGAAGTCAATGGGGGCTCGAATTCTGCTTGAATTATGCTTGTATTCAGCTTGAATTCCGCCTGAATTCTGCTAAAATTCAGCTCCTATTCTGCCACAGCAGAATAGGCAAGATATTTCAAGCAGGAGTTTTTCAGCTACAATTCCTCAAGAATTGCTTAGTGTGCATATACCCTTTGGCCCCGTTCACACTAAGCGAGAACGTTGGAGAATTTCAGAGCAGAAATTTCTGCCGCAGATCTGCTTTCTGCCCAAGGGCCCCGTTCACACTGAACATGAAGCACTCCGCAGCGGAATCCCGCCGTGTTCAGTGTCTCACTGCGAGAGAATGAGAGGGCGCGCGCTCCTCCGCAGCCGCCGTTCTCGGCTAAAAGAAGTGACATGTCACTTCTTTGAACTAAATGCAGCGGCTGCGGAGGAGCACGTGCCCTCTCATTCTCTCGCAGTGAGACACTGAACACGGCGGGATTCCGCTGCGGAGTGCTTCATGTTCAGTGTGAACGGGGCCCTTGGGCAGAAAGCAGATCTGCGGCAGAAATTTCTGCTCTGAAATTCTGCAGTGTGAACAACAGAGTGGGTATCCCATTGAACACAATGGGACATTGCTCTGTTCATATTTTACGGGAGGAATTTTAAATTGAAATAAGAACGGATTCCTCTTCAATTCTTCACCTAATTCCTCACCTTTTCCTCAGTGTGCACTTACCCTTAAATTTATTAGCTTCCCAGACAGTGGAGAAGGCATAATGCTTTGATAATGCTTGGAATCTGGCAGTATAATCTATAAGTGTATCACTAAGCATTAAAGGAAAATCCCTTTTTTGGGTCAGTGTAAGGATATCAAGTATAATAGGGGCATGGTCAAAAACTGTAATATTACCTATGATGGCATGCCCTAGAAAATACTTCATTTGAAAGGAAGAAAAACTATTTTAAGCTCTAACAAGAAGAGTTATTTTTACCTGTTAGGATCTGTAGCCATCAAAAGTCTGTTAAACACAGGTTGTTTAGGTCTCTGCAAAGTGACATGTGTAGGAATCAAGTAAAGGGTTAATTGTAACATTTAGGTCTCCTCCTTTAAATAACAGCTACAACCTTGGATAACCAAGATGGGAAGTTAGGATTTGGAGCATAAATGTTACAGATGATGAATAGCGTTTAAGTAATGTCTCATTTCAACAGAATTCATCTACTTTAAGTGTCTGTTAGGGAGTCTATGTAAGTAAAGGGGAGGTTTCTTAAAGGACAAGTGCCATGAAAAACTTTTTCCCAGTAATTGAAGCACATTACAAAGTTATATAACTCTGTAATGTGCTACAATCACCTATCTGCCTCCCTTCCCTGTCTTTTCCTCCCTCCACCCCCCACCAGGAAGTGTCCTGACTCACGCAGACCTAATGACTGTTGTCACCATCACCAGGCAGCTCCTTCTTGTGAGGATGAGTCATCAGCAGGAGGGCTGCTCTAGGTCCTGTTACACCAGCCTCCCCCTCCCCAGTCCAAGTGATGGCTTTCAGTTGTTCAGCCAATGGGTGCTGAGCAAGCCTGTCACCTGACAAGGTAGGGGAGGGGGGAGGCTGGTTTAACAGGAGAAGGAGCTGAGAGAAGAGCTTGGTGACGGTGACGACAGTAATTAGGTCTGTGTGAGTTTCTTACACTTCCTGGTGGGGGGTGGAGGGGGGAAAAGACAGGGAAGGGAGGCAGATAGGTGATTGAAGCATATTACAGAGTTATAAAACTTTGTATTGTGCTTTAATTACTGGGAAAAAGTTTTTCATGGCACTTGTCCTTTAACCCCTCAATGTGGTGCCCAACCACCAGGATGATGTTATGCTGGTGGTTGGCGTATAGCTCAGCCAGTGGTGGTACAGTCGTGACGCCAGTGCTAACTCAGCACACAGGTGTGGTGGTTTACCTGCTTTGTTTAGTGGCTGGCTATACGGATCCCCAATGGTCGGTAACCTGCCGGGTTGTGATGGGTTCCTTGGGTTCTTATCACGGTAATCTGGAGTGGGAAGTTGACCCACTCGGACTGTCAGTACAGCCACCCGCAGAAAGAGGAAAATAACCCAATGATGGTGTAGTCTAAGTGTATAGGTGCTGGTGCAATGATCACTGAGTCCTAGTAAAATAAATAAAGTGGTTTTACTAAAGTCTCTTGCAATACAGAATACCGTTTCACTAGGTGACTTCTGCGATACAGACTTGAGGAGTTTGTCAGGAGAGTAGAGGAGTGTGTCGGGAGAGCCCCAACCCAGTATAGTAGTGTGCTCTGCCGGAACTTGAGAGGAGAGTGCTGAAGAGAAGAAGACTTGAGAAGAGAATACTTGTGCCTGTGTTTTAACCTTACTGTCGCTATACCACCTTCTGTCCTGCAGTGTCGGGGTACCCATCCTACGAGGGTGACACAAGCCCCAGACTATGTTAACTGGGTGAAGCTAAGTGTCTGAGTGTGTCCCAGTTTCACCTGCACTGTGAGAGTACGTAGACCTTAATATGTTAGCTTTGATCTTTCTAGGTCAGTTCCTCTGTCCTAGGATACTGCTCTGTACTGTTGAGAGGCTCACTGGGGTGATCTCTGACTTGTCCTCCTTTAGTGACTTAACACTGTATAATGGCTGTAGGTATAGGTTGTAGAAAGAAAGTATCTGGGTTCTCCATACACATGTGTCTGCACATTATCACAGCTGGTCTGTCCCAGGCAAGGAACCCGCCAATAAAAGTTTAAATTACCCTCATTTCCCATTTTATATCTAAAACACATAAAAAATAAAAATAAATTAAGCGGCTGGGGACTGAGGCATCGGTGCTGGAGCTAGGGAGGTAAGTGCATATTATTTTTATCATCCTCCCTTTTTATCATCCTTTTTTGTTAAAAATCTGCCTGGAATTCTCCTTTTAGGGTAGCTTAACACACACAGTATTGCAGCGTATTTTCTCCTGCGATACGCAGCAGATTAGATCTAAATAACTGAACACAGCATCAAATCTGCACCATCAAATCTGCTGCGTATCTGCTGCGTATATGGTGTGTGTTTGTACCCTTAGAGAGTTTAAGCTTCTGCTTTGTGCATTGATAATGAGAACTTTTGAGACTTTTGAGTTTAGTGGAAAAACAGTGTCTAACTTTAGGCAGTAGTGACAGAGTGGACTATTCAGAGGGTTTAAGAAGTATTGTGCCCTACTGTAGAGGGTCTTGACAACTTTGGCTAGGTTGCAGTTTCTTATCAGACATAAAGAAAAACCAGTACTCAAAGTAAAGATTAGACCATGCTGTGATACAACACCGTTCAGACACACCCAGGAGTATTTTCCCATTGGTAGGTAGTGAGGGCACCCAGTGGCTGGGGAATGTCAGATGACTGAGCAACAGCTTGGTAGGTCTAGAGAGGGGAGGAAACCTGAGGCACCACAAGGTGGCAGACAAGTGTGTGCAGAAAATCAGTTAAACCTTTATAAACCTCCTTAAACATCCTTCATCACGCACATTATACTTATCCTTAAAAATGCAGTGCTGCACTACACATATACACATGTTAAGTAGCACAAAAAGCAGGTTTGGGGGACACTGCTCAAGTTTCTTTATCGTTTGAACGATCTCTCCAATTAGAGTATTGATTTGGAATAGGAAGCGCTAAGAAGCGCAAAGAGTGTTTGATGTCTCCAGACCGGTAAGCATATGACGTGATAGTTGACACCCCTAAAGTAAAGGTCTCTAGAACTGCGTAAATAGTGTAAAGATACTTATAGTTAAGTAAGAATAATAAAGATACTTATAGTTTAGTAAGATTAAGGGTGCATTTCCATGTCCAGGACAGCATAGACAGCACTCCCTGTTGGGGACTTTTTCCCTGAGCAATATGATGTAGCAATATCATGCTGGGAGCAGGGAAAGTGTTTAAATATTCATGCACTATCCCAGCCCCCTGTATGATATTGATACATCATGCTGCGTGGGGAAAGAATCCACTACAGTGTTTTCCCGTCTGTGCTGTCTGTGTTTCACGGAATGTGGGAATAAGACCTAAGTGCTTGTAGTAGCTAGTAGGTTGTTGATATATGTCAGTTGCAATTTTAGCCACAAGATGTCACTATAAGTATAGTATTATGGCAATGGCTCAAATATCTAACTGTTTATAGTGAAGTCCTGATGATACACTGCAAAGATGCATACATCAAGAGGTGTGGGGACACAGGAGAGCATCTCTAAATTAAAGTAGTCAATGAAGATTACTAATATAGCAAAATATAAATCAGTTTTCCAGGAAGGCGATTAATGTTAGTCTATGGTGGCGCTGTCAAGCACCTGCTGAGCCTGTGTAAGTGATGTAGCAAAGATGGTAATAATAGGTTTTTCGCTTTTGTGCAGTATAATGAGTGTCTCTTATGGTCTGATGATTTACATACAGGGAGAAAAGAGTCAGTCAGTGTAAAATGTGTGTCTTCACCAGTATATGCAGATAGTAAATGCCAGCAATCAATCACTCCCGTAATTTATAGTGCTGGCTATAGACAAGGATACATTTGGCAGTGGCATAACAAAATTAGTAAGTCATGGGTGTTGCTTCCTACCTCTAGACATAACCAAGCTGGTTGTGATATCTGGAGAAGGTTTCCAACAGGCTCTGTTGGTGTATAGCCCACAAAGAATCCCCCTATGTTATCTAATTACTGTAACACTTTGCAATTCCTTGTTTGAAAACACTCCAAGATCGAAGCAGTACAGAGAAAATTAGATTTTTTTTTGTAAATTAAATGGTAACACAGGACTACATATAGGTACAAGAACAATCAACTATAGTACTGGAATACCAAATTGATGGGTAACATGCAGATATATTTACTAAACCATAGGTTCCCTACTGCTTCACACTGATGTGTAAGGGCCCTATTAGATAGAGCGATAATCGTCCGAATCCGTATAATAGAGACAGTGCTCAGCCGATGAAATGATAATCAGCTTATCGTTACTTTAGGTCCAGAACTAAAATCATCCGGCGACGACCGTACATCAATACGTGAAATGCACTGCCGACGGCTAACTATTCAAACATCACCTCTCCACGTTCCTCGTCTCCCCCTGCCTTCTGCACTTCTGCCTCCTGCCTGGCATTGCACACTGCAGCTTCTCTGAGCTGAAAGCCTGGGACTGCCATGGCCAGTAATTGGCTGAGTGGCATGTCAGCTCAGTGAAGCTGCAGTGTGCAGTGTTGGAAAGAGAACAGAAGGC
The DNA here is from genome assembly GCF_027789765.1 of Dendropsophus ebraccatus. Taxonomy (NCBI): domain Eukaryota; kingdom Metazoa; phylum Chordata; class Amphibia; order Anura; family Hylidae; genus Dendropsophus; species Dendropsophus ebraccatus. The sequence continues at coordinate 63,672,586 of NC_091460.1, read as the reverse complement.
AGGGGGAGATGGGGAGCGTTGACAGGTAATGTATGAACAGTTTAGGGCAAGGGCTGCACTGACATTGCTAACGTAACGATGCTAAACAATAATTGACCCATGTAATAGGCCCAGTAAATGAGCGCCGATTTAGCAGATTGGTGCTTGTTTACATTATTGATCGGGCCACCATTGGCATATCTAATAGGACCCACATTCGGACCTTAGGTTTGAATAGAAAAAGGAATCACTACCTACCTTTATATTAGAACAACAAAAGACAAGGTTTCCTACATTACTGAGAAGTGTGCCGTGTCCCCTAAAGACTTTTCAAATAAATCCGCCACTTTGTCGCTATTTTGAAGATAAGCCCCCTAAGACAGTGTATGAAACTTACTTTTATGACTCAAAGAAAATTACTAAGGGAATATTTAATGCTTATAATGTGTTGATTATAAATACAAAAACACCATTAATGTTAATACAGATATACAACAATATACTGTAAAACACATGCACAAATTATTTAGAGGCATCACGAAAACTGACATATTTTTGAAAGACGACATGGTGTCATGTATACCATCTGTACCTGGGAACGCCTACAGTTTGCTAGAGGTGTAATGCTCAGATAGGTACACTAATGCATGTTTGGGGGCCGTGTCCCCCCCCCCCCACACACACACACACATACACACACACACCAAATGAAGCAATGCTTATTTGTTCAGTGCACAGGTACAAGGGGACATGGAGGGCGCGTTTCAGCTCTTAGTCTTCGTCAGCTGAAATGCGTCCTCCATGTCTCCATGTACCTGTGTGATGTATGCACTGAATAAATGAGCATTACTTCATCTGACTCTAATCATCTGGGAATTATCACTTACAGAGTGCCGTCTCAACAACATACTATATTAAAAATAAAGCAAACATTCGATCTACAATCTGGTTAGTTATATTGTGCTACTAACTGCTCCATATTTCTCCTGTATCCATTTTTATATGTCTTCCTTATACATGTGTATGTGCAGAAACTGCTGTAAGCCTGCAGAATTAACATGGAATAACATTGATCAGTTATTACCACTAGATGTCACTATTGCACAGCCTTCTAAAACAATTTCCTCTGTCTCTTAATTCATACACAGCTGCCAAGAATATTTCTAACTTTTCCAATAACCATCTTTGAGAAATTGTAAATGACTTTTGTTCCTGTTGATGAGAATTGCATTTCTGGTGTTAAATTTAACAGTATCCAATGCGATGTGTGAAAAGACGCTCCAAGATCAAAGTCATTTGACATTTTCTGTAAACTAAATGGTAACAAATGCCTCCATACATTTATATACACAAGAATATTAACTATAGAAATGAGATACCAAACCAAGAGGAGAAAGATAAACTGATCTCCCCCTTTACAATTCAGTAGGTGTCCAAAGTTTTGTCCACCATTCCTAAGGGGCAGTAGTGGATTATAATAGGGGTGTTTCGGGCAGCAGCCCGGGGCCCTGAGCTCCTGGGGGGCCCATGACCAACCAAAAAGACTTATACTTTCAGTGGTGTACTGTCTCCTGGCTAAACTTCCGCCATGATTTGCAAAAAATCACAGCCCAATTTTATCTGCCCAAATTCTCAGCGCTATGTAATGAGCTGTTGGGTGCATCCATACTAAATCCCTAGTGCTAGGGGCCCACATGACATTCCTAAGGCGGAGCATAGGCGGAGGAACTTTTCCCTATGGAATCCCACCTGCCTCAGTGTGTCAATGGGAGGGCTTGCGCGCCTTAGCCTCCACTGCTCTCCGCTCAAAAAATTGACATGTCAGCGTGTTAGATGGTCCTGCATGCACACAGTGTTGACTAAATTAGATACCTGATACTTTCATATCCGCTATTTTTATATTATACACCTAACCTAACGCTTGTCCCCGCATTACTGGAACCCTATCGCCCTCCTTCCAGATTAAATGGCACCATGCAGGGCTGCCACCTCTCCTATACCCTTTTTATTTTAGTCATGGAATCCCTATTGCAAACCATCACAAACCAAACACTGGGGAACCAAACTCGGCCGTTGAGGATCTGCTCATCTTCTACTACCCCAAAACAGCACTCCCCTCTGTGTTAGATATCTTTGAATAGTTTGGAGAGATGTCTAATTTTTAAATATATTATAAATGGAAATACTGAATGTACAACACCAATCACATGGCCCACTCAGGGCCGCTTTAACCTAGGTGCATATGGTGCACGTGCACCGGGCCCCCTAGTTCAGACCACGTGACAGGGGCTCCCCGGCTGAGGAGAGCAGTGAAGGGGAAGGAGCTGAAGACACAAGTGTCGGCGCTCTGTGACACCTGTGACAGTGCGGGGCTGGTGGTGGTCGGGAAGGAGGAGGACTGTAGCTGCTTCCTGTGAAACCTGTGAGACAGTGCACAGTGACCGGATCTTACAGGAAGCAGCTCCAGCTACAGGTTGCACTATATGCTCTGCTGGCCCTGTCTGCGGGGGAGCCCAGGAGGCAGTACCGACTTTACAAGCATCCAGCCTCTCCCCAGGCAGAGTGTGTGGAGGCTGGGGAGCAGCACCTGCACAATGGATGTAAGTAGTAGCGAGGTGGGAGGGGTGTGGAGGGGGGAATTGAAGCTGGGGGCCCACTGACAGAGGATTTGCCCACCGGACCTGTCCGGAGTATGTCCCGGTAAGCCCCGCCCCTGGCACAGACCACAGGTGGTATTTTAACACTGCCATTCAGAAGTCACCCAGCTTTCCTGCATCTTATATTGTTGTATGACTGAGGCCACCAAGCTTTCCCAGGATCTTAGTGTTAGTATGATGTGGGGTCACAAGATCTTACAGACTATAAGGACTGAGTCAGCCTTCCTAGTCTGTAAGCTCCTGCGTCCCCCCAGTCCTCCTCCTAGTCTGTAAACTCCTGTGTCCCCCCAGTCCTCCTCCTAGTCTGTAAACTCCTGTGTCCCCCCAGTCCTCCTCCTAGTCTGTAAGCTCCTGTGTCCCCAGTCCTCCTCCTAGTCTGTAAGCTCCTGTGTCCCCCCCAGTCCTCCTAGTCTGTAAGCTCCTATGTCCCCCAGTCCTCCTAGTCTGTAAGCTCCTGTGTCCCCCCAGTCCTCCTCCTAGTCTGTAAGCTCCTGTGTCCCACAGTCCTCCTCCTAGTCTGTAAACTCCTGTGTCCCCCCAGACCTCCTAGTGTGTAAGCTCCTGTGCCCCCCCCAGTCCTCCTCCTAGTCTGTAAGCTCCAGTGTTCCCCAGTCCTCCACCTAGTCTGTAAACTCCTGTGTCCCCCCAGTCCTCCTAGTCTGTAAACTCCTGTGTCCCCCCAGTCCTCCTAGTCTGTAAACTCCTGTGTCCCCCCAGTCCTCCTCCTAGTCTGTAAACTCCTGTGTCCCCCCAGTCCTCCTAGTCTGTAAACTCCTGTGTCCCCCCAGTCCTCCTCCTAGTCTGTAAACTCCTGTGTCCCCCCAGTCCTCCTAGTCTTTAAGCTCCTGTGTCCCCCCAGTCCTCCTCCTAGTCTGTAAGCTCCTGTGTTCCCCCAGTCCTCCTCCTAGTCTGTAAGCTCCTATGTCCCCCAGTCCTCCTAGTCTGTAAGCTCCTATGTCCCCCCAGTCCTCCTAGTCTGTAAGCTCCGGTGTCCCCCCCTCCCCAAACCTCCTAGTCTGTAAGCTTCTGTGTCCCCCCAGTCCTCCTCCTAGTCTGTAAGCTCCTGTGTCCCCCCAGTCCTCCTAGTCTGTAAGCTCCTGTGTCCCCCCAGTCCTCCTAGTCTGTAAGCTCCTGTGTCCCCCAGTCCTCCTTCTAGTCTGTAAGCTCCTGTGTCCCCCCAGTCCTCCTAGTCTGTGAGCTCCTGTGTCCCCAGTCCTCCTAGTCTGTAAGCTCCTGTGCCCCCCCAGTCCTCCTCCTAGTCTGTAAGCTCCTGTGTCCCCCCCAGTCCTCCTCCTAGTCTGTAAGCTCCTGTGTCCCCCAGTCCTCCTAGTCTGTAAGATCCTATGTCCCCCAGTCCTCCTCCTAGTCTGTAAGCTCCTGTGTCCCCCCAGTCCTCCTAGTCTGTAAGCTCCTGTGCCCCCCCCCCCCAGTCCTCCTAGTCTGTAAGCTCCTGTGTCCCCCCCAGTCCTCCTCCTAGTCTGTAAGCTCCTGTGTCCCCCCAGTCCTCCTCCTAGTCTGTAAGCTCCTATGTCCCCCAGTCCTCCTAGTCTAAAAGCTCCTATGTCCCCCCAGTCCTCCTAGTCTGTAAGATCCTGTGTCCCCCCAGTCCTCCTAGTGTGTAATCTCCTGTGTCCCCCCAGTCCTCCTCCTAGTCTGTAAACTCCTGTGTCCCCCCAGTCCTCCTCCTAGTCTGTAAACTCCTGTGTCCCCCCAGTCCTCCTAGTGTGTAAGCTCCTGTGCCCCCCCAGTCATCCTCCTAGTCTGTAAGCTCCTGTGTCCCCCAGTCCTCCTAATCTGTAAGATCCTGTGCCCCCAGTCCTCCTAGTCTGTAAGCTCCTGTGTCCCCCAGTCCTTCTAGTGTGTAAATCCCCCAGTCCTCCTCCTAGTCTGTAAGCTCCTGTGCCCCCAGTCCTCCTAGTCTGTAAGCTCCTGTGCCCCCAGTCCTCCTAGTCTGTAAGCTCCTGTGCCCCCAGTCCTCCTAGTCTGTAAGCTCCTGTGCCCCCAGTTCTCCTAGTCTGTAAGTTCCTGTGCCCCCAGTCCTCCTAGTCTGTAAGCTCCTGTGTCCCCCCCAGTCCTCCTCCTAGTCTGTAAGCTCCTGTGTCCCTCCAGTCCTCCTCCTAGTCTGTAAGCTCCTGTTTTCCCCCAGTCCTCCTAGTCTGTAAGCTCCTGTGCCCCCCCAGTCCTCCTCCTAGTGTGTAAGCTTCTGTGTCCCCCCAGTCCTCCTCCTAGTCTTTAAGCTCCTGTGTCCCCCCAGTCCTCCTCCTAGTCTGTAAGCTCCTGTGTCCCCCCAGTCCTCCTCCTAATGTGTAAGCTCCTGTGTCCCCCCAGTCCTCCTCCTAGTCTGTAAGCTTCTGTGTCCCACCAGTCCTCCTAGTCTGTAAGCTCCTCTGTCCCCCCAGTCCTCCTAGTCTGTAAGCTCCTGTGTCCCCCCAGTCCTCCTAGTCTGTAAGCTCCGGTGTCCCCCCAGTCCTCCTAGTCTGTAAGCTCCTGTGTCCCCCCAGTCCTCCTAGTGTGTAATCTCCTGTGTCCCCCCAGTCCTCCTCCTAGTCTGTAAACTCCTGTGTCCCCCAGTCCTCCTAGTCTGTAAGCTCCTGTGTCCCCCCAGTCCTCCTCCTAGTCTGTAAACTCCTGTGTCCCCCCAGTCCTCCTAGTCTTTAAGCTCCTGTGTCCCCCCAGTCCTCCTCCTAGTCTGTAAGCTCCTGTGTTCCCCCAGTCCTCCTCCTAGTCTGTAAGCTCCTATGTCCCCCAGTCCTCCTAGTCTGTAAGCTCCTATGTCCCCCCAGTCCTCCTAGTCTGTAAGCTCCGGTGTCCCCCCCCCCCCCCAGTCCTCCTAGTCTGTAAGCTTCTGTGTCCCCCCAGTCCTCCTCCTAGTCTGTAAGCTCCTGTGTCCCCCAGTCCTCCTAGTCTGTAAGCTCCTGTGTCCCCCCAGTCCTCCTCCTAGTGTGTAAGCTCCTGTGTCGCCCCAGTCCTCCTCCTAGTCTGTAAGCTCCTGTGTCCCCCCAGTCCTCCTAGTGTGTAAGCTCCTGTGTCCCCCCAGTCCTCCTAGTCTTTAAGCTCCTGTGCCCCCCCCAGTCCTCATCCTAGTCTGTAAGCTCCTGTGTCCCCCCAGTCCTCCTCCTAGTCTGTAAGCTCCTGTGTCCCCCCCAGTCCTCATCCTAGTCTGTAAGCTCCTGTGTCCCCCCATTCCTCCTCCTAGTGTGTAAGCTCCTGTGTCCCCTTAGTCCTCCTCATAGTCTGTAAGCTCCTGTGTCCCCACAGTCCTCCTCCTAGTCTGTAAGCTCCTATGTCCCCCAGTCCTCCTAGTCTGTAAGCTCCTATGTCCCCCCAGTCCTCCTAGTCTGTAAACTCCTGTGTCCCCCCAGTCCTCCTAGTGTGTAATCTCCTGTGTCCCCCAGTCCTCCTCCTAGTCTGTAAACTCCTGTGTCCCCCCAGTCCTCCTCCTAGTCTGTAAACTCCTGTGCCCCACCAGTCCTCCTAGTGTGTAAACTCCTGTGTCCCCCCAGTCCTCCTCCTAGTCTGTAAGCTCCTGTGTCCCCAGTCCTCCTAGTCTGTAAGCTCCTGTGTCCCCCAGTCCTTCTACTGTGTAAGTCCCCCAGTCCTCCTCCTAGTCTGTAAGATCCTGTGCCCCCAGTCCTCCTAGTCTGTAAGCTCATGTGCCCCCAGTCCTCCTAGTCTGTAAACTCATGTGCCCCCAGTCCTCCTAGTCTGTAAGCTCCTGTGCCCCCAGTCCTCCTAGTCTGTAAGCTCCTGTGTCCCCCAGTCCTTCTAGTATGTAAGTCCCCCAGTCATCCTCCTAGTCTGTAAGCTCCTGTGCCCCCAGTCCTCCTAGTCTGTAAGCTCCTGTGCCCCCAGTCCTCCTAGTCTGTAAACTCCTGTGCCCCCAGTCCTCCTAGTCTGTAAGCTCCTGTGCCCCCAGTCCTCCTAGTCTGTAAGCTCCTGTGCCCCCAGTCCTCCTAGTCTGTAAGCTCCTGTGTCCCCCCAGTCCTCCTCCTAGTCTGTAAGCTCCTGTGTCCCCCCAGTCCTCCTCCTAGTGTGTAAGCTCCTGTGTCCCCCCAGTCCTCCTCCTAGTCTGTAATCTCCTATGTCCCCCAGTCCTCCTAGTCTGTAAGCTCCTGTGTCCCCCCAGTCCTCCTAGTGTGTAATCTCCTGTGTCCCCCCAGTCCTCCTCCTAGTCTGTAAACTCCTGTGTCCCCCCAGTCCTCCTCCTAGTCTGTAAACTCCTGTGTCCCCCCAGTCCTCCTAGTGTGTAAGCTCCTGTGCCCCCCCGTCCTCCTCCTAGTCTGTAAGCTCCTGTGTCCCCCAGTCCTCCTAGTCTGTAAGCTCCTGTGTCCCCCAGTCCTCCTAGTCTGTAAGCTCCTGTGTCCCCCCAGTCCTCCTCCTAGTCTGTAAGATCCTATGTCCCCCAGTACTCCTAGTCTGTAAGCTCCTGTGCCCCCAGTCCTCCTAGTCTGTAAGCTCCTGTGTCCCCCAGTCCTTCTAGTGTGTAAGTCCCCCAGTCCTCCTCCTAGTCTGTAAGCTCCTGTGCCCCCAGTCCTCCTAGTCTTTAAGCTCCTGTGCCCCCAGTCCTCCTTGTCTGTAAGCTCCTGTGCCCCCAGTCCTCCTAGTCTGTAAGCTCCTGTGCCCCCAGTCCTCCTAGTCTGTAAGCTCCTGTGCCCCCAGTCCTCCTAGTCTGTAAGCTCCTGTGTCCCCCAGTCCTTCTAGTGTGTAAGTCCCCCAGTCCTCCTCCTAGTCTGTAAGCTTCTGTGCCCCCAGTCCTCCTAGTCTGTAAGCTCCTATGCCCCCAGTCCTCCTAGTCTGTAAGCTCCTGTGCCCCCAGTCCTCCTAGTCTGTAAACTCCTGTGCCCCCAGTCCTCCTAGTCTGTAAGCTCCTGTGCCCCCAGTCCTCCTAGTCTGTAAGCTCCTGTGTCCCCCCAGTCCTCCTCCTAGTCTGTAAGCTCCTGTGTCCCCCCCAGTCCTCCTCCTAGTCTGTAAGCTCCTGTGTCCCCCCAGTCCTCCTAGTCTGTAAGCTCCTGAGCCCCCCCAGTCCTCCTCCTAGTGTGTAAGCTCCTGTGTCCCCCCAGTCCTCCTCCTAGTCTTTAAGCTCCTGTGTCCCCCCCAGTCCTCCTCCTAGTCTGTAAGCTCCTGTGCCCCCCCAGTCCTCCTCCTAATGTGTAAGCTCCTGTGTCCCCCCAGTCCTCCTCCTAGTCTGTAAGCTTCTGTGTCCCCCCAGTCCTCCTAGTCTGTAAGCTCCTGTCCCCCCCCCCCAGTCCTCCTAGTCTGTAAGCTCCTGTGTCCCCCCAGTCCTCCTAGTCTTTAAGCTCCGGTGTCCCCCCCCCCCCCCAGTCCTCCTAGTTTGTAAGCTTCTGTGTCCCCCCAGTCCTCCTCCTAGTCTGTAAGCTTCTGTGTCCCCCCAGTCCTCCTAGTGTGTAAACTCCTGTGTCCCCCCAGTCCTCCTCCTAGTGTGTAAGCTCCTGTGTCCCCCCCAGTCCTCCTCCTAGTCTGTAAGCTCCTGTGTCCCCCCAGTCCTCCTAGTGTGTAAGCTCCTGTGTCCCCCCAGTCCTCCTAGTCTTTAAGCTCCTGTGCCCCTCCAGTCCTCCTCCTAGTCTGTAAGCTCCTGTGTCCCCCCAGTCCTCCTCCTAGTCTGTAAGCTCCTGTGTCCCCCCCAGTCCTCATCCTAGTCTGTAAGATCCTGTGTCCCCCAGTCCTCCTCCTAGTGTGTAAGCTCCTGTGTCCCCCTAGTCCTCCTCCTAGTGTGTAAGCTCCTGTGTCCCCCCCCCCCCCAGTCCTCCTCCTAGTGTGTAAGCTCCTGTGCCCCCAGTCCTCCTCCTACAGACTAGGAGGAGGACTGGGGGGACACAAGAGCTTACATACCCATACTCCCTACAGTGGGAACCTGTTATAGCCAGAAACTGTTCCAGTGGTGATATTAGGTGTGTACGTGCCCCCACTAGCTTCACTCTCCATTATTCATAAAGATTTAGGGGTATTGTACCTGACATAGGAATGCTCCCCGACAATATTCCCTTTTTATAACTTGTCATAAAACTTGATGCACTGAGTATAATGCACCAGTGATAATACCTGATAAATATAATTCAGTTAAGCTTTATAAGGAGAGGGGGCCCACTCTTAAGGTCTGTGCACTGGGCCCACCAGTGTATTAAAACGGCCCTGGGCCCACTAAGTCTTTTTCAAATCTCCTGGAAGAAAAGGTCATGTGAGTTATAATCCTCCACATATGTACTGTAGCTCATCAGTGGTGGTAGTAAAGATCAGTGCCAGGCTTTGCACGTTCGTGATACCTCAGTATATGCAGCGATAGCATACCTCTCAACTTTGACTGAGTGCAAAGAGGGACATAGACACGCCCCAACCAAACAAAAAAACATGCCCCAAGACACGCCTCCTAACCACGGCCAAACACTTCTCCCACAATCACAGGATAGCGCAACAATTATTTTTTTATGCCATCGCTGCTACTGAATAAAATCCACTGTACAAGGATCAATATGACCTCATACAGTCATATAGAGGTAGAACCAACCCTACACAGGATCTATACACCATATACATTATAGTGCAGTTATATCCAGTGACTCACAGAGGACATTTTCTCTGGTCAGAGTTGTTCCCTTTTCATTTTCTACTTCTTCTGCCCTGGGTCATTATAAGAACTTCTCCGAGCCACGAATCCACAGAATCTGCTAGACAGACATATTAGGCTCCTCACTCAATTAGGCACCAACCTCATCTCTGTACAACCTGCACATCTGTATTGACCCCTTTACCCCCTCATATAGTGGGTAGCCTTGATGCTATGTGATCCCCAATTAAGTATATGCTGCCCTCTGTGTTATTCCAATTATAGATGTCCCCCTGTGTTGTCCATCGCCCTTATAGATGGCCTCCTTATACATGTCCCCCCTTATAGATTGCTCCCTTATACATTCCCCCCTTATACATGTCCCCCTTATACATGGCCCCGTTATAGATTGCCCCTTACACGTGGCCCCCTTTTAGATGCCCCCTTGTACATGTCCCCCTTATAGATGCCACCTTGTACATGGTCCCCTTATAGATTGCCCCCTAATACATATCCCCTTTATAGATGCCCCCTTGTACATGTCCCCCTTATACATTGCCTCCTAATACATGTCCCCCTTATAGATTGCTCCCTTATACATGGCCCCCTTATAGATTTCCCCCGAATACATGCCCCCCTTATGTTGTTCCCCAGACAAAAAGAAAAAAAACCACAACTCATCTGACACCTCGCTCTCCCGCTGCGACTGCCTTCTTCGCTTCCTCCGTCTGCCTGGCCCCCGGATAATGCATGCTCTCTGTGGATGTCCTGGGGATTCCCCAGCAGAGCACGCACCAGTGACCTCAGTGTGCTCTGGACATCCACAGAGAGCATGCATTATCCGGGGGCCAGGCAGACAGGGGAAGAGAAGAAGGGAGTTGCAGTGGGGGAGCGAGGTGTCAGGTGAGAGAGCGCATCAGCCGGGGGTAAGGCCGACACTGCCCCCAGCCCCACAGGCGTAGTGTGCTATCAAATCTTTGCACAGTACGCCTATGGGGCGGGCAGCAGTGCAGTGAGGAGCGGGACACATGGGGGTCATCTTGGGATGGCGGGACATGACCCCCAAATCGGGACTGTCCCGCCGAATCCAGGACGGTTGGGAGGTATGACAATAGCAGTGTGACAGATAGAATGACTGTGTATACATGTTAACCTGGATATACCCTTAAGCGAATAAGAGAAATTTCTTAGCCAGATGACAACGTTAAGGAAAATGGGTACTGGGGCACTGCATTAGTAACTGTTACTGTTAGAAGGGATATAGTGGGTTCAGAGGATGTGGACATTACCATGGTATACACTGTGACTATTCGTAGAATTACTAATTAATTGTATCTATGAAGCTACAGCTGCAGTCCAAAGCAATACATTGAGTCGCATGCGAAAGCTGTCATTACTAGTGAATATTAGTAGTGCTACAAAAAGGTTGTCAGTTTTGACCTGACAGTGCTTGTTTAAATATTTACAACAATGCAATTTAAAATGTCTTCTTTTTAAAGCTATTACCCTTAAATACACATCATACAGGACATTGAAATAGAAAAAGTGATATATTCCTGCCCTATTACATTTACCATTATGCAGCTGGACTTTGTTGGCTTTGTGACTGGTATTAGTCATATTCTGGTATGTATGACAGAGTCTCTGTGGGCTCTCTTTCCACCATGCACACAGTAACATGGGTGTGATACCACAATTTAAAATCAAATATAAGATTTCAAATTAGGTTACATGTCATGGCGGAATAGCAAGAATTTAGACATTTTATATTTTATTAGCATAATTACCAGGAACACGCATAGAAACTCTCCCAATACCATCTCAAAGAGGATCTGTCATAGCTGTAAAGATGTGTATAGAGAAACATTCAAAATATAATGAAAATAATGTAGTTATTACAAAATGCAAAATTGGAGGTTGGGGCCCAGGCAACCTAGCCAACATGGAAGGAGAAAAAACAAAGGGGTAAGATCCTGTGTTTTTTGTTTGTTTGTTGTTGTTTTTTTTTATTTACATACATTTACATTTATTTTAGTGATATTTTTAGGTTATTGAGAGTTCCTACTTGCCCATTAATCATGGTGTAGCATTGAATTATTCTGAATTGATCAGTTTGGTAGAAGGGCAAAATCAGCAGTTACAGGAGATACTGTATACAGAGATTTTTCAACATACAATGAACCTTTCTTGACCATTCCACTTTTGTCCATTTTACATGTAAAACCCCAGTATTATGTTCACACTACTTGAGAGAGCGGCCGTTCCGTGACCCGGCTGGGTCACGGAATGGCTGGTCTCTGTAAAGATCATCCCGGCTGGTACTGCAGAACCAGCCGGATGATCTTTACGGCCGCAGTGTTCTGATGCGGGCGCATCAGCGCACGGCCACATTAGAACTTTACACAGCACACAATGAAGCTTCATTGTGTGAGCGACAGGTCTTTCTGCAGCCGCAACTCACTGAATTGCGGCCGCGGAAAACTGAAATGTCAGTTCTGCTGCGCCATATGGGATCCTGGCCGGAGCGTATACTATGTGTATATGCTCCGGCCGGAATCTCATAGCAGAAAAGGCAGTGTTCCACACCGTACAAGGTACGGCCGTTGTTGCCGATGGCAACAACGGCCGTACTTTTACGCAGTGTGAACATAGCCTTACTTAAGTGCATGCATGATTGATTGGCTGTTTAGTAACGCCAATCCACAGTGTATTAAATGTAGGAAGTTGTTGGCGCAGAAATCAAAATAATGATCATGACAATTATTTGCGGACATTCACGGACATTATTTTGCAAACAATAGACGTTATTTTTAGTTGTTCACACACTTTTTTTCACCATCCTTTCACTGTCTTTACTACTAAATTTATTGGACCTTCAAAAAAGAACTACACCCAAAAGGGCCTGAACTAGAATAATGCACCAACAGCTGTCATTGTAATGACAGGTGCCAAAACCATGAAATTATGGGCGTCATTGGTACCCAAAATGACGGCTGTCAGAGAAAGAACACAGACAGAAAAAAACATTTTGTGAACACAGAAAATGCAGAAAATGAGCCAAAGCCAGAAGTGGATTGAAAAGGACCCACTTTTCTGCTACATGAGATCAGGAATATTTTCTGCAAAGGTTACCATAACCTTTAAATTCAGAGACCTCTACCATTATCAATAAACCAGATTCAAGTATCAAGAATTCAATCTTCTTAACCAGTATATAGCATTTTTGCTACCCTTTTAACCAGGGATTGGGAACCTTCGGTCCTCCAGCTGTTGCCAAACTACAATTCCCATCATACATGATAGAAATTGTAGTTTTGCAACAGCTGGAGGGTCGAAGGTTCCCCACCCCTGCTTTAAACTATTGGCAGACAGGTTCAAATGCAATTTTAGGTTTGGAACTAAATATTCTTAATATAGAACCTTAACCACAGTCCTCCAGGGTTGGCAGGAATTAAATCCTAGCAGCAACCTTACAGGGATTCCTACCTCAGTACTGCTGGCTGCACTGGTACCGTATATCAAACCACAGCGCACTTCTCCAGACAGAAAATTACATGCCGCTGTTATTCTTTGTCAAACTAATATTAACTTTCTGATGTGCACAGAACATATGCCCGTTGGACTGAGAAATAATACTAGGGTGGAGTGATTAATGCCTTCCCAGAAAAGACAATTTACAGTACTGAATTTTCTTTATCACCCGACACATTCCTCATACAAAGTGCTGTTATATAATGTGATTAGGGGAGAGCCGAATTCTGATCACTAATGGAAGTAGTCTCCTCTATAGAAACACAAAGAGGGGCAGATACAGTTTCTCTCCCATTCCAGAAAGGAAAAAAGGCTAAATTAAATTAATGTGATCCTGAATAAATGACCTTCGGCAGTCATGCTAGTTTCTATTAGTATAATATGGAAAGAGGAGAAAAACAGTGAGCCGGTAATTCAATGCAACCTCCAAGTATGTCTGAGAGATAAAGCAATTTGTTACTATATAAAATTCTGGAAATGCAATCCCCAGCTAATATACTTAGAGGGTCAGCAAGACAAAAACATTCACACAATGTAACCGTGTAGCAGTACATATTGTTAGAAACTCCACGGCTATTTATAAAAGGTGACCTATAATATCAGATTATTCTTTATAAATATGCCAGGGTGTCATCGCCACTGCATAGACCACCTTGTGTGCAACAGTACTTAACATGGCTAAACAGAGTAAAATAAGATTGTACAGCAATACAAATGTATAAAATACACAAGGGATAAGTGGTAAATGGACAACACCTAACCACAGGCACCACGCAGGGTCACAGTAGGACACTGAAGATAGATAGATAGATAGATAGATAGATAGATAGATAGATAGATAGATCGATAGATAGATAGATAGATAGATAGATAGTTGTGTGAGATCTCATTTCCACCTCCCAACTGTATTGTACTGACCTGTAATGTGGCACTTACGGGCTATGTTCACACAACGTCAAAAAAAGATAAAAGACGGACGTCTTTTCTATTTAAAAAGACGTCCGTTATTGCCTATTGTATAAAATAGCTGACGTTGTCTGCGGGGACGCCAAAATAACGATCATGTCAACTATTTTCGGACGTCTATTGCAAACAGCAGACGGGCAGCCAAACAGCAAAATGACGGAAATCATTTGAACTCAAAATAACAGACGTCATTTTAAACAGGGAGGAAAAAACATTGCATGAACACAGCTATAGAATGTAATGGGGCCCTAATGCCCGGCACCAGGGATGAAAGGAGTGCATAATGTGCGCTCCTGTCATCGCATCTGACTACTCACCCACTCCCTGGTGGTGGCTGTTACATGTTCACCAGAAGTGGCGTGGACTATGCTGCCTTCTTCTCCCACTTCTGTCATCTATGCTACCAGGCAGCGGGGTTGCACTTCTATGGGAAGCGTGCCGCAATCCTCCTCCGGTCATCGTGACGTGGATCGCGGCATGGATCATGTGAATGAGGCCTTAGAGCAGAGGGGCTGGAAAACAGAGCAGCAGCTGGAGAGTGGGGTTGGAGCTGTCAGTGTCACAAACCTGCCTCAGACTGTCACACTGTTAGCTCGGAATAAAGAACATTTTTTACCGAAGAGGCAGGATCACACAGCATCTGAAGGAACGTATGCGATGCTTGTATACACATATCTTAGCTGTCAGTTTCCCTTTAATGATGGATGGAAAACCATAACAGAGCACAAAGCTGCATGGGTCCCATGCATATGAGATCTCATTGATACCTCCACCTGCAAACCTCTCTTGCACCAACGGCCCAGTTGAGGGTAGAATACATATTCAGGCCAGGTTCATACGCTTTATAACAGCGGCTGTTTTGAGACACTTCATTTCTTTTGAATTTGAACGCAGGCCCATTCAGCTATGCCCACACTCTAATTAACCATAGCACACAATGGATAGTACGGTCGGGGGCCGTACTATCTATTGTGTGCACAGACTATTTGGTAGACATGTCAATTTTTGTGCAGTCGCAGAGAACAACGGTCGCACTGTACTCAGAGTGTATACAGTGCGGCTGGTGTTCCATAGAAACAAAAACAGCTGGCCACTGTCAATAAACATTGGCCGTTGCTGCAACCTGCAACAATGGCTGTTGTTTTAAGTTGTGTAAAATTACCAAATTTAATTCCAACATCTTCCATTTCATGTATGACTATTTATTTTTATAATGCCATTATTTTCTAGATACTGGGAAATATAATTGCATGTATGATGGAGAATGAAGTTTAAATTAGAAACAGGGATCATAGTAGACAAAGAACACGGCACATCTGACATTAAGTTAATGAAATAAGGTACAGATTTTGCTATACATTGTTCTATGGACGTGCTTGGATAACTCAATTTTACCCATACACATGCCCTTAATATAGGTTCACAGTAATTATTATATTACAGCTGTCAAGTCTAACACTGAATGCCAAATGCATATGCTTTCCCCTTTATAAGGAATTTATCAACAATTTTTTTTAACTAATAAAAACCAGATACAGCAATTCATAGATTTGCTTATGGCTCCATTCACATCTGTGATACCAATTTTGCTTGTATTAGAACCTTAATGGAGCTGTAGGTTTCCACCAAATAAATGCCCTCTACTGGTGTCATATGGGTTCACTAAGTCCCATCTTCAAATTTAATCTGAAACCAACTAGTTGGGCTACAGTTGGACTTCACACTCTCCGACCCCATTTTACCCTTGTCCCAACTACGGACAGGTCTGTACTAACAGGGCCTAATACCCATGCCGCACACTTACAGGTCTAACTTCGAAAGTCTACATGGCAATAAAATCCCACTGTAACTATACTCTCTGGCCCACCAGGACTAGGGATACCCCCCAACTATAGATTTCTCTTTATTTAAGCATTGAAAACTTCTTTATTTTTAAGTCTAGAGAGCTGTTTGGTGGCAATTTTTTATCTGTAGTTTTTATCTTTACTATGAATAGATTGAACTTTTAAAACAGCTTTTTATTCCTTTTTTTTTGGGGGGGGGGGGGGTTTAAACTTTCACATTGTTGGATCAATAATATTATACTGTAATAGTTCAGACAACATGTTTATTTTTGTTTACGTTTTTTTATTTGGACAATGGGGGTGATTTGAATTTCTATTATTGGATGAGTGTATTTATATTTTCCTAAAACTTTTCTTCATTTATTTTTTAAACACTTTGCAGTCCTCCTAGGGGACTTGTATGAGCAATCACTCATTTGGTCATACAGATTAATGCAGTACATACTGTATGTTCTATGTACACTATTCGTATCAATAGGCCAGTTAGTCACGTGGGCCTAGCAGGGTCCTCAGGCTGCAATAATAATAGATTGGCTCCCAGTAATCACATTGTGGGGAGCAAGTCTGAACCACTGTACTACCAATGACACACAACAACACCATTTAAATGCTACTGTAAGCTTTAAGAGCTACATTTAAATGGTTAAAAAGCCAGCATAGAGATGTCTTGGGCAAGGAGCTGTCAGAGAGTGGGCCTTGCCCATATACCCTTTAGCATATGGGGCATAACAGTATGTCTATTTGTGGGAAGGAGATAAAATTTTAATAGAGAGTTTACTCTTGTAATATGTAATATACTGTATATTGCTATGCTTTTGTTGAGCTTACCTACTCCATTAAATTTCTAAACACAATTTAACATTGTAGAAATCATCATACCATGTGGAGATTGGGTATGTAAGGTTAGGTACATTCTTCAATGTGTAAGTCTGTACAGTAAGATCAACGTTATATTGTATTACACAATGGTATAAATTGGAATCTAAGGCTATGCTCACACATAGGGGGAGATTTATCAAAGGGTGTAAAATTAAGACTGGTGCAAACTGGCCACAGCAACCAATCACAGCTCAGCTTCCAGCTCTGGTAACATGATAGAGGAGCTGTGATTAGTTGCTGGGCCCAATTTGCACCAGTCTCAATTTTATACCCTTTGATAAATCTCCCCCATAGTATTTCCGTCAGTCTTTTGGCTAGCCTTTTTTTCAACCAAAACCAGGATTGGGCGGAAAACACAGAAGCTGTACTAATCTTTCCATTATAATGTTGCCCTGCCAGTTCCACTCCTGGTTTCGTTTGAAAAAAGACTGACAGAAATACTACGTGTGAACCTAGACTAAGAACAATTTATTGTATTTTGTTTTGAGACATTGCTTTCAAAGGGGAACTCAAGGTAGAGGTTAAAAAAATGAAACTTTTGCAAAAGCATAAAGCATTACTTACGGTACCTATCTTTCCCAGTTTTGAAACTACCAAAAATCCATTCGTTTTGGGGGGGTTTGTTCTGTATTGTGTTTCTGTACTTCCTGGTTGAGCAGTTCCCAGAATGCAGTACTGGTTCCAGAATGCAATGCTTTCCCTCAGCTGTTCATCACAGTCCACAGTCCTTGCAGCAGCTGCTTCTGGTCGGTTGGAGATGGTGAATCATTCAGGGGATTGGGGATCAAGCCAAGAATCCTGTGACATCACTCCCTGCCCCCTGTCTGCATCATCAGCCTGTGCTCAGCAAACACACACAATGTGAGACAGAGGCATGGAATATTTGTCTCCTAAGGGGGGATAGAAGAAGGAGCAGGAGACAATGTGGTTCCGCACAGAGGCCATTTTTCTTCACTTCCTGGATTTCTAT
Source organism: Dendropsophus ebraccatus (assembly GCF_027789765.1). Taxonomy (NCBI): domain Eukaryota; kingdom Metazoa; phylum Chordata; class Amphibia; order Anura; family Hylidae; genus Dendropsophus; species Dendropsophus ebraccatus. The sequence continues at coordinate 63,655,198 of NC_091460.1, read as the reverse complement.
CAGCTACCACTGTGGCAGAACCGTACAGATATGGTAATACTGTCAGGAACCGGTGACACCAGACACACAGAGACAGTGAGCCCTAAGCTCAGCCCCGCCCACTGTCCTCTACCTACTTGCCACAATCCTCCCTAAGATGGCGGTGAGCAACTGGGCGGCGGTCCCTGCACTGGCTAGGTGGGACACAAAGACAAGACAGACAGACAAAACACAATAAAGAATGGTTGACAGTCCAGGTCACAACAATCGGGCAGTGCAGTACAAAAACACAATCCAAAAAGCAAGGTCAATAAACAGGCAATATGGTCAGGGGCAGGCAGCAAGCAGGGATAGTCAGAATAAAAGGCAAAATGGTCAGAATAAACACAGAGCTAAACAGAGGCAGAAGCAGGCTGAGACAAGCTCAATAACTGGCACCAGAATGAGCCTCAGCCAAACACTTATAGGGAATAAGGGGAAACTCCCAGCCCCTATTGGACAAGGCTCCTGGTATCAACTAAATCACCTGTGCACAGAACTGGAGCAGTGTAAGGGCCCTATTCCACCGGACGATTATCGTTCAGATTATCGTTAAATCGTTCAAATCGAAACGATAATCGTTCGGTTGAAATGTAGTTAACGATTAACGACCGAACGAGAAATCATTGATCGCTCTATAAGACCTGGACCTATTTTATCGTTGCTCGTTCGCAAAACATTCGCAAATCGTTCGTATTGAATAAGACATCGTTCGGTCGTTTGCAATAGATACGAACGCAATAGCAAATAAATAGCGAAGAAAAACAATCGCAATTACGATCATAAGTAACGATTATCGTTCCATGGAAATGAGTGAACGTTTTCAGGTCTTTCGCAATAGCGGTCGTTTGAGATCGTTATTGGTTAACGATTATGCAGACGATAATCGTCCGGTGGAATAGGGCCCTAAGTCCTACATGGCCAGAGCACACAGCAAACGGGTGGGGCTGAACATCCTGATAGAAACAGGCCAGTGTTCAGACAGGGTTCAGGTTACAGCACAACGAATACAAAACACTGAGTATCAGCGCCATCTCAGTCGCACAGCACGAGCCGAGGGGCGCATGGAACTCAGCACAGGCACATTCATGACAAATACATTGTATAGAACACTTCTATATAACTTTTAATGTACTTTTAATAGAATTTTTCCCCTTTAATTTTTTTAGATATTACATGAGAGCAATAAATTACATCATGTGCTCACCATTAAATATTGTCAAGAAGTGTACTAATTCTTGTATTTTCACCTGTAGATCTCCATACGGGTTAATTTTACATGTAAGGTATTGACCATAGATTTTACTCCTTCCATAAGACATACAGAAGCTAACACATGAAAACATATTATATATCAAATTAGAAACAGTGACTGCATGTGCATGCGTTCAATAGAAAACCAAGTTATTCAGACATTTGGTATGTCATCTGCATGTAGTAGCTGAACATCACATTGTCTACCCAAAAGGAGATGGCAAAGGTAAAGTGATTCTTGCAACTGGCAGGAAACAGAACAAGAGAGCCATAAAAGAGTTTCACTATGCTGTTTTTACTCAAGGGTCTGCTGTTCTCTATGTCCTCTTCAGCATTAAGCAAAATGGAGTCAACTGAAAAAGTAACAGTACAGTACAAAATGTAAAAGGCTATGTTCACACGTTGTTGTTTTTTCTTTCAGTAAAGATGAAATGGATTCAGCGTCCGTTCTTTACTGCAGGGGTGGCATTGCATTAAAGTCAATGCAATGCCACCCACTGTGTTCACACATTGTTATGTTAACACATGTTGTTTATAACGGCCATTAAAATAATGTACCTGTCTATTATTTCCAGGCGGCTGCACTTCACCTTGAAGTGAATGGCTAATAGATTTGTGGGCACACCCGCGGTTAAAAAAAAAAAGCTTCTGCAGCCGATACAGAGGTACGGCTGCAGGAACGTCCTGAATGCAGCCTGGCGGCTGGCAGTTTAGCAGCATCCGTTGCTATGCAAGGGATGCTGTTTAACCAAGTGTGGGCCTAACCCAGTTTACACTCGCAGCTCTTCTCATTCTATATATTACATATGGCAAAACCATATACAATAAAGTATATAAGCAAAGTAAGATTTTTTCGAATGCCTTTAAATAAGGCATGTCTACATTTTCATAGAATGTTCATAAATTTAGATTATATTAAATTTTAATTAATTTCATAGAACTATCTATCAATATGACATAGATAGATAGATAGATAAATCCAAGAATTTTGCGGCACATCCGTATAGTGAAAAAAAGTTGTGGTATTTATTGGTACATCAAAAAGCAAGTGCAACGTTTCAGTCTCATCTCGAGACCTTTCTCAAGCAAATACAAACAGTAACTCATATCCTTTTATAGTGTGTAGCAAATCATGATTAACAGGTGATTAGAAGTGATAAGGAGTGATACAAATCTGGTGCATAAAATAGTGATAAATAAGGTTCTATATACTGAACAAATTATGAGATGTGATTACATATGATACACTCAGTGTGTTATACATTCATATGTGTAAAAGTATATTTAAAATCAGACGGCGGAGTTGGCTTCCACTTGTCGCTGCTCTATCAGTTAAAGCAAAAAAAAAACAGGCATAAATAGCATATTCACAGTAAGTGCCCAGTCTTGAATATCTGTATCATAGACTGTCTTAGAAAAATCACTGTGAAATAATCCTCAGGGAAAGTCCGTTGTCAGAACGTCAGAATGTAAAAAAACCCGCATTGGTCCGTAGACGTCTGAATAGTGTTCAGTCAGGTCAGCGGGGTAGATCTTGGAACTCCTTCCTTTGAATAGCAGGTTATCCGGCTTGAGAGCCATGCGCCCCTGAGCTTCAAAGGCACATAGCACTCATTACAACGCGTATCTCAACTGAGACCACACTGTGGCTCAGGAGATACCCGGTGAAGTCGCCCAAACCCATATGCTAAATGTTGATCACCCCTACACCCATGTATTGTAGAACTGCAAAACGGCTGAATCCCTTGCTCAATGTGAACATGTTCCTACTGACTTCAACAGTGATTTGCGGTAAGCCTCCTCCGCCGTGTTCCATAATTTCTGTAACAAAAGAAAAAGAGAAAGGATATAAGTAAAAAGGTATAACAGAGCTTCTAAGGCAGGTATCATGAGGTTGCTGGACACACTCCCACTATAAAGCAAGCCATCATTTGTACATTTTTGTTGTTATTTTAAATTCAACATTAAGGCCATTGGGCTGGAGTGTATTTAATTTATGAATCCAGAGTAATTCCCTTTTTTTTAGCATAGTGATTCTGTCACCTCCTCTCTTAGGAGAAGGAATATGATCAATAATCATGAATTGTAAATCTTTCTCGCAGTGCCCTTTCTCAGTAAAATGTTTAGGAACAGGCAAGTCTTTTTTATGGCTTCGGATGGAGTACCTGTGCTGGTTTAGCCGTGTACGCATGTCCCAAGTTGTCTCACCCACGTATAACAGCTTACATGGGCACTACAACACGTACACAACCCAGCTAGAAGTGCAGGTAAGGTAAAATTTGATATTATAAGTCCTCCCCGTACCGGGATGTATGAACTGAGTGCCTTTCTGCATGTATGTACAGCTCACACATTGTCTGCATGGGAAACAACCTTTATTTTTAACCATTAAGAATGAATGTCCCTTTCTGCTGTCCTGTTTTGAAACATCACTCCTTACCAGTTTGTCCCTGAGGTTCTTGTTTCTCCGATATGACATTAACGGTGGAGTCTGAAAATCAGGAATCATGTGAAAACTGTTTTTAATGACACCCCAGTGTCGTCTGATCACATCAGCTATTTTAGGAGATAAATCACTATAGGTTGACACAAAAGAGATTCTCCTAGGGTTTTCCCTGTGTATGGCAGTATGTTGACCAGTGTCACCCAGTACCTTGTTTTTGTGTCTTTCTAGTAATTGTTGGGGATAACCCCTACTCCTAAACTCACTAGTCATGGTTTTGATTGTTTTTTGTAGTCTCTCAGATGTATCTGTGATCCTCTGTGCTCTCAGCATCTGGCTGTACGGTAAACTCCGTACCATTGGACTGTTGAAATGTAAGCACATATTCACATACGTCTGTTTTCTGTAAATGTCAGTTTGTATATGATGGTCAGAAACTGAGATATTGACATCCAAAAAGTGGATTATGTCCCTTGAGTATGTGAGAGGGAATTTTATACTGCCTTCAATGCTGTTCAAAAAGTTGTGAAATTCAAATAATTCTTGTTCATTGCCCATCCATATAAAGCAAATATCATCTATGAATCTCCACCACCCCAGCACTTGGCTGAAGTGGTGGGATCCATAGATGTGTTGTTCCTCCACCATTGCTACAAAAGCATTAGCAAAAGTGGGGGCTACATTAGCCCCCATTGCCACGCCCCTCTTCTGTATGTACAGCACATCATCAAAAGAAAAGTAGTTATTCACTAACACCAGCTCCAGTAACGTCAAAATGAAACTGTGTGTATCACCAGGTATATCAAGTTTGTGTAAGTTATCCTGTATGGCTTTCATGCCACTGCTATGTGGAATTGCAGTATATAGGCTCACAATGTCAAATGTGGCTAATATAGCACCATCAGGTATAGTTAGTCTTTTCACCTTTTGTAAAAAATCACCTGTATCCTTAATATAGGATCTAGTGTCTGTGGCTAGAGGTCTGAGAATCTTGTCCAAAAAGATAGAGGCATGATATACTACAGAGTCCCTGCTGGAAACAATGGGTCTCCCTGGGGGGTTCTGCAAGCATTTGTGTATCTTGGGAAGGAAATAAATGACTGGCGTTATTGGATGTTTAATAATCAGATACTCTGCTAATGCTTCATCTATGATACCCTCCTCATGTGCTGTGGTCACTACAGTTTTAAGTTCACTTTCTATCCTTTTGCGGGGATCCCTCTTGAGAACCTCATATACATCAGTGTCGGTAAGTTGTCTGAGTGCTTTGTCCATATATAGACTCCTGTCCATGACCACAATTGATCCACCCTTGCCTGTTCCTAAACATTTTACTGAGAAGGGGCACTGCGAGAAAGATTTACAATTCATGATTATTGATCATATTCCTTCTCCTAAGAGAGGAGGTGACAGAATCACTGCTAAAAAAAAGGGAATTACTCTGGATTCATAAATTAAATACACTCCAGCCCAATGGCCTTAATGTTGAATTTAAAATAACAACAAAAATGTACAAATGATGGCTTGCTTTATAGTGGGAGTGTGTCCACCAACCTCATGATACCTGCCTTAGAAGCTCTGTTATACCTTTTTACTTATATCCTTTCTCTTTTTCTTTTGTTACAGAAATTATGGAACACGGCGGAGGAGGCTTACCGCAAATCACTGCTGAAGTCAGTAGGAACATGTTCACATTGAGCAAGGGATTCAGCCGTTTTGCAGTTCTACAATACATGGGTGTAGGGGTGATCAACATTTAGCATATGGGTTTGGGCGACTTCACCGGGTATCTCCTGAGCCACAGTGTGGTCTCAGTTGAGATACGCGTTGTAATGAGTGCTATGTGCCTTTGAAGCTCAGGGGCGCATGGCTCTCAAGCCGGATAACCTGCTATTCAAAGGAAGGAGTTCCAAGATCTACCCCGCTGACCTGACTGAACACTATTCAGACGTCTACGGACCAATGCGTTTTTTTTTACATTCTGACGTTCTAACAACGGACTTTCCCTGAGGATTTTTTCACAGTGATTTTTCTAAGACAGTCTATGATACAGATATTCAAGACTGGGCACTTACTGTGAATATGCTATTTATGCCTGTTTTTTTTGCTTTAACTGATAGAGCAGTGACAAGTGGAAGCCAACTCCGCCGTCTGATTTTAAATATACTTTTACACATATGAATGTATAACACACTGAGTGTATCATATGTAATCGCATCTCATAATTTGTTCAGTATATAGAACCTTATTTATCACTATTTTATGCACCAGATTTGTATCACTCCTTATCACTTCTAATCACCTGTTAATCATGATTTGCTACACACTATAAAAGGATATGAGTCACTGTTTGTATTTGCTTGAGAAAGGTCTCGAGATGAGACTGAAACGTTGCACTTGCTTTTTGATGTACCAATAAATACCACAACTTTTTTTCACTATACGGATGTGCCGCAAAATTCTTGGATTTATTTAGTGGAGATTTTTATCCAATCTCCGTTGCTTGGCACTCCAGCACTGGAACTGGGAGTGCGCTCTATTGTGGACATTAGATAGATAGATAGATAGATAGATAGATAGATAGATAGATAGATAGATTTGGCCACAGCTACTGCACAGGCATTATGAGAGTGGGACCTTGAGGTTAGGGAGCTTTGGTACCTATGGGACTAGCACATTTAATCCGTCCACTTGAGTGCTGCTGATGCGGTAATTGGCTTACACACAGTTGCCTGTCGGAGCCAGCATGCATTGGAAAAACTGCCTCCTACTTTCCCAGCCGGTGTTAAGCAAATGATACAATTAGGAAAGCAATCAGTTAAAAGCAGTGGTGATAATAAAGTTAAAGTGCATCCCATGTCTGTGACATCATTATCTCTAGGCATGTTCCCTTATGCTCGGTCTTTACTACACTACATGACAGAGACCCACCCTAACTGTGCTCAGGATCTTAATATGATTTCCTAGCAAGTAGTGAGAAATGGAAAAGCAGTAATATGCTCCAGACTGCCCTGTTGTGTGAATGCATTACGTTGACCAAGGTAAGAAAAGCTTGCATTTTAATGTGTAACATATTCATGCAGTCATCTTTCTGATAGTAAGTCACTCCATTACACTAATTGAGGGTTTTACCATTATTCTTATGTATGGAGAAGAACACTCCTGAACAGTCAATGCATTGTGGATGTAGAATGCTTGCAAACATGTGGATCCCCAGCTGTTCCCAAGCAGCAGCTGCAGAGACAAGTATGCATTCTATAGCTTTACCTCTAATGACTGTCAGAGTATATGCTGTGCTGTATACTACTTATGAGGGGGAAATGGACACATGCAGCAGAACGGAAACTGACATTCAGCTCATTATGACTGCTTTAGTTGTATTATGGTAATTTTATACAGTATGTTCATTTATTTGCAGTCCTATGTAATATTAAAGGAAGCCCAAATGGGTCAGAAACACTTAGTTTTGCCTCATTTATTGCAAACAACTAGGATATATAAGTGTTATTAGGGGTGTCCCTTGCAATAAAATATGAGTGAATTTGTTTTCTATGGTCCCACGGATGAAAAGCTTTTTATTAGAGTCTATGGGCCTGCATAAGTATATAGTGGGTTTACTTGCAGCATGTAAAACCAAAGATTACACCTTGTAATTTCACCATTTGCCAGATGACAAACCTAGTCCATGATACATCTGAGATGCTGTCTGCTAATCTTTATAGTTTATATATGTCTCTAATAGGTATGTGTACACTTGTGTATTTTTGCTAATGAAAATGCATTCCATACAAGTAAATGAGGTTGTTTCTGCAGAATAGGTTTTATTTCTTTACAAACCTCATTCAACTAGATGGAACAGATGCCAACATTTCTTATTTGCCACATGAGAACTTTATAGAATCCTGTTTGTGATATGTGCAGAATTCTTTGCAAGGAGAAATTCTCCTTTTCTATTATGTCATTACTGATTCTGCAGTCATTGTGTATTAGCCTGTATAAATAGATAAGGTGCTCTATCAGGTGCAGTTCTGCACATGGTGTCTGTGTGGGTGAATATGGAGCCTCCCCATACTGAATCTGCAATACAGCCCATTGTGCTGTGATGTCTATGTCTCCCCGGAGAGACATTTATACTGACTGTCTGCGGCTAATTGAATGAAGAGGTTGAACTTTGCTACTTATTTCTATTCACCTAATTAATTGCTTTTTTCCACTGGTTTAGTATTTCTAACCTCCATGTAACAAAATATAAACTCAATTTTGCACAACAATTCTCAAACAAATGGTATTATCTTCTTTTTTTTTTACTTATAATTTCTTCTTCTTCTTCTTCTTCTTCTTCTTCTTCTTCTTCTTCTTCTTCTTATTATTATTATTATTATTATTATTATTATTATTTTTATTAGCAATATGTTATCATTTGTCAGATATGGGTATCCCACAGGCTAGCTGATCATGGGGTCCAAACACTGGAACCATATGATATACAGTATATATATATATATATATATTGTAGGGATCTTCCCGGGGGATGGTGTGTTTGGACACAGTTCACGGCAGACTTGGACTTGTAAAACAACAGCTTGGCGTTTATTTGCAGCATAAACAGTCCATAACAGAAATATAGCAACACCGTGCTTTAAGAACAAAACAAAAAGGTCTTGCCCGTCTGGGCGCTAACTAACACAGCAGGTTACCTCTCTGACACTTCAGTCGGCAGTATTGCGGGGTGTGAACAGGCCCCAGCAGCGGCTGTCTTCCCAGCTCTCTCCAAACAGCATGCAGGCTGTTCACTCCTGTCTGAGAGAGAGAGACCTGTACACTGAGCCCACCTTTTGCCTTCTCAGGCTGATTGGGATCAGAGCTCACCTGATCCCAAAACCCACACTGGATCGAGGGGGAGGGAATGGCAAGTCCCACTACCAAAACCTACCTGCCATTCCATGTAAGTTCAGGCCCGGCAATAATAAATAATAGCTCAGCAGCATAACACTGCTGAGCACAGATGCCTCCTGGACTCACCATCTCACACTATGTATCAACCTGGGTGAGATGTACATCCCCTCGATCACTTTACCAGTGACATGTCCACATATCCCCCCCCTCTTCTTCAGACCGGAGGGCTGAGCATTTTGTCCCCACAGACAGTGTACCCTAGATAGGGCGTCAGCATTCGCCTGTAATTTCCCTGGCCGGTGTTCCACCATGAAATTAAAGTTTTGGAGGGAAAGAAACCACCTAGTCACCCTTGCATTCTTCTCCTTGTTTAATTTCATCCATGTTAGGGGGGCATGGTCTGTCACTAACTTAAACCTCCTGCCTAGTAAGTAGTACTTCAGGGATTCTAGGGCCCACTTCACTGCCAGACACTCTCGCTCAACTATGGCGTAGTTTTTCTCGGCCGGGGATAGCTTCCTGCTTAAGTACATCACCGGGTGCTCCTCGCCATTTACGACCTGTGAGAGGACGGCACCTAACCCTGTGTTAGAGGCATCTGTCTGTACTAGAAACTCTCGCCTAAAGTCAGGGGTAACTAGCACAGGCTGTTGGCACAGGGCAGACTTAAGGCTTTGAAAAGCTTTCTCAGCTTCTGGAGTCCATGTCACCATTGCGGACTTTGCACCCTTTGTCAGGTCAGTTAGTGGGGCTGCAACTGAAGCAAAATTCGGCACAAACCTTCGGTAATAGCCCGTAATACCCAGGAAAGCTCTGACCTGTTTCTTTGTGAGGGGTTGAGGCCAATTCTGTATTGCCTCAATTTTATTTAGTTGTGGTTTCACTAACCCCCTCCCAATAATGTAGCCCAAGTATTTGGCCTCCTCTAAGGCTAGTGCACACTTCTCTGCATTGATGGTTAACCCCGCATCACTTATGGCATCTAACACCGCCTGGACCTTACAGAGGTGACTTTCCCAATCCGGACTAAAAATGACCACATCATCGAGGTAGGCAGCGGAGTAATCACGATGTGGTCGCAGAATCAAGTCCATCAACCTCTGAAAAGTGGCAGGGGCTCCATGTAACCCGAATGGCATCACTACGTATTGGAAGAGCCCATCAGGGGTGGAGAATGCAGTCTTCTCTCTAGCCTCAGGAGTGAGTGGGATCTGCCAGTAGCCCTTAGTGAGATCGAGGGTAGTTATGTACCTGGCATTACCCATCCTTTCTATCAACTCATCTACCCTGGGCATGGGGTAGGCATCGAACTTGGAGATCTCATTTAACTTTCTAAAGTCATTACAGAACCTCCAAGTTCCATTGGGCTTTGGGATTAACACAATCGGGCTGGACCACTCGCTCTGGGACACCTCAATGACTCCTAGGTCAAGCATACGTTTTACCTCGGATGATACCGCCTCCCTCCGTGCTTCTGGTATCCTATAGGGCTTCAGGTTTACTCTGCTTCTAGGCTCAGTTTCAATATGATGACTAATGAGATGCGTACGCCCTGGTAGGTCAGAAAACTTGTCTTTATTTCTCTGCAGGAACTCCTTAGCTTCCTGCTTCTGGGATACTGATAGGGTGTCACCAATCCTGACCGGAGGGATTGGTGGTGACAGATGACCAACAGGCTTTGTCGCCACCAAGGATTCCCTGTCTTTCCAGGGCTTGATCAAGTTTATGTGATAAACTTGGAAAGGCTTCCTTCTACCTGGTTGGTGTACCTTGTAGTTGACCTCACTGATCTTCTCTACAATTTCATAGGGACCCTGCCACTTGGCTAAGAATTTGCTTTCTACCGTGGGAACAAGTATGAGTACCCGGTCACCTGGGCTAAAGGTCCTGATTCTTGCAGAACGATTGTAAATTCTGCTTTGGCCCTCTTGCGCCCTCTGGAGGTGTTCCCTTACTAGGGGCATTACAGTGGCTATACGGTCCTGCATTTGTGCTACATGCTCTATAACACTCTTGTATGGGGTGGACTCACTTTCCCATGTCTCTTTCGCTATATCCAACAAACCCCTAGGGTGACGACCATAGACTAATTCGAAGGGAGAGAACCCTGTGGACGCTTGGGGTACTTCCCTAATAGAAAACATCAGGTAAGGTAGTAAGTGATCCCAATCACGACCATCCTTTTCCACCACTTTTTTTAACATATGTTTCAGGGTTTTATTAAACCTCTCCACTAACCCGTCTGTCTGTGGGTGATATACAGAGGTGCGTAGGTGTGAGATTTTAAACAGTTTGCATAGCTCTTTCATTACCTTTGACACAAATGGGGTACCTTGGTCGGTCAAGATTTCCTTGGGGATCCCCACCCTGGAAAACATATAAAACAATTCCCGTGCAATTGTTTTAGATGCAGTGTTTCTTAGGGGTACAGCCTCAGGATAGCGGGTCGCGTAGTCTAACACAACTAGAATGTACTGGTGACCCCTAGCCGACTTTACAATGGGACCCACCAAGTCCATTGCGATCCGGTCAAAAGGTACCTCTATGATGGGGAGTGGGACCAAAGGACTGCGAAAATGCGACACTGGAGCGCTAAGCTGACATGTGGGGCACGACTCACAGTATTTTTTTATGTCAGCATAAATCGCAGGCCAATAAAACCTCTGGAGGACTCTCTCCTGTGTTTTATCTGTCCCCAAGTGGCCCCCAAGAACATGATTATGGGCCATGTCGAGTACCTGACGCCGGTACGACTTAGGCACCAGAAGCTGTTCCACCACCTCATCATTAATCTTAGTGACTCTATATAAGAGATCATTAGTCATAGAAAAATGTGGAAATTTTCTCTCAGCTTCTGGTTCCTGAGGTACCCCATTCATAACAGTGACCTGCTCTCTCGCATTTTTGAGAGTGGGGTCCTGTAATTGTGCAGTACCAAAATTATCCCTAGACACCTCTAAGTCTGGAACATTCTGCGCAGTGGGAGGAGCCTCTTCCTCACCAGCCAGGACCTGCAAAGGAAAAGCATAATTTTCATCCTGTACATTTTTAGCATTTACCGTGGGTAATGCAATAGACTTAGGGGTCTCCTCACTCCTTTCAGGGGATTGTTGTTTTCCCCATAGAGCCCAGAACAAAGGAAAATCACGCCCCAATATAACATTATGCATAAGGTTTTTAACCACACCCACTTCATATTGTACAGCGCCTAGTTCAGTCCCGACATTAGCCAGTACTATAGGGTAAACCTTTGTATCGCCATGTATGCACACCACACTCATATGTCTTGCTGGCACAAAGTCCCCAGTCACCAGGCTGGCATGCACCAGGGTGACAAGGCTTCCTGAGTCCAGCAACGCCTTAACAGGAAAGTCATTTACAGTAATGTTGCAGACTTGTGGTTCAGTCTCTAGTCCAGTGACTGCAACAAAAGACGGCTCTGCAAATAGCGACTGACGCCGGCTAGCGTCACACTCCATGGGCTCAGTGGTAAGAGGGCAATGGGCAGACATATGACCCGTCTCATGGCATCTCCAGCACTGGATAGGGCCTGGTCTCCTTGGTAGGGAGTCCTTTTTAGGGCCACTTAGCCACCAGGGACCATCACCAGTCTTTTGCCCCTGAGACACCTCCTGAGCGCTCTTCCCTCTATCAGCACCCCTCCACACTCCCCCAATAGATGGAAGTCTCTTACCAGCTGATGGCACAGATCTGGCACTCCGGGGAGGTGACGGTGCTGCAGGAACATCACGGAGGTAGTCCTCGGTCGCCTGGAACCTCTCCACAAGGTTGACAAGTTCGTCAGCACTCTTAGGGTCGCCTTGTCCCACCAAGCGTTGCAGATCAGCAGGAAGTGCGCGGAGGTAGCGATCCATCACGACCCTCTCTAGGATCTGTGCAGGAGTAGAAGTGTCTGGCTCCAACCATTTTCTTGCCAGATGAATCAGGTCATACATCTGGGACCTCGCTGACTTGTCCAGACTGTAGCTCCAGTTGCGGACCCTCCGGGCACGGACAGCAGCAGTAACTCCTAGTCGGGCGAGTATCTCTGCTCTTAGCCGAGGATAGTCCTTGACCTCTTGCTCACTGAGGTCATAGTAGGCCTTTTGAGGTTCGCCTGTTAAATAGGGAGCAATGACCTCCGCCCACTCAGTGGAGGGTAACTTTTCTCGCTCAGCCACACGCTCAAAGACCGTTAAGTAGGCCTCAACATCGTCATCAGCAGTCATCTTTTGCAGCGCCCGCTGCACAGCTCTTCTCACAGACAAAGTCTCTGGCGCGGCTGCTGCCACCAGCTGGGGATTAGCACCTGCAGACGCCTCTTGCTTCGCTATCAGGTGCTCAATAAGTTTCTGTTGTTGAGCCATCGCTTGCTGATGTGCAGCCATTGCCTGTTCATGGCGCAGATTAGCGTCTCTCAGAGCCTGTTCATGGCGCAGGTTAGCGTCTGTTAGAGCCTGTTGTTGCTGCTGATTAGCCTGCTCATGGCGAAGGTTAGCGGCCGCCTGATCCTGTTTAGCGGCTGCCTGAGCCTGTTGTTGTTGCAAACTCACTTGCATTAGCTGCTTCATCATTTCCTCCATGTTGCTTGACTGTTTTTGGAGTGAAGCAGCAGCCTTCACCCAGGACATACGCAGCTGTAGCCAAGTTGATGCACACCGTTGCCCCTAGCAACCGCTTTGCCCGCTCCGCAGCACCAATTGTAGGGATCTTCCCGGGGGATGGTGTGTTTGGACACAGTTCACGGCAGACTTGGACTTGTAAAACAACAGCTTGGCGTTTATTTGCAGCATAAACAGTCCATAACAGAAATATAGCAACACCGTGCTTTAAGAACAAAACAAAAAGGTCTTGCCCGTCTGGGCGCTAACTAACACAGCAGGTTACCTCTCTGACACTTCAGTCGGCAGTATTGCGGGGTGTGAACAGGCCCCAGCAGCGGCTGTCTTCCCAGCTCTCTCCAAACAGCATGCAGGCTGTTCACTCCTGTCTGAGAGAGAGAGACCTGTACACTGAGCCCACCTTTTGCCTTCTCAGGCTGATTGGGATCAGAGCTCACCTGATCCCAAAACCCACACTGGATCGAGGGGGAGGGAATGGCAAGTCCCACTACCAAAACCTACCTGCCATTCCATGTAAGTTCAGGCCCGGCAATAATAAATAATAGCTCAGCAGCATAACACTGCTGAGCACAGATGCCTCCTGGACTCACCATCTCACACTATGTATCAACCTGGGTGAGATGTACATCCCCTCGATCACTTTACCAGTGACATGTCCACAATATATATATATATATATATATATATATATATATAATTTTTATTTAATTTTTGGTGGGATAACCCCTTTAAATATAATAGCAATATGTAATTGTGGGTCAAATGACCCAAACTGAGCACATCATAGACATCTATGACAGTTAGCTATGAACCATACGTTTAAGGCCCTATTACAGTCATTATCTACCGAATCTGGCAGATATTGCCCTGTGTAATAAAAACAGCTGAGGAACGAGGAATCTTTTGCACGTTGGCTAATCATTGTCTCTCAACATGTTTAAATGTTATTGGTCACTGCCGCACATCGCTCCATGTAATAGCAGGTGTGAGGCTCATGGCTGACTAAAGGAGTGCTCTGGCACCTGTAAATACAAAATAAAAAAAGACATTATACTTACCTCTCCATGGGTCTCACTTCTGCAGATGAACCCTTCTGGACAGTGACAGAACTGTCCCATTTCGGTGTGATTGGCTGTGGGTCTGACACTTCCAAGACTGGTTTGTCTGTGGAAGTGTCCTAATGTGCCATGAGACATATACATATCAATATGTTTAAAAAGCCATATTAGATAAGCTATTTAGATATTGACATTGTTCCTTTTAGTCTCAGACCCACCAGAATAAGCCCAGCCCTTGCTTATATCCCATAAACCTCTTTCATCCTGTCTCTTATGGTCTTGTCTGTATGTCACCTTGTCTGCGTGCTTTGTCCTAAATGCTATACATCATTGCATTAACATGTCAAGGCTCCATTATTTACAGCTATATCTGCTCTGCCTTGGTTTGATCCTGATTCAGCAAAGTGTTTCACATAAATAGCTCCAGCAGTGCTCTTCTCCTCACAAAGCCATAGAATTAAAGAAAATGTGTCAGCTAGATTTTTTTTTTTTTTACTGATCAGAGACAGATACTTTTTTTCCAATCTTTTTCTAAATCCTTCTTGTAAATGTCTATTTCATTATTATGGGGCAGCCATATCAACTGAGCTTCTTCTGCTTTACAGCAGTGTTTCTTACAGATGTAAGAAACAATAGACGGAGAGACTCACCCACTTTTATTGAGATTTCTAAGCATGCTCTGTGACCTGTGCAGAAGTGATTGTGCAAGGAGAAAAGTGGTGTGAATATATATATATATATATATATATATATATATATATATATAATTCAGCTTAATATTAGGCTTGGTGGCCACAGTGAAAACTGCAGGATTTCTGGGTTATTTTACAGATGGTAAATGAAAAGTTAAAAAATAAATTTTGACCATAAAAAAATAAATGTTTAATTAAAAAAGTTGATACATAACAAGTATTTAAACTTAAAGGGGTACTCTGGCCTGGGGGCTTTTTTATATGGCCGGGGAGGAGGTGGCTGAGGGCAACAACGTCCACTAACCTCCCCGGTTCCAGCGACGGGTCCTGTATCGCGGCGCTCCGGTCCCTGCTGCCCGGCCGCTTCTTGGTGTCTGATGCGGGCTTGAGACGTGACGTTTCAAGTCCGCTCAGCCTGTCAGTAACAGAGGCAGGATACCGCCTCTGTCAATGACTGGCTAAGCGGACTTGAAACGGAAGCGGCCAGGCAGCGGGGCCCTGAGTGCCGCGATACAAGACCCGCCGCTGGAACCGGGGAGGTGAGTGGATGTTGTTGCCCTCAGCAACCTACTCCCCGGCCATATAAAAAAAAGCCCCCAGGCTGGAGTACCCCTTTAATCATTCTTGTCATATGTAAAGAAGTCTGCATGTATGTCTTTGGTGATCAAAAAATAAATGAAGTATTATTCCTATAAGATGCCTTCAGATCTCAATTTCTAAAGTTTTTTTTAAAGCTATATATTGTCAGTTATCTTTTTTCTGATTGGCTGTAAACCTCTGTTTTCCTGTTTTTAGTTATATTTTCTCATTCTAGGTATTGCTCAATATCATGGCTCTGAACGTGTCTAATGGAAGCCAGCAGTTGATCTAAAATAGACTCTTTTTTTATTAGAATGTAGTTTAGATAGATTGTGTCCAGCTGGCTGTTTGTCTCTTAGTCTTGGGAACATTTCCGTCCATATAAAGGTCTCTTACAGGCTAACATTGGATACATCCTTTAAACTGTAGCTATCATTTCAACACATTTTGACATGTCCTAGTGACATTAAAAAAAAACATAAATTGGCAGCACTGCAATGCCTCTGTTCACACTGCGGGTTGCACGCTGCATGTGGCTGAAGTACATATTCCTCCCGGAATACACACAATAAAAACTTGCTCTGTAGATATTGAAAATGAGCATCTTAGCAAACCATTTGATCAAACAGAGTGTACCATGTCATCATGTTAAGGTGTCCTCAGAGACATGGTCCCTACTCTAGCATTCCCACACTAGCAATGGCCTCTCCTGGGCTAACATTAAGCCTACAAACTGGGCAGATAGGATCCAAACTCTCTTTTTATAGCACCCTTGGGACATGGGTGGAGGTGGAGTTCAAGCCAAGAGGAGGTAGTCACACCACCCACATGCAATATAAAAAAAAAAAAATTAGAAGCACTTCTATGCCTCTGTTCACACTGTAGGTTGCACGCCACATGTGGCTAAAGTACAGACGGGGGGAGGGGGGGTATGTACGGTAATCCCATGCACTTGTAAGTTGCTGTTGCACCTCTTGTTTTTTTGGGTGTAACGAACTGAGTGATTTTATGGTTCACATACAAAGGTGAAATGTTATAAAGATATATGTATGGGGATATATTAAGGTTTTCTGAGATAAAAGAGTGCCAGGAGCCTTTATACTATACTTGCATAGTGGCCCTCAGTCCCCTTTGTTATATATTTTACCAGCAAAATTACCCAGCTTTGCCGGCAAGTGTATTTTAATCAAAGTGTACCTGTGATGAAGTATGGACCCAGAGTGGCATGCAATCCATTTACAACCGAAGTGCGGGTATTCATGGAAATAACCACATCAGGTCGGTACTGCGTCCAGTTTGTGACAGGTACACTAAATATTTGTGCTTTGTATTCGGTTAAAAACTTTGTTTGCTACTGATATGAATTCAGCTTATTCAATTAAGTAATCGTTTTACTACAAAATACAAAAAAAATTTATTCTAACATATATTTCCACAAACAGTGATTTTCTTTCAGGTTTCTGTGGGAAAGAACATGAGGCATATACCCTTTTCATTTTCTTCCTGACATTAAAATAAATAATTGAAAGAAAATAAGTTCTAAGTAGTTTAAAGGTCCCATAGAGAATGGAAGGATCACAGGCCTCGCAGGTGCAATGAGTATTCCATTCTCTGTGATGTGACTGCATACTCCTTCTTGGGATCAGTGGAATCTGGGTGGTCGGACCCATCACTAATTAGGATAGAGGATAACATCCCCAGATGAGAAAACCCCTTTAAATAACTGCTTGTTTGAAAGCAACAACTGCCCTTATGGGATGACGCATGAGCCACTGTTGTCAAGATTCACTGTTTTCATAGTAATAGGCTCAGGAGCCACAGAATCTGTGAAGGGAGCTGATTTTTTTTGTGTGAATATTTCAAAAGGGTTAGGTTCGCCAGAGCTAAAACTAAAGTCTTCCAAAGTACATGAATCACCTATGTGCCACATTTGATGCCAGTCATTTAGCTATGTACAAAGAACAGACAACAGACCTTTTTATATAAAATATATAATATATACATACATAGTGTCAGGAATGTGTAGTAACCTGGTGTGAACTGGGCCTGTTTTTTACTTTTGTGTGTCACACCCGCTTGATTCTCAGCTTCCTGGCTAAGCAGGAATTAGGCTGATCACTCCTGGACTTGATTTATGCAGCTGGGAAGGTCTTTAGACTGTTTTCTCTGTGACTGTTTTCTCTGCCTATCTGGAACCTGGAAGATCAGAGCGCCGGTCTAATGGGCATCCGGACCGGGCTCTTGGTCAGCATAAAAGAAAGCTGAGGCAGTCTCCCAGCACTGGCTATTAGGTTTCATACCCTGGTCCCAGCTCCCCCTGTCTGTACCTGCGATCCCCGTCTTAACTCCTTCTGCTTGCTCGACTTTGTTACCTGACCTCTGGCTTGACTTTTTGACTATTCGATTGTTACTTGATTCTGTACTACAATGCCCGTTTGGTTCTAACCTTGCTTGTTTGACTATCCCATATTGTGTTTGTTTGTCTGTCTTGTTCTGTCTGCACGTATCTAGCACAGGGAACGTCTTTGTGGTTGTCCATGGCAGCCTAAGGCCATTTGAGGCAAGTAGGTAGGGACAGATGGTGGGTTCAGCATCAGGGCTCACTGTTGTGTCTTGTCCCTGCCTCCCCGTCCCTGACACATAGTGGGAGAATTATCAAACTGGTGTAAAGTAGAACTGGCTCTGTTGCCCCTAGCAACCAATCAGAATTCACCTTTCATTTTCCATAGAATCTGTGAGGAATGAAAGGTGGAATCTGAAGCCAGTTCTACTTTAGACCAGTTTAACCCCTTAAGGACTGGGCCTGAAATGGCATTAAGGACCGGAGCAAATTTTATAAATATGACCTGTGTCACTTTATTCATTAATAACTTCGGGATGCTTTTACCTATCCGGCTGATTCTGAGATTGTTTTCTCGTGACATATTGTACTTCACATTTCTAGTAAATTGGAGTCGATACTTATAACGAATCTTTATGAAAAAAAACAAAATAGCGTGAAAAATTGTGAAGAAAGGCATTTTTCCAACTTTAAAACTTTTCTGCCTATACAGAAAATGGTTATACCACATAAATTATATATTAAATAGCATTAGCAACATGTCTACTTTAAGTTTATTAAACTATCATTAATTTTTTTAGACAATAGAAAGCGTAAAACATTAGCAGCAAATTTCCAAATTTTCAGTAAAATTTCAAAATCAGATATTTTTAGGGACCTGTTCAGGTTTAGGCTAGGTTCACACTATGTAACTGTGCGGCTGTATTTTTTATGCGGCTGTAAATGTGCAGATGAAACTACGGCCGTGGGAAAAAATAGACATGCGGCTGAAAACATACGGTCATTTACTTGGAAATCTGGTTCAACTAAAAATAACAAATAAAATCTTAAGAAAGTGATGCAAACACCTCTGGATGCATCTGGGAAAGCAGGGAACACAGTTTACATGAATTGCTATTACCGGGGTTTGCGATCCTCTGCACTAATGCCGATGTCTCTCATGGTTAATCTATTAAAATAATAAAACACATTTTCGTTGTAATAAAGTCCCTTTCGTTGTTCAATAATTAAATTTAAACTAATCCATCATTTTGCAATTAAATATACTGTTAAAATAAATATATATATATAAATAAATGTATATTTATATACATATTTATTTTTTGACAGTATATTTAATTGCAAAATGATGGATTCGTTAGAATTAAATTATTGAACAACGAAACTGATTTTATTTCAACGAAAATGCGTTTTATTAATTAAATATTAATTAGTACAGGAAGCTCCATAAGCCGTTAATTCATATTGCCGGCAAAAGAGTATTCTGTACTAATCATCACTTTACTTTAATGAAAACATCAAATGTTTCTTCTAATTATGTTATCACAATAGCATTATTAGAAGAAACATTTAGAATTATATGTGCGCTCAGCTGATTGGCTGATCGGCTGAGCGCACATATAATTAGAGGGTCCGCAGCACAGTGACTTCATTGTGCTGCGGACCAGCGAAGAGGACACATCGGGGTGAGTATGGAGCTCTCCCCACCCCCTCTCCAGCACTGCACCCCTCCCAGCAAGGAAGGGGGGTCACTTAACCACTTCCTTGCTGGGATGGGTGCAGTCTGACATCAGTCTGGCCCCCAAGGGGTTAAGGGGGATGCAATACATCCTCCCTTAACCCCTTGGGGGCCAGACTGTAAGCAGCGATCTGTAAAGATGCTGCATACTGTAAGGAGCACAATACCACTCACAATGATGGGTGTTGTGCTCCTGTTTGTGTGTTTTTTGTGTGTTTCTCCCTTTTTGTTTTTCAGATATCGGTATCCTGGGGATTACGTCGGATTCCGTGGACTACGTCGATGACCAGCGTTTTTTTTTTTTTTAATAAAATGGTCAATGTGGGGTGTGGGGGTGTTTTTATTTGAATAAAAAAAAAATTTAACTTGTGTCTTGTCTTTATTTCTTTACTTTATAGACTTAGTAGTGGAAGCCGTCTAATAGACGGAATCCATTACTAAGTTGGGGCCTAGTGTTAGCCGGTATAAAATGGCTAACACTAACCCCCTATTATTACCCCAGTACCCAATGCCACCAGGGGTACTGGGAAGAGCCGAGTGCCAGTGGTCCCAGAGCGTCAAAATTGGCGCTCCTGGACCGGGCGGCAGCAGGATTGTAAGATTTAGGCTGGGGAGGGCCTAAACCAATGGCTCTTTCCACCCTGGTGTTACCAGGCTGCTGTCGTTTGGTTTTTAACCCTGCTGGTTATAAAAATAGGGGGGACCCTATGCGTTTTTTTTTAATTATTTATTTTTAAAAAACGCATAGGGTCCCCCCTATTTTTATAACCAGCCGTTTTAAAAACCAAACGACAGCAGCCTGGTAACACCAGGGTGGGAAGAGCCATTGGTTTAGGCCCTCCCCAGCCTAAATCTTACCAGCCTGCTGCCGCCGGGTCCAGGAGCGCCAATTTTGACGCTCCGGGACCACTGGCACCCGGCTCTTCCCAGTACCCCTGGTGGTATTGGGTACTGGGGTAATAATAGGGGGTTAGTGTTAGCCATTTTATACCGCTAACACTAGGCCCCAACTTAGTAATGGATTCCGTCTATTAGACGGCTTCCACTACTAAGTCTATAAAGTAAAGAAATAAAGACAAGACACAAGTTAAAAATTTTTTTATTCAAATAAAAACACCCCCACACCCCTCATTGACCATTTTATTAAAAAAAAAAAAAAAAAAACGCTGGTCATCGATGTAGTCCACGGAATCCGACGTAATCCCCAGGATACCGATATCTGAAAAACAAAAAGGGAGAAACACACAAAAAACACACAAACAGGAGCACAACACCCATCATTGTGAGCGATGTTGTGCGCCTTACAGTATGCAGCATCTTTACAGATCGCTGCTTACAGTCTGGCCCCCAAGGGGTTAAGGGAGTATGTATTGCATCCCCCTTAACCCCTTGGGGGCCAGACTGATGTCAGACTGCAACCATCCCAGCAAGGAAGGGGTTAAGTGACCCCCCTTCCTTACTGGTATGGGTGCAGTGCAGGGGAGGGGGTGGGGAGAGCTGTATACTCACCCCGATGTGTCCTCTTCGCTGGTCCGCAGCACAATGAAGTCACTGTGCTGCGGACCCGCTAATTATATGTGCGCTCAGCCGATCAGCCAATCAGCTGAGCGCACATATAATTCTAAATGTTTCTTTTAATAATGCTATTGTGATAACATAATTAGAAGAAACATTTGATGTTTTAATTAAAGTAAAGTGATGATTAGTACAGAATGCTCTATTGCCGGCAATATGAATTAACGGCTTTACTGGAGCTTCCTGTACTTATTAATATTTAATTAATAAAACACATTTTCGTTGAAATAAAATCAGTTTTGTTGTTCAATATTTTAATTTAAACGAATCCATTATTGTGCAATTAAATATACTGTCAAAAAATAAATATATATATAAATATACATTTATTTATATATATATATATATATATATATATATATATATTTATTTTAACAGCATTATTTAATTGCAAAATAATGGATTCGTTTAAATTTAATTATTGAACAATGACAGGGACTTTATTACAACGAAAATGTGTTTTATTAATTCAATATATTAACCATGAGAGACATCGGCATTACTGCAGAGGATCGCAAACCCCGGTAATAGCAATTCATGTAAACTGTTTCCCTGCTTTCCCAGATGCATTTCAGAGGTGTTTGCATCACTTTCTTAAGATTTTATTTTTTATTTTTAGTTGAACCAGATTTCCAAGTAAATGACCGTATGTTTTCAGCCGCATGTCTATTTTTTCCCACGGCCGTAGTTTCAGCCGCACATTTCCAGCCGCATAAAAAATACAGCCGCACACATACATAGTGTGAACATAGCCTAAGGGTACGTGCACACTGCGGAATGTCGAAGGATAACCCTTTGTGCATTCCGCAGCTGGCACCCACCGGCGGACTGATGCAGGCGCGCGTCTCCGTCCGTGTCATAGACTTCATTCTATGCAAGGGCGGATTACGCTCTCTGTCCAATGTATTCATTCTTTGGACGGACGATGGAATCCGCCCGTGCATAGAATGGAGTCTATGACACAGGTGGAGACACTCGCCTGCATCAGTCTGCCGGCGGGTGCCAGCTGCGGAATGCACAAAGGGTTATCCTTTGCCATTCCGCAGTGTGCACGTACCCTAAATCTGTAAGTGTACCCTGAGGTACTCTCACAGAGTTTGGAGAGTTTCACGCCATACCGTGATCTCATATTGGGGCGGTACTGGCGGAAAAGACGTGTCTGGGAGGCAGCTACGCTACCCCCAGATACGTCATTGGAGGATGAGGATGAATGGAGGAACGAAGGATCCCCCCATTCATCCTTACTGGCTGTTTCGGTGTCGGGGGCAATAATAGCTTATGTGTCCAATACCGAAAACACGCCGGGGCCACTTTTATATAGGGATTGGTATATGGGGTATGTAGTGGTGTAGTGTCAAACTTTATTCAATGTAGTGTAGTGTGGTGTAATGTAGTGTTTTTTTACGTGTTTTTTTACAGTAAGTATAAAAAAAAAAAACCTACGCCAAAAATGGTGTTGCTGATAAATCCTACTGCCACTTATCAGCAGACCGTGGCAGTAGGATATAGAAAAAAAACACCCTACGCCAAAAAGGAGGAGTTGCTGATTAGCAGAGCACTTTCGTGCGATGCTGATCAACACTCAGCGGCGATAGGATGCGAAAAATAGCAAAAAAAAATTGGAAAAAAAAACCCCCTTTATTACATACTGAACATCCCTATAGCTGCTGATAAGTGTATTACACTTATCAGCAGCTAGAGGGCAGCAGAGCGCAAGATCCGAAAAAAGACGACGCTGGAGCCGAAAAAAGCTGAACGGGATAGTGTATTTCTGCAGGCCATCTCTCCCGATCGCATGCGGCCGGTCCGTGGCGCCCTCTTAAAGGACCCGCGTACCGGTACGTCATGGGTCCTTAAGTGACAGTGATCCATGAAGTACCGGTATGTCATGGGTCCTTAAGAGGTTAATAAATCTCCCCCATTCTGTTGTGATGTCTTGCACACCAAGTTTACTGTAATAAAAATTTTATATATGTAACAGAACATAAAAAGAACAAATTTTCCAAATTTTATTCCTATAAATTTTAACCGAAAAATCCCTGTGAAAAATCCCTTTTGACCAAATATTCCCTGAATAATGATAAATCTGACATTACAGCTCACAAAATGCACAAATACAATGTATTTTATGATGGAAACAGAACCATCTTAGATGACTCGGCCGTGTGGGAGGTAGTCCTAGAGCTAATTTGCTACATTATAAGTTCCTCTACGATTAGTGAGTAAAAGGTTCACAGTCGATAGAGAGAAAGGAAATAGTTTAATGAAAGACTTCAGTGTGCGTAGGAAATGTAAGAAGATGGAGGTTAAAATGTCCTTTGGAAAGAATGAGTTATTCTCTAGTTATGATTATGACTAATTCTACAAGCTTGACCTTCCTTTTGGAATAACCCATAACTGATGTAATGAAGGGATGGGGAGCACAGATTGTTGGACATTATTGTCATAGACCTTTCCAAAGTTGTGGTCTGAACATATATTTAACATTCTAAAACAAGCTGGTTTCCATCAGTCATTTTAAAAGATCAGATCAGCAACTTATACTGATATTTCTTGGACTGTACATCTGGCATGCTTCTTCTTCTTTTTTTTTTTTTTCTTTGCCTTGTTGAAATTATAAGGTTGGTCTCCTCTAGAGCGTGCTTCTTAGTGTTAGCCCTCAAGTACCCCAACAGGTCATGTTTTAAGGCTTTCCCAAGAATAAAACACCTGTGGCAATTACTGATGCGGTGAATTACTGATTTAGTGACATATTAAGTCATCTGTTCGGTATTAAGGAATTACTCAAAACATGACCTTGAGCGAGCGGGTGATTGAAGATCAGAGTGGGGAAACACTGAACTCTACAAATTATAACATGTGTAGAGGAACAGTGGGCCAGCTGTCCATAAAAACCAGTCAGATTCCAGCTTTCATTTTCCAGGGACCATTCTAAAAATTAAAGCTATAACCTTATTGGTGGTTATGGACAACTGCTCTACTGTTCCTTTGCAGTGGCGGAGGTACCGCCATAGCAGCTGTAGCAGCTGCTGTGGGGCCCACCACATCAAGGGGTGTGGCGGTCTGGTCAGCCTGTGTGATGTTTCTTGGTTAGCCATTCAGGACAATAGCTAACTAGGGGAGGTGGACTATAGACAGGCCCACACCAAAGTCCCTAGCTCCTGTAATACTTACTGTGGGTACTTGCATATAAAATTACAGGGGGAAGGAGTCAGAGTTCAAGGCACCATTATTGAGGACTTAATAGGCATTTCTTCAACATCTATCCCTGGGCCATAAATTGCTAAACAGCTGCCTATCACAGTGCAACTATATCAGGTTGGCTAAGTCTTATGCAATGGGGGGAGGCAGTTGGTGGGGAGGTAGGTCCGCGAGGGAAGGGAGGGCATTGGAAAGTTTGCTATAGGGCAAGGACATTTCTAGCTACCCCTCTGTTCCTCTGCAAAGAGAAATTTTTTGAGAAATTTCCCCTATAATTACCAAATACAACCAACTAAAAAATAACACCCGTTGTTAAAAAACTTCCAAAATAATTGTCATGAACATTTATTTTTATGTGTGCCTCAAAAGAAATTGTTTGTTTAATACACTGTGCAAATGACATCTGTTATTCCACAGACTTCAGTGCAATTCCTTGAAATCAATTAAAATAGTGCAATAACAGAACAATAACAAAAAGAGGATGATAACTTAGTGTGAACATAGCCTTAAACAAGTATGCAAAAAATGTACATATTTGGTATCGGCACAATAATTGCCACAGCAAATTAAAGAATCAGCTAAGATTACTTACTCACAGCAAAAAAAAATAATAATACAGTGTATATATATATATATATATATATATATATATATATATCAAAATATGGTTATCTGTGAAAATAAAACACCCATATGAACAGGGAAAAAGAAAAAGGCAATATTTTGCAAAATCAGGTCACAGCTAATAAGCATTTTTATTATTTGGATGTGTGTGCACTGTGGATGTGTGTGCGAAATTCCCATTGATTTCAATAGAACACATTTTTTTTATTAAAAATACGGACGCATTATTAGCTCAGAATTCTGGCCATATTTTTTTTCTTATTTTACGCTGTGTAAATATAATTTTATCCTGCATGGTCAATGGCATAAGTGCAAAAAGAGGTCAAAATTGATTATTTTGGGGCACATTACATACCTGAAAAAAATTTAATAGAAAGTAACCAAAAAGTTACATTAAGGCTATGTTCACACTAGTAGAAAAAAGGTGTCTACTTATTGTTTTTTTTTATTATTTAGTTATTGCATAATTTTAATTGACTTTTAAGAATTGCATTGAAGTCTATGGAATAACAGATGTCATTTGCCCACAGTTTATTAAATGACAGACATCTTTTGAGGCGGACATCAAAGTTCATGGCAATTATATTCGGACGTCTTTTGCAGACAACAGATGCTATTTTTTAGTTGTTCACAAACAGTTCTTTTTTTCACCATTCTTTCACCTTCTTTATTATTAAATGCAATGGACTTTTCAATTAAAGGCACACCCAAAGGGCAATTGGCCCACCTAAAGTAGTAAAATAATGTTCCAGCAGCCATTATTGTACTGACCGGCAGCCAAACCAAAAATTAACAGACAACATTTTGACCTCAAAATGACGGACGTCATTTAAAAATAAGTTATAAATGCACGAGAAAAAATGCTGTAGGAACAAAGCCATAGGTAATGTTCACACATAGTATTTTGGTCAGTATTTCTGTTAGCATTTTGGTTAATGTTTGTAGCCAAAATCAGGAGCAGAACCAATGGTTTCTGTGTTTTCAACCCACTCCTGGTTTTGGTTAAAAAAATACTGACCAAAATCCTGTGTGTAAAGATGCTGAAAGAACAGTGAAAAAAAAGTGTGTGAACAACTAAAAATTACGTCCTTTGTTAGCAAAATAACATCCCCAATTAATTGTCATGAACATTCAATTGCCATACATGCAAAAAACGTTTGTTATTCAATACACTATGGGGGACATTTATCAAGGGTTTTGTGCCTAATTTTCGGTGAATAATTGCATTTTCTATTTATGTAGTATTCGATTTATATAGTATTCGATAGATGAATATTTTTTACATGCGACTTTTCTTTCATCTGCCTGTTTTAAGTATTCACCCAAAAGTTTGCATAATCTGGGATTAGCACCCAATTTTTTATTTGCGACTTTTTAAAAAGTCGCATAAACAGGCGCAGGCTTCCGTCTGGTCAGTACCAGGTGAATAAAACCGCAATTTCTTCATATATGCGACTTTTTTGTGCCTTTTTAATTAGATACATTTACTATGGCAGTGCTACATGTTAATAAATCAGTCACAAGATAATGGAACAAAATAGGAACACACCAATCCCCATTAATAGTTGCACATATTAGACTCCTTATGTGTATTGGGCGGCTGTCATTCCATTGACTTCAATGCATTCCATTGATTTCAGTTAAAAATCTTTAATAGTCTCAAAACACAGGACTAGCCAGATATCCTTCCGGGAAGAGCCCAACCAAGGGGTGGCTCCTGTAGGGAAACCACCAAAATCCTGCTAAACACTGATGAGGGGCAACACCCCAAAACAGCTGTCTGTGTATGGATACTGACTTACAGGGCCACTTAATATGGTGGTTTTGGTGATTTCCCTACAGAAGCCACCCCTCGGCTGGGCCTTTCCTGGAGGGATATCTGGCTAGTCCTGTGTTTGAGACACTAAAATGAGGCTCCACAGGCTCTTTTTTGCATATTTATATTTCCCAGGGAGCAATGCACCTAGGATTTTACTGTATTGAGCACTTTAATAAGCAGCTGGCAGTGTTATCTTTGGCTGGTCTCCCTGTTTTACATAGGTGAACACATCTTAACACATTGAAAACTGTGTAACCACCACCACCACCACCATCACCACCACCCACTTCAAAAAAATGAATTTATTTTTATTATTTAATCCCACAAATATTTCTTATAGAGAAATGAAGGGTGTCACAAATTACAATTAGTCTTTGACAAAAAGTCAAAAACTCAAACTTGGGTACTGTAATGCACATCTGGTGTGACTGTCCAATCTTAGTACCCTTCTGGGATAAAATTCATGCCTTCCTTCGTACAATTTTGTACCCCCATTACCATGGGGACCCAGTTTAGCCCTGCTTTCATTAGATACAGATGACCTACCTCCCCAAGACTTGACACTTTTAATACATGTGTTAATGTCTGCAAGGAATGCAATTGCTTTGAAGTGGAAGCCTGTCTTCATTCCGTCCCTCGGTGAAATCCAAGCAAGGGTCCAATACTCCAATACAACTGTGATATGGAGAAATCTATAGCTATGAGGAATATTACCGTTGCTGAGGTTGAAAAGAATTGGCCCAAATAGACTGTCATAGGCCTGGATGTATAATCACACATACTTGGTGGACACGTGTCTATTGGGCTTTATATCTCAGGTTGAGATCATGGTCTTCCTTCCTGTCTTTCTTTCTTTCTTTCTTTCTTTCTTCCTTCTCAGATAAAGAAGGAATAACAGGATTGTGGTATAACCCAAGTTAGACGCTATACAATTCTTTTCCGGGCAAAACTTTTACATTACAATTCTGTTGGAGGACTGCCTTTTTCTGCGGAACTTTGTTCCTTTGTTCTTTTGTTCTTTTGTTGCTGTTTTATATGTTACGACATATTGTGACACACCGCTATGTCAATGCATCGTTCTGTATTGTTGAACAGTTCAATAATTATGTGGGACGATTTTTCCTCTGCCATGTTTGTAATATTTGTAAATAAAATTTATTAATAAAATATTAATCATAAGAAAAAAGGGTTAATAAGTTACGGCTTTTAAAAAGTGATGAGAAAAAACACAAAACTTGGCTGTGACATAAAGGGGTTCATGAAAACTTTTTTTTTTTTTGCAAGACTTTGCTGAATAAGTTATTGTTAATCTAAAGCCTTCACAAGTGTGTTCCATCCATTTACTATAAAATATTAGCAGTATTATCGTGCCCTGTCTTTAACCTCTCACTAATAAGAACACCTTCTTTATTCTAAGAAATGTCTAGGTCTACTCTACCTTTGGCTGACATAAAAGACAATGTATATTTAGCTAAGGAAAATAATTGAAGAGCTAATACTGGTTCAAGTATTTAGTGTAACAAGATAACTTTGTTACAATGGTGACATTGTTCACAATGATATCAAACTTTTTGCTATATAGATGTAAAGATATTGCATAACAGGACCATATTGGAATGAAAACTGCATTGTTACATTAAACATGGCTACATTAAACATCCAGAATGTGAAAAAGCTGTGAAAACAACTTTTATCATTGTCAATCTCATCCGTTTGAAAGGCGACTTTACTATATTTTGAACAATCGTGGCAGTCAATGTAAGTCATTTTGGAAATATGAGAAAGAAAATGGTTTACTAAGCAAAATGCAGCAGAATAATTCTCTGTTCAGGAATACCGAAGAAGACTGACACTTGCCAAAAAAAATACCAAGCTTGAAAAAAAGAGGAAGAATGCATTACTTAGGTATGAATAGAATATTTATACTCTTCAGTCTGGCGGAAATCTTTTATGTCTAATTTGGAAAATTAACTTAGTTTTGCTAATAATGGCTAATTGGTTGTAATTTAACTTAAAAGGAAAACGTATGGCAATAAAATAAGCTTCCTCTCATGTACTTCCATTTATATGCCTTGAGGATGACTCACCATTTTTGCTTGGTTACAGAGATGCCCATGTAGCCTAACACTGAAGCAATAGAATAATGTGAAGGTCCTGGGCACCAATGCCAAATGCAAGCCAAATATAATGGTGGTGTCTGTGTCAGACAGTCACTCATCTGGTCCCAGTTAGATATATTTATAGTAGATACATACAATTAAACAGTTAGGCTACCAAATGACTTAGTAACCACACATTACTTATGACCCCAGTTAGGTAAATCACCATTAGAGATGTGTGAACCTCGAGCATGCTCGAGTCCATCCGAACCCGAACGTTTGGCATTTGATTAGCGGTGGCTGCTGAAGTTGGATAAAGCTCTAAGGTTGTCTGGAAAACATGGATACAGCCAATGCCTATATCCATGATTTCCACATAGTCTTAGGGCTTTATCCAAGTTCAGCAGCCACCGCTAATCAAATGCCGAACATTCGGGTTCGGATTGACTCGAGCACGCTCGAGGTTCGCTCATCTCTAATCACAATACAAGATGATATACTATGACAATTGTATTTTTATTACTAGTGTTATCTATTAAGCTGGTGCTCAGATGATTATAAATATATATGTTAGGGTGCGGTCAAAGTGAATTGTTTACAGCTCAATCCTGCTCTCTCATAGCAATCTGCATATGTGGCTCTCAGGATTGTACATGGTAAAACCACGTTCTGGAGCTCTGGTCGCCGGCTACGATCATGGCAGCAAAATTTACGCGCTTGCTAGTTATTTTCCTGTATCATTTTACTATTACTATTGATTTAGGTTAACTCCCTACCTGTCTGGGAAAAGTTCTTCCAGCAGCTATACAATTAACACCTTGCCTTGGATAACAACTGGACATTTGGTCCTCCTGTGCAATCTCTCTTCTTTCTTTGCTCCAATCTTCTGCACACGGGCAGGTCCGCAGCGGATTTAAGGCTGCAAATTCGCATCTAAATCGGGAGCGGATCGATTCCCTGTGAATTCCAATGCAATTACATACTCGCAGCGGGATTGTCATCCCGCTGCCAGTATGTAGGTGCCAGCCCCATTAACCCCCTCCGCCCGGGATGAAACATTACCGGCACCACGATCCGACGGCATCTGAGGCTCCCGGCTCCCGGAGGTCCCGCACAACCAATCACTGCACGGCCCCGCTATAGTCACTGATTGGCTGTTTGGGACCTCCGGGAACTGGGAGCCTCAGACGCGGCTGGATCGTGGTGCCAGTAATGTATCATCCCCGGCGTCCGGGGTTAATGCGGCCGGCACTTATATACTGGCAGTGGGATAAAAAAACATGGCCACTTTCCCCCCTCTCTTGTCTCCAGATTGGGTGGGGTGGAACTGGGTGGAACTCAGTTCCATTGAAGTAAATGGAGCTTAATTGCAAACCACACCTGAACTGGAGACAACAGTAGGGGAAAAAGTTGCCATGTTTTTGTAGCGCTGGATAACTGTAACGACTGGAGTCGTGGATCCACTGAACCGTCACTAGCGATGGTACTAACCTCACAGGGAGCGGAGTCTAAGGGGCCGCTGGTTTCCACCAGAGCCCGCCGCCAGGCGGGATGGACTTGCTGTGGCAGACGACCCCCAGGGACGATCTGGAACTGGCAATGGCTGAAGTAGGCCGTCAGGTCTTTGACGGGGTGACTTATTTTTGGCACAAACGGCACAGGAAGCCACAAAGTTCTTGGTATCCTGGAGGAGATTGGGCCACCAGTAGTGGCGGATAGAGGCTTGGCGGGGTCAGGTGACGACATAGAGTACTTAGGCTGAGGTGACTTCAGACACCGGTTGGAACAGTCCTGACCCCAACTGAGAATCTTCCCAGTTCTCCTGTCCAGCTTAGGAGCATGTAATCGCAGCCAAGGGAGTCCCAGGAGGATGGTGGAAGAAGAATGGGGCAGGACGTAGAAGGAGATCTTTTCCTGATGTAAAGTGCCCACCTCGAGGACTAGAGGTGTAGTCTGGTAGTGCACCTGGTCGGTAAGAATCTCGCCCGTGACCGAGGAGATAGTCAGGGGTCTGGCTAGTTGGGTCACGGGTAGCCGCCATCTTTGGACCAATGTTGGTTGCTGCAATAAAACTGCCTGCTGACCCAGAATCGAGAAAGGCAGTAGTCTGGTGATTTTGTCCCGTGGGCGTCTGAATGGAGACTGGCATAGACAACCTTGGAGAGGTGGCATTCACACCTAGGGAGGCCTCTCCCACCGGACCTAGGTGCGAGCGTTCCCCGAACGCTTGAGGACGTTGGGGACATCTCTGCCGGAAGTGATCAGAGCCACCATAATAGAGGCAGAGATTCAGCTTCAGACGACGAATTCTCTCATCAGGCGTCAGGCGAGCTTGTTCCACCTGCATAGGAACCTCAGGAGTCGGCTGGTGATGGCGACGAGACAGGCTCCTCTCTCTCAGAAAAACGAGTATCGACCCTGGTGGCCAGTAGGATGAGTTCGTTCAGGAAGGTAGGTAGGTCTCAGACGGAAAGCACGTCTATCACCCGACTGGACAGGCCCTTCTTGAAGGTGGCTACTAGAGCGGCCTCATTCCAGTCTAGCTCTGCTGCCAGCGTGCGGAATTGGATGGCATAGTCGCCAACGGAGGAACTCCCTTGTGAGAGATTGAGTAGAGCAGTCTCTGCTGAAGACGCATGGGCAGGTTCCTCAAAGACAGAGCAAAACTCTGCCAGGAAGGTTCGGAGATTGGCAGTAATTGGGTCATCTCGGTCCCACAGTGGCTTGGCCCAGGCCAGAGCCCTTCCCTCCAAGAGGCTGATGACGAAAGCCACTTTAGAGCGTTCAGTGGCGAACTGGCTGCTTAAAAGTTTAATGTGCATGGTACATTGAGTCAGGAATCCTCTGCACAACTTGGGATCACCTCCATATTTACTCGGGAGAGCCAGCTGAAGTTTCGAAGCGACAGCAGGAGGTTGTGAGCGCTGGGCTGTAGTATGCTGCTGTAAGGCAGAAGTCAATTCCTGCATCTGCTGAGCCTGTTGGGCGACCACTCTGGCTACGTCACGAATGTCAGGCACCTCACCGGGATCCACGGGATCCTACTGTAACGCCTGGAGTCGTGGATCCACTGAACCGTCACTAGCGATGGTACTAACCTCACCAGGGAGCAGAGTCTAAGGGGCCGCTGGTTTTCACCAGAGCCCGCCGCAAGGCGGGATGGACTTGCTGCGGCAGGCGACCCCCAGGTCGCTACCCCTGGCTTGGTTGCTAGTGACGGCAGGCGAGGCGTGGCAGGAACAGTAGGCAGGAGAGTGCAGGCAGAGGTCTGTAGGCGTAATCACAGGTGGCAGACAGTACTCAGGAAACAACGGGTAAGGCAGCGGACAGGAGCTGGGAACAGGGACTGAGGTCAGGAACAACAGGGGGCTGGGCCAAACGCTATGGGAAGCATGTAGAGGCTCCAACACCTGAGGTGGGGCAGGGCTGGAATTTATAGGAGAGTGTGTGGGCAGCAACCAATTAGGGGCGGACTGCCCCTTTAACTCAGAGACAGCCCGCGCGCGCGCCCTAGGAGACGGGGACGCGCGCGCCGGCCGGCACAGTGAGACAGGAGCGGGGCGAGGTAAGGCGCCCCCGGGCCAAACTAGTAGCAGCGCCGGGTCCCTGCACATGGACCCCGGCGGCTGCATGGGGCAGGGGGAGGTTGCAGTGGCGGCCCGGAACACGGGACGCCGCCGTGGCCGTGACAATAACCCCTTTAAGCTCAGTCATTTCCTAAGCCTGATGCCTGCTATAGGGTTGTTGTACCTGTTTTTGGCATTCTATTTCTGTGTATTTTGAATTCTGACCTCTGCTTGCTTCTGACCATTCTTTGGCTCTGTGATTCTGATCTATATTTTGATTCTCCTGATTCTAACCAATTTTTGCCCGACTATCCACCATTTTATTTTGTCTGTCTTTGTTATCGTCTTTTGTCTTGTCTCACGTTACACCCTATCTCAGTGCAGGGAACGTCACCTGGTTGTCCGCCATCATTTAGGGTGGGACAGTGTAAAGGCTTCACCTGCCTGTGTGAGTGTTTCCTTTGAACGCTCTGAACTCTCCTTACATGTGGCTATTAGAGTGATGCATCTTCTCCCTTTCCTATCAGAAAAAAACTTCTTGAGTGCTAAGCTAACTTACCAGTATGATAGAATTATAGATTATAATATAAAATAAGCAATATTGGTCACTTTCTAGCCTGCTATTACACATCAGACTATGTAAGTCATCATTAACTACTATACCATTATAATAACTTTTGGCACACTAATTACATTGAACAAAAATAGGCAAATTGTTCAATGCCCATGATGATCTTTTAGATGGCCAGATGTCCACCAAAGTCTCAAACATAATCTGAAAGCAGTGAAACTGAAACTGGCAGATATAGAGGATAGTGCCCCCCCCCCCCCCCCCATTAGCCAGCGTGTAGATTTGCACTGGGCTAGCTTCTATTCAAAAACAAATCCTCTTCTTGAGACCACCCTTGTCATGTGTTAAGACCCTGTAAGTTATAAAGTATATGCAGTGCAAAAAATCTGTGAAATATCTGTGAGTATCTGTATAATTAAAGCTCATTCTGAAAGCTAAGTTTTCTTGTGTTTAAACAGCAAGGATCAGTTCTATGCTAAATTACTGCCTAAATATGCTGCATAGCTATCTTAAGTACAATTGAAATGTAAGATTGAAGACACTCTATTCTTAAATCAATACTTATTTAAACTAACAGGGGACATGAATAACATTGATTATATCGTTACAACAGCACCTGTCAAGGTGGGCTATATATTAGGCTGCAAGTGACAGTCAATTCTTGAAGTTGATGTACTGGAAGCTGGAAAAACTGGCAAACAGCTAAATGACTAGGTCAGAGCATTTTGAAAACCATGGTTCTTGCGGGGTATTTCAGATGTACAGTTGTAAGTACCTTAGTAAAGTAGTCCAAGAACATTGAGTAAACCAGCTACAAGGACAAAGATGCTCAAGGATTGATGATCTGGGTGTAGGTAATAGTCCTAATAACTAACATACCAAAGATTGTTGTAAAATATTGATCTGGGCAGAAAGATGTTGGTACCCACATGGCGAGCCCATGCTGACCCCTTTCCATCATCAAAAGGATCTATATGGGCATGTTAGCATCAGAACTAGACCATAGAGCAATGGGCGAAAGCAGCCTGGTGTCTGATAAATCACATTTTTCTTTACATCATGTGGATGGTCAGATGCGTGTGTGGGAACAGATGGTTGCAGGATGACTATGAAAAGAAGACAAGAGGTGTCTGATACGCTGTGTGAGCAACGTTCTGCTAGGAAACCTAAGTTCTGGACTTGGTTTCTGACAGATTTCAATCTTGTTGGGCACTCTTAGGATGTGTTGAAATTGGCAAGTCTAATCCATGGAGCCCGCACCTGGCAACTTAACGGAACTTAATGGATCTCCAAGTGCTTAAATTCCCTGTAAAAGTCTAATGAGATTTTTCAAGGAATCTCAGCAGTCAGAAAAGTATTTGGAAAATAAAATGTCTTTTCATAGACAGAATGAATAGATCTCCAGATATAGTTTTGTGCACACCATCTTTAGTCCTGACCAGGGGAGCCCATTGGCTTATCCTAACCCTAATTTTATCTTAATATTATCTTAAGAAGGCAACAGAATGTATTTGTGAACCCGGAGATCATCTGAATATAATAGATTTTGATCCATTTATAACTAAATTGTTTATATAATGATATGTCTCCTTTAGTGAGCTACTAGGTCTCATGGAGAGAATAAGCTCTAGCTTGCTTTATTTGGCTACACTGAATTTCTTTTCTTAGCAGTATACTTAAGATAACATGTGCTAACGTCTCCAGCAAAAAATGTACTGTATCTAATCTGCCTTTGAATTACTGTTAGTTTTGATGTTGTGTATCAGCTTCATTAAAAGACAATCTGTGCAAATGAAAACATAAATAAATAAATCCAAGCTGTATATTGTGCTCAAAGACCCTGTATACACTTCACTGAGCGTTCACTAAACAAATAAAAAACAATGCATAGTATGGGGCATACAGTGCAGTTCAAGTGGTACTGATAACTACAGCTTTTATCACTAAAAAATAGTGGGACATGAAAGAGCTTATGAGCCGTGTATTCATTGGCATGTCAGCTGACATATTTCTTCCAAGTACACAGATTACTTTAAGCACTTATATGGCATAATTCTATTTGACTGTAACACACACTAGTCCCTGTAGGCCAAGGACGGGGATAACAAGGTTTAGTGTGGTGAGTGGTAAATTTTTCTAACAATGAACATACACAAACAAAAAATAACAATAACACAGACCCCGACCACACACATTATTCCATTTCAAACAATTAGTCACATTTCCTTTGTAACTGTGCCCACCCACTCACTGACTAGTTTTCCGTATGTCTTTGTCTTTCCTGAAGTTACTGTTGAGTCCCCGTAATTAAATATCCACACAGTAATCTTATTCCTGTATTAATCATTATATAAGGATTTAGAATAACACATGTAATTGTGCAATATGTTAGTCTAGTGCCCAATCGCCTGGATATCCTCATGGCTGGATAAAGCACATATCAAATTGCATGTTAGTTTGTCATTTAACCCCTTAACAAAATCTGATGTACTGGTACATCATGACATACTGATACCCCATAGCAGGTGCAGACACAGATTGCTAAGGGCCCCTGTGCAAAAAATGTGTTTGGGCCCCCACCACCTTTGTTCGCCGGGATATCTGGTACATGTGTCCTGGTTTCTCAAGATGAAAGAGAAAAACAACCATGCTGCAAGGGGAGGGGGCACAGTTATTGGCAAAAAAAAGGCATAAACTTACAATCAAACATCAACAAATCAACAACAGAGAGTGGGGGGGGGGCTGTGCTCTGTGCTTTCTCTTACACAGTCCACCCTCTATCTTACAACTTCCAACAGCCTGACAGACACACTGGCATCACTCACTGTCAGAGCTTCTGCTTCTCTTCACAGTCCTATCCCTAGCAGCCACAACCCTGCAGGATCCCTCCAGCCCCTGTCATCGCATGCTCTCTCCCCTCTCCTCCTGATACAAGGTATGCCGGGCAGTGGAGTACAGGAAGGGGAGCGGGTCTGTAACCACATGCTCTCTCTCCGCTCCTCCTCACAAAAGGTATGCCCGACAGTGGAGTACAGGAGGGGGAGGGTCGGTCAGCAGCAGCATGCAGGAGGAGAGATGGAGAGAGGAGAACCAACCCCAGCTGGGCACAGCATCCAGTCACTAAGTGGGCCCCACAGGAGCAGGGGTCCTGCACTTCCTGGGTGCTGATACCGCCTTGGGGGCTCACTACAGACATGCTGATCTGACACTTTAGAGTTTGAGCCTGGCAGGCCCCTCTATTGGCCTGGGCCTCTGTGCAGCTGAACAGGCTGCACAAGTGACATGTCCGCCTCTGCCCCATAGTGTACAGTTTGTCTATGAATTGAGCTTAGGAGCTCGCTTTATAGATGGTGAGGACTGGCTGCCGTCTGCTAGCAACTGCTTAAATGCTGAGATTTAAAGCAATCACTGATCAATGGTATGCAACAGTCAGTGCCAGTGCCATCCGTTAGTACCATGGAGTCATGCCATGTGTTTTGCATAGGGGGGCGGGGCCCCCCTGTCCCACATGTCCCATAGTAGTTGCATGGTCTGCCTCCATGGTAGCTACTAGGGATGGTCCGAACCGAGTTTGGTTCGGGTTCGTACAAACCCGAACCCTCGGTAATGATTTCCGCTGTCTACCCGTTCCGTGGAGCAGGCGGATCCAGCGGGAGGACCGCCTGGAAAACTGGGATACAGCCATAGCCATAGGCTGTATCCCAGTTTTCCAGGCGTTCCTCCCGCTGTATCCGTCCGCTCCACGGAGCGGGCAGACAGCGGACCATCCCTAGTAGCATGTTTACTGTTACTGTAAATTTATCAGCCACATCTACTGCAAGTTTGTTCCAAGCATCTACTACTCTTTCAGAATAGTGATATTTTCTCATGTTTTTCCTGGTTTTTCCCTCAACAGACCTGACTGTAACCTCTTTTTATGATTTCTGAAAAATACTTCCTTACTGAACCCTCTTTATTGGGGCATGTTGATAGGGAGGAAAGCAGATACAAAGCAGGGTCCAGGGGAGAATGATATGGGCTGTATACAAATGTTGAGATAAAGCAGCTTCTAAGCATTGCTCCTTCAACTCTGTGCCTTCATAAGAAATGAAAGACTAATGCATGTCTAATGCCTTTTTCCTATTTCTATCTGAGCTGCAGCTAAAATTTTTAATAAAGAATATTTAGAAATGTTTTTATTCTAAATCAGAGAAAAGTGTCTTCAGCCTTAAAATCTATTTAAAAAAAAAAGTAGAGGATTTTGAGCTCAGTTTCAGCCGAAGGCAAAATAAGATCACAGTTGTAATACTACTTGGCACAATAGTAATGTCACTCATTTTCCTTCGGAGAATAGGAGCATTGGTTAACTCCCTGAGCTGCCAGTGTACATCCCTTGGGAGGCTGTAGCACAGCCGATGCTTAGTGGCTTTTTGTGCCAGCAGTTGTCCGATGTTAACTAAACCTCAGTACAGACTGTTGATAAAATCCATATATAAAAAATGGTGAAAATTGCAATGTATTCCTGGGCCTTTGTGCTTTGTAAGTATCTAAAGGAGGGGTTAGAATCTTTAAAGCAACATGTCACCACATGCTGCTGAATCCACATCCCATATAGTCACCGTTAGCCCCATGATGCTACTAATCAATCTTGCCAACACTGCGCCCCTATTGGTGATCGCATACGCATGGTTTTGCCAATATCTGGCAACTGTAATGTGGAAAATATGACTTGTTTATAAGTTACCTTCTCACAGCTGTCTTGCTGCACTGCTAAATATTTTGTCATATGCACATGCCATTTAAGTCTATGGAAATTAACAACACCTGCTTTCTAGTTGACCTGTGGGACTGTCTAGTGTGTCTGTATCCATGTTTTCCAGATAGCCCCATGCTGCATCTGTCTTCTCCAACCACTGGGATTTAAATACCGAGCGTTCAAATTGACTGTAAATTGGTTCATCTCTAATATTAAACTATTTCACTTTAAATAAGGCATTTTGAAAAGGACAATAATAGTCTATTACTAAAAAAATACTTGCTCTTTAAAATATTCATGGCTTAGCAATGAACCAACAAATCCAAAGTTGAAATAGAACTTTGCCAATTCACACATTGAAAGAATAAGTTTATTATATTATCACTCTAGCAGATACCAGATTTCACTTAGTAATTATCGAATCAATCCGGTGGTTATACTCCTGCGTGCCATTTCTTTTTCTTTTGCTTACATCTGAACATCTAAGCAGCATGTCTGGATTTAATCAAAACCAAATGAGGATCCAAGTTTTCAGCCTCAACCAGAGCAGTTAGAAGGAAGTCATTCTACGGAGACAGAAGAGTGAAAAAAATGTCCAATGGTTGACAGTTCTACAGAGCCTGAAGACAGAGAGGTTATCCTGCGAGCTTAGTGCACATAGTAGATGGCTGGGAAGATGTCAGCACAATTCTTATGGGACTATTATGAAGACCTTCGACAGAGTTAGTGTGCTTCGAGAGTTTTACAACTTAATTTGAGAGGTAAAACTATATGTCAATATGTGACTTTTTCTATCATTTGGTAGTCATATGACTGTGTCTGTATCAGTGGGGTGTATAGCAAGCTGAGTGTACTTTTTCATATGGTGTTTACTAGAGCTGCTGGCAAATGTCCTGAATTGAGTCAATGATGTATCATGGTTATGAAGAGTCACATGACAGATTCCGCTTAATCTGCATGTTTAATATATAATTGACATCAAGATATTATATATGTACTAGATAGATAGATAGATAGATAGATAGATAGATAGATAAAAGATAGATAGATAGATAGATAAAAGATAGATAGATAGATAGATAGATAAAAGATAGATAGATAGATAGACAGACAGACAGACAGATAGATAGATAAAAGATAGATAGATAGATAGATAGATAGATAAAAGATAGATAGATAGATAGATAAAAGACAGATAGATAGATAGATAGATAGATAGATAGATAGATAGATAGATAGACAGAAGTTTTTTTGACATTGTAAATAGTATTCTCCTTGCGCATAGGTCATTGTATTACATATCTGTTAAAGGAAGCAGTTTACAGTGGTCTGCAGAGAGACTGGGAAATATTTTTTTTTCTGTAGAAGCTGTGTCAGACTCGTAGGCGTAAGCACCACAGTCTCCTAAATCAAACCTCTGGACTCAGCAGTGAAGATTTTTCCTCTTCGTATTTTCTTTTCGCAGATTCCATTTTTAGTTTCTAGTTTTTCCATCTTACTCCGTTCTTTTAGTACATGCATATTTCTTTAAAGCAGGAAATACTTTCCTTGTAATCCAGGCCTGCTTCTTGAGGGGGCCCTTTTACATAACACCTTTCTGGTTTCAGAAGACAGAAGGTATTGAGGGGAAACCATTTACAGGGTTGTTTTTTTTCTGATTTCATGTTCCTGACAGCTATAAAAGCTGTTTACAGCATGAGAAGGAATCTGCTTGCAACATAACAGCAATCTGTGACAACAGCATGTCCATACCAACTGCTGGGCATCATCCAGTAAATGAATAGGTAAGACTGCTGCCTACATCTTCTGTGTATTGCTTCTGGAACTAAAAGTCCGTAACTGACTTATAAGCAATACACAACTTGTTATTGCTTAACTGTCACGTGAACATGTATGATATATATTTATATATATATATATACATATATATATATCTATATACATATAACATATAATATTCAGCATTAGTGCGGGAGAGAGAGTTCATCTTGTACTCTATAGTGATACTCTAATGTATAAACTGCTGCTTATATCTGAACATCCTTCTGCCATGTATTGCTATTCACTGGGCAAATGTAATTTGGCATGAACTGTGCTGCTCCTTCACTCTGAAATTTAGGAGGAAGCAGACATACTCTTTCCTACGTTTAAAGGTTAAGATTACTAAAAGTTTAGAAAATCTAAATCCTCATAGCTACTATAGATGCCTTTCCTGTACTTTTTCCCTATTTCAGGTATACCTCTACAAGATATTGAATGGTATTGTCTAGTGTAGAAAGGTGCCTTTTAAGATATCCCAAGTTGAAAGAAGAGTACTATCATTGTTTATTCACAACAGGGATACAACAAGTATATTACTCTTTGGAGGTTCCTGCATGTCCATACAATATTCAGAAAGCTTATCAATTTCTATGGAACCTTTTGGTGTGTTACGCGAAGTTTAACACTTTCAAGTAGCAGGTTCCCCTGGAGGGTATAGCTGATCATAGTTGTTCCCAGCAGAGATATAGCATAAACAGACTTTACAAAGTGGACATCCCCTTAATAGTCATTGTCTTGTGTACAGTCTTGGGCAGGGAGAAAAATGAAAAATAAATGATACTCACCTGCCACAATTCTTCAGCCCATCCACAGTCCTGGCTGAGCAGCACTTCCTGCTTTCATATTGACACTCATGAAGCACCCACTCAGCCAATCACTAGTCAAGATGGGCCACCACTATGGCCAATAATAGGCTGAGTGGTTTCTTTATGCATTTCAAAATAGAAGCAGAAAGCACTGCTCAGTGAGGTCCAGTGGGACAGACACAGTGGGGGGCAGTGGGGGGTGAGAAGCCCTTTTTTGAGAATACTTATATACCATTTTTTTTTGTTTCAGACAACCCTCTTAAATAGTTTGTATTTGAATTACATAAATAAACAAGTAACTTAACCAAGATCAAAATATCCTATACAGAAGTAATACATTGCAATAGATTGTAATAGATGCACATTGAGGCTATGTTCACACTATGTATGTGTGCGCCTGTATTTTTTATGTGGCTGGAAATGTGCGGCTGAAACTACGGCCGTGGGAAAAAATAGACATGCGGCTGAAAACATACAGTCATTTACTTGGAAATCTGGTTCAACTAAAAATAACAAATAAAATCTTAAGAAAGTGATGCAAACACCTCTGGGAAAGCAAGGAAACAGTTTACATGAATTGCTATTACCGGGGTTTGCGATCCTCTGCAGTATGCCGAATGCCGATGTCTCTCATGGTTAATATATTGAATTAATTAAACACATTTTCGTTGTAATAAAGTCCCTTTCATTGTTCAATAATTAAATTTAAACAAATCCATCATTTTGCAATTAAATATACTGTTAAAATAAATATATATATAAATAAATGTATATTTATATATATATTTATTTTTTTACAGTATATTTAATTGCACAATAATGGATTCGTTTAAATTAAATTATTGAACAACAAAACTGATTTTATTACAACGAAAATGTGTTTTATTAATTAAATATTAATTAGTACAGGAAGCTCCATAAGCCGTTAATTCATATGCCGGCAATAGAGCATTTTGTACTAATCATCACTTTACTTTAATTAAAACATCAAATATTTCTTCTAATTATGTTATCCCAATAGCATTATTAGAAGAAACATTTAGAATTATATGTGCGCTCAGCTGATTGGCTGATCGGCTGAGTGCACATATAATTAGCGGGTCCGCAGCACAGTGACTTCATTGTGCTGCGGACCAGCGAAGAGGACACATCAGGATGAGTATAAAGCTCTCCCCACCCCTTCCCCTGCACTGCACCCATACCAGTAAGGAAGGGGGTTCACTTAACCCCTTCCTTGCTGGGATGGGTGCAGTCTGACATCAGTCTGGCCCCCAAGGGGTTAAGGGGGATGCAATACATCCTCCCTTAACCCCTTGGGGGCCAGACTGTAAGCAGCGATCTGTAAAGATGCTGCATACTGTAAGGAGCACAACACCGCTCACAATGATGGGTGTTGTGCTCCTGTTTGTGTGTTTTTTGTGTGTTTCTCCCTTTTTGTTTTTCAGATATCGGTATCCTGTCGATTACGTCGGATTCCGTGGACTACGTCGATGACCAGCGTTTTTTTTTTAACTTGTGTCTTGTCTTTATTTCTTTACTTTATAGACTTAGTAGTGGAAGCCGTCTAATAGACGGAATCCATTACTAAGTTGGGGCCTAGTGTTAGCCGGTATAAAATGGCTAACCCTAACCCCCCATTATTACCCCAGTACCCAATGCCACCAGGGGTACTGGGAAGAGCCGGGTGCCAGTGGTCCCGGAGCGTCAAAATTGGCGCTCCTGGACCGGGCGGCAGCAGGCTGGTAAGATTTAGGCTGGGGAGGGCCTAAAACAATGGCTCTTCCCACCCTGGTGTTACCAGGGTGCTGTCGTTTGGTTTTTAACCCGGGTGGTTATAAAAATAAGGGGGACCCTATGTGTTTTTTTTTTATTATTTATTTATTTTAAAAAAACCGCATAGGGTCCCCCCTATTTTTATAACCAGCCGTTTTATACCGGCTAACACTAGGCCCCGACTTAGTAATGGATTCTGTCTATTAGACGGCTTCCACTACTAAGTCTATAAAGTAAAGAAATAAAGACAAGACACAAGTTAAAAAAAATTTTTATTCAAATAAAAACACCAACACAACCCTCATTGACCATTTTTTTAAAAAACAACCGCTGGTCATCGACGTAGTCCACGGAATCCGACGTAATCCACAGGATACCGATATCTGAAAAACAAAAAGGGAGAAACACACAAAAAACACACAAACAGGAGCACAACACCCATCATTGTGAGCGGTGTTGTGCTCCTTACAGTATGCAGCATCTTTACAGATCGCTGCTTACAGTCTGGCCCCCAAGGGGTTAAGGGAGGATATATTGCATCCCCCTTAACCCCTTGGGGGCCAGACTGATGTCAGACTGCACCCATCCCAGCAAGGAAGTGGTTAAGTGACCCCCCTTCCTTGCTGGGAGGGGTGCAGTGCTGGGGAGGGGGTGGGGAGAGCTCTATACTCACCCCGATGTGTCCTCTTCGCTGGTCCGCAGCACAATGAAGTCACTGTGCTGCGGACCCGCTAATTATATGTACGCTCAGCCGATCAGCCAATCAGCTGAGGGCACATATAATTCTAAATGTTTCTTCTAATAATGCTATTGTGATAACATAATTAGAAGAAACATTTGATGTTTTAATTAAAGTAAAGTGATGATTAGTACAGAATGCTCTATTGCCGGCAATATGAATTAACGGCTTACTGGAGCTTCCTGTACTAATTAATATTTAATGAATAAAACACATTTTCGTTGAAATAAAATCAGTTTTGTTGTTCAATAATTTAATTTAAAACGAATCCATCATTGTGCAATTAAATATACTGTCAAAAAATAAATATATATATAAATATACATTTATTTATATATATATTTATTTTAACAGTATATTTAATTGCACAATGATGGATTCATTAGAATTAAATTATTGAACAACGAAAGGGACTTTATTACAACGAAAATGTGTTTGATTAATTTAATATATTAACTATTAGAGGCATCGGCATTCGGCATCATTGCCGGCTATTTTTGAAGTACTCCGTACGGACCGCCTGTCAATCCACGGCCGCATTTCCAGCCGCAAACAATGGTCTTGTTAATTTTTTACGGGTCCGTTTACGAACGGGCCGTAGATCCATACATAGTGTGGACTGTGCAGCCGTATATCGTATACTTTCCAGCGTACGCATAAACCGGAAAAATCCGGCCGATGATTTACCGCTCGCAATACAGCCGCACAGATACAGAGTGTGAACCTAGCCTGAATCTATAAATTATATCACTCCACACCATATGGTAAAAATGATTTATTCTATGTATGTTGCTCACAAATTTGACACATAAGTTGTCAGTGCATTCCACAGCTTTTACTGAAGAAACATAAAGAACACATCCAAGAACACCCATGGGGTGCTCAGGGTTTTTGTAGATGAGATATGCAAAGAAAATACATGATAAGATCATTTCTTATAGTATGGATTCTTATTAATTCTATCTACTGTATGGGAAAATATCTTTATGATTGATCACTGTGTTCATGTATTTTCACACAATGACAACAATATGCAATCAGGAAGTAGGTAGCCCACGTATTGTGACATACTGTATTTTTTGTCCTGGTTATAGCACATTGTATACAGATTGTGCCCATGAGGCTGCTTGTGGCAGGGAAGTTGTGATTTATAGCCCACAACCATATAACACTAGAGAAACTTAATATGCCAACAATTTAGCATTTAACCCCTTCTCCCAACTGCAACTTTTGGCACACTTGTACTGTAATTCCCCATCTTCTAATAGCCATTACTAAGTATTTTTTTATATATACCATAAAAGAGCAAAACAATTGAAATTGGAGAAAAACCCACAGTTCTGCTATTTTCTTTTATGCCATTTACAGACACCTTTAATTTTACCATAAAATTATACTGCAAAACTGAAAGAAATGATTTGTAGATTGAAATGTAAAAAAAAAAAAAAAAAAAAAAAATCAGTGCC
Organism: Dendropsophus ebraccatus; assembly: GCF_027789765.1. Lineage (NCBI taxonomy): Eukaryota > Metazoa > Chordata > Amphibia > Anura > Hylidae > Dendropsophus > Dendropsophus ebraccatus. The sequence continues at coordinate 63,610,762 of NC_091460.1, read as the reverse complement.
ACACCTGATATTCACTTTTAGTCTATGTTCACACGTTGTATTAACAACCACTCTTCCACATGAACAGCCATTGTTTAATGCTATCAATGGCAGAATTAATGAATATGAGCATTAATTCCGGCTGTAAGTAGTATTAAACAATAGCTGTTTACAGCCATTGTTTACACAGGTAATGTTCATACGCTGTATGAAGCCGGCTGTTCCGTGACCCGGCCGGGTCACGGAACGGTCAGTCTCAGAAAAGATCATCCCGGCCGGTACTGCAGTACCGGCCAGATGATCTTTAGCACTGCAGAATTCTGATGCGGGTGCATCCGCCGCTTGCTCCATAGTGTGCACTGGCAGGGTTTTCTGCAGCCGCTGTTCACTCCGGCCGGGATTCCATAGAAGGCTATGTAATGTATATTTTCGTAATAATCATGGCAGTTGTTGCAATCGGCAACAACGTCCGTAGTTTTACAAAAATATACGTAGTGTGAACATAGCCACAGCGTGTGAACATAGCCTCATTAGCAATATTAAGTGCATGTCTATGTAACTAATAACTGAATAAACCCAAATATCTAAGGAAAGGGAGGGTGTATAAAGAATTTCTAAAAAAATTGTTATCATCCTAACTTTATTGATAGAGACATCTTTTTTTGGGGGGGTTTGGCTACAGGCCCTCTTTAAAGATCATAAAACAACATCACAACTTTGCTCTCTTGTGACCATGAAAAAGAAAAGATTTCATACTATATCTTAAAGGGGTCACCTAAGTTTTAAAAATTGACGCGCTTTCCTCATATACTTGTCTGCTCTGCTCCCCTTCAACCTCTGTTACCTAAACCCTAAGTTCATTAGACTTCTAAATTTATTGAGACCCTAGACCCTAAAGTTTGTAATCTAGATTCACCGGGCTTCTGGCTAGACCTCTTAATTGATCAGGTCACAGACTATAGCAAAATAGTAATTTAGGCCCTATGCGAATATATTTAACCATTCTGTCTTCTTGACTTCTACTGGCTGTCATGTACAACAGTTGACTAACTATTGTAAGGAGGTAGAAATCATGGGAGGTAAGGACTGACCATGTTAGGATTAAACAAACCACCTCCAGAGTTGTCTTCAGCTCATACCCTTCTCCCCACACATTTGGGCAATCTAAGGGCCCTATTCCACCGGACGATTATCGTTCAGATTATCGTTAAATCGTTCGAATCTAAACGATAATCGTTCAGTTGAAATGCAGTAACGATTAACGACCGAACGAGAAATCGTTGATCGCTTTATAAGACCTGGACCTATTTTTATCGTTGCTCGTTTGCAAAACGTTCGCAAATCGTTCGCATTGAATAAGACATCGTTCGGTCGTTCGCAATAGATACGAACGCAATAGCGAAGAAATACGGAAGAAAAAACGATCGCAATTACGATCATAAGTAACGATTATCGTTCCATGGAAATGAGTGAACGTTTTCAGGTCTTTCGCAATAGCGGTCGTTTGAGATCGTTAATCGTTAACGATTATGCTAACGATAATCGTCCGGTGGAATAGGGCCCTAAGTCCCTGCTTTTGTGTGAGGGAGTCATAAGAGATAACTGTCAATACTGTGTTTAAAAATCCAACAAAAAAGTAGTTTATTGGAGCATTGTATTAAAACTTCTTTACTGTAACTATACAATAGTTACTGTATGTAGAGAATGGAAATTTGGTGAAGCATTCTGCTCATCCTTAAACTTGGTGGAGCTGGAATGTTTCTTATTTGTTCAGCAGCAGATCCCTCCCTAGCAACAAAAGAGATGAAGAAATCCTTTAATTTCATCCATGTTTCTTGTATATTTAGTAAAAGACTCTAGAGCTGTACCTTAAACTCTTGTACCGTGCAGGCGCATCTGATATGTAACAATTACAAGTTTATTTACACTCACTGTATAAAAAAAAAATGATGGAAATATCAGAATTGTAGCCAGTAACAGCTCAGCTTTTTTTTTAAAGAGCTGTGATTGGTTGCTGATACAAAAGTCAGCCACATTGTTGTGTTAGTGAGACTGATAAATCTGGGCAATGGTGTCTTGCCACAAGAGAGGTTAAAAGTGTTTCCCATGTTTCCCTCTAAAAAGGCTCTCAGAGGCTACTTTTGGATAGTGTACTTATAGACAAATGGTCATTGACTGCTGGACATGTACCTACAACACACTCAGGACACTTGAGAGGGGACTAGGAGACTGAACTAAGGACTGAGACTATCTGCTATCTGGGCTGTTCTGGCCAAGCTATTAGGAGATGTTAAGCATCTCTCACAGGTTCCTTGTCCACCATCCAGACACAAGTGCCATCTTTATTACACACCCTGTCTCTGCCCAGACCATTTCCAGAAACTTAGCAGAAGAACGTTTCTGTACCTATCATGTGTCCTACCATTCACAGCCAGCTACCATTGCTTTTATTTCCAGTGGTGTTGTGAAGGAGAAACCTGTTTTACATAGGACTGGGACCATATCATGATAGCGTTGAATACAGGTTCTGTGTGATCTGACAACAGATGGGTTTAAGTATGGAGGCTTTGTGATGAGCGCTTCAATCCTGCATTTGCTATGGAGTAACACACTGCAATAACTGATGGTGTAATGATCCAGGGAGCCATTGCATAAAACAGTTAGTCTCCCCTAGTAGGGATATGAAGGACACTAACAGCTCAGTATCTGGCTTTAACCATTAAAATAAATATATATATATATATATATATATATATATATATATATATATATATATATATATATAATAATAATTATTATTATTATTATTATTATTATTATTATTATTATTATTATTATTAGCGATACATTCTTTTTAAGCTATACCCCAGTTCTATCACATGGTTGGGAAGCTAAGGATAGTGCCATTTCATGTTTGTCACAGAACAGTGAAGTGTACAGGATGTAGAGGGGTCTAAATAAATAACAATTTTACCTGACTCTTCCTTACACAAAAAGGTATACTAAATGCTACTATAATTGCCAAAACAAAGCTACAAAACTAAAGTGAAAAAACAAACAAACAAAAAAAAAACTGAAGTTAACACATGTTTTCAGGCATGGTCCACATACCAAGCAGCATTTTTACATCTAATAATGTCATAAAAGTTGTTAGAATGTTCCAGCTGGGACCCCCAGCCATCCCTATAACCTGTGGGGTATCATAATAATTAATGGAAGCGCTTCTCTGTGTAACCACTCCCCTGAAGAAATGCTCAACATGGGACCCCACTCTTTTGAGTTAGAACTTCCTGATAGGGGGAACTAGACAACCACTTTATTAATGCTGAACAGTCTTTTAGAGTCTGGTAACAAACAAACATAATAATAAAATAAAAGGTCAAACCATGCTGTTTGTTCATTTTATAGCAGCTGGATGAAGATAAAGCAACCGAATACTTGACTCTGTACTTTTCTCTGATTGTTAACATCAATAAAATGTGTATCTTGTATTCAGCAGTTGGATTGATTCCCTGGTGAACTTTTCCAAAGATCTTTACAATCCCTGAATTATTTCTGGTTGACTTCAGAGTAAATAAAGTATAAGTAAATTTCTCACATTTGTTATTCAATTTCTCATATGATAGAAGTAAATTAATATGTGATCCAGAGCTTCCAAGCAAAATAGTTTAGATTTTTTTTTTATCCATACATGCAAAACAAATCTCACAAATATCGATAGATGGATAGATAGATAGATAGATAGATAGATAGATATTATTATTATTGTAAGCCTATTTAAGCCTATTCTCCATTATCAGTCAGATATCTTGGCATATAATGTAATAGGATTTATAAATTGAGGCTATGTACCCATAATGCCTTTTTAGGTTAAAAATGACCATTGTTTGATAATAATCATGATCATTATTTACAGTCACCATTTAATTGTAAAAAACAACAGCTGTTATTTCACCTAAAAAGACATAGTGGGAACATAACCGAAGGCTATGTTCACACAGTATTTTCGTCGGTCTTTTGGCCAGTCTTTTTTTAACAAAAACTTGAGTGGAACTGACAGAGAAAAATTATGATGGAAAGATTTGCAATTTCTGTTTGTTTTTCAACCCACTCCTGGTTTTGGCTGAAAGAAGACTGACTAAAAAAACTGATGGAAATATGATATGTGAACATAGCTACACTATAGCTACATACACATACACTAAAAGAAAAGCTAAATATAGGTGTAATTTTGAGTGAAAATGAAACAATGTGAGAACAGATGAAAATAAAACAGTTGTATTTTGCAAAATCAAAATGTAGATAATAAATATGTTCATTAACTGGATGATCATAATCAATTACATTATTATATACTGTGTGTACACAGTATATAATGTCATTTTCTTATTGACTTTGAAGGGGTACTTTGGTGAACACATTTTTTCTTTCAAATCAGCTGGTTTCAGAAAGTTATATAGATTTGTAATGTACTTTTATTAAAAAATCTCAAGTTCCCATAGTTATCAGCTGCTGTATGTCCTGCGGGAAGTCGTGTATTGTTTCCAGTCTGACACAGTGCTCTCTGCTGCCACCTCTGTCCGAGATAGGAACTCTCCAGAGCAGTAGCAAATCCCCATAAAAAACCTCTCCTGCTCTGGACAGTTCCTGTCATGGACAGACTGGAAAGAATACACAACTTCCTGCAGAACATACAGCAACTGATAAATATGAGAAGACTTGAGATTTTTAAATAGAAGTAAATTACAAATCTATATAACTTTAACCAGTCGATTTGATCGAAAAAGATTTTCGCTGGACTACCCCTTTAATAGTGCACATTTATATATTAAAAATACACGTGTATTTTACCTTCATTTTATGCTGTGTGAATTTCGCCACAATATCTTACTTTGGCCCCATAATGCTAAAGTCTATGTTCCAATGAGAAATTGCTCCAATGGGTAATGTTAAAGGAGTAGCAGATAAAATAAAACCATGACTCTTCTATCCTGAGTGACAAAGCCCAGCACAAAAATTAGGTTGTTGAGATGATGGTTAATCCTTTTAAGGGGTTTTCTAGGCCAATATGATTGATGACCTATCTACAGGATGGAACACCAATCGCTAATTAGCAGGATGCCAACACCTAGCACAGTAAGTTGTTCAGTGGCCGCACTACAATAGGAGCCGAGCTGCAGTTACACTCCACCACCACTACATAGTGAACGGAGCAAACTCCTGTGTAGTGCAGGCACCAAACAGCTAATTAGAGGGGGTCCCAGGTCTAAGCACCCTGCCCATTATCGATTTATGGCCTATACTGTCAATAGGCTATCAATCATTTACATGTAAGGCATTCTGCAAGGTTCTGTATTAGGGAGATAAGACTATGAGCAAATATCACAATGTTTTAAAACAATGTTATTACCAGTTTGGCGTTTTTCATGTTGGTGTACCTCCCCTTAAGATTTATTAGTGTTTCAAAAAATGACCTGAAAAAGTTTTGAAATATTCCATGTATTATTCCACTGTAGTAAATTTCCAGCCAAGCATGTGACAGCAGTATGGTGGCCCAGGACTGTTCATGTTTCGCTTGCAGTTTGTTCTCATTTCCGTGGCACATGATCTAACAGAAGCTTGATTCCAAAATTATAATGCTGAACATATGTTTATTACAACTCTCGCCTTAAGATGTGTTTTCATGGCAGGTTTTGAAACTTTTAAAGGGTTGTTTTGGGTGGGGAAGTTGATATACTGTTGGTATTAATTGGCTATATTAAATGTAGGCTAGTAAATCTCTTACTGGGCCAACTCTTGTGTGATAAATGGTTCATTTTAAAATAATACATGAATCTTGTTGAAAAATATAGGGCTCATTGGAATTTTCTGAATCCAGTAAAAAAATATGAAATAATTATTCAACCAGTCGATAATTTGACAAAACAGCTGCTTCAATTTTATTATAGAATATGGCTTATACTAGCATTTACAATGGCATAAAGAGACAGAAGGGGGAGACCTCTTAACTTTTGTGGAGAGGAAACAACTGTTGCTTACTTGCAGGATGTGGGGGAGGATTGGAAAAGCCCCGGATGTTTGGAATCCATAAAAACAACCACACAACTGAAACCCCCACACAGAATGAGCCTATAGTTCACCCACAGAATACCTAAAGCCACCCATTAACAAATCCCAACACCCAATCCATACACAAGACAATCATGTCTGCCCAGCCTCCAAAAAAATAAAATAAATAAATTATATATTTGCCACTCTATGCATGTTATCATTGCTTACCAGTGTCACCAGTGATCAGAAACCTACAAAAAACCTCCCCAAGGTAGGTGTGAGTTTCTTCGGCAATTTGCTTTGGCAATTTAGCAAAAAGTCCCAAGGGTAACAAAAATATTATTATTATTATTATTATTATTATTATTATTATTAGTAGTAGTAGTAGTAGTAGTAGTAGTAGTAGTAGTAGTATAATTACCACACTATTATTTTATAGGTGAGGGTATTTCTAAGACGGTTTATTACTCTAAGTGCTAAAGGGTATTGGCATTGACTAGTGGAAAAAAGCAGGGCAGATTAAGAACAGTTGTATAATGCATGAACTGAGATAAAAGTTTAGATTATTAATCTTACAGAGAACCCGTCACTATGCGCCACCATAGTTACACATGGAGAGACGCAGGTCATGCTAATGCAGCTATTCTAATCAATAGAGCCTGTGCACAGAGCTCCCCAGCCATGGGATGTTTCCTCTGCAATGCAATCCCCTGGCATCAGCATGTGGCACTGCATAGTGACACTTAAAACATATACACATATATGAGTACGTGTGCATGACTCCCCTACAAAAACAAAATCTGAATTGTTAGCAAAAAAAAAAAAGAGCATGATGAATTGACTCAAAGGCTGTAAAAACAGTACTGTGAGGGAAATGGATGTAAAAAAAATCAATATAATGAGGGGTCCAGATTGCTACAGAGACCCCTTTTTTCTATGTACACCCAAGGCCTTGTACAGTATACACTACTTTATGAAATAAGCCAGACTGTATAGCATTTTTTATTAATGGATAAAGAGCTGGAACAGCAGTATGCAGATAACAGAGATTAGCGTCCCTCCTTCCCTCCGGCATGTGATACTGTAGCCGGATGGATAACTTGTCTACTTACATGAACTAAAATGACCCAGAACAAATAACAATGTGATGCTAAGCAGTAGTTGGTGTACAGTACTTAATGAACAGATATGATTTAGATTTAAAGGTGTGAGTCCAAGAAGTCAGCTGTGGTGTTACTGTGTTCTAAAGATTCTGCAATGTGGGTCTTGTATTATTCCTTGCCTTACAGCTTGGATGATTCAGTGGAATGTACTCAGAAAACAAGTAGTCCAGCTGCAGTTGACAGAAGATTCACATCACAAGCATCTGTGGAATCATTTTGGTATAAAGTTATTTGAATGGGGTTTTATGTGACTTCTGAGAGAACAGTTGAGTATTATTAATATCTACAATAGAACACAAAGACATAATGTTGCCTACTGTGAAAGCACGTGCAAAACACTCTCACAAATGTATTCTAAAAGATTGTTGTGTTAAAACACATCGAGAAATGTATCATTTAGTGGATGACTGATTGTTTTCTTTTTGTAGGAACATTGAATCTCATTGTACTTTTAATGACAACGAAGGGGTCTGATGTGGGTGTCAATCAAATGAGGAAAACTAGCAGCAAATACTTAATTCTTTTCTGCTTAGCATAGGCCAATATAGATCCTGCTGCTTTACCTTAGCCTTCTGTGAGGTCAGATGGACTTGGTTGCCAGGAACCCAGGTTATATATGCAGAGCACATCAGATTACTAGACACATGGGCCAGGGGTCAAAAGCCAGGAAAAATGGCAAAAGAATAGCATGAGAGTACTGAGTAACAGGTAGATCATCAGAATCTACCAATGATATAGGATTTAAATAGCCAACATTACATTAGCATTACATTAGCCAGTCCAGACTCTACGTCCTGGGTGTTTCTCCCGCTATGAAGCGTGCTCCGGAGCGGAGCGCGCTTCATAGGAGGTGGGGGCCGGCTGCAGTGAGCAGCCGGGACCTCACCGGTAATGACACGCTGCCGCGATCGCGCTGCCGTGTGTCATTAACCCCTTAAACGCCGCAGCGTTTAAGTGTAAGTGACAGGGGGAGTACCCTGTCACTTACCGATCGGGACCTGCGGGGGTCCCAATTGTTGAAACTGACCGCCGGAGGTCTCTCACCTGCGGTCCGATCGGCGATCTGCTACACTGAGCCTGCCTATGGCATAGCAATCATCAGTGTAGAAATCAAACTAGTGTATGTAAAAGTCCCACAAAGGGACTTCAAATGTGTAAAAAAAAAAAAGTTCAAAACACTATTACACTACCCCAAAGCCCCTCCCCCAATAAAAGTTGAAATAACCCCCCCATCCTATTATATAAATAAAACATATAAAAATAAATAAATATATAAACATATAATATACCGTAGCGTGCGTAATTGTCCGATCTATTAAAATATAACAAGCGTCATTGCGACCGGTAAACGGCGTACACGAAAAGAGGGAAAAAAGTGCGCAGATTACCGATTTTATGTTACATTATATATTAAAAAAATCTATAAAAAGTGATCAAAACGTCCGATCTTCACAAATATGGTATTGATAAAATCTAGAGATCATGGCGGAAAAAATGACACCCCATACAGCCTCATAGGTGAAAAAATAAAACCGTTATAAGCGTCACAATAGGCCCATTTTATTAATATTTAATTGCCAAAAAAAAGTATTTCATAAAAAAAATACATATATAACATTAGAGAATCTGTGTAACCTGCATATGGTTGTGTTCGGGCTGACCTATAGAATAATAGTATCATGTCGCTGTTACCATATAGTGTATTACGTAGACACAGGAACCCCCCAAACGTTACCATATTGCATTCTTTTTTACGATTTCACCTATTTATATCTTCATAAATAATATATTTGGAATTCCATCATACATGTTATGGTAAAATGAAAGACGCCATTACAAAGTACAACTATTCCTGTAAAAAACAAGCACTTACATGGCTTGTAGATAGAAAACTGAGAGTGCTAGAGCTCTTAGAAAGGGGGGAGGGAAAAACGAAAACACTAAGATCCAAATTTGCGCAGTCCACTGGGTCATTTTGGGCCTGGTCCTCAAAGGGTTAAAGAGGATGTACCACCAGGTACATCCTCTTTAACCTGAAGTCACGGATCAAACGGTGACGGCACGGGGAAGCCGGTGCCGCAGTCCTTTTTTCGGACCAAGGCCCAGTTCCTGTGCACGGCGCCGTTCTATGCACCGGAACCAGCCCGTGCTCAAGCACTGGAGGCGGGCCAGGCCGCCCCCAGTGGGAGGGAATTCCCTCCCCTGTGTGACGCCGCTCCCTTAGAATGAATGGAGCCGCGTCATACAGGGAAGAGAATTCCCTCCCACTGGGGGCAGCCCGGCCTAACTCCAGTGCTTGAGCACCGGACGGTTCTGGTGCATAGAACGGCGCCGTTCGATCAGTGGCTTCAGGTTAAAGAGGATGTACCTGGTGGTACATCCTCTTTAAAGCAACATGTTATCAAAATAGATGTTACATAACTACAGTGTATTAAAAATACAGTGATGCGTTAAGCTTATTTTTTGTTTTAAAATCTATAACATTACACTTTTCAACATTGAACCTTGCCTGTTACTTTGTTGACTGTATGTTGACCAGTCTGTCTACATTATAGGCATATGAGATGCTATTCTGTATCATTACAGAGCTTTATGTTATCTGTGAATACAAGTACTAGGAAGTCCTACTAAAGGATTTATAAACAGATTAAACAGCAATAGCCCCATCATAAATTCCTGAGGTACTTCACCTAGGCTATGTTCACACAACTTATCTTTTGTATTAATCACGGCTGTTGTTGCTGATTTGCAACAACGGCCATGATTAATACAAAAGATATGTTGCATAGAAGTCAGAAGGAATTTCGTCTGGAGTGTATACACATAGTATACACTCCAGCCAGGATTACAACCAGCTGCACGAAAAACTGTCAGTTCACACAGACCTGTCAGTTCACACAATGGAGATTGCGGTTTCGGCCACACACTCCATTGTGTGCAATGGTGAATTAGGATGCTGGTGCAGGTCACAGAACGGCCGATGTTTCACGTAGTGTGTACCCTTAATGGAGAGGTCTGGCCAACATAATAAATGTTGTGGGGTGGGACACCCTGACCGGCTTAATGGGCAATTCATTAGTTGGGTGGGGTATTGTTTCTTGAGTCGTGACAACAATGTAACCTGGGGAAAAAAAATGAGTTCTGGTGGGGATTAGTGAGCCTGTGATGCGTCACTGCAGGGGTACGGGGATGAGTAAGTAGCTCTTTTTTAATATGTACCCCCACAAACAGATACAGAAAATTTTGACCGGAAGTCCCCCTTAACAGGAATCCAGTTTTGGAGTGACCTCTTAAAGATTATTCATTGAATATGGTCTTTTGGCAGGTTATGGATCCAGTCACATATTATACTATCTAAACCAATGGAACTAATTTTGTCAAATAACTCTATGTGAGGGACAATATGACATTTATAACAATAATCATTGATTGATTGATTCATCGATTGCTTTGACCATTCTTTCGTAAAGCCATGTCGGTTACTGTTGACTATATCATTATATTCTAAGGCAATGATCATTTCTTTGCCCATCATGTGTACAATGCTAAGGAAATACTTTACATTTTATTCAGACAATGTCATTTCCCCGATTTAATGTGGAATGGGCTTATGTAACTGCTGGCTAGAATTGGCTCCTTTAGTTGTCTAGTATATTCTCTAGTGAGTGATTACATTATTAGTAGGCCAGAGTCATGAGACTGTATAGAATTCAGATGCATGAAATTAGTTATCCTGTGACTAAAATAAAATGAATCCTATTGTACAAAAGTTGGCAAGCAGGAACTATTATGGCTGTATGAGAAAACAGGCTGTCTGTCCAGACAAGGGCTGCTGTATTGCTTGCTGATCATTTGTCAACATTTAGACACTAACTGATTTGATTTCTTGTTTTCCTAGATGATACTTCACCAGGTCAACCGCGTAGCACTTCACAGCATTCCCATACTGAGATCACATGATCCTCTGTCTACAAAGCTTATCTGGTGCTTTGCTTTGTGACATGTCTGTAGCTTTTCAGAAAAAAAGCTGGGAAGATCATGTATCTCAATGGATTGGATTGTCTTCTAACACTTCTGGTTGTGATAAATTGTGTTGCCATGGAATTCAAGTGGAACATTTAAAAACAGCTATGGAAGAACATGGAAAAGAGGTTAAAAAGAAGACACCATCTTCATCAGAGGGCATCTACTTAGAGGAGTGTAATGGTTTTATTGAAGATGGAGGACAGATCTCTACAGAGATGGATGAAAATGATAACGTGGATACAGAAGATCACTGTGTGTCTTCAGACACCAACATGGAAACAATGATTTTTTTGCCATCTAGTGAATTTAAGACCAAGGAGGAGGACCTTCTGCCAAGCCAGGATGGAATCAGCTCATTGGTTAAAATCATACCTGGAAATGATACGAGCAATACATCTGGTGTTAAGAATACCAGTGATGATGTTGAGAAAAACAAATGTTCAGAAATGGAAGGTGGAGATACTAGTCATGAAATCAAAGAAAGCAATGTGACAGCTTTAGATGGAATGTCATCCATTGAAACACTACATGGAAATACAGATTTGGAGGAAATTGATATGTCTGGTGAACAGCTGCTACATTCTGCTAGGATTGCACAACAGAGAAGAAAATCTGATGGATCAAAAGTTGTATATGAACAGAATGTCTGCAGTGCGTTGTCCGATGATCCTTCTGATCATTTGCATTTTTGTATATCTTCCCATCTGGAACCTAAAGGAGGAACTAGAGGGAACAAAAAAACATCCCCTCTCTGCAGAGACCATGAGGGTCAAAAGTCACACAGTGAGGCAAATAGTGATCTGGATGTATCACAGAATGGTTTACAAGTACCAAACTGTACCCAATCTATACCCACCAAGGATAGCCTTTCTACATGTGAAGTGATATGGGATCAAGTTAGACTTCGTAAAAAAAAGGTAAAAAAACCTTCTCATCTCTGTTTTTTACTATATTCTATTACATTAACCTATGATTTATACAACTTGTGAGTAGAAATACATTTTTGGTTGGTTAGACTTATTTTAATGGTTGTAAAGTTTAAAACCTAAGTAAAAGCTGATCTTTCCCATCTATAGAAAGTTAGGGGTGTTTACTAAGTTTGCTTAGAAACCTAATGTCTATTCTTGTAGTTTTTTTTAATGATGAAATACAAGAGGACTAATACAATGATGATTATTACCATTGCCATCACTGTTACACTAAACCTTGCCTTCCAACATGATACCAATGCCCAATAAAATATATTCTATTATTAGTTAGATAGAAAATTATGTCTATTTCTTGAGCATTGGTTAGGATAGTCCAGATTATAAAAGCTAAATATAAAATATGCATTTTGCCATGTTATGAGATCTGATTCCTTATACTTACAAACATCCTTGTTTTTCTTAGAATTTGTTTTTGTATAAGTTTTGCCTTTTTTGTGCTAGTATGTTTGTCTTTGTATCATTATATAGACATATATAATCTTCCTATATTTGCTTGCATGTTTTTACATGCACCAGTATCTTAAATTCTTGTGCGAACTTGAACTTGAACTGTACTTATTGTCTGTGCTATACATCGAAAGCTTTGTAAGAACAGTATTCCTTTTCTTATTGTGTGGAAATGTATCGGCAGTGAGAATACTTGCCTGGTTTATGCTAAACATTCTTATACTAATCTTTGAATAATAAAATAAAACCCCAAAAGACACCATAATTTCAGCCTGTGAAGATCTGAGCTGAAAGTACAAGGAGCAAATGTGTTTTATTATTTTACTGTTGTTTGCTGTGTGACCAGAGTGGCCTTGGCGCACCAGCCTAGCATTCCCATTTTTTTTTTTGCGTGCAGATAGGCTATGTTCACACAATGTGAACGACCGGCCATACCGGCTGGATGATCTTTATGGCCATGGTGTTCTGATGAGAGCACATCAGCGCGTGCCTGCATCAGAACTCCCCATAGCGCACAAAGAAGCAAGTGGCCGGAGCCGCTCGCTTCATTGGGTGAACTGAAAGGGTGTCCTACGGCCGCAATTCACTGTTAGTTCTTTGTGGCCCGGCATGGGATCCCGGACGGATCGTATATGATGTGTATACGCTCCGGAGGGGATCCCATAGAACAATAGGCTATGTTCCACACTGCATTCCGTTGTTGCCTAACTAGTACGACCGTTGTTGCGTATTAACTATTTTTAAGTAGTGTAAACATAGCCTCAAGCTGTATCTGTTTATGTCCTGTAATGTGTCAGTTTATATGCAACAGGACTTGCTAAGTAATCAGGACATATTAGTAGTTAGGCTAGGTTCACATCACAGTTGTCTTCCGTGGCATGGATACATAGGCAAAATGTCACAATAAATCCATGCATGGATGAGGGCCCAAATGTGACTAGAACAAACCTTTAAAATAGCACACAACCAGAAGGATCTTTAAGGACCCTGGAGTTGCCTAGGTGAGATCATTGTCAGGCCTTGTGATTGGCTGACATTGTCATTGAGGATGGTGGATGGTGACTGTGGCACATCAACATCTCATTCCGTGATTAGATAAGCAGCTTCGCCCCTTTTTAGTGGTATACGCCAGTCGCATCCCCTGCTCGCCTGATGGGTGGGCAAGGGGGGCTGTGACAAGGTGGACAAAGATATAGCCTTCTCCCACGCTAGATTAGCATAAATCTCCCCGCTTGCAGGCATAAATCATGATACAAACTACACCTGCTTTTGAGCAGATATAGATTTGTCTCGCAATGCCTACGCCAGGCGCAGTCTTAATGTATGTCCCTCAAGATGTTTATTATGTTTTCCAACAGGGCAGCAGTAAATGAAAAATTTAAGATCGCAAAGATCTTAACATTGTGATCAATGGGGTTCAGACCCAGCTGGTTAGAATAGTAATGGCCCAGCAGGGGAAAAAAGCATTTGTTTAAATTGTAAGTTTTATCTGCTTCGAGTTGAATACAATGAAATTATTCATATTTTTTTCTCTTCTCATATTTAAAAGAATTTTCCACAATATTTTGTTCCATTGTGCACATCTGCATGTGTTAGACTTGATTTATATTTTGAGGGATCCTGGAACAAATTCTCATTTATTGGCAGTCATGTGCTGAAAATATTATTTACCTTTAATACAGCACATAAGTATATTGTCAGATTAATATGAACTCTTGTGCAGGGGGCTTCAATTTATGTCAAGTGTTGATTTTTGTGAACAGAGAGAACAATGTGCTTCATCCTTAAAGAGGTTGTCTGGTTTGTGGAAAAAAAAAATACATGTTATAAAATAATAAAGAAAACGCTATCCACCTCCTTAATTCTCCATCTATACAGTGTAGATGCTTCAGTGATCACTTGCTGATCTTAGTTTACAATCTGCCAGCAGCGATGTGCTGTGAATGCACACAACCATTGAGTACGGCAGCCAGAGCAGGATAGGGTCATTTAAAAATTGAATCCCTGTGTAGTTTTTTTTTTAATTAAATAATTGTTCTATTTATGCTCACATTCACTATTGAGCAATGCTGTGTGCCCTGCACCAAGTCTGCCGGAAAGCCAGTTCTAGTCTATAGATTCAGACACCCTCAATAAGCTCCCACTACTCCTCCCTCTGTGTCCTCCTTCCATAAAAAGGTGTTTATGCCTGCCATCTTGTGTTTCCCTATAGTGTTTGACCCAAATGTGGACAAGATGCACCATGGGAATTCAAAGGAAAGACTGCATTTATAGGAGGCAAACGAGCTAACAAAATACAGGCAGTTACTGAGAGGACACATTACAGAAAAAAAAGAAAAACTTTAAAGAGAGTCTTGAATTTTGTAAAAATGTAAAAAGGATTGACTTGAAGAAAGAGAAAGGAGTTAGTAAAAAAAATGGTTAGTGAAAGTGGAGGGAAGATCTAGGAGAAGGGGAAGATAAACTAGAAAATAATTTCCATTTTTGGGGGCCTATTTTTAACACATCAGGGATTTTTTTATGATTGCTTCTTGCACCTAGAGTAACTAAAAATTTATAGTAATTGTATATCAGTAATTTTTTTTCTGCCAGTTGGAAAGATCTGCAGCCAGGACAACTGACCATTTATAATAATTACACCTCAAAACGTGAATTATGTGCACAAACTGAATATGTGTACAGCACAAATGGACAATGATAACTTTGCACGTACAGAAGTGAGACAGAAAATAACCCAGCACATCCTACCCTGAACAGTATACAGATTTAGGATACTAACTTTTCACAGGTATTGTCAGGACAGGGGACTGGAAGCCACAAGACAGGTGAGCCCTAGCACTGCCACCCATTCCGCTGTCCTTGCCTAATTACTTTGACTGGCCTAACTGGCAGCAGATAACTGGTCGACGTTCCCTTGCCTGCACAAGTGTGACACAAAACGAGGAAACACAATTAAAGAAAGTAGGGGAATCCAAGTCAGCAACAACCAGTCAGGTACTCAGGCTCTATCGCAGGCAGGGAACTACAGACATGGAGCCTGGAGTCCAAGCCCCAGGACACATACTTCAAGCTGACTGGCGGTGTCGGCTACCAGTCAGTCATACACAATACAGAGCAGCTGTGCCGCTCAGCCGGTGGAAGTGAAGCTTAAAGGACGCCTCCGCACTCCTAGCAACATGCCGCCGTTGGCACGCCTCTAGCAACTGGCCAGGCTAATTGCCAGGGACGCCGTCAGCACATCCGACAGGCTGGCCACGCACTCTGCCGGTGCCAGGAGCTAAGCACTTGCCTCGGTCCGTGACAGGTATGGTCAGAAGAATAGGTGCTAGGGCATAATGAAAAACACAACTAGCCGATTTCTAATTGGGGTACAAAATGAATGTCTTTAAAAAATCTAG
Organism: Dendropsophus ebraccatus; assembly: GCF_027789765.1. NCBI lineage: Eukaryota > Metazoa > Chordata > Amphibia > Anura > Hylidae > Dendropsophus > Dendropsophus ebraccatus. The sequence goes on along the minus strand of NC_091460.1, from coordinate 63,594,709 downwards.
GCTTTTATAAATTCCATTGGCTATCTCTTAGTACTTAGTGGAATAACTGCAACTTGAGCTGTAAATGGGTTATATAGGCAGCAGAAAAGATCCAACCTGTTTTCCTCAGCACTCCACTTCTTCCTTCTAGCCATCTTCATAATATACCTTCTGACATAAAAGGGGAGCACATATGCGCAGATTTGCTGTAATAGAAGAACCATATTTAATGTGGATGTAATATATAGATTTGACCTTTCTCAGTAATTCCAAACTTCTATAGACTGGTGTAAATCCTGATGATGGAATGTTTAAGCAATAAGTAAACTGATCATTTCCTGATGATACATTGCACATAACATTACAAAGATCTACATTATAATATTTCTGGGGAAGTGATTATACTACATGACGATTAGATTTCTCTTCCTGTATGGATTATAGGGGTCAGAGATCAGTGAAGGAGAGAAGACAGAGTTCTAGGAAGCATCCTCAGGATTGCCTGAGCAATACTTGGGCTCTCCTGTCCTATCAGTTTTAGGGCTGAGCAGGAGAGATTATAATTCCCCAAATTCTAAGACTGTTTATTATCTGAACTCTATTTTTTATGTGTAATTCTTTTTTTAGAAAGTGCCATAACCCAATGCTTCTAAAATATTCTTTCATAATGTATGTCCTTAGAATGCCTGCCAGACTATTTTATCCTATAACCTTAAATACATTTACCATCTATACATTTTTGGCAGCGTGTTTAGAGTTTCCAACAGCCTGCCAAGTTTGTCTAGACTGTATCTCTACATCATTTTCATAGGCCATAAATGGAAATAGATGCATTATGCTGTAAGTGTCCTCAGTCAGGGTTATCAAAGTCAAATGCTTCGAAAGTAAATTGTTTTATGAATTCATGATACAAAGGAAACCATTTTATTCTTCCTACTGTCAAATAATGTAGCATGGTGCTGTATAATTCCTAGTATATACTATTTACTATAATGCTAAGCCTAATGTGCTTAAAAATGGGGGATCCGGGGTGATAACTTCTCGATCACTGTTCCCCAACTCCAATCCTCTAGCAGTAAACTTGCCGTATAAGCATTTTAGTATGGTCAGAATGGCACTTCCACCAGTGCAGCAGGTTCTGACAGTTCTAATTGATGGAACAGTGGCCACTCACAAGGTAGTCTGCCTGTAGAGAGCCAATCTAAAAGATGAGTGTAATGTATATGCATTAAACTGACCTATATAAGCAATCGGATGATTATATTTTAATAGGTTCCTTTCCCTATTTTTAATTTTAAAAAAGTACAACGTGTCCCACAACATTGAAAGGTGACTATCATTAAAACTTAAAGCTGTACAGGTCCAGTCTCCTGAAGACAGCTTTTTAGTCTTATGCTTGATGGGAAAAAAAAAAGACCAAACGCAGAAAGTCCCAGCCAATACAGAGAGTCACACCTCACTGTGTACTTCAATGAAATGACTGCCTTCTATGCGAGTGCACAGATGACTGGGATTTTTTGTCAACCGGCACAAGACTAGGGAAAACAGGCGGAAACTCCCCATTCTTTCAGCGGTGAACGGAGCCACCCTATACTTAACATAGAGGCAGTGAGGTAGGCTGAATTCCGAGCATAGTCCGCAGTGGGGATTTCACTCGGAATTTCCACCTGTTTTTCCTAGTGTGAATGGGCCCATATAAAGGATGATAATTGTAAAAAAAAAAAAAAAAAAGTAAATTGTAAATAACGGCAGTGTCCATTTAAGCCCTCATAAGACTCTATCAGTGAAAAAATAAAAACCTCCCATTTTCAACACTGCACCACTCACTTGTTTTAGCCGGCTGATGCTATGTTCCCAAGTACAATGACATGATGTACTTTGGAACATAACTGCAGCAACACTGACAATACTGCAGCAATACTGACAATAACCCCTTGTGTGGGTATGAAATTGGCCCATAAGCTGAGCCTCTGAATAACGGGTGGATATAGGCTGTTATGTGTCATAGAGTCATTTTAAAAGTTTTGACTAGTCATGGTCTGTGAGTGGAGACAACCTACTGATCACTGGAACAAAAAGGGATCAGCTGAGTGTTTTCTCCCCAGCTTTCTCCTTGCTGATAAAGTTTATGGAGCCTGCTGTGAGGAAATGATGAGGAGAGAAAGTGTTTCTCTCTTTCATCCTAACAATCAAATGGGGTCTTAGCACTCAGACCCCAACTGACCAAAGTAACAAAAATAAATAATAATAATAATAATAATAATAATAATAATAATAATAATAAGGGCCCGATGTTCTAATGTCCAGCCCCCTCACTGTAGTGCAGGGTGGGCGGGCTGAACATCAGAAGACAGAGCAGGACCTGTAAAGAGAGAGAGAAAAGGGTGAAGGACCTGATCACATGACTTGAAGGTCCTCAACCTTACAGTATGGAGAGCAGCTGGGCAGAGAGGAAGAGGGAGAAGACTGAGCTGTAAGTGCTGTGTGTTAGTGTCTCAATGTGTGTCAGTCAGTCAGTGTCTGTGTCAGTCAGTCTGTCAGTGTCAGTCAATCATTCAGTGTCAGTCAGTTCGTCAGTGTCTATGTCAGTCAGTCAGCCAGTGTCAGTCAGTGTCAATGTGTGTTTGTGTATGTTAGTGGTGTCTCAAGTGATTGTGCATAGTGGATGGATGAGGGGCCCACTGAGGCTCTGTCACCCGAGGGCCGCAAAAACCTGGAGCCGGCCCCGGCAATATGGTTAACTTGCCTCCCAAAGGGAATAGATTAAAAGTAATCACAAAAGTTGTATGTACCCCAAAATAATACCAATAAAAACTATAGCTCAATCCACAGCTAAATAAGCCTCACACAGCTCTGTAAAGGCAAAGTGAAAAGAAAAAAAAAAACAATAAAAATCTGGCAATGTTGTAATTGTGCCAGTAACTGTTAATATATCATTTTTACAGCAGAATAAATGAAACCACCAAAAAGTTAGAATATTTTTTCCCCATTAGATCCCACAAATGTTTCTTAACATATCATATGCTAAAATAGTGTGCCAATGAAAAGTACAACTTTTCCCGCAAAATACAAACCCTCATTTGGCTATGTTGAGGAGAAAACATAAAAGTTATGGCCCTAGGAATGCAAAAAAGAAAAATTAAAACTAGCTCCATTTTAAAGGGTTAATACAATTCTTTAGCTACAAGAGATGGAGTATTTATTCCCATATATCTATTCTGCTACTTTGTATTTCAATATATTGACACAAAACCAGACAAGACATTTCTCTATTAGTACTCTGAGGTTAATAACATTTCACCTCCAATAATTATTTTCATTTTTTCTGCTTACAATAAGCCCAAGGTCACCTCCCAGAAAGACCAGAATAATTACAAACTCAGTACTGACGCATATATAGGAAATATGAAAACAGTTAAATCTCTACAGATGGGGAACACATTTTAGCTGCATTAAGCAGTTCTTGGAAAAAATGGCTCTTTCAGGTACTTGCTGCCAAACTGCTTATTTTTAGCCCAGGACTTGACAACTCTCTCAAGACTTTCAACATATTGTTCAGTGTGCAGTAGTATATTCTGAACATTTTTGTTACAATAGTTTAATAAGGTAAATCATTGTATTAGTTGAGTCATCTATAAATAAAGTTTTATCGCAATATTATACAAATTATGCACTTTCATAATAGGCTTTATTTCCATTTTTTAAACATTTTTAAGATACATGTTTTCTGTCAACTAATGAAAACATTTTTGTTGGGATGGGAGCTCATCTAAATGTATGTAGGTTTCATTAAAAAAAAATTCTGGGACTCCTAGGACATCGAGAGTCCTGATTACCCCTCCCACACAGTGTACACAGACTAATACAGGGAAAGCTATCAATCATTGTGTGTGGGCGGGGTAGGTAGGAATCTCACTGGTTCTCCATGGAATCCAGTCAGGATTTCCTCTGCTTTTTACACCAAAAATGCTCCAAATTCTTTAAACCTATATATTATTCAGCTTTTCTCAAATGCTGCCCTGAAGAGAATTTCTGTCATCTGACAGATTCCTTTTAATTTCTATATTATACATGAATTTAAAGATTACCGACCATAGCCTTAAAGTGAATCTGTCATTCCTTAATCGCATAATTTGATAGACAGCAGAATTTAGAACATATTTCTGTTGCCTGTGTCTGTTTTTTGCTTATTATTACTTCAGAAAAAAAACCTTTGTTTAGACCAGTGTTTCTCAACTCCAGTACTCAAGACCCACCAACAGGTCTTGTTTTGCGGATAACCCATACAATGAACAGCTGTGGCAGTTATTGGTGCACTGACTATAATTAGATCACCTGTGAAATCCTCAAAACATGACCTGTTGGTGGGTCTTAAGGACTGGAGTTGAAAAACACTGGTTTAGACTGTGAAAAGTGTCAAGGAGGCGGGGCCTATCCTTTCCTGGCTCCAAGCACTGCTTTCCCTCCCTGTGCTTTAAAGTGACACTGTCACCTCCTTTTTGCATTCTGACATCTCTACACAGGTGTAAAGGGTAAAATTAGTGGTTTTCATACCTTATTTCATATCATACGTCATGGTGCTTGTTCAAGTAAAAAGTGACCTTTTATCAACTGCAGATTGTATTAAGTGGGCGTGGCCTCGCGGCATTAGGACCACTTAGCCCCGCCCACAACGGCACCATTGACCCCGCCCCCTCGCCGGCCATTGGAACAGGCTGGCCGAAAGGTCTAGACCCCACCCCCTTTATGTCGGCCAAACAATGGGCGTCAAGGGGGCGGGACCAACGTTGCCATTGTGGGCTGGACTAAGTGGCGCTAATGCCACGAGGCCACGCCCACTTAATACAATCTGCCGTTGCTAAAAGGACACTTTTTACTTGAACAAACACCATGACGTATGATATGAAATAAGGTATGAAAAACGCAAAATTTTCCCTTTACACCTGTGTAGAGATGTCAGAATGCACAAAGGGGGTGACAGTGTCACTTTAAGCATGATTAGTTATACACACTGGGAGAGATTTATCAAACATGGTATAAAGTGAAACTGGCTCAGTTGCCCCTAGCAACCAATCAAATTCCATCTTTCATTTTCCAAAGAGTCTGTGGGAAATGAAAAATGGAATTTGATTGGTTGCTAGGGGCAACTGGGCCAGTTTCACTTTACACCATGTTTGATAAATCTTCCCCACTGTGTATCAGGAACAGTATGCGTAGTGGTGCTAGGGCCCAGTAAATTATAGACCCCGCCTCCTTGACACTATTCACAGCCTGAAAATAAAAACACAGACACAGGCAACAAAGGTATGTTCTGAAAGGTGTTACTGATATCTATCTACCTGTGCCTCCAGCTTGGTAGCATCCAGGGAGCAACAGATTCGCTTTCATCTCAATGTCCAATGCTTTACATTACTGTCTGGAATCAATACATTAGTACTATTATCCAACACTACTGTTTAATACTGTTGAGTTTCTAGGAATTCCTCCTGTACACCCTTTAATTTTGTCCTATAGCCAGATGTGACTGGAGACAAAAAGCTTCAGCACAGTTTGTGGTCAGGGCACCCACAGTCACTTGTATAGTACACAGCGTGACAAAGATTCTGAGTTGGCTGAGAACTTGCAGCTTTAATATCCCTAAAATGGAAGCCATTCATAAGGCAAAGAGAGAAGTTCTATTATAGGCCAAGGTTATAATTATGCTGGACATTTCAAAGATGGCGTTAAAATTCATAATAATTTAGTGTTCTATTGTCAATGTGCACAATCCCACATGAAAGGAAGTGAGCTGTTCCAAGTCATTTAGGGAGTGCATCAGTAAGTCATTAAGAACTCATTTAATAGACAGTGGAGCTTGTGATCTACAGCTTTAAAATAAGATGCAGATGAAAACAAAATTATGTGTATGAATTGGATCCAGCACATCATCTGGCAACACAACCAGTTCTTTCTTCATAAAAATACAATCTCTAAACATGTTAGACCTTCGCTGTCATGATTTTATTTTTTTAGCAATAAATCTAATCTTGTTTATTTATTTATTCTTTCATTTTAGCATTTTTAAAATTAGGTTACAAGAATTTTAATTCAAAACAAAAACATATCAAAGCTATTAGGGTTCCATGTGTTTAATGGCATTCTATTAAATTGGCCTAGTGATTGTGTTACATTGCACCGTGACTACCACTGTGGTGACTATACCTGGCTGTGGACTATGTTGGCACTCTTGGGCGGGTTTTTGCTGCTCAGTTCCATTGAAGTGAATGGAGCTTAATTGTAAACTACACCTAAACTGAAGACAAGAGTCGTGTTGTCGTGTTTCCCACTACGGAAACAGGATGTCATTTAATGGCCAAAGACGCCTGTCTCTTGATAATGACAGATGCAAATAATATTCAAAGTCATTATTTGCGGCTGTTATTATCAATAGATATTTGTCATTTTGAGCTAAGATTCCATAATGGGAACATAGCCTTTAAATTGGGAAGGGGAAAAAGCTGACAAAGGGTGCAAAATAGGAACAAATGGTGAAACTTATAAGCTTATGTATAAATCCAACACGCTTGTCCTTTCCTATGGCATCAGTTGTCAGAGAATACATGGATTCTCAGAGAATAGATGGATTGAAACTCAAGAACAGAATTTTATGTACTATGTCCAGCCAGCTTAACTCAAAGATAAACAATCGATCAAGGTCTACAAACTGTATATGGTTAGAAATGAGACCTTTGAGAAATCTTTCCTGTGTTGTTTTCTTGCTTGTTCTGTCATGAAGAATTGTGCTGAGCTTATAACTGTTTCAATTAGAGTGATGTATGTACAAATTATCAGCCATGACTGCTTATAGGGAAACTTACAGCAGGTTAGAAGACTGTAACCTGCTGTTATGGTCCCATAGGGCTGGGGCCACTGAAAATGAGGGCAATTTTCTTGCTTTCAATCTCAGTGCCGTTTTCGGGAAATCTGTACTTTGTTTACCACAAAAATTTGACTAACTAGGTGCCTGGTGCACTAGGGGCAGAATTACTCAGCTGTCTCTTACCTCTTTATTAATATAAAGGCAGTGCTCTGCAGTGACGTCACTATGGCACTCATCACTGCAGAGTGCAGAATGAATATTCATGAGGAAGAGAGGATCAACAAGCTAGTCCCCCCCCCCCCCCCAATGCATCAACCCACATAATTTGAATATTTAAAAATGAAAAAAAAAATCCCCCCAAAAAAGTTAGAATACATGGCCCCATGAGAACATAACAGCAGGTTACAGTTTGTAAACCTGCTTTTGATTTTTTTTTTTTAATAACCATGTGGACCATAAGGTGGTTAAAAGAGAATAATTATAGGAACTAACTGTCTTTGAAGCAGAATGCCTATGTTTATGTAAAAGGAAGCAACTAAAAAAAAATCCCTACAGTAGCTGCTACTCATGTCATTGGGTGGACTTTCTGCTCTCTCAGTGTTAGGGTACTATTACACCAACAGATCTGACGACAGATTATCTGCCAAAGATTTGAAGCCAAACCCAGGAGTGGATTTAAAAAGAGGAGAAATCCAGTCTTTCCTTTATGACCTGTTCTCTGTTTATAGTCCGTTCCTGGGTTTGCCTTCAAATCTTTGGCAGATAATCTGTCGTCAGATCTGTTGGTGTAATAGTACCCTTAGAGAAAACAATAGTGGGGGGGGAGGGGTTAACACACCGTCTTAAAGAGTACACAAGGGGAGAGAAACCTTGGTGAGCAGGCCACATAGGTTGGAGGTGGAAAGCAGACACAAGACAATTTTTAGGGGAAAATTATATAGACTGTGTACAAGTACAGGGAGCAACAAGAGTAAGCTTAATTAAAGGGGAATTATCAGCAGGTTAAGGCCTATTCGGCCAATAATTGTCCTGTGGAAAAGAAGGCAACGATCAGCCAACATCGTTCAAGTCGGCTGATCGTTGCGTCAATTGTCTTTCAAACATGTTGAAAGACAAACGACTCATACAGCAACGATCTGCTGCCGTCACTCTGTGGAATAGGAGTGGTGGTAGCAGACCGCTGCTGTATGCTATGGGCTGCCCGGACGATCTAGCGCTCACCCGGGCAGCCCCCGCGCAGCTCCCCCCCCCCCTGCACACTTACCCGCTCGCTGCTGCCGTGGGGAATACCGGCGGCAGTGAACGGGAAACGAGAAGCAAACGAGTGCTAATAGTGCCCGTATGCTCCTCTTAGCCGGCCCCTGGAATAGGACCTTTAGACAAATCTAGCCTGCCAATAGCCCCTTATTGCGCACAGGACGGCGAGGAGGAAGGTATGTCTCTTATCTTCCTCATCTGCTCCATTTCCATGCTATTAGCAGTGAAATCCTCAGTCTGGAGCACCATTAGGAGCACTGCCTCACCCACTTTGCAGGATCCGGACCACCCTCTCCATTAATTATCATTAAAAGGAGTGGGACGTCCCGCACAATGGGGGTGGGCAGTGCTCCTAATGGTGTTCCAGACTGAGGATTACACTGCTAACAGCAAGAAAATGGCACTGAAGAGGAAGGTAAGAGACATACCTTCCTCTTTGGCGCCCCATGCAAAATAAGGGGCCATAACAAGGTTAGATTTGTCTAACTTGCTGATAGTTCCCCTTTAAAAAAAAAAAAAAAAAGCCGTCGATTCTGTGCACAGTTGACCTTACTGTCACTCATTCTCAATGGTCTCAGAGAGGATTATTTAGATATAAATGAATAGAAGGTTGCCAAAGAACAAATATCTGTGTTTGCTGGAAGTAAAATTGTTTGTGGGCTATACACCCTGTTTAGAGAATAAAAACATTCACAGATGTTAATACAAACACATCAACAATAGCAAAAACTTAGGGGAATAGAACCACAGCTGTGAACTTTACTGCACATACATAAGCAAGGATAGGCTTTCTTGGCATAAACAGACATAATTATAGGAAGTAAATACAATGGCAGTTGTTTTATTTAGGAAATGTCCACAGTTAAATAGATCGATTCTCTTGCAGCATCAGTGACATCATAAATTATAAATGTATTGATGCTCATAATATATAGGACCTCAGTCTATGTTAGATGTGATGCTGGATTATCGTTCATGGGATCCAACTGACAAAAAAAAGTTTGGTGTGGGCCACTTCCTAGTACAGTAGCTGTCATTAAATGGCTAAGTTCCCACAATGTCATTAGCCAAACGATGGCTAATGTAAAGCAGTTATCACTCAACTCATTTTCAACGTATGTTTACACAGAGTATTTCAGTCAGTATTTCAGATCAGTTTTTTGGTCAGTATGTTGGACGGCGCAAATAATGTCTGTTATTGTAAAACTGTTGTTTTACAATTTCTACAATCAGGCTATGTTCACACAACGTCTATTGTGCAAAATAATGGCCATGTTTTTAAAATAACAGCCATGTTTTTACAATGTTAGGCTATGTTCACACAATGTATTTTTTTCGTAAAAGTACAGCCGTTGTTGCAATTGGCAACAACGGCCGTACTTTTTACGAATAGATACGTTGCCCAGCCTTCTATGGGATCCCGGACAGAACGTATACACATAGTATACGCTTCGTCCGGGATCCCTCGCAGCGCCGCAAAAAACTGACATGTCAGTTTTCTGTGGCCGCTATTCAGTATATAGCGGCTGTAGAAAACCATGTCAGTGCACACTATGAAGCGAGCGGCTCCGGACGCTAGCTTCATAGTGTGCTATGAGGAGTTCCGATGCGGGTGCGCAAGGATCCGCCCGCATCAGAACTCTGTGGCGTGAAAGATCATCCGGCCAGTAGTGCAGTACCGGCTGGAATGATCTTTTCAGAAACCGGCCGCTCCCAGACCCAGACGGGTCAGCTGGCCTCTTACGCCATGTGAACATGGCCTTAGCCATCAATAATATTCAACCAACTCCTGTTTTTTTGTTGAAAAAAGACTGACGAAAATACTGTATGTGCAAACATAGCCTAAAGTTCCGTTCACACTACAGAATTAGCACAAAAATTCAGGCAGAGTCCGTGCCGCGTACCCCATTTAAATGGCCGCCTGTCCCATTGATTGAATAGAATGTCTCACGTGCACTCCGCCATTCACCATTGGGAGTCCATGCGGACTCAAGCGGAGTCCGCATGGACTCCGCTTGCAATTCTTCGCAAATTCTGTAGTGTGAACGGGCTTTAACTGTGCATATGCTTTCATTATCATTTTTCTCTGTCAGTTCTACTCCTGTCTACAAATACTGGACAAATTGCTTTGTGTGAACATAGCCTCACACTGAAGTGGGGGGACAGCTCACTCAGCCAATCGCTGACAGACAGAACCATGCTGCTCCTGAGAAAAAAGTGACAGCATGTTGAGCCAATCTCTGACTGAGGAAGGACTGTGCCATGGTCAGTGATTGGCTGAGAGGGCTGTCACTCCAGCAGTCCGTCAGTGATTGGCTGAGAGGGCTGTCACTCCTGTCTCAGTCAGGAAGTGGAAGCTGCTGTATCAGTAGGGAACACTAGAGACCAGCCGGAGGACATCGGGGGTTAATGGACAGGTAAGCATGGGCTCTTTTTGTTCTTTATATGTATTAAATTTTCTTGCCCTATCTTATACTAGGTTTGTTATGAACTTTTTGAAAACTTCAGAACAAATCTTGGTTTATGAAGTTTGGTTTGCTCAGAAGAAGAAAAAAGAAAATGCAGTCTTGATAACTCAAAATAGGCACCCTGCCTGTATATTTGTAGTATTGTGCGGTTCCATCCATGGACTGTGCTCTAGTATAGACTATGATAGTCATCATCGTCCCTAGGCCATCACTATGCAGTATAATTGCCCGTGGAAAACATATAACATATGTGTTCCAGGGGCAGTTATACTGCACAGTACTGTTGGCCATTCTCCCATGAGCCACATTCACTCACTTAGTGTACATTTATAGGTCATATACATATAAGCAGCTGAGGGTTCTCTGCTGCACCACAATACTTAAAGCGTAACTGTCATGTTTTTTTTTTTATTGCAGAAATCAGTAGTATAAGCGATTTTAAGAAACTCTGTAATAGGTTTCATCAGCCAAAAAAGCCTCCTTCTGTACCCAAGAAGCAATCTCCCAGCCTCCCCCCTGACTTCTTATCTGTGCATTATCAGGCAAACACGTCTTCATTACAGAGAAGCCAGTGAAGACGGGTTCTGCTCTCTCCATTGTAAGCCTATGAAGGGGGGAGGGGCTGAGGGAGATGAGGGAGCAGGAAGAGGTGACATGAAGGTCAGCTGTTTGTAGACTCTCTGGGCACCTAAAACGCTAAATTCAGGTGTCAGAAAGGTCAGTGCTTATCTATGAACTCACTGAGAGAAGATTGCAGGGTGTTGTGCTGTGCAAGACTGCTCCGTGCTCAGTCACTCCTAACAGCCCCTCCCCTCTCCATAGCCACATAATGGAGACAGAAATCCTGCTTCATTTGATGTGAGGGGGGAGGCTGGGAGATTGCTTTTTCAGTACAGAAGGAAACTTTTTTAGTACATAAAACCTATTACAGAGTTTCTTAAAATCGCTTGTACTGTTGATATTTAATGTTTTCAGAAATATGACCCTGAAATGACAGTTACGCTTTAATATACCCCTGTGTCTGCTTCCTGAGAATGCAGATACAGCTGAAAGTGTCAGGGAGCAGGGTGCCCCTTTTAGTCAGTACTATACTATATAGATTATCACAGTTTGTTCTTACATAAGATGAGTTTTTTAAGTTTTTAAAATAATTGGAGTATGTTCCCTAATGCATTATGTTAGCAGCAAGAGATTTGAACAAAGGGCATTTATTCTTTGAACTATAAGGCCAAGTTTATTCAAGTATCTCAGTTAGCTCTTGCAGGGTAAGTTCTAAACCAACTTAAAAGATGCAAAAGAAAGAAAGCTATTGTTTTTTTATGTCTAGGATCTCTTCCGAGTTTCCCCTAAAAGAAATGCAATCCGCTCTATGGCTGCACAGTGTGACCTGAGTCTCCTCTTATTAAATAAATGTACATGATGATAAGGAAGACTCCTCAATATGCAACTCCCATGTTTTTAAAGGAAATGTGCCATTAAACCACAGAAAGTGCCAGCATGTACACATAAGGAATAAGAAGTGAAGATTTGTAGGGTTAGATTGATTTATTGCTATTAGATTACAGAAAAGTAATCTAGCCAGTGAATATAGGCTTTAAATCTGACATGTTACCAATTTTTCCACCGTAGAATAAACATGGAAAAATGTGCAAATCCTCATAATAATGCAAAATCTAATCAATACAACAAAACAGAAGGCTATGTTATATAAAGGGGATGGCATCCAAAATGTTTCTAAAAATGCAAATAATGCTTATAGAAATCCTAGGCAAAGACAAATGCTATAATACTGTCATTAATAATAATTTAGCACCAGATGATAATTATTAGGGTTTTCTTGCCTATATATTTTTAGCCCAAAAAAAAAAAAATCACTCACATGCAGTGTCCCTCTGCACGGTCTTCTAGCAACCCTCATGGTTGTTTGACATTGCCCTTAAACTAGCACTTTATTGCTAATGTAGTGTTATAAATCTTTTTAACCATTTTTCTTTATAATGTGTATGCATATCCTTAGTATTTATTTGCATAATGTGTTATACTGACATCTAGTGGTTGTTTTATAAATGGTAGAACAAATAGCTTAAGGATATTGTATTGCATTACTCACCCACATATGGTTAGTAGGTCATAAAAAGGGGGGGGGGATAGGTTCCAGATCAGCCAATATTTACCTCTTTAGCTGAGAGTAACAGGTCCTGCCTGGAGAGGAGGTGTTTAGTTCAGTGTGCAGAGTTCAGTCAGTATAGAGAGGAGAGTTTAGAGTAAATTATGGAGACATAAGAGAGCCTGGGCCACATGATATTACACGAGCAAAGTTATCTAATACCTAGGGAAATATTTATATTCCAAAGGGGTTCCTTAGCACATTTAGGTGTTCTACTGGTCAAAACAAATAAGTCAGTAAGTCAGGAAAGTTAAGTTTTTATAAGTACCTTGCTGCTTTCCAGGTACTGTACAGGGCTTCAGTCCAGGCCTGGTCATCTAATGTAGGTAAAGTGGCTAGAACCATCTGTCTACACCCCACAGTTGGGAATTGTAGAAACTCTGTAACAGTTTCCACTAGGAGTCAATCAGTGTGAAACCTGTGTTCCTGGGGAAGGAGTAGCTTTAGAACTCTACAGATCTATAACCCCCACTTTACAGCTAAGAAGAGAACTCTCGGAGACCCCCCATGGTTACTAAGAAACATCAGGGTGTACTCGTGCCCTAGCCTGACAAGTTGTGGATTATATTTGTATATTGAATCTGGATCACTGCTGAAATTTGCTGAAACTACCTGTCATTTGGAAAAAGTAGAAGAGGAACTGTTTGTTAACCCTGTGTAGTCTGACTCCTTCCAAACCTGCACCAACCTGTTCTACACTGCTTCATTCTGCATGGATTGTAACAGGCCTACTACTCCCCTAAATAGACATGATTTATGTTAGGATTTGTCATGCTTGTTATCTGTGACAATATTGTGGTACCTAAAGCCTAGCCTTCCCATAGGTATCCCATGGCACTAGCAGGTGGTGTCCCACCATGGCTGTCCAGCCAAGTCCTGCCAGAGATTGCAGCACATATGAATGGAATTGCAGGACTTGCTGCATAACCTGTGTATGCAAAATTTTAATGGTGACTAACTTTTAGATCAATTCGTGTTCCAAACTGCTGACCCACATGTTACCTTTCATATGTCCATCTATGCTTTCATAAAGTAGAAAGATGCTTTTATCCACTGGTACAAGAGGTGTTTCCAAGCCCCTGAATTGCTGAGAGCTGTAACACCTCTTCTCTCCCTCTCCCATCCCTGTCCCTGCTTGATTGACAGTCAGATTCTAGTGCTGAGCCGCGCTTCTAAATCTTGTTCCTGCATTGTGTGACTCAATTGTGCACAGGTGCAAGATTTGAAAGTAGAGCTCAGCTTCCAGTCAATCAAGCAGGGATAAGGATAAGGGGGAGCAAGTCATTCCAGCCTTCAGAACTTCTGGAGCTTGGGAAAGCCTCTTTGACACTTTGCAGCAGAGCATAAAAGCCTTTTTCTACCTCATGGAAGCACAGACAGATATATAAATGGTACCATGCGTCTCACTAACCTAACAGCTATCTAACAGTGTAAACAGTTTAGAAAATGAACTGCAGATGATGGATCCACTTTACTAAAAAAAATAAAAAATAAAAAACTGAATACAGTATTTGTATTTTCATGCATACTACATTTTAACCCAGAAAAATCTTCTCGATAGTCAGGAGTTGTCTTATATGCCGGGTGTTGTCTTAATGAAAATCTTTGAAACCGAACTGGAGAATCTGCGGTTGCTGCATATGGTGGGGGAGCTCAAAAATGGGTGCATCCTATCTGTATGCGGCGATTGCATGAAGGGCAGAGCAAGCTACAGGTGTTCAGGGTATGAAAAAAAGAGATACGGTAGAGTGGCGCTGTGCCCTAAAAAACAACAAACCTCTCTCACCCGTCTGGCCGCCCTTGTATCCAACCGATATTACTGTACCTCCTTCTCTGCCTCTCAGATCTTGCTGCTGTCTGATGTTTTTTATTAATTTTTATTTGGTGTTGGAAAAGGGGAAGTCTTATACAGTGAGTATATCCTAAACTCTATATTTTAACTTGAAAAGTCGGCATTCGTCTTATCCACCCATTCGTCATAGTCGTAGTAATAGTTGTAGTAATGCAATTTCTGCAACACTATTTATTGTATCTACATAAAAACTAATATATTTTAGTAAGAACACGGTCCAGTGTCCTAAGTCTTTCTGTTCTCAGGACATGCTTATGGAAATGTGTAGACACTATAAATATGCTTCCCAAGTATCTTATATCAGGTTGAAAATAAATGTTAGTCACATGAATCTTTTGTTGGAGTGTCTGTATCAAAGCTAGGACTTGGCTCGCTTCACGGGAAGAGATAATGACTTCAGATGTTTTATGAAATTATCCCATGTTATTATTCCTTGCAGGTGTCCAGAACCCCTGGGAACAAAATGCTGTGTCTGTTGTTATCTCTCCTTTTTTCCTTTTTCTCTTTGTCTTTGTTACACAAAACTAAGTCTCTGATATTTTCTTATTATTAAATGATTTAATGAAAAAAATTAGAACTTCTTAATTTACCTGATTAGGTGACTATTCAGAATGTTACCTTTTATACATAATTAGTAGTGATGAGCGAGTACTAAAATGCTTGGGTGCTCGTTACTCTAAACGAATATCTCCCGATACTCAAGTGCTCGTTTCGAGTAACGAACCCCAATGAAGTCAATTGGAGACTCGAGCATTTTTGCAGGAGACTCAAGTTCGGTAGAGGGAAGGTCGTGTGAAGACCTGTCAACCTCAGAAATTGATGGAAACACAACGGAAATGGACAGGAAACAGCAGGGGCAGCATGTATGCATGCCTCTGAGGCTGCCTAATTGCACCATTATGCCTAATTCTGTGCAACAGCCTGGTTAAAACAGAGGTAGGCATATGGACCACCCAAAAACTTAGCCTGACACAGCATGGCAGTGAGAACACAGGGAACCATTAAAACAGAGGTAGCATATCATGAACCAGCCAAAAATTCAGCCTGACACAGCATGGCGGTGAGGACAGAGTGAAGAAGGTAGAAGCGGTAGCCAGTTAGACTTCCAAAAATTAAAACAGACCAAGCATGGCAGTGAGCACACAGAGAACCATTAAAAGTGAGTGAGGAAGCAAGTGAGCCTTCCAAAAATTATGGCAGACACAGCATAGCAGTGAGCACACAGAGAACCATTAAAAGTGAGTGAGAAAGCTAGTGAGCCTCCCAAACATTAGGCCAGACACAGCACGGCATTGAGCACACAAAGAACCATTAAAAGTGAGTGAGGAAGTTAGTGAGCCTTCCAAAAATTAGGCCAGACACTGCATGGCATTGAGCACACAGAGAACCATTAAAAGTAAGTGAGGAAGCAAGTGAGCCTCCCAAAAATTAGGCCAGACACTGCATGGCATTGAGCACACATAGAACCATTAAAAGTGAGAGAGGAAGCTAGTGAGCCTCCCAAAAATTAGGCCAGACACTGCATGGCATTGAGCACACAGAGAACCATTAAAAGTGAGTGAGGAAGCAAGTGAGCCCACCCAAAAATTGGAGTGAGTCCAGGGGCTGGGATACTTACTGGACATGAACCCGGGTGCTGACAGCTAACTGGCTAGGCCAGCTGTCAGTCACCATCATGGGTACACCTGATGCCTCTCGACCGGGGGTGGTGAGGCCCCGGCCACAACTAGACCGAAAAAAAAAAAATAAAACAGCTGGCTGGTTGGCGGGGGCGCAGACGTAGTGTGACGTCAGAGCATGGCAGTGAGGACACAGAGAACCATTAGAAGTGAGGGAGAAAGCAATTGAGCCTCCCAATAATTAGGCCAGACCCTGCATGGCGGAAGAAGACTTGGCAGTTGGCTGAGAATTGATGGAAGAGGAGGAGGAGAGGAGATACCAAGAATCTTCATGTTGAGCTGCTTTCCCTGGAATTCAGGTGAAATCCAGGCTTTGTTTATTTTTATAAACGTCAGCCTGTCAGCTTATCAGTGTGCTTATCAGTGATGATGGCACCAGCTGCACTGAAGACCCGCTCTGACAACACGCGAGCAGCAGGGCAGGCCAGCACCTCGTATCCAGCTTTGAAACCCAGTAGTTGTAGAAAGCAGAGTGATCGGTAAGGACTTTGGTATGATCAGCAAGGTGCTCCCTCACCATCTTCCTGAAGTCTTCCCCCCTACTCTGTCTAGACTGGGGACGGTTCACATAGTCTTGCTGGGGTGCCATGAAACTGTCAAAGGCCTTGGAGAGTGTTCCCCTGCCCCTTGACAAGCTGCCTGCTCCTCCGCTCTTCTCTCCCGCTCTTTGGCCCACAGAACTACGTCCTCTGGCACTAGTGGTGTCAGATGGGAAGTACATTTTCAGCCTCTGCACCAGAGCCTGTTGATATTGATTTACTCTCATACTGCGTTCCTCGGCAGGAATGAGAGTGGAAAAGTTGTGTTTGTACCGAGGGTCCAGGAGGGTGAACACCCAGTAATCAGTGTTGTAAAAAAAAAATTTAACCCGAGGGTCATGGGAAAGACAGCCTAACATAAAGTCAGCCATGTGCGCCAGGGTCCCAACACGCAAGAACTCCCTCTCCTCACTAGCCTCAATTTCCTCCTCCTCCACCAAATATTGAGCATGGGTACCCTCTTCAGTAGCGGCAACAGTCTGCTCTTCTTCCTCCTCTTCTTCATCCTCCTCATCCTCTACTCCGTGGTGAGAAACTGATGTCAGGTACAGGGCAGGGCTATCTAGCAGTGGCTGTTCTTCACCCATCTCCTGAGACGAAGGCAAAGTGTCAGACTTCAGGCTGAGCAGGGAGGATTTAAGCAGACACAGAAGCGGGATGGTGAGGCTGATGATGGTGGCATCGCCGCTGACCATCTGTGTTGACTCCTCAAAGGGGCCCAGTACCTGACAGATAGCAGACATCCACGTCCACTTCTCATTGTAGATTTGAGGTAGCTTACTGACCTGACTACCGCTTCGCACAGAGGTTGACATCTGGCATTCCACAATGGCTCTGCGTTGCTGGTAAACCCTGGCTACCATCTGGAAGGTGGAATTCCACCTCATGGGCACGTCGCACGGAAAAAAAAAAAAGAGAGATATAGTGTCCCTGCCCGCCAGCACTTGTCCACGTGTCCGTGGTTAGGTGGACCTTGTCGCTGACCGCGTTGGTCATGGCACAGATGAAGTTATCCGACACATGCTTGTGTAGAGCTGGGTCGGCACACCGTGAAAAGTAGTGGCGGCTGGGGACAGAGTACCGAGGGACAGCCACCGCCATGAGGTTCCTAAAAGGCTGTCTCTACCTTTGTCTCTACCAGCCGATAAGGCAGCATCTCCAAGTTCAGCAGTTTGCCTATGTGCACATTTAGGGCTTGTGCATGGGGGTGAGTGGCAGTGTATTTGCGCTTCCGTTCAAAGGACTGCTGCAGGGACAGTTGAACGCTGCACTTGGACACCTTGCTGGAGGGTGTGGAGCATAGTGGAGGTGAAGGGGTGCGCGTAGGGCGGGAGGCCCTCGTGTCTGGGGCCTGGGCGGGGGGACTGACAGAGCCAGCATGTGACACAGGGGAAGGTGTGCTACTTGCAGTCACTGAACGGCCTTGGTTTCACTAAGTAGGGTGTTTGGCACTCATATGCCTGCGCATGCTGGTAGTGGTTAGGCTGGTAGTGGTGGCTCTCCTGCTGTTCCTGGCGTGGCACATGTTGCACACTACAATCCGTCGATCATCTGCACTTTCTTTAAAAAACCTCCAGACTTGGGAACATCTAGCCCTGGCCACGGGAGTTTGACTCTGTTAAACAGTTGCTGATTTACTCACTCTGCCCCTGCTTCTCCCTCTGCCCACCCCTGTTCCTCCTTTAACGGGTCCTGCGGGTTAACTTGCCTCCCCCTCAGAAGCACGGTTTTCACTAGGCTAATCCACCCAGCTTGGGTCAGTCACCTCGTCCTCAACCACCAGCTCTTCCTCCATTTCCTCACTCTCCTCCTCACTTTGAGTTACAGCCATGACAACAACCTCACTGTCTGACAACCGGGTCTCATCGTCATCAGCAGACACCTCTTCCAAACCCCGCTTGCAAGTCCCCACTCTCATCACCCACTGACTGCGTGACCTACATTGTTTGGGCATCGGGACAGATCGACTGCTCCGGTTGCTCTGACTCAGGGAAGGGTCCAGAAAAGAGTTCCTGGGAGCATGGTGGTGGATCTGATTCCCTTCTTTCCCTGGAGGGGCCAGGCTGTGGGGAAGGAGGCTAAGCTAATGGAGCAAGGGTTCCACTCCCTTGGGTAGCGTGGGTGGACTGCGTGAAAGACTGGGTGGTGAATAAGTTACTGGACACATTATCCGCTATCCACGTGATCACCTGTTCACATTGCTGCGGTTTTAATATCGGTCTACCATGAGACCCTGTAAGTTGGGCTAAGATGCTAGGGAGTGGACATCTGCGGTGTGACGCTGCTACCTCCACAACAGGTGCCGCTGTTTATATTTAAATTTTTTCCTGTGCCATATTAGATCATGTATGTGGTTTTAGTGGCTTCATCATCTAGTATTACCTGAGCCTTTTTTGTCCAAGATATAACATCTCTTTTGGTTATACATGCGTTTCTTTCGTTAGCGGTCATTCACATGCAGTTACCATTACTCATTACCGCATTATTTTTCATTGCATTGCTTGAGTCTCCATATCACAGCAACTATCAGTGATTTATCCAGTTATATAAATATTAACATTATTATACTAGGATAGTTTGTCATGTACCATTTGTTTCCATCTGATATAATTCATTGGTTTCCCCATAAGCGCAAACAAACAAATAAATAAATAAATAAACATACAACACATTGTAAGCATTTGGCTTGCATTTTTGCGCACCACATGAAATTTACTGTGCCTTTGGGATCCTGTTGCACTTATATATACCGATACAGATTTATTACACTGTATATTCATATCTACAATGATTATTCATTGCTTTGTATTTATATCTATAATTACATAAATGTACATGGTATAGTGTTAATTAGATGAATTATGTGAGCCCTCTTTGCCTTTATAACATTTTTTGTATGTGTTTTATTTTATTTTGAATGAATATGTTGCCGCAGAATTAGTATTGTCTGTTTTAAGAGTTAACTTGTGCACCTGTTTATGTTACACCTGTAGTGGTGATGATTTAAGGAAGTAGTTCACAAGGGAAACTTAGGTGATCAAGAGCGCGCATGCGCTTTAAATGCGTCCTGTGGGGTCACTGCACTTAGGTGCTGTTTGTACATTTGGCATTTGGATAAATAAAAAGAATTTCTCTGCTTCAAGTGCTGGATTACCGACTTCTTTTCCTGAGCTGCTGTGTCACCCTGCCCTAAACCACGGCCTCCGGCAACGGCATCACTTGGAACCCCATGCCTACGCCCTCGTCCTCGACCCTTACCACTGGGATTCACCATTTTATGGACACTGCACAGTATGGAACTTAGATAGGCCTTGCGTATGATATACAGAAATCAGGAAAAATACTTGTAGTACCCACTGGTTTTGTGGGGCTGTACGGTACAATCTGGTAGTGAATAGACCTAGACACACTCTCTGACACACCCTTTACTCTTTGAAAGCAGTTGTGATGTGATTGAAATTAGATAGGCCTTGGGTATGAGCCCCTTACAATGAGCAGTGAAGTTTTATGCAGGTGTACTACAAATCCCAGCAATACAGTGTAGTACCCACTAGTTTAGGGGGGGCTGTACGGTACAATCTGGTAGTGGCTGGACCTAGACACACGCTGGGATACCCCCTTACAATGAGCAGTGAAGTTTTATGCAGGTGTAATACAAATCCCAGCAATACAATGTAGTACCCACTAGTTTAGGGGGGCTGTACGGTACAATCTGGTAGTGGCTGGACCTAGACACACGCTGGGATACCCCCTTACAATGAGCAATGAAGTTTTATGCAGGTGTACTACAAGTCCCAGCAATACAGTGTAGTCCCCATTAGTTTAGGGGGGGCTGTACAATACAATCTGGTAGTGGCTGGACCTAGATACACGCTGTGATACCTCCTTACAATGAGCAGTGAAGTTTTATGCAGGTGTACTACAAATCCCAGCAATACAGTGTAGTACCCACTAGTTTAGGGGGGGGGGGGGGGGGCTGTACGGTACAATGTGGTAGTGGCTGGACCTAGACACATGCTGTGATACCCCCTTACAATGAGCAGTGAAGTTTTATGCAGGTGTACTACAAATCCCAGCAATCCAATGTAGTACAGCAGCACCACCAGCCCCAAAATAAAAAAAAAAAGAGTACACTGAGCACTTCTTAGGGGTCTGTATGCAACACCTAATGTCCCCTTTCTGCCAGAAGCCGATCACCACAGTGTGCTGCTGAAATCGTGGTAGCAGCACTGCAAGTCCCAGCCAGCAGTCTGTAGTAATACTATGAAAAAACGCTTTGAAGCCCTGAAAAGGGCTCTTTGTTTATATTGCTAGTATATACCCTTCCTACTGGAACGCTAAATCCTACACTAACACTCTCCCTGACCAGCAGCAGCTCTGTCCCTGATCTCTCACAGCATGCGTCTGAAGCGAGTACTGCCGGCTGCGCGTTTTATATGGCAGGGTCATCTGATCTGGCTAACTTTCCTACATGTTTATTGGTTGAGAAATAGCGCCCAAACTTACAGGAAACGGATGATGAGGTTTTCTCGAGTATCGCGAGATGCTCGTCCGAGTAACGAGTACCATCGAGTACTCTAATACTTGATCGAGTACCAAGCTCTGACGAGCATGCTCGCTCATCACTAATAATTAGGCACTGTTGTGGGTTAAAAAAAAGTTGTGTTAAAGGGGTATTTTGCTAAAACATTACTTTTCATATGAACAATAAATAGAAGGCAGCGCCCGCACTAAAGGTGTAACTGGCTCACGTAAATGTACTGAGGCAATATGGCGACGTAAATTAACCTACTGAGATGGTGTTCGGGGTGCAGCGGAAAAAAGGAGAACTGAAACGGCATATGCAGAATCTTCAGTGGTTTATTGCCAATAAACCACTGAAGATTACTACCGATCGGTGAGTGCACTGGACTTTGTCTCTCCTGCATATAACTTTTCATATGTTGCTGCCCATTATGAGACTAACAATTGCTTCGATATTGATAGATTCTAGAGCTGCGATGGACAATAACACACTGTCCTTCTAGTTTATGGAAGATCATTAACCTAAGATTTTGTTTTCCATTGTATTTGTTTTTCTAGAAATTTAGACAAAGTAGAGATCCATCAAGACTGGATTCTATGGTGCTGCTAATAATGAAACTGGATCAGCTGGACCAAGACATAGACAATGCACTTAGTTCTCCATCTCTGTGTAGGAAACAAGTTTTCAGCCAAAGATACCTCCAATCCACGCAGGTAAGCATTACATATATAAGATCCGTAGATTATGTTTCTTTTTAATGTTACGTCACTTAGAGCTTCTTCAGATGCAGCTGAACTATCGAAAGGTACAATAGACAATATGAAATCTTACTATATACAATATAAAGGCTAGCTATATTGTATTTAGTGGGGGGAGGGGACTTACTAAAGCTGCAGCTAATGCTGGGGGGGGGGGGTTAGGGTGGTGCAGCAAGGTGCCTCCTCCTGTACATGATTTACCTCTGCATACAGCTAGAAATTATGGTGGAAATCTACACCGGCCCAGAGCAAGATCCCCCTTAATGTGCATGATAAAAAAATCTTTTGGAACTGTACTGTGATAAATGCATCCAATATTACTTTATATTATATATTCTTTCTACTTGCCAAGTTTCCTTGTCTATTCCAATGGGCCCATCCAGCAGATTAAATTACTGGACTGCTGTACGTCAATGAACTTGCACCATGTTGACCCTGTGATCTGTTACTTCTCACAATTTTGGCATCTCTCCACAGTCATTGCCTAATGCCAGCAACACACTACAATTAAACTTAAAATCTTTGTTTCCCATACCAGATTATGGGACTAAAGATTTATCTCCCATTAAACATTGCTGTTTTGGCAGATGCTGACACATCTCATGATGAAGGATCATTCAGATGATTATCCTGCCATTTCTCCTTTTCCCATGTGTTTGAGTCCAGAATCTCTTCTTGCCTTCATCACGCTTAGTTAAAATCATGGTTTGGTTTGACATTTACTAGGTGGCAAGGGGGATTTGTGCACATAAAAATTATTATTCAAGGCGTAAGTTTGGCCACAGCTAGTATACCATCATGGCAAATCTGTGAAATCACTTCTGAAAATAATACTCATCAGAAAATAAATAAATCAGGTCATAGTTACAACTTGCAGTTCAGATATGAAATATCAGTCACAACAAATTGTATATAGGTAGTGCAGAGGTAGCATCTCTGACCAAGGTAAATGCTGAAGCTATGAATTCAATACGGTTGATACCAGGCTGGTAGGGATTCGATTGTTGGTACCCTAAACAATCAGGTAGTCCTGGTAGGTGAGTAGATGGCTACAGTGGGAATTGATTGCCCCACAGGCAAGCTAAGTGGCATGGGAATTTGAGGTTCCTCTGAGTAGACTCCAGATACTCCTGACTATCCTACTTGACTATGCTGCTCCCAGTGTCGGACTGGAGAACCTTGGGCCCACTAGGGATACTGATTCTAGGGGCCCACCCTACATACAAAGACATAACCAGCGCCAAACCTTTCACATTAGTACAGCGGCTTTGCGTAAAGCTGTGTATGTAACCATCGATGCTCGCACACTGCCAGTCACATTTGCAATAGTTCTGTGGCACCATATGTAAACAGCATAGAACGTTTAGAATGTTTTGTTTTTTTGTTGTTGTTTTTTTTAAAGGGGATTTCTCGTCTGCAGAAATTCAGTTCACTGCTGTGTGCTGCATGTTAGCATGTGAGAATATCCCTTTAAGTGAAGCAGTAACTCCTAACAACTTGACTGGTTTCTTGTAGTAAACTACCAGGCAGGGCCAGTTTTAGGCCAAGTTTAGGCAAAGTTCGGCTCTGGGCAAAACCTAAAAGTGGGGCCCCAAGTGCCCAGATATTGTACCGCAACATAGGCACAGTTAGATCAGAAGGAATTCTGAGAGGAGCGTTGGTAGAGTTATGAAAGATCAAGAGCACAAGCCCCATACACCTCTCGCTGTGCAGAGGCTGCTGTGCTAAAGCAGCAGGTAGCCTCCCCCCAGGTAATAAATATAAGAATATACAATACACAGGGGAAGGGGGGAGGGGGGGTATAGCGCTGTTTAGCGCAAACACTGGTGGCAGCAGAAGGGCCGGTGTTGCCCCTTATTGCTGCCACTCAACGGAAGTCTCCAGAGTACCCCTTTAAAGCTGCTCCAAATGTTGGCCGCAATTTTCACAGTGTGTGCTCTAAGCACGTCCGTACACCAGTCAGTCATCGGGATTTCTCACCTATGAGTGGGGTAATGCAGCACCCCCCTCTATTCTGCCCAATCTGTCAATGGGCATGGAGGGACACTGCTGCACACTTGCTGGGATACTGCTGCACAACCGCCAGGAGGACACTGCTTCACACCCGCCAAGAGGACCCTGCTGCACAACCACCAGGAGGACACTGCTGCACACCTGCCAGGAGGACACTGCTGCACACCCGCCAGGCGGACACTGCTGCACAACCGCCAGGAGGACACTGCTGCACACCCACCAGGAGGACACTGCTGCACACCCGCCAGGAGGACACTGCTGCACAACTGCCAGGAGGACACTGCTGCACACCCGCCAGGAGGACACTGCTGCACACCCGCCAGGAAGACACTGCTGCACACCCGTCAGGAGGACACTGCTGCACACCCGCCAGGAGGACACTGCTGCACACCCGTCAGGAGGACACTGCTGCACACCCGTCAGGAGGACACTGCTGCACACCCGCCAGGAGGACACTGCTGCACACCCATCAGGAGGACACTGCTGCACACCTGCCAGGAGGACACTGCTGCACACCCGCCAGGAGGACACTGCTGCACACCCGTCAGGAGGACACTGCTGCACACCCGCCAGAAGGACACTGCTGCACACCCACCAGGAGGACACTGCTGCACACCCGCTGGGACATGGGAGAAACCTCCTGATACCTGGCAGCTATTATATACATGTCCTGTTTTATTTATAAGGGCTATTGCAGATACCAGAGTTTGTAATGTTGGTGGGGATACACTGAAAATAAAAATACCCCATACGTACCTTTGCTCTGGCTGTTACTTTTGTGACTAACTGGTCTTGGTAGGGACACCAAATCACCAGCTGCAGTGCTGTCTCTCCTCAGTCAGTGATTGGCTGAGCGGCTGTCACAACAGAGAAAAGTCTGGCTTGGTAGTAGCTTGTAGGAGGAACCCCAAGGAGGCCTGGTAAGTATGGGGAATTTCTATTATCAGTGTGGCCCCCACAACATTTAAGAATTCTGTTCTCCTGAATACCCCCTTAATAAATGTGCAGCAGCATAATCACTCTAAGACCCCATTCAGGCATCAGTATACTGCATATACAGTATATGGCTATGTTCACACTACGTATACTTCAGTCAGTATATTTCAGTCAGTATTGTGGTCCTCATATTGCAACCAAAACCAGGAGTGGATTAAAAACACAGAAAGGCTCTGTTCACACAATGATGAAATTGAGTGGATGGCCGCCATATAACAGTAAATAAATGCCATTATTTCAATATAACAGCCATTGTTCTAAAATAACAGCAAATATTTGCCATTTAATGGCCGCCATCCACTCAATTTCAACATTGTGTGAACAGATCCTTTCTGTGTTTTTAATCCACTCCAGGTTTTGGTTGCAATACTGACTGAATTATACATATACTGACTGAAATATACGTAGTGTGAACGCAGCCTACATCAGTATACTGACAACAGACTCTATTACTGATGTGTGAATAGGCCCTAAAACACACACAATGCATGCGATGATACCAATTTATCCCCTTTTTTGTTTTTTCGAAAGTAGTTGGAGTTGGTAGTAGTGTGGCTCACACACAGTATAGTATGTTGGGGGTAATAGTAGTATGGCTAATTCACAGTATAGTATGTTGAGGTAGCAGTAGTATGGCTGACTTTCAGTATAGTATGTTGGGGGTAGTAGTAGTAGTATGGCTGACACACAGTATAGTATGTTGGGATAGTAGTAGTAGTATGGCTGACACAGTATAGTATGTTGGGGTAGCAGTAGTATGGCTGACTTTCAGTATAGTATGTTGGGGATAGTAGTAGTATGGCTGACACAGTATAGTATGTTGGGGGTAGCAGTAGTATGGCTGACACAGTATAGTATGTTGGGGTAGTAGTATGGCTGACACAGTATAGTATGTTGGGATAGTAGTAGTATGGCTGACTTACAGTATAGTATGTTGGGGGTAGTAGTAGTATGGCTGACTTACAGTATAGTATGTTGGGGTAGTAGTATAGCTGACTTTCAGTATAGTATGTTGGGGTAGTAGTAGTAGTATGGCTGACAGACAGTATAGTATGTTGACGGTAGCTGTAGCATGGCTGACACACACAGTATAGTATGATGGGGTAGTAGTAGTAGTATGGCCGATTTACAGTATAGTATGTTGGGGTAGTAGTAGTATGGCTGACTTACAGTATGGTATGTTGGGGTAGTAGTAGTAGTTCAGTATGGCTGACTTACAGCATAGTATGTTGGGGGTAGGGGTAGTAGTATGGCTGACAGAAAGTATAGTATGTTGGGGCTAGCTGTAGTATGGCTGACACACAGCACTAGCATAGTATATTGGGGATAGTAGTTGTATGGCTGACGCATAGCACTAGCATAGTATATTGGGGATGGCAGTTGTATGGCTGAAACATAGCACTAGCATAGAATATTGGGGATAGTAGTTGTATGGCTAACACATAGCTATATAACTGCTATCCCCAGTATACTATACTAGTACTATGTCAGTCATACAACTACTATCCCCAATATATTATACTAGTGCTGACACATAGTACCAGTATAGTATATTGGGGATAGTAATAGCTGTAGTGGAGCAGAACCTTCACCTCCCAGTTCAACCCTTACACATATACACACCATCCTACATAATGTTGACATAACACACATATTTGCACACACTTACACACATAACCACACTCACCCTTCATGAAGAGCAGGGGCAGGTGTATAGGAGACGTATGTGGCAGAGATCAGAGAGCTGCACAGTGTCTGCAGACATTCCCTGCTGCCCTCCCTCTCTGTCCCGACTAGGGAGCTGGATACTGGAGGCCTGTCTGCTCTGAGGAAACTCCACATGCAGATACATTACACAGCAGGAGGCCTTCTGTTACAGGCCGCCTGTCATAGCTGCTGCAGGGGGCCCTCTCCACTCCTGACAGAGCAGCCAGAGAGGAGGAGGTGGGGGAGGGGCCGAGAGATGAGAGAGACACCAGGCTGCACATTACACTCTGCTGCCTGTCACCATGGTCCTAGCCCTATACACCTCACCATACAGAGGGACAGTGAGTGACCAGGTGACAGGACTCTGCAGCTTATGTTAATCAGCCTTGAGGGAGAAATGTACAGCATATGGGGCCTTGAGCAAGTTAACGGAAGCCTCCTGTTCAGGGACCCACCAATGGGGAGGAAGGGGGAGGGCCCACCAGGGGTTTCCCCAGCTCCCCGGCGGCCCACCCCGAGGCTGGCTGCTTCTGTTCCTCAGAACAATCCTTAAGATCCTTCTCTGACCTCTGTTCCTTCAACCTGTTCACCTCAGCAGAATCCCCTAGATCACACTACCCTCAGTATACTCTCAACACCATTGCACAGGATAACCCCACAAGGTCAGTAGTGTTTATAGTTGGCTAGTCGCTTTGGCTTTGGCTAGTCAAGCACCGATAACAATGTCTTGTTCCAAGTTATTCAATGATGCATTCAGTATAGAGAATGACATGTGTATGGTAAAACTGCTGTTTTGAGCACCATAGTGGATAAAGGCATCAGCTCATGGTAGAGAAATACGATCAGGAAATAGTGCAAACTTCTAGCAGCTCAACATGGAGAATTATAGGGGATAGAAGATCCAATTTAATGAAACCCCTTAAGGTATGGATAATACAAGGTATGGATAGGTATGGATAATACAAGCCAATTGGTCCCCATTTGTTGGGCCTCTTAATTATTGGGTCCTGGTTCTGGATATTACCCCCTGAGTATATGTTTGCTCATGCCCACCAGATCTGTAGCCACATGGCAAAATGCTTCCAAAAAGCACATTCACTATAATGTAGTCACACTATCGTCTCAGCACCCATCACCCACTTAAAGATTGCTATAAATAGCTATCACTTATTAAACATTCACTTATATATAGTTTTAAGCAACTCTGCACTGCCTATCTCTCCCCCCCCCCCCCCCCCCCCCCCGAACTGCTTGTACCATTGGATAGTTTAAATCCAACTTTAGCCACACAAAAAGTGCAATTGACTCTAGACAAAGAAAGTGGTATGAATTGTTCTGCATGCTAGTTTTAACACAAAAGAAACTCTAGAGGTCACTATAGTCCAGCTATTATTACTTCAGTCTCTTCATATTGACTCTCATTGCTATTCAGCTGCTCACATAAAATGAAGGAAAATGATAATTTGTCCCTTTATTTAGCAATAATAATCTGCCACCTTTACATTACAGTTTGGAACATAATTCCTTTAAAATGCAGCAAATATATAAATGTGCTAAGAAGATAGTATAGGAAAGATGGAAACTTAGGTGGCTTTCAAAACAATAGCACGAACTAATGAACTGTATTCTAATGTAAAAATGTAGTTGTATAGTTTCATCAAAAACAAAAACAAGGAGTGGAATGGAAACAAAACTATCCCAGAATGATTTGCGCTGCTTTTGGTGTTTTGGACTCACTCTTGGTTTACTGATCAAAGTACAAAATACAGGAACATGTCACAAGTTTTGTTCGATCGGGGTCTCACTGCTAAATAAAAAGACAACTACATCAAGATCACTGCAAAGAGGAACTTTAATGCAGAGTCATAGCCAAAAAAATAATACAAAAAGTTATATTTTTGGAAACACAAAGAAATAAAAACTAATCTAGGTATTACTATAATCAAATAAGAGAAGCGGAACCACAGCTAAACAGGAACAAAGAGAATGGAGCTGCAATGGGGCACCAAACAGCTTGAAAGGGGTGGTGGGAGTTGTCACCTGTCGAACAACTATTTGTAGCCAAACTTGTGAATAGGAATTGTTTTAACCTGGACAATATCATAAGGCAAGGGAATTATGAGCCATCTACAGTACATTTAAAAAAAAATAAAAAAGAATGCCTTGGATTACGAGCATAACTTGTTCTGGGACCATGCTTGTAATCCAAATCCACTCTTAAACCAAAGCAAATTTTCCCATAAACAATCATTGAAATGTAGAATTGAAATGTTCCACACCCCCAAAAATGATGATTTTTTTTTAAATTCCGAATAACAGGCAAAACAAATGAGACACATTTAGAAAGCTAGATATGCGATATTATAGGTTACTGTACAGTATAGAAATCAGCATGTGGAGTATAATGTATAGTAAGAGCATAAACCTGATAACACAGCAGCAGTTTGTAGATACAGGGTAGAGCTGCAGATCCCCATAATGCAGGAGCATAGTACAACAGGCTAGAATAGAGAAGCAGGGCTGCTGTTAGAGGTTTGTATGGTCACATGACAGCAATGGAGAAGGGGTGTGTTCAGCATGGACCAATCAGGAAGTGGGAATCACAGAGCTGTGCAGGAGGACAATGACAGAAACACAAAGATTGACAGAGAATGCAGGGAACATGAAGGAATGAGCAGGATATATGTGGGCACATAAATGCAACACTCTCTGTCCGGGGAGAGAGGGGTTACAGCTATGAAGAGAGTACCTCCACAGTCCTGTCCCCTGATGCAAGCCCCAGCCTGAAATTAATCTGCTATGATTTTAAAGGTGAGGAAGACTTCCTGGGTCAGAGTACAGTGCTGTAGACCCAACTATTACAGGGAGCTCTTAAACCAAAGCAATGCTCCTAAGCCAAGTTAAAGTTATGAAAAACTGTGAGCTCTTCTTGCAAAATGCTATCAATCCAAGTTACTCTTAAACTAAGGTATCACTATAAATATATATATATATATATATATATATATATATATATATATATAGATATTTCCATTTCAGTCTGACTGTTAGGGGCTTAAAGGGGCTTTTCATGGACATTTATGTACCTGTATACAGGTTATATGATAAATAGTGATGAGCGAACATGCTCATCCGAGCTTGGTACTCCTTCGAATATTAGGGTACTCGATGGTACTCGTTAATCGGACGAGCATCTCGCGGTACTCGAGAAAATCTCATCATCCGTTTCCTGTAAGTTTGGGCGCAATTTCTCAGCCAATCAACATGCAGGAGACTCTTTTGAACATCCTGCGATCACGATCACGTAGGACCCATACATGTCGATAGCAGCGATTGGTTGGCCAGATCAGATGAGCCTGCCATATAAAAATCTCGGCCGCGGACGCTCGGCTCACATGCATGCTGGAAGAGATTAGGGACAGAGCAGCTGCTTGTCAGGGAGAGCAATAGGGAGGGAATTAGCGTTCCAGTAGGCAGGGAATACTAGCGAAAGAACCAAACAGTCCTTGTAAGGGCTTCAAATCATTATTTTTTTGTATTACTCCGGACTGCTGGCTGGGACTTGCAGTGCAGCTACCACAATTTCAGCAGCAAACTGTGGTGATTGGCTGCTGGCAGAAAGGGGACATTAGGTGTTGCATACAGACCCCTAAGAAGTGCTCAGTACTCTTTTATTATTTTGTGGCTGGTGGTGCTGCTGCCGTACATTGTATTGCTGTGATTTGTAGTACACCTGCATAGAACTTCACTGCTCATTGTCCTGTGTAACAGGTGCCATAGACCACAGACCACCACTTACACACAGACTCTATACGACAGCCTCCAAATACTAGTGTGACACTGACCACCAGTATATTTACTTATTTCTGTATTTCTTACTGAAGCCATACCCAAGCTCACTGCTAATTGCCCTGTGTAAGGGGGTGTCACACAGTGTATAGGTGCAGCCACCAACAGATTGTATACCACAGCCTCCAAAAAACTAGTGTGACCTGACCACCAGTATACTTTCTGATTTCTGTCTTTCTTACTCAAAGCATATCTAAGCTCACTTATGATTGCCCTGTGTAAGGGAGTGTCACACAGTGTATAGCTGCAGTCAGCAACAGATTGTATACCACACCTTTCAAAAAACTAGTGGGACCACTAGTATATTTTCTGATTTCTGTATTTCTTACTCAAGGCATATCCAAGCTCACTACTGACTCTTTCAAAGTCAGTAGTCAGCTACTGGTCAGTCTAGTATTTAAAAATATATATATATATTAAGGGTGGGAGGAGGGGAGCAGTCAGTTTGTCAGGCACTGGCTCAGTTCAAAGGAACAGAGAATGAATATGGTGGATCCTAATTTAGCATCCTTGTCTTGTCCATTTTTTGACAACACCGATTACTGGATGTTCACCCTCCTTACTTACGATCTGACACCACTAGCGCCAGAGGAGGTAGTTCTGTGGGCCAAATAGCGGGGGAGAGGAGGAGTGAAGCAGGCAGCTTGTCAAGGGGCAGGGGAAAACTCTCCAAGGCCTTTGACAGTTTCATGGCACCTCAGCAAGACTATGTCACCCGTCCCCAGTCTAGACAGAGTAGGGGGTAGGCCTTTAGAAAGATAGTGAGGGAATACCTTGATGACCATATCAATGTATACATTCTGTGGGTAACTGCAGCTATATAGTATATGCCACCCTCTTACACAGGGTAATTAGCAGTGAGCTTGGATGTGACTGCAGCCATAAATGAAGAAATAAGAAAATATACTGGTCACACTAGTTTCTGGAGGTTGTCCTATACAATCTGAGGGTAACTGCAGCTATATAGTATAGCTCAATTAGCAGTGAGCTTTGATGTGACTCACCACTTTTACCCACCGCTGATTCAATTTTGAGTTTGACTTGGAGGTGCTGGGCTGCCCTGCCCCTAGCGGGTTGTCAGAGCGGGTCTTCAGTGCAGCTGGTGGCATCATCACTAATAAGCGCACCCGCCTGTCAACTGTCAGCACTGACAGGCTGACGTTTATTCATTTTCTTATTTCTTTATTTCTTATTGCAACCATATACAAGCTCACTGCTAATTTCCCTGTGTAATTTGCAGTGAGCTTGGTTGCGTGTGACAACGGGCGAGACCTGGTGGCGGCTCGGCAACTCGGCAGCCTCACACATGTACCATGCCAGGCCCACGTCTTCAACCTAGTATTGCTGTGGTTCTTTAAAACCTACCCCAATTTGGCTGACTTGCTCACCATGGTGCACCGCATCTGTGCGCATTTCCGCAAGTCAACCAGGGAAAGTTACCCCAACTGCTACAGTTAAATTCAAAGTCAAATTCAAACTCAAAACTGTGGTGGGGAGAAGTGGTGAGTCACATGATGCAGGGAATGTTAACCCAACTGCTACAGTCAAATTCAAAGTCAAATTCAAACTCAAAACAGCACATCTTTGTCTTGTCCATTTTGAACCATATTATGTGTGGATGTCATCTTATGTGTGTCCTCTGCCATCCTTTCACCAATACCTTCTACCTTCCTTGGATGTTGTAGCCGAAGGCAGGATTGACCAGGTCTTTGTAATAAACAGGCTGCCACACTTGCCCTCTCTTAGATACTCCTTAAAGGATTGTCCATCTTGGTCTGGGTCAGTGGTGTCAGGCTAAGTTTTTTGTGGTCCATATGCTACCTGTGTTTTAATGGTTCCCTTGTGTCCTCACCGCCATGCTGTGTCAGGCAAAGTGTTTGGGTGGTTCATATGCTTCCTGTGTTTGAATGGTTCCCTGTTTTCTCACTGCCATGCTGTGTCAGGCCTAATTTTTGGGAGGCTCACTTGCTTCCTTACTTTTAATGGCTCTCTGTGTCATCACTGCCAAGCTGTGTCAGGCTAAATTATGGGGTGGTTCTTATGCTACCTCTGTTTTAATGGTTCTCTGTATCCTCACTGCCATGCTGTGTCAGGCAAAGTTTTTGGGTGGTTCATATGCTACCTCTGTTTTAATGGTTCACTGTGTTCTCACCACCATGCTGTGTCAGGCTAAATTTTGGGGGGGTTCATATGCTACCTCTGTTTTAATGGTTTTCTGTGTCGTCACCGCTATAATGTGTCAGGCAAAGTTTTTGGGTGGTTCATCATATGCTACCTCTGTTTCAATGGTTCCCTCTGTTCTCCCTGCCATGCTGTGTCAGGCTAAATTTTGGGGTGGTTCGTATGCTACCTCTGTTTTAATCCTTCTCTGTGTGATCACTGCCATACTGTTGCCCATAATTTGGCGTAATAGAACGATTAGGCAGCCTCAGAGGCATCCATGCATGCTGCCCTTGCTGTTTCCTGTCCATTTCCGCAGTGTTTCCATCATTTTCTGAGGTTGACAAGTTTTCACACGACCTTCTCTCCGAACTTGAGTCCCCTGCAAAAATTCTTGAGTTTCCCATTGACTTCAATGGGGTTCATTACTCGAAACAAGCACCCGAGTATTGGGAAATATTTGTCTCAAGTAACGAGCACCCGAGCATTTTAGTACTCGCTCATCACTAGTGATAAACCTCTCTAGAGTGGCAGGACTTATATGGCATAATACTACTATTTTGTTTATAGTGAGTTGGATCCTCCCACCAGTCAAATAACCCCTTTCTTAGGGTCCATTAAATTTCTTTCATAGTGTTCAGTATTGAACTGCACAAAATAGTGCCGCATGCTGTGCTATTTAGTCCTGTGCTTTTGACACATTTTGTGATGGGGCTCATAACCAAAACTCAGATGCAGATGTGAACAAAGCCTTAATATGGAGCCTTGTAGCCTTCACCATTAACAGCTTCCAGAAGAGGAGGAAACCTATAAAAAGAAAAGCATGTTTTCAGTTAGTTAAATGGTGTAAGGATGTTTCTCCAAGCACACAAACTGTGTCTTAATATTTTCTTCATACACTATAAATACATTTAAGTTTTATTAGTACTGAACATTTCTTAACTTCTGAATTATCTTATTTAATGTTAATGTTTTTGGACTGAGAAAACGAAAGACATTTCTCGTGGATGAACAAACCCTTCCTTGTTATTCCTCTATATGTAAAACTTTCACACAGCCATAAATGTCTCTGAAATGACATCAGTTCACATCCATAATCTCTTACAGATGTCTGCAGCTTGTAAACACTGTGTAGGTTAATAAAAGATTACAGGAAATATTAAGCACTGTTTACTGAAAAGCAAATTATGATCTCACAGAATTAAAACCTGTCCAATTAACGGCATGAAGCCATCTATGACATCTGCAAACTGGTTTTAACCACATATTGGGTGACAATTTTACTCCTTTTGCATTAAAACTGTTATTTATTGATGTATATATATATATATATATATATATATATATATATATATATATATATATATTCTACAACATGATGAATGCATCACACCAGTACTTCCACAATGCACACAAGCATCTGTTAGAAACTAAATGCGTTCTCTGTGTCATTGTGGTGACCTGCCTTGGCCAGTGATTGGCTGAGCAGGCACTTCCTGTACATGAATTTCTACACTTTAATTTTTAATTTCCAGTGCATCTAGTGTTCCCAAGCTGGATCCTGACTGATCTTCCTGTGGTTTTTTTTCTGTATGTATATGACATTTTCTGTCTGTTTCCTTTTCCTTCCAGTGAAAGTGATGTCACAGGATAAGTTGTCAGGTGGGTGGAGGGAGGCATCCCTCCCATGGGTTGACTGAAATGAAAGCAGAGCAGAAATCTGTGCAACATGGTATAAGGGAGACCAGGTTCCTGAGATTTTATGGGGGGGGATTTATTAATACCTGCATTTCACACATTGCCAAAAAAATCCCCCGCAATTGCACAGACACACAGCATGTGTGTAGAGGCACACACCCCAACATTAATCCAGGTGCACCTGAGTTCCTATGATACATCAGTTAAATCTACACCAGCTGGCATAGGTTTTGGTAACAATTTAGCCCAGTGTGCCAGTGTAAATTGTCACAAATGCAAAGCAGGAAAGTAAGAAAGTAATGTAAATGTCAAATATGTGTCCATTTCTTAACTCCTACATGCATCTTATGTTTTCTCTAGGTTACAAGGTTGGGTCCTGAAAATGCACAAGATATATCTCCACTGTGTCTTCCTCCAAGTATCTCTCAGGTACAGACTGCAGACTATGCATCATCAGCTCAGGTACTCGCTTGTGGAGCAAAACCAAAGACTTCGGTAAGCAAAGTACGGATATTTTGGACTTTGGTACCAAGCACAGTGTTACTTTGTTCTTGATGTGATTGACCCTATATCATAAAGGTGTTACAGGTTTCTAACATATAAATACATTTCAAGACCACAGCATTTTGTTAATAATAATAATAATAATAATAATAATTATTATTATTATTATTATTATTAAACAATTAGGATACAAAATTATTTTATTTCTTGATTAAGGTTGAAAGAAATCAAATAGCCTGGCATTACAACCTAGTTCCAATCCGAGCACAAAGTGCCCATGGTTAAGGCTATGTTCACATATTTCTCTAAGTTAGATGTATATACTGTATTATTATTATTATTATTATTATTATTATTATTATTTATTTATAAAGAGCACTTAATTCCAGAGCGCTATACAGGCGACAAGGGTAACAAACAAGAACATTACAAGATCAAAACACATTACATAAAGGCAGATGGCAGACTGATACATGGGGAAGAGGACCCTGCCCGCGAGGGCTTACAATCTATAAGGTAATGGGAGAGAAACATGAGGTAAAGTGCAGCCATTCAAGTGTGATGCAGAGTTATTGTATGTTGTAGCCTTGTTTGAAGAGATGGGTTTTCAGGTTACTTTTGAAGGACTTGAAGGTGGATGAGAGCCGGATGTGTCAGGGTAGCGAGTTCCAGAGTATGGGGGAGGCTCGGGCAAAGTCTTGGAGGCGGTTGTGCGAGGTACAAACAAGGGGGGAGTGTAGACGGAGGTCATTGGAGGATCGAAGGTTGCGTGAGGGACGGTAGCGGGATATGAGGTCAGAGATGTACGGAGGGGACAGGTTGTGGATGGACTTGTAAGTCATGGTGAATAATTTAAAGTGAATATGTTGGTCAATGGGGAGCCAGTGGAGGGATTGGCAGAGGGGAGAGGCAGAGGCAAAGCGAGAAGAAAAGTGGATTATTTGGGCGGCAGAGTTAAAGATAGACTGGGGGGGATCAAGGGAGTTAGAAGGAAGGCCAGAGAGGAGGATGTTACAGTAGTCCAAGCGGGAAATAATGAGAGCATGTACCAGCAGTTTGGTAGAGTCAGGGGTGAGAAAAGATCGGATTCTGGAAATGTTTTTGAGGTGAAAGCGGCAGGAGGTGGTCAGGGCCTGAATATGTGGTTTAAAAGACAGGGCAGAGTCAAAGGTGACCCCAAGGCAGCGGACTTGGGGGACAGGGGACAGAGTGCAGCCATTGATAGAGATTGACAGATTAGACGGCAGGGTAGAGCGGGATGGAGCGGGAGGAGAAGAAGGAGGATATGGCCGACAGACACTCTGGAATCCTAGATAGCAAAGAGGTGATCTGGGTGTCATCGGCGTAGAGGTGGTAGCTGAAGCCGTGGGACTCTATGATATGTCCCAGGCCAGAAGTATAGATGGAGAAGAGAAGAGGCCCAAGTACAGATCCTTGGGGAACACCAACTGTGAGCGGACGAGGAGAGGAGGTGGTGTGAGAATGTGAGACACTAAAAGTGCGGTTGGAGAGGTAAGAGGAGATCCAGGAGAGGGCTGAGCAAGTGACGCCAAGGGATGAGAGAATTTGTAAGAGGAGAGAATGGTCGACTGTGTCGAAGGCAGAAGATAGGTCAAGGAGAAGGAGCACAGAATATTGGCGTGAGGTTTTAGCAGTTAGCAGGTCATTGACCACTTTGGTTAAGGAAGTTTCTGTGGAGTGGTGGGGGCGGAAGCCAGATTGCAAGGAGTCAAAAAGTGAGTTGGATGAAAGTTGGAAGGAAAGTTCATGGTAGACATGCTGTTCTAGGAGTTTTGAGGCAAAAGGGAGAAGCGAGATGGGGCGATAGCTGAATAAGGAAGTAGGGTCAAGGGATGGCTTTTTAAGGATGGGTGTGATGGTTGCATGTTTATATGGAGATGGGAAGATTCCAGAAGTTAGTGATAGATTGAAGAGATGTGTTAGTGCTGGGACAAGTATTGAGGAGAGGTTGGGGATAAAGTGGGATGGGATTGGGTCAAGTGCGCAGGCGGTGAGATGTGATGTAGAGAGTAGTTTGGAGAGATGTTCTTCCGTGATGGTGGAGAGGTGAGTTAGTGGGGAAGAGCACTGGATGGGCATGAGAGGGGGCTGAGGGGACTGTAAGGTGAAGCTTACTCTGATGTCATTGATTTTCTGCTTGAAGAATGTAGCAAAGTCCTCAGCAGAAATAAGAGATGTGGGGGGTGGCAGTGGGGGGCAGAGAAGAGAGTTGAAGGTGTTAAACAGTTGCCTAGGGTTGTGAGATAAGGAGGATATGAGGGAAGTAAAGTAATCCTGTTTAGCAGAGGTGAGAGCAGATTTGAAATCAAGGAGTGCTTGCCTGTATGTCTGGAAGTGTTCCTCGGAGTGGGACTTCTTCCAGCGCCGCTCAGCAGCTCTGGACACTCGCCTTAGTTGTTTGGTTATGTGGGTGTAACGGTCTAGTGGTCTAGTCTGGGTTGGAGCCCAATAGCATAACAACACTGGATGTAGACAAAAGCACAAGAGACTAACCTTGGTTAGTTGGAGGTCGCTACACAGGTTGCAGTGAAGTGGTGGAGACAAGCGTGGTCAGCAGTCAGCCAGAAGTCCATACACAGGTAGCAGCAATGTGTTTGGGAGGTTTATACAAAGCGTAGTCAGATACTTAGCCAGAGTCCGGTGCACAGAGAGCAGCAATATAGTTGGAGGATAAGGCAGAATCGTAGTCAGATAACTAGCCAGAGTTCGGTACACAGATAAGTAATAACAGCAGAGCAGAGGAAGGAGTAGCTTGATTAAGAGCAAAAGCACAATAATCTCACAAGGAGGAAGTGGAAAGGCTGGGTTTATATAGGAAGTCCAGGGGTGGAGCCAATTAAGGATTCAAGACTGGGAACTAAAGAAACATGATCTTGACCAATATATTCAGAACTGGAGCTGTCCAGCAAGGTTCAGTGGCTCAGTGAGTAGAGCTGCAGCCTGGAGTGCAGGAGTCACTAGGTTCAAATCCTGACAGTAGTCCCCTCCTTCCAAGATGGCCTCTGGACATCCTAGGAGATGGTTTTTCAGGATGCTGTTGGTGAAATGCTTTTGTTAACCTAGGAGCATGGACATTTTCCTCTGGCTCCCAGGAATTTTCTTCCGGCTCATATCCCTTCCATTGAATGAGATTGCAATTTATTTCTAAAAATTCTAGAGTCCAGAATCTTGTCAACAATAAATTCTTCTTCCCCTTGAACATTTACAGGTGGAGGAGGTGGCTGGTTTCTTCCTGGAAAAGGATTTTCATTAAATGGTTTAAGCAGAGATACATGAAATACAGGATGAATTTTCAGTTTGTTTGGAAGTTCTAAACGAAAAGCAACTTCATTGATTTTTGCAGAAATCTTAAAAGGACCAATGAATTTTTGCCCCAATTTAGGAGATGGTACATGAGCCTTCAAATTCTTTGTGGACAACCAGACCTGATCACCAACCTGAAATGTAGGTGGAGCTTTGCGATGTTTATCCGCTGCTTTCTTGTAGTTCTTTTGGGCTTCTTGTAACATCTCTACTAGTTTTTTGTGAGATTTTTGCAACATTGATAATCTTTCAGTAACAGCAGGAATTGGAGTATTGAGTGGGAGGTTAGGAATGAACACAGGATGCAAGCCATAATTAGCATAGAATGGACTTTGAGAGGTAGAACTATGTTCAGAGTTGTTGTATGCAAATTCTGCTGTTGGTAGATAATCTACCCAATCATCTTGAAGATATGAAATAAAGCAGCGAAGGTACTGTTCAAGAGTCTGGTTGGTCCTTTCAGTCTGACCATTAGATTGTGGATGAAAGGCCGAAGACAAATTAACAGTTACTCCTAAGGCTGTACAGAAACTTTTCCAAAATCTTGAAGTAAATTGTACACCTCTGTCTGAAACCACATTATCAGGAATTCCATGTAGTCTAAATATTTCTTTGATTATTAATTCTGCAGTTTGCTCAGCAGTTGGAATCCCTTTAGTTGGAATAAAATGAGCCATTTTTGTAAGTCGGTCCACCACCACGAGGACAGCAGTCATTTCTTTAGAAGAGGGAAGATCAACAATAAAATCCATGGAAATTGAGCCCCAAGGCCTGGATGGAATTGGAAGTGGTTGAAGAAGTCCTAAAGAGGGGTATCGTGGGGTCTTGTTTCGTGCACATGTTAAACAAGAGGATACATATTTTTTAACATCTTTCTTGCAGTTAGGCCACCAAAATGAACGGAGTAGTAATTCATTAGTTTTATTGATTCCAAGATGTCCAGCAAGTTTGGAATCATGGACCAACTTGAGGATTTCAAGTCGAACAGATTCGGGGACATATAGCCTATGTTCTTGCATCCAAAACCCCTCCTTAAAAAAGAGATCCACATCATTAGGAGGATGATTAAGGAAAGAATCATCTTGGTAGCCATCTTTAAGCATTGTCAAAAATTCTTTAAAGTCAAGTATTCCTAGAAAGTTTTTAGGAGACAAAATGGTACCCTCTGACTTGTATCTCTCTTGAGACTCAGTAAAAGTCCTGGACAAGGCGTCGGCTTTGCCGTTTCTTGAACCTGGCCGATAAGAGATGATGAAGTTAAATCTAGAGAAGAATAAGGCCCATCGTGCTTGTCTTGCAGATAGCCTTTTTGCAGTACGTATGAATTCTAAATTTTTGTGGTCTGTAAGGACTGTTACTGGATGATTAGCTCCCTCCAAGAGATGTCTCCATTCTGAGAAGGCAACCTTTATGGCTAAAAGTTCTTTATTTCCAATGTCATAGTTTCTTTCTGCAGATGACATTTTATGAGAAAGAAATGCACACGGATGAAGCTGCATCTTGTCACCGATTCGTTGGGATAATACTGCTCCCACTGCAGATTCTGAGGCATCAACCTCAACAATAAAAGGTAATTCCGGATTTGGATGAACTAGTAAGGGTGCCGAAGTGAAAAGAGTCTTTAGTTTCTCAAATGCAACCTGTGCTTCTGGAGACCAATTAAATGTTTTTGCTTTCTTTGTGAGATGAGTGATTGGCAAAATGATTTTTGAAAAATTTTTTACAAATTTTCTGTAAAAATTAGCAAATCCAATAAAACGCTGAACTTCTTTTAAATTGCTTGGAGTAGGCCAATCAACGACAGCCTTGACTTTACTGGGATCCATAGTCAGACCTTCTGGGGAAATTATATATCCAAGAAACTGAATCTGAGTTTGTTCAAATTCACATTTTTCCAGTTTGATATAAAGGTGATTTTTCTGTAGACGTTCCAAGACTAAATTTACATGTCTACGATGCTCATCCAAGCTATCAGAAAATATGAGGCTGTCGTCAAGATAAGCAATAACAAATTGATCCAAGAAATCTCGAAACACATCATTGATAAAATGCTGAAAAGTGGCAGGAGCATTACAGAGGCCAAATGGCATTACCAGATATTCATAATGTCCATATCTAGTTCTAAATGCAGTTTTCCACTCATCCCCTGGGCGAACGCGTATAAGATTATAGGCCCCTCTTAGATCTAGTTTGGTAAAGATCTTTGCAGAGCGGAGTCTTTCCAACAGCTCAGGAATTAAGGGGAGAGGGTAGCGATTTTTCACAGTTATCTTATTTAGCTCCCTGTAGTCAATGCATGGTCGTAGGGTTGAGTCTTTCTTTTCTACAAAGAATATAGGTGCCCCAGCTGGAGATGTAGAAGGTCGAATGAAGCCTTTGTTAAGATTTTCATCTAAGTATTCTCTGAGTGCTTTTAATTCAGGTTCAGAGAGGTTATAAATTCTCCCAAAAGGAATGGCTGCTCCAGGTAGTAACTCAATAGGACAATCATAAGGGCGATGAGGTGGTAGTTGGTCAGCATTCTTCTTGCTGCAGACATCGTTAAACTGCTGGTATTGAGGTGGCAGCTTAGTACAATCCTGTTGAGAAATCTCAGCCACCTTGATGAATTCAGAAACATTTTTCTGACAGCTGTTCTTACAGTACTCAGAGGGAAAAGAAATTGTCCTTGATTCCCAGTTGATAGATGGGTTGTGGATAGAAAACCAGGGAATTCCTAGAATAACCGGAAATTTAGGAGAAGAAATCAGATGGAAACTAATGGTTTCTTGATGGTCTGGTTCAATATAGATCTGAAGTTCAACAGTCTCATGGGTTACAGGCCCAGATGATAAGGCTGATCCATCTACGGTTTCCATATCAATAGGCATGGCTTTATTTCTCCTCTCAATGCTGTGGTTAAGTGCAAATTCCAAGTCCATGAAATTTCCTCCTGCCCCAGAATCCAACATGGCTGAAGACTGCACCTTATGATTTCCAATGGTGATTTGTATCGGAATGATAAAGTGAGAAGATGGTGAACATGCCTTCACATTATCTACAGTTATAGAGGAAATAGGATATGCAACATAGTCCAGATGTTCAAGATCAGGGTTACTTACAGACTTGGCACCAGTAAAGGCTATGGTCCTTTGGACTTTGTTAGGACAGTTGATTGCATAATGACCTTTACTCCCACAATAGAGGCACAAGTTTTCGGTACGACGCCTCTCTTTTTCTGCTGTAGAAAGGGGTCTCCGTATGGCATCAATTTGCATGGGTTCAGGTGCACTTTCTGAATCTTTCTGGGTGTTTAATGGTAGTTGATTAAAAGAAAAAGTAGGATTGTTTCCAAATACCTGCAGTTTTTCCTTTCTTCTTTCAGTAAGTCTCTGGTCAATTCGAATACACAGTTGAATAAAGGCTTCCAAATCATCTGGGGTCTCTACTATGGCAAGCTCATCCTTCACTTGCTCTGATAGTCCTCGGCGAAACTGGCTTCTTTGTGCTGCTGGATTCCATGTAGTATCAGTAACCCAGCGTCTAAATTCGGCTGTATATTCAGCAACAGAGCGTCTACCCTGACGTAGATTGTGCAATTTAGTTTCAGCAGTGGCACAACGATTTGGATCATCAAAAACTTGATTCATAGCAATAATAAAGATTTTTAGGTCATTGAGAATATTACAGTCCTTTTCCACATATGGAGAAGCCCATGCAAGAGCTTCATCTGTCAAGAGATTAATGATAAACAGAACTTTTTTCTTGTCACTAGAAAATGAGGCAGGTTGCATTTGAAAATATATACGGCATTGATTAAGGAATCCACGGTAACGTTGACGGTCACCATTGAATTTTGATGGCAGCGGCATGCGTGGATTTGAGTCAGAGCCACGTACGTCCAGAAGTTGTCTTTGTAGCTCAATAATGTCCTTTTGTTCATCCAGTACTACAGTTTGTAATTTAGAAAACTTTTCTTGATAGGTAGCACCAAATGCTTGTAATTCAGCAACTTGTTCCCTCAAAGTTGTCAGAGCAGACTCCATATTTTGGGTGAGATTATTCTGTAACGGTCTAGTGGTCTAGTCTGGGTTGGAGCCCAATAGCAATAACAACACTGGATGTAGACAAAAGCA
The DNA here is from genome assembly GCF_027789765.1 of Dendropsophus ebraccatus. Lineage (NCBI taxonomy): Eukaryota > Metazoa > Chordata > Amphibia > Anura > Hylidae > Dendropsophus > Dendropsophus ebraccatus. Next base: position 63,552,260 of record NC_091460.1, on the reverse strand, counting down.
CAAGAGACTAACCTTGGTTAGTTGGAGGTCGCTACACAGGTTGCAGTGAAGTGGTGGAGACAAGCGTGGTCAGCAGTCAGCCAGAAGTCCATACACAGGTAGCAGCAATGTGTTTGGGAGGTTTATACAAAGCGTAGTCAGATACTTAGCCAGAGTCCGGTGCACAGAGAGCAGCAATATAGTTGGAGGATAAGGCAGAATCGTAGTCAGATAACTAGCCAGAGTTCGGTACACAGATAAGTAATAACAGCAGAGCAGAGGAAGGAGTAGCTTGATTAAGAGCAAAAGCTCAATAATCTCACAAGGAGGAAGTGGAAAGGCTGGGTTTATATAGGAAGTCCAGGGGTGGAGCCAATTAAGGATTCAAGACTGGGAACTAAAGAAACATGATCTTGACCAATATATTCAGAACTGGAGCTGTCCAGCAAGGTTCAGTGGCTCAGTGAGTAGAGCTGCAGCCTGGAGTGCAGGAGTCACTAGGTTCAAATCCTGACAGTGGGTGTGCCAGGGCTGTCTGTTTATGCGTCGTGTTCTCTTTTTCGTAAGGGGGGCAACAGAGTCAAGAGCGGAGGTTATTGTGGAGTTGTAGAAGGTTGTGGCTGTGTCAGTGTCATTCAATGAGTGTATGGTGGAGAGTGGCGCGAGGCAGTCAGAGAGTGTTTGGGTGTTGAGGTTTCTAAGGTTCCTGCGAGGGTTGGCAAGGTTCTGGACTGGGGGGGAAGATGAGGAGAAGAGAGAAGAGAATGTTAGGAGGTTGTGGTCAGAGATGTTGAGAGGTGTGCTGGTGAGGTCAGAAATAGGGCAGAGGCGGGAAAAGATGAGGTCCAGTGTGTGACCCTTTTTGTGAGCCATAGAGGACCACTGTGTGAGGCCGAAGGAGGAGGCTAGGGATAGGAGTTTAGAGGCGGCTGATTTGGATATGTCGATGGGGATATTGAAGTCGCCCATGATGATAGTGGGAATGTCTGTTGAGAGGAAATGTAGTAGCCAAGTGTTGAATTGGTCAAGGAAGGTGGTTGCAGAGCCTGGTGGTTGGTAGATGCCACTTGGAGGTTAGAGGGGGAATAGATACGGATAGAGTGTACTTCAAAGGAGGAGAGGGTGAGGGCAGGGACGGGTTGGGGTAAAGGAGCAGTTGTCCATCAGTAGCAGGCCAACCCCACCACCCTGTTTATTGCCAGGGCGAGGGGTGTGAGTAAACTGGAGCCCACCGTAGCAAAGTGCAGCAGGGGAAGCAGTGTCAGTAGGGGTCAGCTATGTCTCAATTAGGCCTAGGAAGAAGAGGTTGTGGTAAACAAAGAGATTGTGTATGAATGTGAGTTTATCGCGGACAGAGTGTGTGTTCCAGAGTGCAGCGGAGAAAGGTACAGGGGGGGGGGGGTAAGGACGGATGCGTATGGTGTTAGAGTGGCGGCGTGATGTATGGAAATGTGGACGAAAGGAGGGCAGATGCATGGTAGTTGAGATCTGGTGGGGAGGGCCAGGGTTTAGTGAAATGTCGCCACAAGGAAAGTACCTAGAGATCAAATCAATTTAACTCAGATTAAACAGACTTTGATTTGTACAGAGGCAGGAATTTCTTCTGTACAGCTTGTTTAGACTCCACCTTTTTCTTATCCCTAGTACTATTCTTATTTCTGGCTTGTTGACTTAGGGGGACATTTGTTAAGATGCATCCTTGGCGTATGCTGTGGAAAAGGGGCAAGTTCACACTCTTTCCATGGCATACACCAGCCGTATCTCCGACTCGCCTGATGGATGGCCAGAGGGCGGTGCAGCAATGCATGGCCCCCTCCTGCGCTTGACTTATCATGATTTATGGCTTAATTTAGTTTTAATAAAAGCGGAGGACCCTATGTCTTTGCTGCCTTATTCACCAGCAGCTACTCACACAGGGACCGTGCTTATGGAGTAGCCTGATGCCCTCTGGCAGCAAAAGTGCAGCTTCCGCATTCTGCAGCAGGATAAAGAGTAAAGACCTAGAAGGCCCTTAGATTCCACTCCCTGGCATGGCCCCAAGCCAAACCACCTCGGTAGCACAGTAGGTCAACATCTACATCCTGTTATACTGTACAGGAGCAGGGATTCCTGTCTTTATCCGCGAAGGGCACCACAGAAACTGCATAAAGGAGTTGACATGCAAGTCAAATTAGGGAGTACCTGCTCTTGTAGTTACCAAACAGTGTGGCATACATTGTATACATCAAGTTATTTACTGTCTTTGTGAAAGTACCTCTTTCAGGTATCACACCAAGAACTGGGAGCTGTGATTTCCACTCCAGCCACTAGGTGTCTCACTTTCCCCCCTATGCATAGCTGCAGTGTGTGTGTAAAGGTTTAGCAAAGTGTGTTTTGTCCAATCACAGGTGCAGACCTTCTACCCTCACACACTCTCCCTATCTTCCTTCCTTCCTGTGACACAGACCTATATAGAATAGGGGTTTCCTTTTTTGGGAGAGTTTTGATCCAGTCAGGGTTGTGAAAGGAGCTCTAGTTTATGAGAGACTGAGACTACAGTATGCAGTGCTAGACCTTTAGAAGTGGGGTAACTGTGACTTGGGTAAACCCTTGTTTATGCCTGGGATCCTTCTGAATGTCAGGACAGTCACCCCCTAAAGGAAAGAAAGAGGGACTGATCCCCAGAAGAACAAAGTTGCAGAGAGGCAAAGTATTTTATTGACTACTTTTTAACTAACTTGGGGAATCTTGAGGAGTTAGCTATGCCCAGAGACAGAGACCTGGGACTCGTGCTACCTAACCTGGCAGTCTCTGAGCTGCTTAGGTAGAAGCGAGTGGTCCTGTAATTGTATTCTTTGTATTGCACTGAAGTAAAGATTCAATGCTTGTTAAGTGCTGAACTTCTTTCCATCGCACCTGTACCTGCACCCTTGCACCTCACTACTGTTCTTCCAAGGTCCGGTGCCTGTGTGTCCGGGGGTGGGTACTGCCTCTCCTGGCAAACGTGACAAAGCTATCCCAAAACACCAGAGCCCACCAGCTGCCACAACACCAGCACCCTGGGTTACAGCATTTTCGCTTTTTTTTATTATTATTCAGAATGAATCTGATAACTTCCAAATCAATTTGCTTATCTTTACTCCTAATAAATATAGAAAACATTTGTATTTGTGGCAGTATAATTTAGTGTTTAGTAATATTCCATTCTAGCAGTGTGGCAAATGGCGGGAATCTGGCATATTTCCATGGATTTCCGCCTTGTACTCTGGTTTCCTACCAAACTTAAACAACAGCATGACATCACTTCTTCTTAAATTAGTTCTTATATGTATAAAAAAAAGGCCTTGCATAATGCTGTGGAATAAATTGGTTACAGGTCCAACATATACCACAAAGTGGTCCTTTGAAATATAGAAACATAACTACATAGAGACTGATGCCAGGAAAAAAGACTACATTATCTTGTCTGCTCTTATATTATTTCCTTTTAATGTTATCTTAGGTTATTCTAGGCAGGCTTACATTCACTTACTGTGGACTTATCAACCACATCTGCTGAAAGTTTATTCTAAGCATCGACTACTCTTTCTATAAAATCATATTTTCTGTTTCAGACCCCCCCCTTTCTAACCCACATTGTGTCACTCAGCATGCTTTTGGGTTGCTTTTGCGTTCAATATTGACATATTTGTTGACATATATACACTGTATCACAGAAGCCTAGGCTGCTTTGTTTTTCCATACACATGACACATCACAAAAACTATATTCTGTACAGTAGATGTTCTTTTACAGTGCATGTCAGTGGGCAATAGCTATACGGTTGCGTAGGCCTGGATATTTGCCATGAGAATTTTCCAACACATATGTCAACTATAGGGAAAAAATGTGATGCGAACAAAGCCACAGACATTTATGGCATGCCAAACTGATATATTAAGCATTTAAGGAAAAATCCCATGAAATAAAAAAGCAGGAAGGCAAGGGGTGCGGGAACAAAATGAACAAAGTATACTTATCTATCCGCGTGACACCACCCCAGTCACTGACTGGCTGAGCGGGCAATTCATCAGCCAGACTGTTTCAGCTGGAGGTGCCGGGTACATGACATACCCAGATTCCAGCCAAAAATGACAGCACCGTCATTGGGACCCGGGAGTGGCACTACAGAGGCACGAGGACTGGTAAGTATACACTGTTTATTAAGTTCCCCTATCTCCGCTTGCCTGCCTTATTTTACTTTCATGGGCCTTTTAAACGTTTTTTTGTGGTAAGTGCATACATTTTAATTGCACTGATATGATACATAGCTAAAATTATTTCAGAAGAAATTGTGCAATATGTGTGTGCATGTTATCTATACAGTAGACTTGGACTTTGGGTAATTGGGGTAGGAGGATGTTTTCCATTATCATGTCGCATGCCATATACAGAACATGAAGTGCATTGCCCTAGTAAATAAAAGGTGCTGCTACAGATTATATTGATCCTGTCCATGGACAGCTACTGGGCTACTGGTCTGTTAATGTAAGCAAACACTTTAGCTACACCAGCCATTTATCTGCACCCTCTGTGCCACATTGTACATAGTGAATAAGGATTTTCTACATCATTGGCTCTTGTAACATACAACACACAAGGCTTTACTGTTGAGCGGACATAAAGCAGACATTCTATCAGGGCTCATGTGATAAGAGGCATAAACATTTTAATGATTCTTCCTTAAGTAAATGTTTAGTCGCTATCGAATGCCCAGTTTCTGATTTGTAACAGTCGGGTTGGTTTAGGCACGGCATTTCTAAGTCATTGCTTGTTTCCTGCAGAATCAATATTTATTTAGTCAAACCTAGTTCAGGTATGAAATATATTTCATTCATAACTATTGAAGGTGTCTCTGGGGATCATACCATTTTTTAAGTAAATGTTGATAAATACAAAGGATTGCTTTGAGCTGCATGGCCACAAAAATTCATAAAGCATGCGTAGCAAAGTTCCTGAAAGAAACTATAGTTAGTTTTATTACTAAACACACCAAATCAGAGCAACATTGTATCTGGAAAATGTGGTACAGCTTGGTCCATAGTAAAGGCGAAAGAGTATTCTAGACTTTTTATGTATACTGTGTATTAAAGGCTTTTCACACTACATACATTTATTGAAATGATATCATTTGATTATGTCTCAAATGCATGGAAGATATTTTGTTACGCCAGAGATTCGTCCCCATCATTGTGTGACGCCATCTGACAAATACAATAGCCAACTTATCTACATCAATTGCCATCTAGCCCTTCCCATCTTGCAGCCTTTTTCTCTAAGGCTGTTCCTGCAGTCCCCATAGGGTGTGCACATGCACTCTTTCCTCCCCTTACTGGCTGTGTGTGCATGCAAACCCCCCCCCCCCCCACACACACACACACACACACACACAACCGCCATGGATTAGTACTCCCTTCTTTAGGGCTGTGGAGTAATAATATGGTTTTCCATAGCAAAGGTCTGTTTGTTTCTCCAGGAATTCTCTCCTCTTATTGTGTACTGTACTGAGGTATCCTCCTGTGTATGACTTGGATAGCTAAGAACCTGTGTCACCGGTAATTCTCCTGCCTATCCCTGACTTTAACACTCTGCCAGCTGCCCAAAGACTTTGTCTGATTTCTTAGTGCTGTAGACCAGTGTTTTTTTATCTATGTGGCCGGTAATTACTCATACTAGGACTCATACTAGCCCAACATCTATTCCATATATTGCGATAAAAGATGACTAAATAGAGGGCAATTAGGCTCTGCTCCAGAGTGTTGCCCAAAGCCAAACCAGTGGGTCTACACAAATTACTGTGTTCCATATTTGTGTAAACTTATAGGATAGGCCAAGTCTCAATGATTATATCGCCACCAATCACATTCATGGAATATTAATTCCATCTGCAGTGAGAAGAAATGTTGGATCCATGGCTAAACTTATCAGTACCAGACTATGGTGCCATGGAAGCTGTACATGAAAGCAAAAAGTCAACATTTAAATTAACTGTGGCTAAAAACTATACATGCCTTATCAAAGAAATACTCTATTACACATTTATTTACTCTATAACATGTTTTGTATAGATAATACTCTCATCCTTAGATTGAGCCATGCACAGCAGGACTTAGACTCTGCTTCCACATACCCGCTTTGTTCTGGCTCCTGCTGAGACAATACATTATACCATACTTCACAAGATGGACAGAACCTTGGAAATACAATCCATGACCTTTGTTTTATTTTGTGGTTGAATTACACTTTCTCATGTTGGTCTGAAAAAGGTCAAGAGCATGTAAAATATCCTCATCATACTATCACTATACAATAAACATAATATCAGTTTACCATACATAACCTTCTGTATGGGGAGTCAATTACGTTATTTAGTTGGTTGGTTGGTTGTTTTTTTAGCCTTTTCTTGCTGTTGGTGGAGCAATATGGAGTCCTAGCATGATGGCAAGGGCTACCTAAGACCACTGTCTTATTGTTTGTAGAGAAAAGTTTAAATTGGAATACAGAAAGGTATCAGGTGTGAAGGGGCAGGTATCTTACAAACACTAATAAGCTTTATAGCAGAACTGAGAGGGAATACAGTACATACTTTTCCTAGTTTCTGTAGCTGGCCATACACATAAGTTAAATGTCAAGAAGCCCTACAGAGGTGTATCCTATGATCTACTTTTACCCTGGACTATATAGTATATGTCTAGAAGGAAAAAAAAGTATCTTCACCAACACAGAAGACAGTTATTTACTGCTAGAACATTGAGACTATGGAACTCTATGTCAAGGGAAGATGTCATAATGAAATTTCTGAAAAGGAGCATATATGCATTTCTAGAGTGATATAGTTAGTAGATTCTAAAGAAGGGCCACACTGTAGATCCAGGGAATTATTGTGATTTGTAGTGAGAAAGTATTTTTTTACCCAATTATAAAGTCAATTGGCTCATCTAATCCCATTACTGCTGCCACTCAACACAACATAAAATGTTTTATAAATAAAAACATATGCAATGAAACCTTGGATTACAAGTAACTTGGTTTGAGAGCTTTGCAAGACAAGCTAACAATTAAAAAAAATTGTAACTAAAGATTTTGTAATACAAGCCCCCCTGTGTCCCTATCCTGATACTGTACTTGGTAGAAAGCCCTCTCATTTTAACCCACTGCAACCTGATCAACTATGCTTGTGATTGGAAGCCTTCCAACCCTCCTTCATTGATCGTCCACATTACCTCTGCTTCACTCTGACCCCTGAAGTAACCCCTTCACCGATAGCTGCTCCAGATAGCTGGCGCTAGTACCAATAGGTACCAGTAATAGCAGGTGCGCAACGACCTGGGGAGTTGTGTGTGGAGGGAGATTTAACATAGATACAATATTCTTACTACCTTATTTTTGGATTGTGGAAAAAGTCTGCATTTCAATTACTTCTTACGGGAAAATTTGCTTTGATTTACAAGTGATTTGGATTACAATTACGTTCCCATAATGAATTATGTTCGTAATCCAAGGTTTCACTGTACAATTATTTTAATGACGTTATATCACAGTACATATGACTTTATTGAAGGGCAACTGTCGGCAGGTTAAACAAATCTCACCTGCTGATAGCCCTCTATTGCGCATGGGGCACTGAGGAGGAAGGTAAGAGAAGTTCCCATGCTGTTAGTAGTTGAATCCTCAGGCCGGAGCACCACTCCGCCCCCATAGCACGGAGCCGGCCTGCCTGATCCATTGAATATCATTAGAAGGAGCAGACTGCACTCTGGGTGCAGTCAATATTAAAAAAGAGGCCCAATCATGAAGGAAACTTTATCAGTAATATCATTACTTTTGCAGCCATGATCACAGATTATATCGTAGCTACTATAAAACGCTTGAGAAAAGTAGAAGACTGATGACATATGTGGCCACCAATCCAAAATATTTAGAATTAAGTGAGAAGGCAGACTCCTAGGATATTAGATGCTTGAGTCTACCCACCCTCTTCTTTGAAGAGTCTCTACATGCTTAATAAAATTATCCAATTCTGGCATTAAAAATTTTGCCAACTGGTGTGAGGAATTTCTGTGCATTTTCTCCACAAGCCCTTACTGTATACATATTCTGACACAATAGAAATGATGGCCCTTAGCAGAAAGTATTAAGTCATGAAATGGAGTTTGTTTATACATGCAGAGATTAGTCTCAGTGACAGATAACAGTACATACTGGATAAACACTAGGAATTTATTGGGTTGATTAGGCACTGGAGCTTTTCTACCTGACCTGACCTTTAGCTTCTTTGCCTACTGTTTATGCAGTAGATCACTGTCTCATTTTTGTTGAATATTAATAAAAAGAATGGACAAGACTGCAAACATACTACAAACCGTGTAAAACTTTAAAAAGACATTATGAACATAAACTGTATAAAAGACTTGAATAATTAAAATGATTAAATTCACGTATGGTCCAAAAATATTTTGTCTACGTGTCCTGAAGGCCAAATGGCTATAGTTTGTCAAATTGATTTTGGCCACCTACATGGGTAAGTTAAAAACAGTATCCTGACCTGGCAGTATATATCTTATTAAAAGTATTAGTGAGATAACAACCAAATATTATACTGAGGCTAGTGATCTGGAGAGTCTGATCTTTCCCAGAAGAGCTAGGCCTAATGATCTGGGTATTAATGAATTTGCTTAAATAAACTGTTAGGAAATTGCATTCTCTTGAATTTTCTAGTGTATAGAAAACAGTGTTTTCTATAGTAATGTTATTTACAATTGGATGACTTTATTATAGAGTGGAAATGGATGAAAATCCACTTTTGGTGCCTTGCAAAACTAGGATAGTTTAACCCTTAGACGACCCAGGGCGTATAGTTACGCCATGGAAGTCTGTCCCCAGACTACCTAGGGCATAACTATACGTCCTGGGTGTTTCTCCGGCTATGAGCAGTCAGCAATCAGCAGCCGGCACCTCACCAGTAATGACACGCTGCAGCAATCGCGCTGCAGCAATCGCGCTGCAGCGCGACCGCGGCGTTTAAGTGTAAGTGACAGGGGGAGCCCCCTGTCACTTACCGAACGGGACCCCCACACTGCGGGGGTCCTGTTCGTTAAAACGGACCGCCGGAAGTCTCTCACCTTCTTCCGTGGGGTCCGATCGGCGATCTGCTTCACTAAGCCTGCACAGGCAGGCTCAATGAGCAGATCGCCGATAACACTGATCAATGCTATGCCTATGGCATAGCAATGATCAGTGTAAAAATCAAACTAGTGTATGTAAAAGTTCCCCAAAGGGACTTCAAATGTGTAAAAAAAACAAAACTAAACTAAATACACTACCCCAAAGCCCCTCCCCCAATAAAAGCTGAAATCACCCCCCATCCCATTATATAAATAAAACATATAAAAATAAATAAACAAATAAACATATAATATACTGTAGCGTGCGTAATTGTCCAATCTATTAAAATATAACAAGCGTCATTGCAAATGGTGAACGGCGTACACGAAAAGAGGGAAAAAAGTGCGCAAATTACCGATTTAATGTTACATTATATATAAAAAAATTTATAAAAAGTGATCAAAACGTCCGATCTTCACAAATATGGTAATAATAAAAACTAGATATCATGGCGGAAAAAATGACACCCCATACAGCCCCGTAGGTGAAAAAATAAAACCGCTATAAGCGTCACAATAGGGCCATTTTATTACTAATTATTTGCCAAAAAAAAGGATTTCATAAAAAAAATATATAACATTAGAGAATCTGTGTAACCTGCATATGGTTGTGTTCTGACTGACCTATAGAATAATAGTATCATGTCGCTTTTACCATATAGTGCATTACGTAGACACAGGAACCCCCCAAACGTTACCATATTGCATTCTTTTTTACGATTTCACAAATTTATATCTTCATATATAATATATTTGGAATTCTGTCATACATATTATGGTAAAATGAAAGACGCCATTACACAGTACAACTATTCCTGTAAAAAACAAACCTTTACATGGCTTGTAGATAGAAAACTGAAAGTGCTAGATCTCTTAGAAGGGGAGGAGGGAAAAACGAAAGCACTAAGATCAAAATTTGCGCAGTCCACTGGGTCATTTTGGGCCTGGTCCTCAGAGGGTTAAATAAGAGATATAACATATACTATGAAGAATCTTGGTCATTACAAAAAAAAATCTATAAGAAGAAACAGACTGCGACTGCTGTAAATCTGTGCTTAGCACTGGTATTTCATTCACTGTGTTTGTATTGTAGAACATTTTGGGGGATATTTATTAAAGGGTGTAAAATAAAGACTGGTGTAAACTGCCCACAGCAACCAATCACATCTCCTCATTCTTTTTACCAGAGCTGAAAGCTGAGCTGTGATTGGTTGCTATCGGCAGTTTACACCAGTCTATATTTTACACCATTTGATAAATCTCCACCTTATTATTACCACCAGTACAACACGGAGAGCAATGCAGACAATATATTTTTTTATTAAGGAATTGCTGATTAAGATATCCCCCAAAATAGGATTTAAAATTGCTCCACAGTGAAGCATCACTGTAAGGAAACAGTTGATCTGAATAGGATAACGTTTCTTTTAGTGGAGAGCACAACCTTGCTCAGGAAGTCCTATTACATGGAGCGATAGTTGTCTGAATCAGGCCGATTCTGCTGATTATTGCTCTGTGTAATAGAGTCAATAGATGAATGTAACGATCTTTGGGGCCAGACCTAATGTCATCGACTGCCTACTGCGCATAGATATATTAAATAGTTATGCGTGGCTGATGGCTAGCAGTGTGTGCTGCAGCTTCTCTAAGCTGACAGGCCGCTCACCTACTCACTGGCCAGGACTGCCTTGGCTAAGGATTGGCTGAGCAGCCTGTCAGCTCATAGAAGCTGCAGTGCGCAGTGCCAGGAAGGAAGCAGAAAGCAGGAGCAGACTGGGAGTGTGGAGAGATAATGTATGAAAAGTTTAGGCCAAAGGCTGCACAGACATCGTTAACGATGTCCGTGTAGCCCTTGCTAAATGATAATCGAGTCATGTAATAAGCTCAGTCTAGCAGATTGCCATCAGCCCGTTTAATAGTACCCTTAAAGGCCAGGCAATTTTCCCTGGGGGGTAAAAGGTATGGTAGTTTGCTCTTCTGTGATCTAACAAATGTCTTCCTTGTGTTTCATGATGATAAGCACAATTACAGGTCAACAACATGGTGTTAAGTTTGGACAACCCCTAGCCATATTCCATATTTCGTATTCCATGCCTTTACTCTGTCAACTATTGCAGGGACTGGTGAGACCTTACTATGATGCTCCAGAGACTAATTATGAAAAAAAAGGTCAATTGACCCCTTAGTGAATGGGGCAGCAGTGCGCATGCTCATACACTGCTCTATTACTAGGATGCTGTAGGATTTCTGAAAATTGCCATGTGCTGAACTTGGCTATATTCAGAAGTGTACAGAACAATTACTGAGCATGCATGCTGCTCCATTTACTAGGAGTACAATTGACCTCTATTCTTATGATCAGTGGGGGTCCCATCAGTCGGATGCTCACTAATCAGCTAGTTATCCCTTATCCTATATATAGGGGATAACTTTGATTTTGACTATAACACATGCTTAATCACTAAGAATAATCTGTTTACGTAAAAAAATATGCTAGTCTGGCATTGAAAAATGGAAGCTGATCCAATGAACACTTATAAAACATAGATATCCTCTAATTCATTATTATCAGTTTGCTTATGTCTATGCATTTTCTGTACAATCTAAGAAGAGCCTACTTGTCTCTTTCCACGCTCTCTGATCTGAAGGTATTCTGGTTAAGTTTCTGTGTATCTGTGATTTATGTCTGGTGTACAGAGGTGTACTTGTCTGTCCTCATTAAAATGATTCATTGGAGCTGTTCGTTCTCTGGGATGTGTGAGAGACATTGACTTTACCCCTCTAACAGTCTGGGTGTTACCAAGCATTGTTTGCTTATACAAGGAATTATGCTTGTGTCATCAAAAATTAGACAGCAGCCATATGTCACTGGCATCATGAACATGTACTCCATATAAGTAGACTATTGTAGCCATACCCACAATACTTCCAAGTTCAAGCAAGAGTTGGTTTTAATTATAGCACAGTTTTTTTTATATTTTAGTCTTTAGTGTAAAGTGATTTTTTTCATTTTTGTTTTCTTTTTAATACAGTTACAAACTGGAGATTAATCAACAATTTACAAATTTTTTTTGGAGTGAAAATGTCTCAAAATTTTGCGCACCCGCTTAGCTGCGCCAAATTTTGCGACATTTCACTGACTTAGGCTGATAATGCCTACTTCAGCTTACGCTGAAAGTAGGCATGATTTATCATGTGCGACTATCTAAAATAGTGGCACATGTGTCGCAAACTCACTCCACACTAGAGGTGGCCTATTTCACCACCTATAATGTGGAGCCATATGCTCTGTGGGTCGGGTGCAGTGCACCCGGTCCATGGAGTGTAAAGGGTGAGGTAGTGATGCAGCAGCATCACTACTAACCCCCTGGGGCTGTACAGTAAGAAGGGGTGCTTAGCGCACCCCTCCTTGCAGTACAGGAGCAGGGAATCCCTTAATTAACCCCTTAGCGACCCATGACGTATCTGATACGTCATGGTGCCGCTCGGGGTGTTCAGAGCGGGGTCCCGCCGGGACCCCGCTCCGAACGGCGCTGATCCCGACTGAAACGTGCAGCCGGGCAGTGCCTCTATTAGCCGGCGCGGGTCCCGTTGCCGCGCCGGCTAATTAAGACCTCACGTCCCTGGTGTCTAGTGGGACGGATCTCCCCCCCGCGATGCGATCGCGGGGGGGAGATCCGTTCTTCTGCCCGAGCCGGGCCTCAGCGTCGGAATGACGCTGATCCCTGCTCGGCAATAGATTGCTATGGCCTGCAGCAGGCCATAGTAATCTATGACCGATCTAATCGATCTTTGCTGTGTATATACACAGCATTGATCTCTATGAGAGATCAGTGCTGTCTATATACAAGCCCCCCAGGGGGGCTTCTAGTTACAGTAAAAAAAAAAAAGTAAAAAAGTGTTTTTATTAATAAAAAATCCCCTCCCCTAATAAAAGTCCAAATCACCCCCCTTTTCCCATTTTATAAATATAAATTAATAAATAAATAAATAAACATATTTAGTATCGCCGCGCGCGTAATCGCCCGAACTATTAATTAATCACATTCCTGATCTCGCACGGTAAACGGCGTCAGCGCAAAAAAATTCCAAAGTGCAAAATTGCGCATTTTTGGTCGCATCAAATCCAGAAAAAATGTAATAAAAAACTATCAAAAAGTCGTATATGCGCAATCAAGGTACCGATAGAAAGAACACATCATGGCGCAAAAACTGACACCTCACACCAAAGACCCCATAGACCAAAGGATAAAAGCGCTATAAGCCTGGGAATGGAGCGATTTTAAGGAACGTATATTTGTTAACAATGGTTTGAATTTTTTACAGGCCATCCGATACAATATAAGTTATACATGTTATATATCATAGTAATCGTAACGACTTGAGGAACATGCATAACAAGTCAGTTTTACCATAGGACGGACGGCGTAAATGCAAAACTCCCCGAAATCAAAACAAATTCGTTTTTATTTTCAATTTGACAGCGCAAATGATTTTGTTCCGGTTTCGCAGCATATGTTATGGAAAAATAATGCCTGTCATTGCAAAGTACAATTGGTTTCGCAAAAAATAATCGCTCATATACGTCTCTAGGTGAAAAAATGCAAGGGCTATGGACTTTTAAACTTAAAATGGAATAAGCAAAAGCGCAAAAACGAAAATAGGCTTTGACCTTAAGGGGTTAATCTGGGATTTCCTGCCTACAGGGTTTTCCACCCAAAAGCAGAAAGCAGTCAGCACAGAAGTTAAAGTCTGGCTCCCAGGGGCTTAAGCCCTTGGGAGCCAGACTGTAACTCCCATGCCCATGCTGGAGGTCACCCAGCTTTCCCAGCATCCTGTGAGGTTATCCTTACAGGATGCTGGGAAAGTTGGGTGACCTCCAGCATGGGCATGGGAGTTACAGTCTGGCTCCCAGGGACTTAACCCCCTAGGAGTCAGACTGTTCTGGCACTGCATCTGCACCAGCAAGGAAGGGGGTTAAGCGCCCCCTTCCTTGCTGGAGCAGATGCAGGGCGTTCTCCAATGGCGGGTGGGGGGATGGGGGATGATAGGGGCTGGGGGTTACCTGTTCCTGCTTCCTCGGCTGTCCCGGTAGGCTCCGCCTCCATGACAGTAAGCCCCGCCATCGTGGCCCAATACAGGGGCGGGGCTTACCGGGACTGCCGAGGAAGCAGCAGCAGGTAACTCCCAGCCCCTACCACCACCACCCCCTCGGAGAGTTCACTGCAACAGCAAGGAAGGGGGTTAAGTGCCCCCTCCTTGCTGGTGCAGTGCTTTCTCCAAGGTGGTGGTGGTGGAGGGGTGATGGTAGGGGCTGGGAGTTACCTGCTGCTGCTTCCTCGGCAGTCCCGGTAAGCCCCGCCCCTGTACTGGCCTATGATGGGGGAGGGGCTTACTGTCATGGAGGCAGAGCCTACCGGGTCAGCCGAGGAAGCAGGAGCAGGTAACCCCCAGCTCCTATCATCACCCCATCACCCCCATTGGAGAGTGCACAGCATCTGCCCCAGGAAGGAAGGGGGCACTTAACCCCCTTCCTTGCTGGTGCAGATGCAATGCCAGAACAGTCTGGTCCCCAAGGGGTTAAGTCCCTGGGAGCCAGACTGTAACTCCCATGCCCATGCTGGAGGTCACTCAACTTTCCCAGGATCCTGTAAGGGTTAACCTTACAGGATGCTGGGAAAGCTGGGTGATCTCCAGCATGGGCATGAGAGTTACTGTCTGGCTCCCAGGGGGTTAACCCCTTACTTGCTGTTTGTTTTTGCTTGTGTTTTTTTCTATATTTTTCCAGATACCGGCATGCAGAGGATTACCGCGGATTCATTTGGACTATGTCGATGACCGGCAGAGTTTAATGTTCAATAAAATGGTCAACGAGGGGTGTAGGGGTGTTTTTATTTGAATAAAAAAAAAAATTCTAGGTGTGTTGTATTTTCTTTCATTACTATATAGACTTAGTAGTGGAAGCTGTCTGATAGACGGAATCCATTACTAAGTCAGGGCTTAGTGTTAGCTGGTATAAAATGGCTAACAGTAACCCCCCATTATTATCCCAGTACCCAATGCCACCAGGTGTACTGGGAAGAGCCGGGTGCCAGTGGTCCAGGAGCGTCAAAATTGGCGCTCCTGGACTGGGCGGCAGCAGGCTGGTAATATTTAGGCTGGGGAGGGCCTAAACCAATGTCCCTTCCCATCCTGGTGTTACCAAGCTGCTGTTGCTTGGTTTTTAACCCGACTGGTTATGAAAATAGGGAGACGTTTTTTATATTTATTTATTTAAAGAAAAAAAACGCCCCCCTTTTCCATAACCAGCCTGGTTAAAAACCAAGGAGCAGCAGCCTAGTAACACCAGGGTGGGAAGCGCCATTGGTTTAAGCCCTCCCCAGCCTAAATATTACCAGCCTGCTGCCACCCAGTCCAGGAGAGCCAATTTTGACGTCTGGGACCACTGGCACCCGGCTCTTCCCAGTACCCCTGGTGGCATTGGGTACTGGTGTAATAATGGGGGGGTTAGTGTTAGCCATTTTATACCGGTAAACACTAGGCCCCGACTTAGTAATGGATTCCGTCTATCAGGCAGCTTCCACCAATAAGTCTGTAAAGTAATGAAAGAAAACACAACACACCTAGACAATTTTTTTATTCAAATAAAAACACCCCCACACCCCTCGTTGACCATTTTATTGAACAGTAAAGTCCGCTGGTCATCGACGTAGTCTAAACGAATCCGACGTAATCCTCTGCATGCCAGTATCTGAAAAAGAAAGTGAGAAGAAAATGCTCATTACCCAGGAGGCAAACCAGGGCCAATGAGACTATTTAGAGACAATTCTGAGACTATTTAGAGACAATTCTGAGACAATTCTGAGTCAAACAAATCAGCACCACAGAAAATAGACCAGGCTTATCCCTAATAGTAAATTGCACTTTAAATAGACCAGTCTATTCTTGCCAAAGCAGAAATAGACCACATCTAGAAAAATCCCCTGTTGATAAATCTCCCCCTAAGTGTTTAAAACGTATCTGCTTCATGGCTGTACTGGGTATCATGGTTTATAATGTAAGCTTACCCAATTAGTGTGCAATTGAAAGTTCAGATATCTATTGATACAGCCACGCCGGGTCAGTTTCATGCATGACCTCCCATTGAATCAGAATGGGGCTTGTGCATAGAACTGACTAGATATGGTCATATCCATAGATACCCGAGATTCCAGTGGCAGAATTTACTGCATTCCCTATATGACAGTTACGCTTCAAACTGCAATCTTTGACAAAAAGGGGGACATTAATTTGAAGCTTGCTCCTCATCAGTATACAGTAGGGTATTACTTGGCCAGAGAAATGCCCTAAATGCAGAGCAGTGGTATATTGATTTTTATTATAGAGATCCTGTGGTGTATGGAGATTTGGTGGATAAGGCTACATGGGGGAAAAAAAGTATGCAAACTAGCCTAGAAAGAAGAACTAGAAAACTGGAGTCTCCTCTAAAAGGAATCAACCCTCTATAGACAGCCTTTTCTGGTTTCTTGCCACCAATACAGAAAAGGGTGTTGATTAGCTTGAGATGACCAGCGAAACCAGATATGGCTGTCTACAGATGGGGTTCTTCTAGAAAGGTGAATTTAAGTGAGGGTTCCAAGCAAAGAAAAATTCAATAAAATTCAATTCAAGCCAGTCATATACTTCATTTGCTTCTTGAAAACCATATAAATTTGCACTCTTTATAACCCTGAGTCTCAACTGGAATGTCATGGAATAGGAGGTATTTGTTGTATGCAATCGCTTTTCAAATTTTGACAGGAAACTAATTTAATTGCCTTAAATTTTACTCCTGTTTTCAGCTTTTTTTGTTTTTGTTTTTGCCTAGTATAATATAAGCTCATACCTTTTAGCCTTTTTGTTCTGAGATTTCCCAGGCTGTCAGCAGAGAACGAATTACATAAAGTAATCAATCTAATCAATTATAATAGAGCAACTTAATCATGTATTTTCTATTGTATTATGTATATTATCTCGGGATGGAATGCCAAGGATAAATACAAATGGGTTATAAGGCAAGTCAAGGTAGATGCCCCTTATTCTTTCCATATCACTCCAGAATTTTTGACCCATTCTACATTAAATTAATAAATTCACTTCTTGCATCCTTCAGTAGGGGCCGCATAAAGAGGATATCAAACTCATGGAAACTAAGCAAATTCTTACTGTTTTGCTGAAGGCAGTCATAAGGAACAGAGCTACAAGAAATTTAAAAAGTACCTTGTCACTCAATTTGCCAAGGCTTGAAGCTTTCGCGAGATCCTTTTATTTTTATCTACTATTATTTTTGCATCTGTTACCATTTTTGACATTTTATCTTCCACTGTAGATAAGCTGGATTCTGCTTGACTTACCAGTTCTCTACATTTGTAAGAGTCAGCTCTCATTATTGAAATACAAGACTTGATTAAACCTGATTGTTCTGCCAAACCTTTTATTTCCTGCAGAGTTGGATTGCATTGTAAATATCAAGACATTGAGAATTCTGATGGTTTAGGGACTTGGCAAATAGCATCAGAAGTTTGAGAAAGATCAATATCTAGTACTGGATTCAGTAACAGGGTCTTATTTAAATCTTAATCTTGCTCCTTCTTGGATCATGTTACTATCCAAGTCTCTGGTTAATAATTACAGACTATCTATTTACGGAGGTGCTCTTTAACCCCTTAAGGACAGAGCTTGAAATTGCCTTAAAGGGGTAGTGCACCAAAAATTTTTTTCTTTCAAATCAACTGCTGCCATGAAGTGCCAGAGATTTGTAATTTACTTCTATTAAAAAATCTCAAGCCTTCCAGTACTTATCAGCTGCTGTGTGTCCAGCAGGAAGTGGTGTTTTCTTTCCTGTCTGACACAGTGCTCTCTGTTGCCTCCTCTGTCCATGTCAGGAACTGTCCAGCAAAGGAGCAAATCCCCATAGAAAACCTCTCCTGCTCTCCAGACTGGAAATAATACCACTTCCTGCTGGGCATACAGCAGCTGATAAGTACTGGAAGGCTTGAGATTTTTTAAAAGAAGTAAATTACAAATCTCTGGCACTTCATGGCAGCAGTTGATTTGAAAGAAAAATTTTTTGGGTGCACTACCCCTTTAAGGACCGGGCCAATTATCACTTTTGCATTTTCGTTTTTTCTCCTCACCTTCTAAGGGTATGTTCACACTGAGTAAAATTGGCGGAAGCTACAGAATTCCGCCTGCCTTAGTGTGTCATAGCATCTCTATGGGAGAGCGCGCGCTCTCCGCTCAGAGATGTGACATGTTACTTCTTTTTTACTCAGTGTGAACATACCCTAAGACCCATAACTCGTTAATTTTTCCACCTACAGGGCCATGTGAGGGCTTTTTTTTTTTAGGAACAGGTGTACTTTGTAATGGGGTCTTTCAATCTGACATAAAATGAATGACGGAACCCTCAAGATATCATTTGGGGTGAATTTGGGTAAAAAAATGTGATTCCACAAATTTTGATGGGCTTCCATGTTTACGGAATGCACTTTGCGGTAAAACTGACATTTTTCCTTTATTCTATAGGTCAGTCTAAATACAGCAATATGCATGTTTACTAGGTTTTCTAACGTTTTACTATTTTTATTAGCAGTAAAACATTTTTTTTTTTTGCAAATGGGTATTTTTAAAATGGCCCTATTGTGACTTTTATAGCGTTTTTTTTCACCTACAGGGTCATATGGGGTGTCATTTTTTGCTCCATGATCTCTTGTTTTTATTAGTAACATTTTTTCTAGATCAAACGCATTGATCCCTTTTTTTATTAATTTCTTTTATACAGAAAATGTAATTTTAAAAAAGCAATATCTGCATTTTTTACCGCTTTTTGTTCACGCCGTTCACCGTGAGGTAACAATATTGTTTCGTTTTAATAGATCATTTTAATTAACTTTATTATTTTTACATGTTTTATGAATAAAAAAGGTTTGGGGGGTGATTTTCACTTTAATTGGGGGACGGGGCTTTGGGAAATTTTTTAAATCTTTTATTGATTTTTTTTGGTTATACTTTGTAAGTCCCCTTAGGAGACTTTTACATAAATACATTGGATTGCATTCACTGATCACTGCTATGCCATAGCATAGCAGGAATCAGTGTTATCTGTGATCTTCTGATAGAAGACTGAAGACCTGACTGCACGTAGGAAGGTAAGAGGGTGAGTGCCTGGCTGCATATAGCAGTCGGTCCTCACCAGCTATGTAATTCCTGAGCCCGCACCACAGCCCGGGCCCCCGGCAGGGTGTGCATTTACGCCCTCCTGCGTTAAGGCCCAGGCAGCGGGGGCATAAATGTACGCCTGAGGTTGTTAAGGGGTTAAGGATTTTTCTCTACTACTTTGCTTCATCATCTGCAATATATATATTTTTTTTTTTTTTATTATTCCCTTAGGCATCTACTTTTTCTGAGGATTTCCTTTTTTCCTGGAATGTTAGCTTCTTGTGTTACCACATTTTTTTACCTTGTCGAATTCAGTGAGCAAGTCACTTTTCTACCACCTTAGTGCCAAAAAATTCCTAGTATTCCTTAGTATTCACAGAAATTCCCAGTCTTTATATAACTCTGCACAGATAATTCCACAGGGTGTTTGCTGTGATGATTAATATGAATTTGGAATAATTATCCACAGTCAATATAGAACAGCTCAAAAAAAGAAATTGCTGTGATAATGAATATGATTAACAATATACGGTTAGTTTATATAGCACTCTGTCATGATATTTCCAGGGGTGTGTACTGTGATAATTAGCATGATTTTTTTAATCATACAAGTTCACAATATTTAAATCATAGTGCATGAAAATAATTCCACACAACATTTCATGTGATAATGAGCACAGATCACGGGCATACTCCCCAGAGCATTTGCAATGACAACTAATATGAGTATGATACATAGCATTTAATGTGGTAGTATGGTTTTATTGTAACAAGCGTATAGGATGGCTTAGAAAAATAGAGGCAGTTAAAGGGGTTATCCAGCTTTAGAAAAACATAAACACTTTCTTCCAGAGACAACACGACTCTTGTCCCCAATTCAGGTGTGGTTTTCAATTAGGTTCCATTTACTTCAATGGAACAAAGTTACTGTACAAAGGTATTGTAAGAGCAGTAATAAAAATTACTTTTAGGTGATTGCAACCTCAGACAACTGTATTAAAAGTATGGATAGCCTCAGTGCTTACCTAGCTATGTAGCCATGTAAGCAGTTTGGGACATAGCTGGCAGTTTCCCTTTAAGGTTCAGTTTTAAACAGTTTTAAATTGCAATAGTTTGATCTGTAGACAGGGCTCCGGGTTTATGTGAGCCCATGGACAACAAGGCCTTACGGTCCTTATTACATTAACAGATTTTTTTGAGCCAAAGCCAGGAATTGACTGTAAACAAAGAACAGGTGAGAAAGACTGATATTTCTCCTCTTTTCAAATCCATACCTGGCTTTGTCTTAAAAAAAAGATAATCTGTCAGATAATCTGTTGGTGTAATAGGGCCCTTAGTGGGTAACATCTGTCACATAATCTGTTGGTGTAATAGGGCTCTTAGTGGGTAACATCTGTCAGATAATCTGTTGATGTAATAGGGCCCTTAGTGGGTAACATCTGTCAGATAATCTGTTGGTGTAATAGGGCCCTTAGTGGGTAACATCTGTCAGTTAATCTGTTGGTGTAATAGAGCCCTTAGTGGGTAACATCTGTCAGATAATCTGTTGGTGTAATAGGGCCCTTAGTGGGTAACATCTGTCAGATAATCTGTTGGTGTAATAGGGCCCTTAGTGGGTAACATCTGTCACATAATCTGTTGGTGTAATAGGGCCCTTAGTGGGTAACATCTGTCAGATAATCTGTTGGTGTAATAGGGCCCTTAGTGGGTAACATCTGTCAGATAATCTGTTGGTGTAATAGGGCCCTTAGTGGGTAACATCTGTCAGATAATCTGTTGGTGTAATAGGGCCCTTAGTGGGTAACATCTGTCAGATAATCTGTTGATGTAATAGGGCCCTTAGTGGGTAACATCTGTCAGATAATCTGTTGGTGTAATAGGGCCCTTAGTGGGTAACATCTGTCAGTTAATCTGTTGGTGTAATAGAGCCCTTAGTGGGTAACATCTGTCATATAATCTGTTGGTGTAATAGGGCCCTTAGTGGGTAACATCTGTCAGATAATCTGTTGGTGTAATAGGGCCCTTAGTGGGTAACATCTGTCAGATAATCTGTTGGTGTAATAGGGCCCTTAGTGGGTAACATCTGTCAGATAATCTGTTGGTGTAATAGGGCCCTTAGTGGGTAACATCTGTCAGATAATCTGTTGGTGTAATAGGGCCCTTAGTGGGTAACATCTGTCAGATAATCTGTTGGTGTAATAGGGCCAGAACATTAAATGGTTTAAGTTAGTTTGCTCTCTGGGAAAGAAAAGAAAAAGCTATGCCCATTTTAATGGCTTAAAATGTTCCTGCGTTTCAGGTGCCTAAAAGAAACAGTAAATTGAACTAGTGTCTTTATATAAAATGCATTAGTTAGTAGCAGTGCTACTTTTAAAATCCCTCTGCCAGGAAAAATGAATTTATAGCATGTCCCCTATGCCGATGCCTTAATTGCACATACATAGACTCATTCATGTACAATGTTACGGTTCATTTTATAAAATGTGTAAATGTGGTTAGCAGCACTAACCTTGCACATAAATGTAGAACTGAGAAGTAAACCTAACAGAGGTACATTATGTATTAATTATGCAAGGTGAAGAAAAATACTGCAAAGCAGAACAGATTCCATGACACATTTCATTAGTACAAGTGGCTTTTTGTAGATAGAGTACAGGTACAAGTAAAATTATAGACCATAAAAGTGATGGAGCACAGCATATTGGAGGGATGCAGCTGTGACTTTTAATACTGTTTGCTCTTAGTCTAAATTATTATTCAACCAAAAGTTCAATGGAGTAATGATTATTTTGGTCTATATAGGTTAAAGTGAGAAATAGTAATTGGTAGAATATTAGCAAATTTTACATTAATAGAACAATATAGACTTACATACCACCTTATTAGTAGCATCTTGTTAAAAGTTGAGTTCGACTTTTAACTGCAGATTTATTTCAGTTTGTCTTGATTAAGTTATGTATTTCTTTGGTTTGCTAACCCATTAAGTCTATAATAGTGCAAAGGTCTTACCTGATTTCAGGGATGCCCATTTATTTACCACAACCCACATAAAAGCCCCTAGAACTCTCAGAAACCAGGTTACCCCCTGGAGGTAGAACCCCCATTAGCCACGTCCACTATGTACAGTGGGTAGTATATCTAGCAGCTAGGTCCTCTCTGTAGGTAGTTTTCCTGGTATCCAGTACCCTTCTTGTATGTGGTTTCCACAGTAGCCAGGTCCTCCCTGCAGGAAGTATCCCCATAGCCAGGTCTCCCCATAGGTAGTTTCCCCTTCGGATGCCTCTGTCAGCTTCCATCTTGGGAAAGACACCCTCACATTCCCCCACCATAAATCAGGTTGGTGCCCTGACCTGCTGCTTCTCCCACCCAATGGTAATAATGGCACTGCATGAGAGACTGATCTCTTGTCTACAAAGTATTGTAAACTCTGAAATAGTGATCAGACTGCGAATCCCAGGCCCAGTTGCCATACTAAAAGGGTTCACAATATATATATGCAGCTGAGTTATTATGAAATAAATTACACTGCCTGAATACTGTTGATATTCTTTGTCCAAAAAGATTTTGCCACAGTTCCTTTTATGAATTATCAATCTCTTCTTTTTTTAAAATAGACACCTGTAAATTTTATCTATTTATTCCTTTGTTGATTATATTTCATGTGAACCGACAAGTAATTGTACTTTGCAACAGTATGTGGGGGATTTATTAAGCTGCATTATAGTAAGATTAGCCTTTGTTGCCCATAGCAATTAATCAAAGTTCAGCTTTTATATTTTATAAGCTGCGATTGGTTGCTAGGGAGAACAATCTTACTAAAAGACAGCTTGATAAATCTTCCTCAGAAATTTTCTACACCTATATGTAAAGTAAATAACCAACCAATATGCTTAAAAAGTAGTCCCATAAAAATGAGGTATAAAGCCATAGACCATATCCCAAAACCTTTGAACGGCTGGACATATCCATAAACAAAACATCAACCAGCAGTAAATAAATGACATTTTGGGCAAGTGTTGGCATCAGCGTAAACATTAGCAGTGACATAGTTGTTAGTTTTGAACCTAATATCAAAAGCCCTGTAGACTATTAAATGCATTTTCCAGAACTCATCGTAATAATTTCTATTTATTTAGAGAATAAACACCCCACCTATTTTTTTTCCATTCATCTAAGCTTACACAATTACAGTATGTCATATTGCAAGAGGCGTTTAGTTGTCTTGAGTTGAATTACCAATAGTGAATTGTTCGATAGATTTAAGAAATTGATAACTTTTTAGCATCCTGTAGAAGAACACTTTTGCAGAAGTCTACAGGTGTTCGTAAGTTACTGAAACTATAATATATGCTGAACATCACATAGCTCCATTGAAAATGTCACGGAAAAAAAATCACTATTCTGACTTTTTAGGGCTGTGTTCCCACTACATGCAAAACAAGAGTTCGTGGAGCCTCAGTTGCGAGTATCAAAACATGGGATAGCCAGATATCTCTAGCCTGTTGCCATGGGGGGCCTCCATGATGGCGAGGGCACCACACCACCCTGATAGGTAGCCCCTTAAAGGACAACTCCGGCCAAAACTATTTTTTAATATGTTATTACTTACAGAAAGTTAGACAAATTTCTAATGTACATTAATTATGGGAAATGCACATATAGGGCTATTTTCCTTAATTTAGTAGATCAAGGAAACTTCAGATTCTCTAAAAAGAGATGACGTCACAAACCGGGGGTGTAATTACAATGGAGTGTCCAGCAGGGGCGCACTATATATAGAAGTCAATGAGTACCATTGACTTCTATATATAGTGCGCCCCTGCTGGACACTCCATTGTAATTACAATGGATGTGTATGTAAATGTAATACAGTATACAGTGTTTTTGATTGAATACATTTATTTATGGTATTCCATAAATGTAATCAATCAGTACATAACAGTAATCCCGCCGAACCGCCGCCCGCCGCTACTGAACGCCCGCCGCTCACGAACGCAAGCCGCTCTGGACTAGACTCAACTACTACTCTCATGGTGATGGGAGAGTAGTAGCTGGGTTATATCGCCGCTGCTGATGGGTGCAGGGGGAGCCGCTCATCACTGTGCAGCTATCATCCCCCTCCGCTCCCCCCTCCTCCTCCGGCCAAACTTTACACTATGCGATGGCTGACTCCCCGTCCGGCCGCCGCTCTCTGATCACATGTGCTGGCTCCCGATGCTTCCTGGTGTCCCCGGCCGGCATGTGTGATCAGAGAGCGGTGGCCGGGCGGGGAGTCAGCCATCACATAGTGTAAAGTTTGTCCGGAGTAGGAGGGGGGAGCGGAGGGGGATGATAGCTGCACAGTGATGAGCGGCTCCCCCTGCACCCATCAGCAGCAGTATCAGTGGCGGCGGCGATATAACCCAGCTACTACTCTCCCATCACCATGAGAGTAGTAGTTGAGTCTAGTCCAGAGCGGTGGGCGTTCGGTAGCGGCGGGCGGGCGGCGGTTCGGTGGGTTACTTTTATGTACTGATTGATTACATTTATGGAATACTTTGGGGAGCAAGGACACTTGCTCCCCAAAGTATTCCATAAATGTATTCAATCAAAAACACTGTATACTGTATAACATTTACATACACATCCATTGTAATTACAATGGAGTGTCCAGCAGGGGCGCACTATATATAGAAGTCAATGGTACTCATTGACTTCTATATTTAGTGCGCCCCTGCTGGCGATCCATTGTAATTACACCCCCGGTTCGTGACGTCATCTTTTTTTAGAGAATCTGAAGTCTCCCTGATCTACTAAATTAAGGGAAATAGCCCTATAAGTGCATTTTCCATAATTAATGTACATTAGAAATTTGTCTAACTTTCCGTAAGTATTAACATATTAAAAAATAGTTTTGGCCGGACTTCTCCTTTAAGTCCCACTCGGTTGCGAGTATTGGAACAAAAATAAGGAAACAACAGGGTGGCCCCATCCTGTAGAAGAACACTTTTGCAGAAGTCTACAGGTGTTGGTAAGTTACTGAAACTATAATGTATGCTGATCACATAGCTCCATTGAAAATGTCAGGGGAAAAAAAAATCACTATTCGGACTTTTTAAGGCTATGTTCCCACTACAGGAACGTGCCCTCCTATATCAGGGATATCAGGGAAAGGTGTTCGTTAGAGATGAGCGAACCTCGAGCATGCTTGAGTCCATCCGAACCCGAACTTTCGGCATTTGATTAGCGGTGGCTGCTGAAGTTGGATAAAGCTCTAAGGCTATGTGGAAAACATGGATATAGTCTTTGGCTGTATCCATGTTTTCCAGACAACCTTAGAGCTGTATCCAAGTTCAGCAGCCCCCGCTAATCAAATGCCGAACATTCGGGTTCGGATGGACTCGAACCTGAACCCGGTTCGCTCATCTCTAGTGTTCGTCTATTGATAATGACCGCCACTAATAATGATCATGATCATTATTAACAGTTGTCATTACGAATAGATATATTTTCTGATATAAATATGCAAAAAAGAGCCCTTGGAGCCTCATTTAAGAGTCTCGAAACACAGGACTAGCCAGATATCCCTCCGGGAAGGACCCAGCCGAGGGAGCAATGCACCTAGAATTTCACTTTATTTAGCGCTTTAACCAGCAGCCGGCAGTGTTATATTTGGCTGGTCTCCCTGAGGTCAGTGATCTGTTTTCCCGATATAGGATGGTACATTCCCATAGTGGGAACATAGCCTAAAAGTTTGTTTTCTAATTACTGGTGGATTACACAAGTTTAATATTTCAGTCCATATTCTTGTAATTCCATTTTGTAATCTTGTAATTACTTTATTAGGAGTAACTTAGTAACTTAGAGCGGGTTGTTCACCCATGATAGCTAACCGTCATATATTAGAAGATAACCTAAAGAGTGATCTTAGATTTTTCCTGAATGTACACTTGTAATCAAAGGGATCATAATTCTAGCAATTTAGAGAGATTGCCTTTTCCCAGATCATGTGCCTTGTATGTCAAATATAGATTGCAACATTTGTAAATCTGTGTTCAACAGAGAGGAGAGTCTGTGGATTAGGTCTGATCCTTTGGCCTGCAGACTAGACTGGTATGGTTTCCAGAATAACTGCTAGATGGCTGCTGAATATTGCAGGGATGACAGAAAAGGTACTACTAATGGAGCAGCAGGACTGGAGGGAGGTCACAACCACAGGACTGTCAGGCATAGACATAGGACTGTAGAACAATGTCCAGATAAAGTATCCCAAAAGGGATAGGGACTTGGTATCAGACTTAATAAAGTGTTCCTATCATAACACATAAAAGTATATAGTCAGTGCTTGCCCTATGTAGCCTGTCAGTTTTGATTTGTTAATATTGCCGCCATAATGGTCTATGTAGTAGACTTAATTTCACCTGAGATTTTCTCCTCTAGGCTATGTTCACATTTTTCCTGTAATTTCCCTGTTTGCCTGCCCGTCAGTGCAATGACGGCTGTTGGTACATTATTCTAGTTTAGGTGGACTAATTGGCCTTTGGTTGTATCTTTAATTGAAAAGTCCATTGAATTTAATAGTAAAGACAGTAAAAAAACAGTGAAAAAACTGTGTGTGAACAACTAAAAAATAACCCCTACTGTTTGCAGAAGACATCCGAAAATAATTGACATGATCATTATTTTGACGTCCGCGCAGACGTCTGTCATTTTATACACTGTGTGCATTGGATGTCTGTCATCCTATTGACTTTAATGCATTGCGCATTAAAGTCAATTAAATCACGCAAAATAACATGTTTTTTTAAATAATAAAGGTGGATGCCTTTTCTCTTTATTTGACGTTGTGGGAACATAGCCTTGTACTAACACAAAGTACATTTTTGCCTCTAATCGCTGCCTTAGCAGCTTCCAAGAAGAAAAAATGTTATCTAAATGGTTTGATAGTTACTGTGAGATCATCCCAAGCTGTTATAGAATATTTCAAAATAATCTCACTCTTTTAGTAGAGATAAAGGGAAATCTCATTAATAGTAGGAAATCTGTAGGTACGATAGGAGAGGAGCATATACAAATATCACCATTTAAGTATAGTTTCAACCTTAGTTGAAAAAAAGTTAAATTTCGGTAAGGTTTAAAACTTGTCATACTCACAAGAGTGTAATCCATGGATATCATTCAATAAAGTTGCTACAGTAATATCCCCGAATTCCTTGTAATAATAAATAGACTCAATTTTTACATAGTTGGGAATATACAAGATCTATCTGCTACTATGAAAGGATAAGCAAATAGACTGTCCCATCTGAGTGAAGGTTTTATTTTGTTTTATGTCTGTGAACTGATTGCAAGAGTAAATGTTAGCGTTAGTAAAGCTATATGGTTAATGGGAGCTAGTAATAAAGTGAGGAAAACTGTATGGGTGGCATTTATTAAGTCCGGCGTTTTTTACGCCGGACTTATAAATGCCTCCGCAGCTCCGGCGCTACGGAGATTTATGTAGAGGCGGACTGCCTCTACATAAATCCCGTGCGCACCGCCGAAAACCTACGCCAGCTGAGGACTGGAGTAGGTTTTCGGCGTACATTTGGGCGGAACGGATGGTAAATCGCGCGGACTCTGAGTCCGCGCCCTCCGTTCCACCCACTACACGCCCCCTTTCCGCCCCCCTGGCGTACTCGGCGGAAAGTGCCGATTTGCGAATATTTTATTCGCAAATCGGCCATTTGCGAATAAAAAAATACGCAAATCGGCACTTTCCGCCGAAAATCATCCGTTCACCGGATGATACATGTGGCCCTTTGTTTTTTTTTTTCCCTTCATTAAAGGGATGCTCCAGAGGAAAAGAAATTGTTTTCAGGTCAACTGCCAGACAGTTATACATTTGTATATTACTTCTATTTAAAAAATCTTTAGGCTTCACTTTCTGCAGGACTGATCAGTACTTGGAGTTCCCTTTCCAGTCTTACATGGTGCTCCCTGGTGTTACCTCTGTCCTGACAGGAACTGCCCAGAGCAAGGTTTTCTGTGGAGATTTACTACTGCTCTGGACAGTTCTTATATAGTCAGAGGTGGTAGCAGAGAGCGCGGTGTCAAACTGGAAAGAATACACCACTTCCTGCAGGACGAACAGCAGCTGATAAGTACTTTAAAAGGTATCTGTAGGCTGTAATTCACATTCAAAACTGCTGACATAGCTGTTAGATCAGGGATATCACTATGGACCACAATTCCAAGAGCCTGATAGTCCTCTCAGGAACACAGAATGCAATATAGATAATGTGTATTACTTTTCCTGATTCAAAGTGTGCTGCTAGCAGCCTCTGCGATGAGGTAGTAGTAGTTGTGGTCGCTTTAATGGTAGGGTTATGGTAGTCTTCATGTAGAGTGCGAAATCCAGGAATACATAAATATAATATAGTAGCTTCTAAAGTTGCATGCAGAGTAAGATCCTCCAGATGTGCCGCTGGCAGGAGTTGGTCCCTTTAAGTCTTACTATTCATTAAAAATATTAGGTCTTTCCAAATTTCCCACCAGCAATCACTGACCTGAGAGCCACTGCATGTAACCATTTTAATAGTTTTCACATTAGTACAAGTTTCTACGTGTTGGATAGTCCCCATGGTGGCCACATCAAATGTGGTTAGTAACTTTATAATACAACTGCCCAATTACCTTCATAGACCCTTCTACTTTTCTGTGTTACACACTTCATGTCACTCTTGAACCCTTCAAACAAAAATCATCTCATCTGTTTTCCCTTAAACCATGGTCTAGAGCAGGGGTACTCAACAACTTTTAGTGAAGGTCCACTTACCGGGGTCTATTGTCAGGTGAAGGTCCGAGTTGAACATCAGTAGTAAACGTGTTTTGTTAACCTTTCACAAACGTTGTTGAACTATTTCCATACAGAATTGATGCTTTTTAGTGGGAAAACTGGCATTTTTTCTCTCTCACCAGCCCTTTTATAGTCCCCCTGTGCGCTTCCCTAGTATAATATAGTCCCCCTGTGCGCTCCACCAGTATTATATAGCCCCCTGTTCGCCCCCAGTAGTATATAGCCCCCTGTGAACTTTCCCAGTAGTATATAGCCCCTGTGCGCTCCCCTAGTAATATATAGCCCCCTGTGCGCTCCCCAGTAGTATATAGACCCCTGTGCGCTCCCCTAGTAGTATATAGCCCCCTGTGCACTCCACAGTAGTATATAGACCCCTGTGCACTCCCCAAGTAGTGTATAGTCCCCCCTGTGCACTCCCCAGAAGTATATAGCCCCCTTGTGTGCTCCCCCAGTAGTATATAGACCCCCACTTTATGCTCCCCAATAGTATATAGACCCCCTGTGTGCTCCCCCTCCTATATACCCCCCTGAGCGCTCCCCCAGTAGTATGTAGACACCTGATTTTTGCTCCCCAGTAGTATAAAGCCCCCTTTGCTCCCCCTCCCATATAGCATATAACATAAAAAAAAAAAACACCTATACTTACCTGGGTCCGGGTCGTCTCCTCTTCTCTTCCCCTCTTGAGGCCGCACTGCAGCAGTCACAAGAGGCCGATCTCCCCTTGTCCTTGCACAGACGCTCCGGCACCAGAGACAGAGAGCACCTACTTGTGATCGCTGCGGCCACAAGAGTGACTGACAAGGAGGGTACCACGGGCTCCCTCTCTGTCAGTGCTCCTGCACGGTAACTATCGTTTTGAACATGTTGTGAATACTTTACCTTTTTCAGATGCTTCATTCACTTAGTAACATGATACTGTACAGGCTGAAGCGTCCTGTAAATAACTCAATCATGGTGTTTTGGACAATGACTGAGTGTTTTGTTTCCAACTTTGACCACCACGTGGAAATGAGGTTTCAGTCAATTAAGCTTATACAAAAGATGAGATTGTCCCTCTATATAGTACATCATGTTATTACAAATTAGTTCATGACACTGCTCATGGAGATTGCTACCGGGCACATGTAATCAAATTCTGTGTCTGCAAAACAACCACATTGTCTTTGTAGGCAAGAATTTAGTCCCAACCTTTCTGAAAAAATCAATATGTTGAATACTTTAGTAGTGGTTTGGAATCTGTATATGAATAAATATTAATACTATTAGTAGAAATGTATACATGTTTATAATATCTTGTCTATAATATCTATAATATATATTTTTACTTCTATATTTCCCTTCCAAAAATGTAACTTGGTTGTGCCATCTGCTGAGAATTCAACTGGACACCACTGCGTCCCCACTCACTTACTGGTTCAGTGCTGGGAGAGCAAGGATGGGAATTACTGAAATTATTGGAAAGATTTAATAAAACCGAATTTTTACTCCAAGTACTGTATGAGTTAAATCTGTGAATTATTAAAAGTGCTATCTCAGTATTCATTCATATTCTTCATTCATAACATAGGCCTTAGTGACATTTTATTAGGTAGAGATAATAATGTCCTTTGGTTAATACACATCAAGCTGAAAAATGATTTTTCGCAACAGTCCATTGGATTACTTCCCACTCAAACAAGCTTATGCCACAAGGTCAGTCCATATGTGGACATCCTCAGTGTGTCCTTGCACAGCAGCAGTGATGAAAGTCGCTGGTATTTCTCTACCAACAGTGACTAATTCAGCTACACATTTTCTGCATGATGTAAAATCATTAAATTTGGATCTCAGCAAATGAAAATGTTAATCAGAAAAACAATGTTGTCTAGACACCCTATTTGCTGTCTGACCACATTACAGACCAGAGAACAAATCACAAGCACAAGTTATTTTAGGAATCAAAGAATGTGAGAACCACAATTTTCTCTTTAAATAGTTTTTATTATCAAAATTAAAAAGGAGATTAGTGTTTATTGAAATATAAGCTGTCAGTATTCTGTGCTTACAATCCTCCTTTTTTTTCTTACTAGTCTTCATTCAATATGAAAATTGTCATTCTAGGAAGGGATCGGTGCAGCCCCTTTCTTACCCACTACCCACTTATCCATCCTCAACAGTGGCCCCCAACTAGGTGCCGATCCCTACATTGGGATAAGTGCACAACACTGGTCAACACCAAATGAGCAAAAAGACAATAGAATAACTAGATAACATGCCAAAGGGTCAAAACCAGAAAGTCAGATGGAAACAAAAGGTCGGGAAGGCTAGGGGAATACTTGGTTACAACATGTGGTAACCCCCCAAAAAAGTCACATATTGTGGCAACCAGGCGGCGATCAGAATCTGTGCAGCAGCAGCCATCAAGGTAAAAATAAAATAAAAATATTTATTTATTTACTAACTGAAGTGGTACATTCGTTTTCAGTTAACTTTTTAGTAGAAGACTTGTAGGAAGGCTGTGGGGCTACCAAGAGGAGGGGCTTGTCTAGGTAGTGTGTAACTCTTTCAGGGCAACTCTTGGCGGCAGTTGTATTATTTGAAGATAAGAAGATAGCCATACTCACAGTTTTAAAGAACAGCCTAATACTGGAAGAGGTCACAAAGTGCCTGGTCCTGGAATACGAGTCTGGGGGGACACGTCTGGGTGGAGCTAATCACTCAAGATTACCCGAGGAGATTGAGCAGTAGTGAGTGGGACACTTCGGCCAAATAAGCAACCACTGGGGATAGTCCTTGGTCAGTAGAAAGGACTTCCTGAAGATAACATAAAGGACAGTCTCCCTTGACGTAGACAGGTTTGGGTCCCACTTTAGCATTAGTTGCCGCTGGTAATGTTCAGCAGGCTATAATCCTGCTAGCACACAGGCACCTGTACATTGGGGCCAAGCCTTGGGGACAAACTCTCTCTCTGGAACTAAGGCGAACTAAGACAACAGACTAAAGACTCCCATACACTTTGTTAACCCAACACTTTAACATGTTTACAGTAGGCCACCAAAATTAATTATTTGAAGCCATTAATATTCAGATGGGCAGACAAAACTAAATTGTTACGCAGTATTAGTTTTAATTTTAGTTTTATTGACAGGGAACAAACCATTTTTCCCGATAAAGAACCTCAGAACCATGAAAAGGTTTTATTTTGGTGGTCAGATCAGTTTCTTGTACTGGCAGAATACTTGCAGGTTCCAAATTGGGGACAAAATACTTGCTGCCTGCTACTGCTGACCCAGATTGTCCACCAGCATCGGATTATAACAGGTCTGTTTCGGGCAGTAGTCTGGGGCCTGGAAATCCTGGGAGGCCCATGGCCACTCAAAAAGACATACTTTCAGTGGTGTAATGTCTCCTGGCTACAGTTCTTTGCAAAAAAATTGCTGCTTTCTTACAGCAATTTTGCACAATTCAGGGCTTTATGACATTATCTATCCTGTACTATGAACACTACACTAGTACTACCATAGTTACAGTGGGTTGGGGGGGAGCCCGGGGCTTATGGTAAAGTTAATCCGCCCCTGTTGTCCACTAAGAATTATTGTGTTTGTTTGTCTGTGTTTCGTGTGCTACCTATATCAGTGCAATGACCTTCCTTGTGGTTGTCTGCAGCTGCCTAGGGCTGTCAGTGTAGGCAGTAACAATGGGTGAAAACTGAGCAGGGCTCACTGTCCATGTCCTTGTCATTCCCACTGGTTGTCACTGACCAAGCTAGTATGTGACTTTTGATTCCTTTTAATGCCATTTTTCTGCAACCTAATCTTGCAGAAAAACGTGACCTAAAATCAGCAACCTTGAACCTTGCTTTATTTTTTACATTTGCGCTATTGACTGAGCAGAATCACATTACTGTTTCGACTTCATGACAGATATACTTTAAGGCTGGGTTCACACTACGTATATGTCAGGCAGTATTTGGTCCTCATGTCAGGTCCTCATAGCAACCAAAACCAGGAGTGGATTGAAAACACAGAAAGGCTGTGTTCACACAATGTTGAAACTGAGTGGATGGCCACCATATAACAGTTAATAACGGCCATTATTTCAATATAACAGATGTTGTTCTAAAATAACAGCAAATATTTGCCATTAAATGACCGCCATCCACTCAATTACAACATTATGTGAACAGATCCTTTCTGTGCTTTCAATCCACTCCTGGTTTTGGTTGCTATGAGGGCCACAATACTGACTGAAATATACTGTGTGTGAACCCAGCCTAATAGTTCAGACAATTTTGCATGCAGCAATACAAGATGTATTTATATTTATTTTTGTAAAAAATATTACACTGTAACGTTACTCATTGCCTATTGCATTAGTTCTAATATTGCATTTATTATATACAGTAGATATGACTGTAAATGATCTAAATGTAAAGTAATAAATGAAATTTAACTTGTTAGACTAGTACATGTCCTTAAGTGAATGCTCAGATTATGACATGCCAGATATTTTATATAAATGTAAAAAAAAGTTATTTAATGATGCTCGTGCCCTAACTTCTAAAGGGTGACCTTTCCTTAAAAAG
Organism: Dendropsophus ebraccatus; assembly: GCF_027789765.1. Lineage (NCBI taxonomy): Eukaryota > Metazoa > Chordata > Amphibia > Anura > Hylidae > Dendropsophus > Dendropsophus ebraccatus. Next base: position 63,518,518 of record NC_091460.1, on the reverse strand, counting down.
AAAAGCAAACATCCTGCCAAATCACCTTGCTAACCCTTTGTTCACTAATCTTCAGTTTTGGTTCTGAGTCAGGAAGCCTTTTGTCCTGAGATTTTCTCTGCCAGACAATACTTTAAATCATTTTGTTTTTTCTTTTCAACATTTTCATCCAAACAGAAGAAAATAGTCTCCTTCACAAAATCTAGGGAAATGGCTTAGGCTCCTGCCTGTCCTATTATTATCATCTAGAGTTGAACTTTTTTTTCTGATTTTAACATGCTTAATACATGCGGCATTATGCAATAGTTATTGGATTTCAGTAAAGATGCCCAAATATAGTTACATTTTTGTTGGTCAGTTCAGCCAGATTGGTCAACTAGTGCACATTATCATGTCTGGTTGTGTCATAAATCTAGAATTGCTTTAGAATTACTTGATTAAGAAAAGATGTTGCAGGCCTATGAACAGTTAGTAAATCAGTAAGTATTAATAAAACAATCAACTTTCCTCTAACTTTTCTAATCCCTTTTCTGTCATTATGCCAACAGTCCCCTGGTCATCTGATAGTCTCTGTTAACTGTAGTGATAGTATCCCAGCTCAGGGCCAGGACATTGCGAGTTCTTTATGGGACTGGAAAACATCTCTAATATTTTACCATACAACGTTACTTAATAGTCTTTAATCAAAAAGGATTATTGGTTGGACCATAAATAAAAAGTGGTTAATACATTTTATTTGCTCTCCATAGTATAACACTTGTTTGTTTCTTGGTCTTTTCTGATTATATCATATCTACTCAATATCATATATAATAAAAGAACTTCTGGAGTTTGTACACAAGCTTATTATGTCAGATTTTTGCCTGATACTTTTCTACCTTTTTTTTTCTTTTGCTAATACACTGCTTTAATAAAGTTATATTACTGCATTAAAATAAATGTATAGTTTTTATCATTTATCATTTACCATTCAACTTCCATTTAGTAGCAGTGATAAGGGGCAATACAGGCCCCCTCTGCCGCCACCAACGTTCTTGTCCAGAACCAAAGGACTGTCTGAGCCCCACAGCTCCTGATCTTCTGCTCTGATCAAGTGCTACTGGACAGTGCTATACGGAGTAGAGTCCCATTTCCTTTTGTGCTGTATATTGCCTCGCCCCAGGTACTGTATATAAGAATATACAGTACACGGGGGGGGAGACCCTACTCTATATAGCGCTGCACAGCATAACTTGATCAGAGCAGAGGATTAGAAACTGCATAGCTTAGACAGCCCTGCAGTTCCCAGCAGGAATATTGGTGGCAGCAGAGGTGCAGAGATTGTTGCTACTCAATGAAAGCTGAATGGTAGATTTAAAAAAAAAAAAAACTATACCTTTATTTTGAATAAAATGATATAACAAAGTAATATAACTCTATTAAAGCAATGTATAGGGAAAAAAATTCAATATTTGGAGTACCCATTTAAAGAATTAGTATCTATTTGTTTTAGTTGAAGAACTGAATGGAATTGACAAAAATGTTGTTTATAATTTATATTTATCAATTCCTCAACGTATTTCAGCTGGATTATTTACACAAGGGAGTCCTAGCCCTTAAATATAAAAAGATGAATGATCTGTTCTTGGTGTTCTAGTTAGTTTGTCCGACTCTTGTATATTCCTTACACTATAAACCATTTCTCTATTAAAAAAAAAAAAAATTACAGCTAAGGTTAAAAGGGGTAGAACCAGACAAGATCCATTTTTCTGTTTGCAGATAACATAATTGAATATCATAAGGTATTTAGCAACCCAAGCCAAATAGCAGTCAGCTCTTCATCAAGTTAAAGCATTGCAGCACTTTGTCCCTTTGGTATGAGTGTTATTTAGACTCAGTTTTGTTTCCACAGTAACAACGTCTTTTGTAACATGTATAAGATTGCCAAGTATGAGCTCACGCTTCCACCAGGCGAACTACCAAATGTGTCTGAATTACGCACATATGCAGATCTATGAGACACATACATGCCATAATGGCAACTCATGAATTCAGCCTATTGCTTGCTACAGTAACTTAACAGGACTGCGCTCATGATGACAGAAGCAAGACACAAAGTAGCAAGAGAATATTCCCATTTCTGGAAAGCTATCATTACATTTATTCTATATTGTATCATTGTTGAAACGAAACAGAACTAGACGAATAGCAAGGATGTAAGACTATAAGACAGGGGGGGTTGTACATACTGTGCATGTGCATAATGCATGGATGGGAAAAATCTCAGATAAACTTTCCACAAATTTACTGTATATTATAGAATTAATCCTGTTAGATTGCAACACAGTAAGCTACTGTTTTAGGGCTGCAAACTTTAAACTCAGTTTATATACTGTATTATGTAAGTTAAGAAACAAACATTGGAAAAAGGCCCTTTAATAAGGCACAGTTTATACCACATAATGGTCTCCCAATATGCCAATCGTAGGACAGTTTGTCTAACTCTTTACCCTACTCTTTGAGACACCCCCCCGGTCACTGCCATGCAGCCTTGTTTATTGCTTATTGTTTCTTAAAGGGGTTGCCCAGGGAGCAGAAGATGGCTGAAGCTTTCTGCTCCCGGCACTCACCATATGTGTGATTTCACATATATAAAGTAAGCTTTCCAAAATGAGGGGGTTAGTAGGAGTATATCCTCTATATAAATGAACAGGTGTCCTATAGTGACAACTGATCAACAGAGTTTGATATGCCAGGCTCATGTTGATCAGCAGATGTGCTTTTTTAAACAGAGGCATTGTCTTCTTAGACAATCCCTTTAAAAGGTACCTGTGGATAAAAAAAGAAAAAACTTTTGACATGCCAGAGAGGAATAACAAACAAAAAACAAAAGGTCCAACAGCACCTTGGAGATACTCCAGTTATGGCCACCAGTGTAGGTGCAGGATGCATGCAGAAAGACCCACAATCCTTGGTGTGGATGCTGTAGACTTTAGAAGAGGATTCCCAATGGATCCAAAGTAGAAGCAAATGTGTTTATTCACACATCAGGGTACAGAAAAAAAGCAACGTTTCGACCTATTGGTCTTTATCAAGCTGCTTGATAAAGACCAATAGGTCGAAACGTTGCATTTTTTCTGTACCCTGATGTGTAAATAAACACATTTGCTTCTACTATGGATGCTGTGGGAATCCTTGTCTTCTAATGTCAGAGAGGCATATCAAATGTTTTTATAGCTCAGACCCTTACCAGTGAGTAGAATTAGCTGGGATATCATCATACACTCTTCTCCCTACTCTGTGTCTGAGACCTAGATGGCCCTATAGACTTGCATTGGAAGTCTGTCTAGGTCCAATGACACAGAGCCAGGAGTGAGTGTACTAAGCACGTACTTCTCCCGGCTTGTTCTTCTGTCAGTCACTGTCTGAACACTCAGGTCCTGACCCATTAAAACTTTTGATATGTCCTTCTATCAAAAGTTTTTGTTTATGAGAGGTCCTCCCTAATCATTTGGGCTCATACGGAAATGCTTGGCTGGATGGGTTAATAAACTACATGGCTGCCTTATGGATAATTGTTAGTCTGCTTATACTGATGGCCAATACCTTAAAGGGGTAGTCCACCCAAAAAAATTTTCTTTCAAATCAACTGCTGCCATGAAGTGACAGAGATTTGTAATTTACTTCTATTAAAAAATCTCAAGCCTTCCAGTACTTATCAGCTGCTGTATGCCCAACAGGAAGTTGTATTATTTCCAGTCTGGAGAGCAGGAGGGGTTTTCTATGGGGATTTGCTCCTGCTTTGGACAGTTCCTGACATGGACAGAGGAGGCAACAGAGAGCACTGGGTCAGACAGGAAAGAAAACACCACTTCCTGCTGGACATACAGCAGCTAATAAGTACTGGAAGATTTAAGATTTTTTTATAGAAGTGAATTACAAATCTCTGGCACTTTATGGCACCAGTTGATTTGAAAGAAATTTTTTTGGGGTGGACTACCCCTTTAACATCTAACTTCTGCACATGCACATGCAAAAGCAGTTGTCAAACAGTTCATCTCCGTGACAGCTACCTTTTACAGGCGACTGATAAGAAGCTTGCTGCTTAAGGTTTCTAGCTAACTTCTATAGATCAAACCTGCAAATAAAACAGATCTGAACCTTTTCTCCACTGACTCCTATCTTGTCTTCCATCTACCTGAAATAAAATCTGGTAAAGTCGATGTTCACTTTATCCATTAACACTTTCACACCTGATGCCTCTTTGTGCTGCCAGTACTTTTATCTGCCTTAAAAATACAAGGATGTTGTTTTACAAGGAAATGTAAAGGTGACCTGTCCTTCACTTCTGAAATGCTACGCCATGTCTCCTACAAAAGCCCCAACATTTCTGCACCTTTTTACATATTCCAAAAAGTTTTTTTATCTTCTTAAAATTTCCAGTGACCTATAGCTATCATCTTCTGTCTCACATCTGTCTCCAAGCCTCGTAGTCTATGGAATGCACATTACTAGCCAATCAGACTAACCTCTCACCCTTAAAGCTTTAAGCATACTCAAAAAAAGTCTAACTTTCTGAATGCTATCATGTTTCCTAGCAGCTCTGCTATTAGAGCCATTAATATAATATGTGTTTTCTTCCTCCGTCCCTTATACATGCCCTCTCAGGGTATTCATGTTACACCTTGTCATAGACTGACATGTCCTACTCTGTGCTGTTTACTCTGTACAGTATATGAATAGAAATGAGTGTTGTAGTCGTTCAATCATTGTTTTCATTCCTTGATGTAAATCTTTGTTCATATTAGCATCATGGCTTCTGTTTTCAAAGGAGCTTAAGCAGCTTCGGCAGATGCCTTTTGTGATAGATCCCAAGAAACCTGGAAGGATTGAATCGCTTTATAGTCGGCCCATCGGGTTTTCATCCAGGTGCCACCTATATGGTGGCAAGAATATGGTATTTCAGACTACACTAAAGCAATAACACCAGATGGAGTGGAATGCAGCACTGAAGTCAAGAGAGTCCAATGCAAACAGTCAAGATTTGTTGTCCACCTGCTTTAGTAAAATATTCTTTTTCAAAATGATAGCATTACTATCCGCATTTTCCTTATTCTACACAATTCAATGTACAAAATCTTTTTATAGCACTCCGTAATGTTCTGAGGTGCTGCTGAAATATCTGGGACATCTAATCTTCTATCTTTGGTTACTTTTCTGTTGCCAAGTAAAGTACCTTTCATACTCTTTGCTGTTTGCCATATGAATCATGAAATCATGAAATCAAAGTGTCATTGTAATGCTACCACACAAGACTCAATGTCAGGGGGCTGCGGGGGGCTGCCCGGGTGATCGCTAGATCATCTGGGCAGCCCATATAGCAGGGGTGTCAAACTCAAATACACAGTGGGCCAAAATAAAAAAAATTGGACAAAGTTGTGGGCCAACCTTGATAATTATTGAAGCTTGAATGCCGCGGTGCTGGCACTGTCAGAGCAGCGTGCGTTGTTCCTGATACTGTCAGTGGTGTATGTCTCCCAGGCTGTCACGTGGGGATCAGCTGTCACCAAGGTGTTACTCCGAAACAGCTGTCTGTGGACCTTGCTTGGGTATTTCCCAGGTAATGTCATGTTTGACTGTGACTTGTTGGAAGGTACTTTCCCTTGACTGGATGCTCCCCTTGGCTTGGTTGTTCTTTTCCAGTAGAACACCTGGCTAGTTCACTGACATTGAGAAAAACATGTATCTGCAGTAGTCTTACATATTTGTCTTCCAAGGAAGCAGTGTTCCTAGATTCACTAGTGTTGATGGTGTCTCTGCAGTTTTTTGGTCAAGCATCAGTCCCATGTTATTTGACAATTCTGCTATGCCCCCCCCCCCCCCCCCCTGCTCACCTGGTTCCCTTTCACCCTAGAATTGAGGAAGGCAATACTTAATTTAAATAAATATTAATTTAAATAAATATTTAGTAAAAGTGAACCATTTTAGCATAGATTTGTATTTTATATATATATATATATATATATATATATATATATATATAATTATTTATGCATTGTGTTTCTTATTGAAAGAGTAAAGTGTTATTGTTTACATGGAAATGTCTGTGTTGCAGCTAAATGGCATTCCAGACTTCCACATATGACCTCTCAAGGGATGGACAAAGTGAAAAAAACATGGCTAAATGAACACCAAATAATAGCCTGGTGGCTAGGGAGTTAAGACAGTGAAGTAGTCAGATTACAGTTTAATGACTATCAGATGATTCCTTGTCACAACAACACATAATTATTTAAGTGTTTCTCATGGGAATAGCTGTGATACCCACTGATTCTTACATATCCAATTAAGTTAAATATATTACTGCCTCCAGAAAAATTGAGAAAACTGAAGTAAAACACTTTGTAAAAATGAAAGGTAATATTATAGCAACCCCCTTTATAACAATACTAGACTTGGACAATGTGATATTTGAATATTTTACTTCAGCCATGAGCATTATTTAGAGACAAGACATCAGGCATGTAAATCTGTATACAACTACATGGTGAAAATACCTTTTGGCTATAAATAAAACTGACATAGAATAAAAATAAGCAATTGGGAATTTTTTTCGCATTTATTAAGTCAGTAGGAAAAGTATATTTCCAGAAAAGTAGGATATAATCCTTAAATCTAGTTTCCACTAACACTGTGGGAGGCAGAACTTGAAGAATATGAAGTTGTTAAATCTCCAACTTCTCCATATAGAAAGCTATTTAGTAGAAGGTGAGAGTGGGGAGTTTTTCTTGGAACAGAAAGAGTTTTGGATATTTTTTCTCATTTTAACTTTGTTCATTTATTATAGTCATCCATTGGAAACCTTTGGTTCACAGTTGTTTTTTTTATTACAATCTTATAAATCCCTATGCATAGTAGATATGATTGGTTTCTTTATAATATTTTCTTATGGGCTACTATTAACATTTTTAATATTATTAATAATTTAAAAAAAGTGTGTATTTCTAGCTCCCAATCTGTAATGCCACCGGGTTTCACCTAGCAGCATTCTTCCACTTACTGCTTGTGGCTCAGTCCTGATACAGCCACCTCCTCCACTGTGCTCCCCATATGGTCATTGGTGGTGGATGTTGGCCTGCATGTTCTCTTTTCCTGACCTGTTATCCATGCTTTCATGCTGTTTCTCCACTATCATGCACGCCTGCATTCTAAGATTTAAAGGGCCTGTATGCTCTTCACTATTCTTCCACAACTTCTAATGATTTTTCAACACCTATTTAAAACTGCTGCACCCAGCATTGTTGGCTGCTTGTGTTTCTGAGTGAAGATATTCTAGTATCTGCCATTTTGTGTATCTTAACCCATGCCTTAGGGCCCTATTCCACCGGCAGAGGTGAGTCCGGGGGGGGGGGGGGGGGGGGCGCGGGGAGCTGCAAGGGGGCTGCCTGGGTAATCGCTAGATCGTCCAGGCAACCCATATAGCAGGGGTGTCAAACTCAAATGCACAGTGGGCCAAAATTAAAAGATTGGACAAAGTTGTGGGCCAACCTTGATAATTATTGAATCGCGAATGCCGCAGTGCTGGCACTGTCAGAGCAGTGTGCTTTGTTCCTGATACTGTCAGTGGTGTATGTCTCCCAGGCCTGTGCACTATGGTAAATGGCATGACATGATAAATTGCTATGACATGATTAAACCCCAACCCATATAATAGCCAATCCTCCCAGTAGTAGCCAGCCCTCCCCATAGTCTCTTATATAGTAGCCAGCCCTCCCCATAGTCTCTTATATAGTAGCCAGCCCTCTCCCATAGTCTCTTATATAGTAGCCAGCCCTCCCCATATTCTTTTATATAGTAGTCAGCCCTCCCCAATAGTCTCATATAGTAGCCAGCCCTCCCATAGTCTCTTATATAGTAGCCAGCCCTCCCCATAGTCTCTTATATAGTAGCCAGCCCTCCCCAATAGTCTCATATAGTAGCCAGCCTTCCCCCATATTCTCTTATATAGTGGCCATGGCGGGCCAGATGTAATTAAAACTCTGAATTGCCTGGCGGGCCAAAAATAATGGCACCATGGGCCAAATTTTGCCCTTGGTCAGAGTTTGGCATGACTGCCATAGAGGAGAGTTGCGGTCTGCTGCGGAGCGACAGCAGCAGATTGCTGCTATGACAGTCGTTTGTTTTTGAATATATTTGAAAGACAAACGACTTCAACGATCAGCCGGCATAAATGATGTCGGCTGATCGTTGCCTTCTATTCCACGGGATAATCATCGGCCTTAATGGCCGATATCGGCCTAATGTGGGCGATAATCGCTCCGTGGAGTAGGGCCTTTACCCTTTGACATCATCTTTCCATCTGTACCCTTCTGTATTAGTTTTCCTCTCCTGTTGCTGTTCCCGACTGTTGGCCTATATTATGCTGCCTGTGGACTGTGCCGCCTGCCCTGATGACCACCTGAGTTTGACTATGCCACTGTCTCATCCCTAGTACTGTTCCCCCCAATAACCCTTTGAAGACCAGGCCAAATTTTGTTTTTGCACTGTGTTTATGTTGTTCGCCCTATGGTAAAAGTGACATGTTATATACATTCCTCAAGTCGGTACTATTACAATGATATGCAACTTATATAACTTTTATTTGGGAAAGGGATTTTTATTAATGCATTTTTTTACACACTAGCTAGAGGAATTCTGTCATAACTGCAAAGATCAATGAGATCGGTGATCCATTGCTCTGGCCTGTTGCAGCACAGAAAAATGAATAGCCGAGCCGGGATCAGCGGGACAAACCTGAATATGCTAAAGGTTTGCTCATCTCTATTGCCAAGGGTTAGAGAAGCTGGACCCACAGTGATCATCTGATCACATTACTAGCTTTATTATAATAGGGAACTTTTGTTATTTGTACTTTGGTTATCACTAGACGTCATCAAAATTTTAGTCCTAGAACACCCCTAAAATAACTTAAAATACAAATCCAGTGGACTTCTTTCAATAGGGTATACATTGTGTGTGTGTGTGTGTGTGTGTGTCCTCTGACTAATATACAACTCATGGCTTTGTATTATTATTCACATGGGCCTTTTCCATTCATTCCATTGACAGGTCTTCTCTTACATTGAGCTAATAGAAGTCACATAGGACCAACATTTGAGCCTAACAAGTTGGTAGTTAAGGATGTAGTTGAGCTTATCCAACATGTTTCACTTAAGCTCTTTTGACACCGTGTGTTTGCACATTTAGCTATCAGTTTTTCTATTTGCTGTAGCTGTCCATAAAAAGCAAGTTGCAGTATTTATATAGAAGTTAGACCCCAGGTAGGGGGATTTATTAAGACTGGTGCCTCATATGACCTTTTGCAATTTACAACTTTTTGCCAGTTCTGCACCAGGCATAGCCCCTGTGTGACAATAAGGCACATCTCTGGATATCATACAGCCATTCACATAAGTAACTTTAATTTAAGCAGCTTTAATACATCAAGCCTTGAAGTTTGTAAAAAATAAAAAAAAACAAAGTGTTTTTAGAAATGATGGCAATTGCAAAAAATTACAATGCAGTTTTCTGACCTTTTCCGACCTAATACAGACCTAAAACAAAGCTGCGGGGACCTCATAAAACTGATAGCATGCAGTTTATTTACAATGCATCTACAACACAGAAACACCTGCAGAATGAGGATGTGACAAAGACTAGTGACCCCTGTGACAGCTGCTCCTGTCTGTCCTCACCAAACAGGAGGACGGATCAGGGAGCAATCAGGGCTCCCCAGCTGTCACAGATGTGTTCTACTGTCAGTCCATGGACTAAACATTATTACTCTTACCAATGTATTGGTATTTCTGTTAAATCCTCCACAATGTCAAGCATAAATTGGACCTGTTAGGTCCAAAAATTGGACCAATGTATATGAAATAAATACAATACAAAGTGTTATTTCATCATTATCACAACACTTAACAACCATACACAAATGCAATATAATACCTGTCAGAAATGAAAAGTGGATTCTGATTGGTTGCTCTACTTTACACCAGTTTGATAAATCTCCCCCCAAGTATTATTACAGGAACATATAGGGGAAGATTTATGAAAGGGTGTAAATATACACCTGGTGTAAACTGCCCACAGCAACCAATCACAGCTCAGCTTTCAGCTCTTGTAAAATAAGAGAGGAGCTGTGATTGGTGGCTGTGGGCAATTTACACCAGGTGTATATTTACATCCTTTCATAAATCCCCCCATAGTGTAGAGACAGCACATCAGTATCCCACCAAACCCTACATGTTTTGCATAGATACTTTGTGAGTTAATAGTGGGCAACTGAGCTGTTACCCCACCAATCCCTGACAAAACATTAATACAAAACATGTGTGTGTGTGTGGGGGGGGGGGGGGATAGCCATGTACAATTATATAAGTTCAGCTCAGTTCAGTATTCTAACGTTTTTTTTACTGCATTGACATCTTTTCAATGTTTTTTGGGGAAAAAATAATAATAATGGTTAAAAACATAATTTTAAGGGTTACTGAATAGTTTTTCACAGGACCAGTGGTGTGGGACCTGATTATGGTCCAAATTATGAGAAAGGTTTATTAGAAAGGCGTAAAAAGTATGTAAATCCAATATATATATATATATATATATATATATATATATATATATACAGTGGTACTTTGGTTTAAGAGTAACTTGGATTAAGAGCGTTTTGCAAGAAGAGCTCACAATTTTTTAAAACTGTGACTTGGTTTAAAAGTAACTTGGATTAAAAGCATTTTGGTTTAAGAGCTCACAGTTTTTCAAAACTGTGACTTTGTTTAAGAGCATTGCTTTGGTTTAAGAGCTCCCGGTACTGAGGGGGAGTGGGGAAGTGACAAAGCCTGCATAGCGGGGTCTACAGCACTGTACTCTGACCCAGGAAGTCTCCCTCACCTTCCAAATCATAGCAGATACACTTCAGGCTGGGGCTTGCATCAGGGGACAAGGCTGTGGAGGTAATCTATTCGTAACTGTAACCCCTCTCTCCCAGGACAGGGTGTACTGCATGTATGTGCCCACATCTGCCCTGCTCATTCCTTCATGCTCCCTGCAGTCTCTGTCAGCCCTTGTGTTTCCCATCCTCTCCATTACTCTACAGTAACTTATAATATCAGATATTCTGCTCTTTCTAAATGTTTGTTTCATTTGTTATTCAGAATAAAAAAAATCATAATTTTTGGGGTGTTGAACCATTTATCTGCATTTCAATTATTCCTTATGGGAAAATTTGCTTTGGCTTAAGAGTGGATTTGGATTGCAAGCACGGTCCCGGAACGAATTATGCTCGTAATCCAAGGCACCACTATATATATATATATATATATATATATATATATATATATATATATATACAGTATATATATATATATATATATATATATATATATATATAAAATTTTTTTTTTCACAATAATGTATGTATTATTACACAGACAAGACCTAGTTTTATCATATCTCAAAATATTCTTTCATCTATTTTCTTTTAGGCCATGCCTGTGATTTCAGAAAGAGAAAAGGCGGGTATGTATGTTTCTAGTATATTCTATGTAACAATCTCATGTTTCATTAGGTCTTTATCTATGTTTTATTAGGTTGAGTCACTTTCTACATTACATGTTATAAACTGTAGGTCAAAGTTCACAATTCATTTCCTGGACAATCTGTAAATAAAGGAGAATGTAATCAAGTGTGCAGAATATTTTTAGACTTTTGGCGCTTCGGCAGATTATTGTGATTGTAATATTATTTTACAGGTCATGGTAAAGGAAATTGATGTGATCATATCAGCACAGTAGCAAAGAGATATATTTTCCCTACAATCTATTTCATTTCTTTTGGTTTTCCTATTTGGATGTGCTGGTAAGCAATTTTGCCATCACCATTGTCCGGTGAAAATTTTTATTTAAGTATTGTATTGCCCCCCAAAAGCTATACAAATCCCCAATATACACTTATTAAGGGAAATTCACATAAAGTGCTTTTTTCCCCTACACTTACTACTGCATCAAGGCTTCACTTCCTGGATTAAATGATGATGTCACGACCCGACTCCCAGAGCTGTGCGGGCTGTGGCTGCTGGAGAGGATGATGGCAGAGGGACACTGAGGGACACAGGACACTGGAGGGACACTGAGCATCCCTCTGCCATCATCCTCTCCAGCAGCCACAGCTCGCACAGCTCTGGGAGTCGGGTCATGACATCATCATTTTATCCAGGAAGTGAAGCCTTGATGCAGTAGTAAGTGCAGGGAAAAAAGCACTTTTGGGGGGCAATACAATACTTTAATAACATTTTTCGCTAGACTTCTCATTTAAAAGTTAACATTTTTTTACATTATAAATAACTTGTCCAGCAAAAGGCCTTTAACTAGTAATTGCAACCTGTATTTCCTGATGAATTCTCTATGCCATGGTATAAGGAATAATTTATCCAGACATTGCAAATGTAGCTGAAAGAGCAAATATGATAGATATGTTTGTAATATGAACCATGCACTATAGGATGTTTGTTATACAAATCAGATGTATTCTACCTTCCCAGAGAATCCAATTCATTCCAAATGGCATAAACAAATTTATACTATATTATTACTTACTGTTTTTTTTCCTATGGATTTTATGGGAATGAGGGTCATGTTGGATATTGTGTCTATCATATGGATCTTATGTGAAGTTTGAGTTACACTTTCCTTTGTGGCTATCATATGGATTTAATGTGAAGTTTGAAAAGCATTTTATGCATAAGCTGAATACATCCTGTTTGCCCTGATATTATCAGGGATTCCATTGTTGTCTTTCTTCTGAAACACCCATATCATATTGCTTAACTTGTATTAAAAGGGTTGTCCAGCGAAAATCTTTTTCTTTCAAATTTACTGCTGTCAGAAAAGTATATAGATTTGTAATTTACTTCTATTTAAAAATCTCAAGTCTTTCCATACTTATAAGCTGCTGTATGTCCTGCAGGAAGTGTTGTTTTATTTTCATTCAGACACAGTGCACTCTGCTGACATCTCTGTCCATGACAGAAACTCTCCAGAGTAGGAAAGGCTTTCTATGGGAATCCCCATAGAAAACCTTTCCTGCTCTGGACAGTTCCTTACTCGGCCAGAGGTGTCAGCAGAGAGCACTGTGTCTGAATGAAAATAAAACAACACTTCCTGCAGGACTTACAGCAGCTTATAAGTATGGGAAGACTTGATATTTTTAAATAGAAGTAAATTACAAATCTATATATTTTTCTGAAACCAGTTGATTTGAAAGGAAAAGATTTTCACTGGATAACTTTTTGTTTTAGTTTCTTAATACACCCTCCCATTCCTGAGATATATGGGTTTGTAGTTTGTCTGACAATTCAGTTATTAGTCAGATGGGCGAGAACTTAATTTTAGGTGGGTGTAATTATACAGTCAGGGCATTTGAATTTGTTACATTGAGGAGTGAGTATGTCTAATACACCCCCTGACTATATGAACACTCCCATCACTTGATAGCCACTCCCATTATTAAAAGTACATTAACCCCATCTGATTATTATTCAAATTGTCAGACAAAGTATAAACCCACATATCTTAGGTAAAAGAGCGTGTATCAAGAACCTGTAATCAGTTTATTTAATCATAGTTACATAGGCCTCTAGTTTTTTGGGGTTGGCTACATGTCTTCTTTAAGGGATGGATATTGGCAAATGCTATGAGCCTTTCAGTTACAACCTGTGTAATGCATTGTATAGTAAGTTATGGACCTTTATGATTTTTATTGAAAATATTAGAAGTCCTTTTTTGTAATGGCCATGTTCAGGTGGGAATCAGCTTTATGGGGGTGTACATACTATTTGTAACTTACTGTAGACATTTTTTGTCTTGTTTATTTAGGAATGAGGTCTGTACTGTTAATATTTACTGTTGTTATACAATATAATCAACATGAACATTTTAATTCCTTAGCTAATAAGACATACAGAGACAGTTAAGAAGTTTTAACAATTTCTATTACCTCTCCGTTAAAACATGGTGTATTTGTAATGCTGAGAGATGCACTGTACTATATGAACTGAACGCCGTCGCTACAGGTGTGTGATCAGAGATCCTTATTTCTAGTCAGGACAAGACAAGTGATGGAACAAAGGGCAATGGGTCGTGTACTGTAAGGCCTTTCTCTACAAGGAGAGAGCGCTGCTGAGAATAGATGAAAAGGAAGGTGACCGCACAAGCAGGTGAAAGTTAAAAGGTTATTAAGATTATCACTAGACATGTGAAATTGAGGAGGAATGTGGGAAGAGAAATATTTCCAGCTGCAGAAATTTATAGAAGAGGAGAGATGCCAAGCTTGTTACAGTGTAAAGTTTTATTGAAGTGTAGAAGGAGAACATGAATGATGAGCTTAGAGATAAAGGGCCGCCATGTGAAGACCCTGCTGTGATGCATATGAGAGCTATGTGGAGATAGGCCAACATTGGCAGGCTTACCAGCTCAGCAAAGCAGTCAGTAATTTACTGATAACATAAAGAACACAACTTTTTATACACATATGTCTGGATATGTAATAAAATAGACACATCATTTTCGCTGCGGTATTTACATTAACCTTAACAAGTTACAATCTCAATCCACAGATAGAATTAAACAAGGTAATGTTTATAGGGGCTGCCAGATAATGTGCTAGGATGAGTTGTTTTGTTTAGTCTCCCCGTAAAATAGGTGTCACCTGAGGTGTGTGACAGCCCCTTACCCCCCACTCTGTTCACCGTACCAATATGTACATGAGTGAGACCTGAACCTGATTGCTAATAGGCGGATTAGGATGACTACCATTCAAAACACATGATCAGATTGCGTTGCAGTTGCAGCGCAGTTTCCATTGCGGAAATAAAATTCTGCCATTACTTATAATTGGAATCTGATACAAGCTGCAATGCGACCTGATCGTGTGTTGTCACCCTAAGGGTTACAAGGTGTGCTTAACCCTGTGTAACTAGTGAGGAATTACATGATTGCTTAGAATTATTCTTTATTATATATACTGTACATACTGTACATCATTGATTCAGCCATCTGATTTTATAGGTCATATTAGACTCTATGTTGGCATTATTGGTGTTTCACTGAGGGATCACAGTCCACAAACACTGCATCCAGATGTTAGGGAAATATAAAAATTATGAGCGAATCATTGAAAAAATTTTTTGCAGTTTTTTCAAATTTTGGATAAAAGTTTGCAAATGTTGCAAACTGAATTCTTCAATGATTGGCTCATCTGTAATTGTAGGCATAGTTTTTATATTTCCCTAACATCTAAATGCAGTGTTTGTGGGCTCTGATCCTTGCTGTCAAAAATACTAGAATCCACAGTGAAACACTTACAAACCGAATTGAGCGAATTTAAACATCTGTCCGTGTTCCCATAGTGTCCTCTTCTATGCCTTCAGTTGCACACTCAGGCAATCGCTGACTCAGGTAGAGTACCACAGCTGAGCGGGCTGTAACTCCTGTGTCTTGAGAGTGGCAGCTGGCTAAGCCAATCACTGGCCTTGGTGCTGGCCCTTCTCAGTCATGATTGTGTCTTGAAAGTGACAGCTCGCTCAGCCAATCACCAGCTGGTGCTGTCCCTCAGTCAATGATTGCCTGAGCGTGCAGCTGAAGACACGTTATAGGACACCAGGGGAGCAAGGACAGGTGAATAAACTTTCAAACTGAGCTTTCTCATCTCTACCTACAATGCTTTTTGTTTCTGGTTTTTTTTCTTCTTTGAGTGGCATTGTTTGGGTTAGTGACATTTTTTCTAGAAGTCAGCAGGCTGTAGTTATGGTAGTTTGTCACCTAGTTTGTGGCATGGACCTAAATAGAAGAGTCCCCTGAATGACATGATTCAGGAACGACATGACTTGTAATGAGCTGAAATAATGTCACAAAAACATGTACTGTCTTAGTTACCCATAATAATAAATCATATCATGACTTAAGAAGAGCAGTACCAAATTTTGAGCAATACTTATTTTAAGAAAAATACCAGTTTTCCCACCTTTTCCCAACACTGTGTAAAAGTGTGAAGGAAGCCCAAGATAGCTGACAGAAACCTCAAAGATTCCATTAAAGTCAATGGTTCCAGGCAACCTAAAGAGAAGCCATAATGCTATGTGAACCGATCCTATCCAATGTTACAAGTCATGGCATTGTTAACTAGAATATAATATGAGAGATAATCAAAACAGTGTAAAAGAAAAACTATCTTTGGTCCCCATAGAAGCCAGTAAGCGCTCATCTTTTATTTTATATAATGTCCTGATTGTTTGCTATTGGCAACAAACACAGTTTTTAATTATCGCCTCTAATGTTTGCACATACATCTGATATTGCATCACAGCTTATGCAAGCACATTTGCACATGGATAGATAATAAAGCTAGTCCTAGGTGCATGGATGAAATATAAACAGCACTCCTAATGGGCTCATGTGCCCTCCGGTGCCACTTGGTAACACTCCCTTTTCCATATTATTTTCAGGCAAAGCCCTGGGAAATCTTTAGCATTTTCCTCTATGTCTGCTAGAATTCTAATTTGGTGCTATGTGGTTCATGTTTTTTTTATCATGCTTTAAAACAAAGCTTTACTTATATGAAATCCAGGTCCAGTCTACTGAAGGCAGCTTTTTAGACTTGTGCAGGTTAAAAAAAGAGACTAAACACATGAAGTCCCGGCCAGTACAGAGAGTCATGGCCTAATGTGTCCATCAGTCACATGACTGCTCTCTCTATTGGCGCAGATGACTTGGACTTCCTATGTTTAGTTTTTTCAACCAGCACAAGACTAAAAGCTTCAGCGTGCATGTGCGACCACCACTCATTTTCAGTCTTTATGTGATTTCATAAGATAGCCAATGAGTCCCATAGTGAGTGTATGGGGTGACAGCTAAGATTGCTAATTATGGATACATATCCTTTATCCTGTGTATACAGTTGTTGTTTTTCCCTACAATTGAAACCCTGTTATACACTTTACAAATAAAATAGAAGCAGCAATTTTCAGTGTCCCATTGTTTTCCACACTGGCTTCCTGACCTTTGCCCTCCCAAACTCCTTCATTAGCTGTTTTATGCCAGTGC
Source organism: Dendropsophus ebraccatus (assembly GCF_027789765.1). Classification (NCBI taxonomy): domain Eukaryota; kingdom Metazoa; phylum Chordata; class Amphibia; order Anura; family Hylidae; genus Dendropsophus; species Dendropsophus ebraccatus. Next base: position 63,501,419 of record NC_091460.1, on the reverse strand, counting down.
CTGATGCTGAAACTGATGTACTTCTGCCCTCCTAGTCCCACGTTACTATCCGCCCTCCTGACCTTGTTCAGCAAAAGCTACTTAGCATTCCTTCCTATTTTATAAGTATGGCTTTAAACCTCCTATTCCACCTCTCTATTACCACAGGGACATTTCCCTTTGCCCAACGCATACACTTATTATGTTAAAAAAAAACAACAACAAAAACTTCCCACTTGGTATCACCCCTCTTTAGTTAACCTCAAGTTCACTTTGTGTACCTTTTTTTTCTAAAGTTCATATTTAACTATTTGCTTTGTGCTTAGAGTTACCACATGGCCGATAGACCCCAGGGCCAGCCAGTTATTGGACAAGATATCCAATGCTGCATAGTTTTTCACTGGATATATCATATGCCAGTTTTTTGCATTACACATTAGGATGATTGCACATTGTAGATTTGTTAGAGTATGTTCACACTGAGTAAATGCGGCAGAATCTCATATGCCATAGCCTGTCTATAAGAGGGCTTGAGTGCCTCTGCTCCAGCCGCAAACATTAAGAGCAAATGGTCTAAATATTTATGTAACTGTGAATATATATATATTATGGGTTATTGTGTTATATTGCCATTACAATAAATAACTTCTAGATGCATTACATACTGGAGAAACAAACATTCCTCAGTCGGAGATTTTCTGTCTTCCTCTGGCATGTAAGTTCTCTGTACAGAGAGTTTGTTGGGTGCCACCCAGAAAGAAATACTGAACATTCTCCCTAATATAATAAATGTGTTATGCCAAATTAGTCCGGAGCAGGAAGTCTAAATGTACTTAGAGTTAAAGGCCCATTAATATGACCACCTTAAAAATACAGCATATTAATGGTGTGTAAATGTTATATGGTTGAATAAAACCTAGGTTTCCAGGCTTATTTGAATCAATTGAAAATGAAATGTATAGAACAGGTGGCTTTATATGAATATAAAGGTAAAAAATTTATAAACTTTTTTATCTGTTAACGCATATGTTTGAAATTTATTTTCTATAGTTTATTACATTAGCTTACTCCATTTAGGATTTAAATCTTAGGCTATGTTCTCACAACATATTTTTAGTTGAATAAATGTAGGCAGGGTTCGAGAGCCTTTGATTCTCTTAGAGGATCCCCATAGTCCTATGTAACAACAGATAGACATTTGGAAAATAAATAAGAGAGGGACCATGGTAGATTGTTATAATAAATCTTTAAGCATTTATTGGTAGAAAACAAATAATAATTACCATAGACACACAAACATACATATAAGAAAGAGGGTACTTCTGGTCAGTGCAGTAACCCTATTCTGCCCTTCCTACTTTTATTCCCTGGTTCAGTGTCCCCAAATTCCATGAGGAACTGACCCTACACATTAAGAAGCATAGGTCTAACCCATCCAGGGGTAAGTCAGATAGAGAAAGATGTGCTTTGTCCTGTGTCAGAGATAAAGGGTCATAGGCATAGGTATAGAAATGGCAGAAGATGGCGGGAAAACAGTGGGAAAATATTGTTGTGGGCTTGGTTAGTGAAATAAATTCAGCTAGTGTCCCTTCTTCCATCTTACAAAGACTTAAGCCTAACCACTGGACAGACTAGACCTCGGTTTCTTAGGGTGTGTAGTGTCAGTCCCTCCTGGCAGTATTGTTTACGGCTTCCATTAATAAATAACGCATTGCCTCAAAGTGCTTAAATGGTTTAGCATGCATTCATTGTAATGGGAAATATAACATTACTATATGTACTTAACTACTGTATTTCCCCGAAAATAGGACAGTACCTTATATAAATTTTTGCTCAAAAACAGGCACTAAATCGTATTCCCCACCTGGGCCTCCCCAGAATACTCACATCCTTGTGGGACGGGCAGCCTTACTTTCAGGGGTGCCCTAGTTTAGGGTAGGGGGTGCCTTATTTTCGCAGGGGGGCATACTTTAGGCTAGAGGGTAGGGTAGTTGGGGTGTCTTATTTTAAGAGGGCGTCTTATTTTCAGGGAAACACGGTACCACATGGCTAACCCTGTGTTGGAGAATAAACCGTGCATTGGCCAGGGATTGTTGGTGCAGGATGTTTGGGGTATGGTGACTAGATCTTAGGAATGTCTAAGTGAAAATATGTTTACATTGTTTCCCTATTCACATTGAAGCTGAACCTACTTTTTAGGTTGTCATTGTTGCGTCTCTGTGTTCTCTATGGGATGGGTTAATGGGAAACTATCAACAGCTTAAATAAATCTAACTTGCTGATAACTCACTTTTGTGCTTGGAGCACTGAGGATGAAGGTTAACCTCTTACCTTTATCATCAGCGCCATTTCCATTAAATTTGTAGTTTAATTATGTGTCTAGTAAGGCTGTTTGGAGCACTGGGGGTGGGGCTACCACCCCCCAAAACACCAATCCACCACTGGCCTAGTGCTCCAAATGGCCTTACTAGATGAGGTATTAAACTACAAAGTGCACAATTGTGGCAATAACAGACATCTTTTAAATTAGAAAAGGAGGACGCCTTTTTCCTTTTGTGAACATAGCCTTGCATAGTGTGCAACTCTACAACTATACTTTATACCAGTGTAACTATAGAAATCTTTACATTGCTTTTTGTTCATTTAAAAAAAAATATATATTTTTTTCATAAATGGTTTTATATGTCTTTTCCTGCCTGGATAACATCACCATAATCCAGTTTTGCTAATTCAAAAGTAGAATTGTTCCAATATGATATCATTCTACAAAGACTGGTAATATTTTCTTATAGTGTCAAATGTAGCATTATACAATTGTCTCATTTTCCAAAGAGCCTTTGTCACTTTAAATTATGAGAACAATTTCTTAAAGCTCTCCAGCAAGAACAGCTGCTTCATGTCAGGATGTCACCAGCCCTTCGGAGTATTCAGGCTCTAATAATTCCCAGAACTATCTCTAGTATAAACATGTTGTAATTGGTGAGTTTGGCAGGAGGAGCCTGTTTTCCCAGAGAGTTCAAGCTTCTTCGGGATAACTTTTTTTTTTCACTGCATAAACATTTCTGTTGATCACAACTTTCTTTCTGTTTATTTTGCCCAAAGTTTTGTTTTCCCTTTATTTAAGATAATGGAAATCTCTGCTATCTTAAGGGGTCAAGGGTAAATTGTTTTTTGAAAATTGTGCTTCCACAAATAAGGAATAATAATATGAAAACATATCAATAATAATGAGATTAGTTCTACTTTATTAAATACAGTCACATATTTTTTATGGGATGACAGAAAGCTTTTCTTTCTCTACTGAGTATAGTGTGGCAGTTGTTTAAAGAAATGAACCAACCTTGGATATACTGGTTTCACATCCCATCTGTGACATGCAAGACAGATAGACAGAAAGATAGATTAGATAGATAGATAGATAGATAGATAGATAGACAGACAGACAGACAGATGCTGAGACATCTCCTAACATTTCCATTAATTGTCTCATAGAATTCACTAGTTAAAACCATAGGAAAATGTAGTTTAGAACTTTGGAATATGTTTAGCCAGCATATGATTTTTTTTTTTTAGTTTTTAACTGCATTGAAAAGTCTACATTTTTCAATAGTCGCTAGTAAATATATGCAACAGTACAGGCAAACATTTGTGGAATAGGATCAAGAGTACACTCAATGCCATGAACGTGCTTTGAACAAACTAAGGAGTTACCCTATCAAGACAAGCTGACAGAGCAGACACAGAGAGAACCGGCTGCAACTGGTAGTTCCACACCAGCAGTCATTTTAGATCACAGCAGTTGGAGTGGGTTTTCTTTTGCTAGGGTCACTACAAATGTATAGAGATGGTGTCGCTAGAGATGTTATTCTTTAATACACTGGTGCACATGTAAATGGGATGCCTTTGGTGGTTCAAGTGCAGTTTTAGGCTGGGTTCACACTATGTATATTTGAGGCTGTATTTGGTCCTCATGTCAGATCCTCATAGCAACCAAAACCAGGAGTGGATTAAAAACACAGAAAGGCTCTGTCCACACAATGTTGAAATTGAGTGGATGGCCGCCATATAACGGTAAATAACTTCCATTATTTCAATATAACAGCCGTTGTTTTAAAATAACAGCACATATTTGCCATTAAATGGCGGCCATCCACTCAATTACCTCATAGCCTAAAACTAAGACATTGGTACTTGAGAAATTGATTCACAATGGGTAACTTTACTTAACCCCTAGACGACCAAGGACGTATCGGTATGTCCTGTAAGTCTGTCCCCAGACGACCCTGGGCGTACTGGTACGTCCTAAACTATGAAGCGTGCTCTGGAGCGGAGCGCGCTTCATAGGAGGCAGGCATAATCAGCAGAGAGCCTATCACACTGATCAATGCTATGCCTATTCCATCTATACAGTACATGTATACAGGACCCCCTACTCCATCTATACAGTACATGTATACATGGCCCCCTACTCCATCTATACAGTACATGTATACAGGACCCCTACTCCATCTATACAGTACATGTATACAGGACCCCCTACTCCATCTATACAGTACATGTATACAGGACCCCCTACTCCATCTATACAGTACATGTATACAGGACATTACAGGTATACAGGACCCCTACTATACAGTACATGTATACAGGGCAGTATTACCAGCTGCTGCTGCTGCCCTAAGCGCTAAACCTGGGGACACCCCATCTTCACTCACCAATTAGCATCAGGATTGGTAGGTAATAGCTCCAGACATCACATTTAACACCGCCACACCAGACCTGACCAATACCGCCATACTGTGACTGGATAACACCGCCATACCAGACCTGACCAATACCGCCATACTGTCACTGGATAACACTGCCATACCAAACCTAACCTATACCGCCATACTGTGACTAGGTAACACCTCCATACCAGACCTGACCAATACCACCATACTGTGACTGGATAACACCGCCATACCAGACCTGACCAATACCGACACACTGTGACTGGATAACACCGCTATACCAGACCTTACCAATACCGCCATACTGTGACTGGATGAATCTGCCATACCAGACCTGACCAATACCACCATACTGTGACTGGATAACACTGCCATACGAGACCTGACCAATACCACCATACTGTGACTGGATAACACTGCCATACCAGACCTGATCAATACCACTATACCGTGACTGGATAACACCGCCATACCACACCTGACCAATACCGCCACACTGTGACTGGATAACACTGCCATACCAGACCTGACCAATACCACCATACTGTGACTGGATAACACCGCCATACCACACCTGACCAATACCGCCATACTGTGACTGGATAACACTGCCATACCACACCTGACCAATACCGCCATACTGTGACTCGATAACACTGCCATACCAGACCTGACCAATACCACCGTACTGTGACTGGATAACACTGCCACAGCATCTCCACCAACTCTATACTACAGGTATACAGAACCCCAAACTATACACTACAGGTATTCAGGAACTACACCAACTATATACAACAGGTATACAGGACCGTCAAACTATACACTACAGGTATACAGGACCCCCGAACTATATACTTCAGGTATACAAGACCTCCACCAACTCTATACTACAGGTATACAGCACCTCCACCAACTCTATACTACAGGTATACAGGACCCCCTATACACACTGACACTTTATACCCGGACAGCGCCGGGTACATTTTCTAGTGTGTGTGTATATATATATATATATATATATATATATATGTATATATATATATAAAAACATATAAAAATAAATAAACGAATAAACATGTAATATACCGCAGTGTGCGTAATATTCCGATCTATTAAAATATAACAATCATCAGGTGCGGATTGCCGACTTTTTGTTACATTGTATATAAAAAAAATTAATAAAAAATGATCAAATGTCAGATCTTCACAAGTATGGTATTAATAAAAACTATAGATCATGGCGGAAAAAATAACCTTCTATACAGCCCCGTAGGTGAAAATATAAAACCGTTATAAGCGTCACAATAGGCCCATTTTATTAATAATTAATTGCAAAAAAAAAGGATTTCATAAAAAAAAAAAAATAATAACATTAGAAAATCTGTGTACACCTGCATATGGTTTTATTCGGGTTGACCTACAGAATAATGGTATCATGCCACTTTTACCATATAGTGCATTACGTAGACACAGGAACTCACCAAAAGTTACCAAATTGCATTCTATTTTACGATGTCACCAATTTATATCTTCATAAATAATAATTTTGGGGTTTCATAATACATGTTATGGTAGAATGAAAGATGAAATTACAAAGTACAACTACTCGTGTAAAAAAACAAGCCCTTACATGGCCTGTAGATAGAAAACTGTTGCCAAGCATAAATTACGCATTCGGATTATGAAGCAAATTGTTTGAGATCGGCAAACACGAACAATTGGCGTCATGTTCATATGAACATACGAACATGTTCGCTCATCACTATTCCTAAGGTGATGGAGAAATCATACCTGGAGGTAGAAGGTGGTCTGGCTCGACCAGAAGTCCACAAACTCACAGCTATGGGGCCCTTGAAATTGTTATCCCCTCACACTTGAAGAAAACTAGTAGGAAAACATCCCTAAGACCGCAGCAAAACTAGTAGGTAGGGCTTGTTCATGCTACATGTAAGCAAGGCCTGGTTCCAAGTCATCCTAGTAGGCCTTGACAAATAACCTGACTCTATAAATAACCGACTCACATGGAACATGGGTCTTAACGGCCCAATATCAATGGACCTTTTATATAAAGAGCTCAAATGTAACAATGTTTATGGCTACAAGTAATGCCACACTTCAAAATGCTCTTTTACAAATATAGTCCAGACATCTTAATAAATATCCTGAAAAGCAGGAAAAAAAATATTTAAACTTCATGTGTGAACTTGAGTCATGTCTGTGCCGCTGCTTAAAGTTATTATAATATTCACTGGCTGCAATGACTTTATGTCTGACATGTACTATGCATCTGTTGACAAAATCAAATACGGTAAAAAGAATGTTGACTTTGGGTTTGGAGCTGATGATTTACTAGGTAGGAAAATCAGTACATAGCCTACGCTTACTATAAATATATATATATATATATATATATTTCTATGGCTATGGAATATATTCCACAGATTGGTAATAATAATATTTAATTCTGAAAACTGTAAAAAACATTCCAAAACCTTCATTTTTTGTATCCAGGTGGACTCCTCCTATGACACCCATGCCCTAAAATAGCATATGGACAGGGTTTGATGTTGTGAGACAACTACTTCAACAATTTTTTAAGCATTTCCTTAAAATACTTTACTTTTATTTTATACCATAATGCCTATATGTTTAGTGTTCAGTCTTTATTACACCAGACCACAACACTTAACAGTGTGGCTGGACCTGGGAATACAGACTTAGGCTAGGTTCACACTATGTAACTGTGCGGCTGTATTTTTTATGCGGCTGTAAATGTGCGGATGAAACTACGGCCGTGGGAAAAAATAGACATGCGGCTCAAAACATACGGTCATTTACTTGGAAATCTGCTTCAACTAAAAATAACAAATACAATTTTAAGAAAGTGATGCAAACACCTCTGGATGCATCTGGGAAAGCAGGGAACACAGTTTACATGAATTGCTATTACCGGTGTTTGCGATCCTCTGCAGTATGCCGATGTCTCTCATGGTTAATCTATTAAAATAATAAAACACATTTTCGTTGTAATAAAGTGCCTTTCGTTGTTCAATAATTTAATTCTAACGAATCCATCATTTTGCAATTAAATATACTGTCAAAAAATAAATATATATATAAATATACATTTATTTATATATATATATATATATATATTTATTTTAACAGTATATTTAATTGCAAAATGATGGATTCGTTAGAATTAAATTATTGAACAACGAAAGGGACTTTATTACAAAGAAAATGTGTTTTATTAATTTAATATATTAACTATTAGAGGCATCGGCATTCGGCATCATTGCCGGCTATTTTTGAAGTACTCCGTACGGACCGCCTGTCAATCCACGGCCGCGTTTCCAGCCGCAAACAATGGTCTTGTTCAGTTTTTACGGGTCCGTTTACGATCGGGCCGTAGATTCATACATAGTGTGCACTGTGCAGCCGTATATCCTATACTTTCCAGCGTACGCATGAACCACCAAAAATACCGCCGCACAATTACAGCCGCAAATACAGCCGCACACTTACATAGTCTGAACCTGGCCTAAACAGGTAAGGTTTGTATCCTACACTTACATGTAGACTGTTGTTGTGCTAGCAATAACAGCACATGACTACTCTCATGGCAAACCTGACCAGTCTATAACGACCGTATTTTCCGTATAAGATGACTGGACGTGTAAGACGACCCCTGACTTTTAAGAAGATTGTCAGGGATTCACCTTATATGGTGGAAAATGTTAACCCCTGCCTGACCCCAGCCCTGCTGTGGTCAGGCAGGGGTTAACTGCAGCTAAATTAAAAAATAAACAGTTAACTCACCTGGGGCCCATTCCCGGCATCTGCGTGTCTTCTGGCCCATTCCCGGCACAGGCAGTGTGATGTACACTGCATGTGCCGGGGATCCCCAAAGCTCTCATCTGAGAAGCTCGGAGACGCTCGGCTGCCAGGAGAGCTTTGGGAAAATGACAGAGGCTTCGGGTACTTCCAGGGCCTCTGTCATACTCACAAAGCTTTCCCAGCAGCCAAGCTACTCCAATGAGACGCTCTGCTGCTCGGGAGAGCTTCGGGGATCCCTGCAGCAGGCAGTGTACGTCACACTGCTGGCACCAGGAACGGGCCAGGAGACGCGCGGATGCCGGGGGGCCCCAGGTGAGTTAAGTGTTTTGTTTTTTTTATAGTGGTCGCCCCATACAGTGGGAATGCGTCCACTTTTTAGCTCCGCCACCGCATGGGGTGACCATACCTGCAGTATAAGACGACCCCCGACTTCTAAGAAGATTTTTCGGGGTTAAAAAGTCATCTTATATGCCTGAAAGTACGTTATTTTATATTTTAACAGTGTGTACTGAGCATACCCCCTTCTTCGCTGCATGTACTTAGAGGAGCAAAACAAATAGAACAGGAATGGATGCTGATATTTCCTGGATGGCATGCACATCACTATTGTACACTGCGCTATTGCTACTTTGGAGATATATTATAAAGTTTCTTATATTTGCTTGTACTGTTAATCTATGCAAAAATAATAAAAAAAGGCCCATAATTGTTTTAAATGGTACTGAAAAAATATGTTTCTACTCCATTAGGTTCGGCAATGTTACCCTAGCGTGCATAGCATCGTGTAAAATCTAGTACCTATCTACTATCTCTATTTAACATTTTAGATCAGCTGTAAAGGGACCAAAACATTTGCCCAACATGTTTCTAGATATATATATTATATTTTTTAAGAGAAATATACATATGTTCCTCGTATTTTTAAGACATATAGTATCTCTGCTCAGAGAAAGAATTGTGTGCGCCTAAAACACATAATTCACAAGCTTGGCAGAAGTGGTTCAGTGCAAAAGGCCTAATTTCATTTTAGACAAGCATTTATCATATATAGTATTTCTGGAATTATCCAAATCTAGGATAGAAAACATTTTTCCTTTCTGTTTGGCATGTCATGTAAGGAGACAACTCTTAGGAATGTGACCTGTGTATCCCTTGCAGAAAAAAAACTACACTCCCATGTGGGGGGATTTGGAGAATACAGAAAGGCACATTAGATTCCATTTAGTGACACAAAATGCTCATTACAATGTGCCTAAAACTCTAAGAGCATTCACGTTATTTAATTCTTCTCGGATATCTATGTAGTTTTGTATTGTTCATGAAGTGAAATAATTATAACAAAGGCAATAAAAAAAAAAAACATCTGATGTGCTATAGAGATATGTCAAACATTTTGTTAGATAAGGGTCTTGGACGCCACTGCTCTCTAGAATGAGTTGGAATAATTACTCAGCTACGTTATCTCCCCTCATTGCAGAAGACAGATGCTGTAGAAAGTCTATAAACCCATCTCCTGCAGTAAGGGGAGAGATGATCACTTAGTGCTACTCTTAGTGCATCTCCTTACTAATTTTCAGCACCCAGACTTTAAGCTATCAAGACTTTCGACGTCTTCATGACGTAGACAAAGTGTAAGATATCCAGCCTTCTAAACAACCAGTTACATTTTTTTTGTAACAAAGTGAAGTACAGTGATTGGGAACGTTTCAACCCTGACATGGCTGTCTTTGTCAAGTGCACATGTCGGTTTTAAACATTGCCATTCAATGTATATTACATTGTTACAATGAAGAATATAGAAATGCTGTACATTTCAGTCCCAGGCAATTGCACTGCTGGATTGGGTCCATCTAGCGTATATTCCTTCCATTCTGTGGCTTACAGTAGGCATTGCACTATTAAACCTTTTCTTGATAACGATTAAGTGCCCATGGCTTAGTTTATTCCTTTTCTTGTTAAATTCCTTATTCTTTACTTGCTCAGCCAACATAGGGGACTACAAAAAGAAAAAAATGAGCTCCAACGAACGCCAGACAATCTACCCATATTTCTTGTGTCCTTGTTCTAGGCTTCTATGGTGCAAAGAAGACAGGGTAGACGAAAAGTCAATCCAATAAAATCATTACTTTATTGTGTCCTTAAAAAAACTGAAGTTGAAACAATTACCCATAGAACTAGCTCATGCCAACATCAACGCATTTCAAGCCCCATCCACAAACTTTTACTTATGACAGTCATACGCATCATTAATTTCTTTAGGAAACCCTATTGTGAATAGTTTATCACATGTTTCTAAGTTTGTAATATCTTTATATTACTTTTAAAAAATCAATAGAAATTATTGAACAGGAAAAAGTCTACTTTATTGAGTACTGCTTAGAGCCAAAGCAAGAATGTGAATGAATTAGCTGCCTGCATGCACTGTCTTGATTTGAATTTTAAAGGGGAACTCTGGGCAAAGATTTAAAAAAAGCAGTGAGGGCAGGGGGTGATGGGAGTTTCACCACTCATAGTCACCTGCCAGTCTGCTTTATCCCTCCATGCTGTGATATCATGGCCCCACTCAGCAATTCCCGCATCAGTAAGTGAGGCAAGACATCACTGGAGTCTCTGACTGGTTGAGTGGGTAGTTCCTGTGGTGTTGTGATGACACAGGAACTGCGGAGACCGGAGGGGGACAGTGAATGCTGATGCAGCAGGGGCACCAGGATGGGTATCACTTCATTATTATTATTATTATTATTATTATTATTATTATTATTTAGTAGTACCAACATCTTTTGTTTTGCTACTTACCTCACTTTATTATTATGTTCCCATCACCTCAGCATCAGTACTGTTTGTGGGCATTGTCCAAACCAAAGTCACACAACACAGCAAATGTGTGGGTTTTTTTTGAGCCTCTATGACAGTATTGGACCGCATCCCAGCTCTGAAATCAAAACGCAGCAAAGACACTTACGTAAAAATGACCTAAAGGAATTCTTTTAATTCCGTTTATATTTTGAAGGCTGAGCGATGACAAGTTTTGATCCCCCACATACAAAATTTCATCAGTTGTCCCTATTAATCCATTACATGTGTCAGTCTCCTAAACAGATTTAATGGAAAACACTAAGGCTTCTAAATGTTCCGCTTGTGGTTTTCAAAACATTATAATGAAACGGAAAGCTAACTAATATACGATAACACATGTTACTTCCCCTAATGTGGAAATTGGAAACTGCTCTTGTAACTACTCTCACAAATTGAAATCCATTAGGAAAACTATTATTGGCTGCATTTAGTATTGTTTCAACAACATGTTTTTGCATATATCTATACACACTGACTACACCTCTAAAACATGTACTCAGATGTGTACAATACAATTGCTGCATGTATCAAGATCAACAGAGTATACAAAATAGACCCCTAGTGGGAGCAGTGAGCTACAAAAATGTTTTCAGGAGACTAATACTCATTGTTAAAGAAACATTATTCATATTTTCAACATCTCTCGAGCTATAGGACGTCAGAAGTAGCAAGTTTTGATTTGATGGATTCTAGGCTAAGGACCCTATTCCACAGTAACGATAACCGGCCGGATCGGCCCCATTTGGCCCGATTCGGCCGATTATCGTTCGGTGAAATAGAGAGAATGATCAGCCAATGACCGTGTCATCGGCTGATCATTCATTTAGGGCCAGACCTAAAATCATCGTTCCCCCACCGCGCATCGCTACGATTAAATAGCAGTGCGCGGCGGGCGACCGACGATTTGACAAGCAGCAGCAGCATACATTACCTGTCCAGGCTTCTTCTCCGCGATGTCTTCATCCCCGGGTCCCGCGCGCTCTATCTTCAGAATGGCTCTATCTTTAGACAGCGCGGAGAAGAAGCCTGGACAGGTAATGTATGATGCTGCAAGGACATCAGTAACGATGTCCCTGCAGCCCTCGCTCAACGATCATCGGGCCATGGAATAGGCCCATAAGGCATCACAAAGCCACACTCTCCATTGTATGAACTGACAGGTCTGTGCGACTGCTATTCAATGAATAGCGGCCGCACAAAACTGACATGTCAGTTTATCATGCGGCCGATTGCAATTCCAGCCGGAGTGTATATAATATGATTCCCTCTGACTTCTATGCAATGTATCTTTTGTATTATTCACGGCCGTTTTTGCAAATCGGCAACAACGGCCATGATTAATACAAAAGCTACATTGTGTAAACATAGGTTAAGTGTTGGAAATCCGCTGTTATTCCCAATACTGTCATTTTGTATGGGTTTACATACTCGCAGCAGATTTTTTGTTCCACTCCGAATATGTAAAGCCTTATCCCCTTAACCCACCACTGCCCGTTTAATACTTTACCCATCCACGCTCTGGCCTGCTTCTGTGGCTCCTGACTCCCTGACATCACGCTTGGCCAATCAATGGCTGCGGCGGGACAGCGCACTGCTTGTCTGAGCAGGACATCGGGGAGTCGGAAGCCACAGAAGCAGACCAGAGCGTAATGAGTAAAGTATTAAACGGGCAACGTTGGGTTTAGGGGACGGGGCTTTGCATACTTGCAGTGGAATGAAAAAGGATTGCACAGGATTGCAGCGGATTTTGCTGCAACAGAGCTCACAGCATAAAATCTGCCAGGATCTTGTACATGTTTTTTTTTATTTTTTTTTTTTAAAGCACCCTAAATGTTTATCTACTCAAAGTACTAAAATAATATATAGTGTGCCAGTAAAGTTCACAAAGTCCAATAATAAATAACATCTGCAATATTTCATACAATTAAAGTCACCATTGATGTGATACATTCATTTACAAAAGTAACCATTGAAAACCATTTATATTCAATCTGAAGCTGACATGGCAATATTATTCAGGTATTTTCATTTATACTATTCACTAGAAAAATCTGTATAGAATTTATGTGGAATCTCTAAACTGTCCTAATAATTTCCAGAGAAGTGACATGCCTGACCTCATAGCATAAAACCCATGTCAGCAAATCTAGACCAGATGTGGTATCTATCATAATACTTTACAGCGCTATCTATTTTCTGGCCGGCCATTTCCGATGATGCTATTTATTCAGAACATTGAAGGAGCATTTTACATATTCCAAAACGTTATAAATATTTAATATGAAAAATGTTAAGTCTATGAAAATGAGATCCCCAGAACTATCTACGGGGTAACCTCATGTGGTTTGAAAGTTACAATACTCTCTGCACGTATTTCGAGAAGATTTGAGAGAAAACTGAAAACAGATGTTGACTCCCAGGACCTGAAGGAAGATGACTGTTTATTATATCTCTTGTTTTTGTAGAGTTGACAAATTCCCAGGGTTCACACATTTTAATTTCCTTGTATATTTGATGTAAGAAATATGCAGATTGTCTAGAATGCTTCAAGTTAGAGTTCATTGCTTAAAGGGGATACCCAGGCTTATATACTTAATGGCCTGTACTCATTATAGGCCATGAGTATAAGGTCTGCAGAGGGTCTGACTCCCAGCACTCTTACCCAGATATTTGAAGGGGCACAGTGCTTAGGTGAATGTGGCAGCCTCCTTTATAATTTGCCTTTGCTTGCCTTTGCTTTGCCATATTGTTAACAGTGGTGCAAGGTCCTGTACCATTTCACAATGGGAAATACTTCAGTACATTCCATTGCTGCAACTAAGGATATGTTCACACTACGTAAAACAACGGCCGTTATTTGAGGTCAAATTGAGGCCAAAACATCGTCCGTAGAATTACGACCGTGCGGGCTAGTCGTGAAACTACGGCCATTGTTTAATATTGCCTTCCGGCATGTTTTTAATCGGGCTGAAACATGTCATTTAATTGAAATACTGCGACTAGCCGAATAAACCACTCAGTAATTTTTTTACATTAAAATCAAGTTTAATTTGGCCAAAATAAATTTTACGTGTGCGGCTGCATTGAAATCCACGGCCATAGTTGTAACATTACCGTCCGCAAATAAATGACCGGTTCATCTTTCACGGGTCCGTATGAACTACGGCCGTAGTCTTATACGCAGTGTAAACCGTATGACCGTAGTTCGTACGAATTGCTGTATCGTACCATCCTCAAAACAACGGCCGTAGTTTTGCGGTTAAAAATACGGCCGTAGTTTTACGTAGTGTGAACATAGCCTAATAGTAGAGTGATCGGCGCTCACTTACACTAGCCATCAGGCTGTGTAAAATGGCCTTGAGCTATTAGTTAAGCTGGACAATCCCTTGAATTTAACAGTAGAGGCAGTTAAAGGTTGAACAACAGACATTTGCGGCTCATTTGTATATTACATAAGTGGACTATCTCCTTATAGGCACCTCATTTAACATCAATAAAGTTATGATGATGTTGTTCAACACCAACCCCCGCCTCTGAAGGGCTCTAGCGGATTCCCTTCCAGTTAAGGAAATAGCATTATGCTGCAAAATGACTTACAGGAAAGAGCAGTGGAGTTAGAGCCATTATGTGTGCCATTTTCTTACCCAGTGCAAGAGGATACCCATCCACCTTTTTATTTTATTGCCATCCTACACATTTGTGAGGGGCTTTAGGAAACCCCTGAAATCATGCAATAGAGTGCCTGTTTTCTCCTTACAAGGCAAGGCCCCATACGAGTGGCTATACCATGTAATATGGAGCCATAAAAAACATTTGGTTCGCATTGCATGGCTCATATACAATTTCCCATACCCCATGTGTTTGGATTTTTATGACGGGAGCTTTTTTATGTATTATGTCATATCAAAATCTACAATGCACTAAAAGAAATGTTATCAAATAAAAAGGGCTACAATTGAGAGTATTGTTTCATGTATGTTGTACTGTACTAAATGTATATATTGTTTTGTTTGTATGTTTGTTTCTTCTCAGATTATAATATGGCTAATTGCCTGAAGTATTTGTCTATTTGCCTTCAAAGTCCCACTCTGTGTGCAGAACATTCTCTTTCACTGAATACTTGAAGGAAGAAAAAACGTCTTCTTTGAAGTTTGTCTGGTCCTTCATGCCTATTTACATTCCTTTAGTCCTTACACAAACCTTATTGACAGACAGCAGAATAACTCCCAGTTATAACATGTAGATACCTGGGAAAGAACGCTCATTAAAAAGAAAAACGTTCTTCATTCATCTTCTCTCATTTCTCACCAGATTACGGCAAACATAAAAGAAATATTGAAGGTGAACTCTCAAATAAAATAATTGTGAATGGAGGCGATTTCATTAAGATTTCATTCCTTCTTCTTTGTTATCTGGCTGAGACGTCTCATTGTCCAGGTGAACTGTAAACATTTGATATACAGTTATGTAATGAATGTGTACGGTCCTTCACCTAATTCAAGCAAGATGTTGACTGACTGCTGGGAGCAAAATGTGCACTGTCCATGCTCACAGCAAAGTAAACACCAAGCCAGTTTTACACAGACCAGTTAGGTGCAGGTTTACTTTTTAGCCAAAGCAAGTGGTAGATTCTAAAGGAAAAAAGTATCTGCTACTTGCTTTTGGTTACAAAAAAATCTATCACTAAAAACTGCACTGTGTGAAACCTGACAATAATTTAAAGGGGTACTTTGGCCATTTAAGATGTTTTAATATAATGCTGGGGCAAACATAGAAGGGGCCAGTGGAGTAGCTACCATAGAGGCAGGGTAGGCAGCTGCTACACAAAAAGGGTTAAGAAGCAGAAGACAAAGAGATCTCTGCTTCATTGCACTGATAACTTCTGACCTCTGTTCTCAGCTGCCTGCAATCAAGTAGGAAAATGTGCAGAGGTGAGGATTTATCAGTGCACCAGCAGTAAAGCTCAGAACATTGGGTCACTTACTCACTGCAGTATATAAGGGGTTAAGCAAAAGGTAGTCTGCTTCTGCACCTTTGTATTTAACCATAAGGGCTCCCATTGGCTCTCTGCTCTGCCAGTCACTTTTGTCTCTGCAGGCTGGATTCTGCCTCTTGCCACAAGGGATTTTATGTTTTGGCCACATCACCGAGCCTCAGTGCTTTGTGTTGTGCATGGGGGGGGGGGGGGGGGTGCTTACAGTTTTTGCTATGGGGCCCCGCGAATCCTAGCTATGCCACTAAAAGGGGCTGTTCTGTTCCTGCTCAATGGAGCCTACTTTTGTTCTTCCAACATCTTGGAAGTATACCCTCTGATCTCCAATAGCTCCGCAATGTCTCCAACACATGAGCAGTATTATGCAGCTATTGGTCATTGCGATGATCGGGAGTTACATGTGTCTCCACTATTCTCAGAAGGTCTACTTCCGAGACATGGAAATACTGAAAGTAAGCGTTGTTAAGTAGAAGTCATGAGCCATTTCTGTTCCCCAAACAACCTCTTCAAAGTAGATTGCTCAAGTGTTAAAGGGTTAGTGTACAGCAAGGAACTTTATAAAAGTCTCAGGGGGAGATTATAAAAAAACAATGACTAATTCTTAGACCCCATGCACATGTCCGTGGTCATTTTTACAGTTAGGAAATACTGATCAGGAAGCCTTTCAGGAGGCTTTTAGGTCAGTATTTCCTGACCATAAGAACTGAGATTTAAAAAAAAAAAAATCATACTCACCTGCTGCAGGCAGCAGTGCCCTCCTCCTGTTCCCTCATCTCCCTTCCTTCTCTGTGAGGGCAAGAGTGAATTCACTTGTATACTAAAAGTACTGGGGTAAGAGAGTGGCCTTTTGTGGCTGGAGGCATTATGCTGCCTCCGGCCAGAAGAGTGATTAATATGGCTGGGAGCCAATGGCTTCTTGCCCTACCAAACACTGCAATGCACTTAATGGCATGAGCTCCTGCTTACGGGCACATATAATTAAAGGGCCAGGTGCAGCACTTGCCCAGGTGCTGGTGTTTGCCTGGGCTGGCAAGCAGCGCATCTGAAATTTCTGACATGCCATATAGAGCCCTATGGGTCAGGAAATCTATCCAGATCTCTATTATAGAGCCTTTCAAGTATCCAAGGCTCAATCACTGTATGAATCCCAGTGATTGAGTATGAATGCTCAATCACTGGGTTGTTCCTGTGCCCATTACTTCCAAAATTTAGACTCATACACCTAAAAAATGGACACTACATACTACACTGTACACCTCACTGGCACTATGCTACATGAGCATAGGTATACACCTGACATGCAAACACAGGCACTAGACTTTGAAAAGGGTAAAACCAGGTGTGTGTCGGTGTAGGTGCAGGTGCAATGGAGTAATAAGCACAGAGTCAAGCACTTAACCAAGATATAACGTTACTTAAATAATCTTCCGTGCAATACAGGTTAACACGTGGCTGTAGAGAAGTGCACCAAAAACAAACGCAGAGATATATAATAATTTCTCCTTAGGGATCACACAGAATTTTGCACTTTGGTGCTTAGAGTGCTTGAGGTAGAGTGTAAGGAATAGTTGAGTTGAGTGACTTAGTAAAGGTGTAGTTGAGTAAAGCAGGTATAGAGACTGTCTTGGGGACCTTGCCTAATTAGTTGAGTACTCTTCTGGGATGTTTGGTAGATACTTTTGTGAAAAAGAAGACTCTTGTACTCAAGGTTAGAATAAGTAGTGAAGAAGACCACCTCATGCCAAACAAGTCCCGCAAGTGTCAGGCTTGGTAGCTCGAATCCTAGGCTTGAACTACTGGGGGAAGCTAACCTCTCAAGGTTCCCTGAGAAGGCCAAGCAAGTATCAATAGAATACGTCAGCTTGCACTCTTTGTTCCACTGAGGATCAATGTCTGGATCTGTAGACTGTCCTGACTCTAGAAGAATCCCAGACATAGGCATGGTTGAACCCAGCCCAACCTTTGGGCTTAGCAGTGCATAGTTACTTGTGGTAAATTCTGGCAAACAAACTTCAATCTCTCACTACTGACTAGAAGAGCCCTCCCACCAGGAACTAACTCACTTACATAGGGGTGAATGGGAATGTCTTTCAGATACTCATACCAAGGTTTCCAATTCATTACTTCTGCAGTGATTAAGAGGAAATCAACTGGCTTACCTGGGCACTTAAACCCGCATTTACATACAAAAGACTCAATGTATCTCGGTGCAGGGACGGACTATGGAGTTATAATACCTATGCTTTGAATCCTGATGAGAAGCTTTATTTAATCATAGGCCTATTTTTACCTTTGTTTAGCTACTGACAGGTCTTCTTTACATAATTTTATTCCCCTTGAATAAACTATTCTTCATCATCTTTTCTTACAAGCTGTAACATCCCTCTGTTAATTCTTTCCTTTAAAGTGTCACTGTCGTTAAAATTTTTATTGCAGAAATCAATAGTCCAGGCGATTTTAAGAAACTTTGTAATTGGGTTTATTAGCCGAAAAATGAATTTTTATCATGAAAAAGCAGTTTGAAGCTCTCCCCCCTGTCTTCATGGTTTTCCTATGGAGAGAGAAAGTAAGAGCAGCAAAACAGGACAACAAAGAGTTAATTTACATTCATATTGCAGGCGCTCTCCTCTGACAGTCACCAAAAGACCTCTCTGATCTCTAATTAGGGCTCTGAATAAATCCCCCACCGAACAATCCTTTGTTCTTGGCTCTCAGCTGCCCGCTAATCTCACTCCTCCCGCCTCCCCTCTCCATAGCTCAGACAGCATCCGACTGATGAAAAAACAGTTGAGATTTCCTGATTCTGAGCAGTGGATGACAGAAAGGAGAGGGGGGGGGGGACCTGGGAAAACCCAATTACAAAGTTTCTTAAAATCGCCTGGACTATTGATTTCTGCAAAAAAAATAAATACATTTAAAGACAGTGACTCTTTAAGGCACTCTATATTAGGAGATTAGCAAAGTCATGACTTGAATAGCAATGCAAAATCTTTGAGTTCACCATTGACTAGTACTAGTCTCCTCATATGGAGTAGAGGTTGGTCCAGGCTCCAGGGTCCACATGCAACAGAGACCCATATATCAATGTCCCTGGGTATTGCATTTCATACAGTCCTTCTGTAAAATATTATTAGAGCCAATCAACTTCTATAATTTACCATATTTTGTCTTTACCCACTTCGGCCCCACCCTAAAGTTCCCAAATATGTACTGATTTTACTTTATTAAAGGGGTTTTAAAATCAACTGGTATCACAAAGTTATACAGATTTGTAAGTCTCTCCAGTCCATTCTCAATACAGCCGCCAGTCTCATCTCCCTGTCCAGCCGCTATACCGATGCCTCCCCCCTGTGCCAGTCACTACACTGGCTCCCTTTTAAACACAGGATACAATACAAAGTCCTCCTGCTCACCCATAAAGCTCTCCACAGTGCTGCACCTCCCTATATCTCCTCCCTCATCTCTGTCTACCGTCCTACCCGTGCCTTATGCTCCTCTAATGACTTACGACTAACATCCACCTTGATCCGCACCTCTCACTTCCGTCTCCAGGACATCACCCGAGCTGCACCAGTTCTATGGAATACATTACCCAAGACTTTCAGACTCGCCTCCAATACACAAAGCTTCAAACTTTCCCTCAAAACACATCTGTTCAAGCAGGCTTACCAGGTTCCCTAATTTTCACTGCTACCCTCAACCCCCCCCCCCCCCCCACACACACACACACAGACACACACACCTCCACCACACACACACAGACACTCACACACTCACACACAGACACACACACCTCCACCACACACAGACACTCACACACACACACGTACACACACACCAAGCATTTAAGCACTTAGACCCACCCTTACCTGCACTGCGTTATTTATAATGATGGCCGGACCATAAGAACAATGAAGCGCTTTTCCCCTCTGCTATTTTGTCTCGCACCCCCTCCTTATAGTCTGTAAGCTCATGCATGTGAGCAGGGACCTCACTCCTCATCTATGGATAATTATATGTATCTCTCTGTAATGTCTATTTTTTTGTCTATGTACAGTATGTACCCCCAGAATTGGAAAGTGCTGCGGAATCTGTTGGCGATATATAAATAAAAATAATAATAATAATTATTATTATTATTACTTCTACCGGTATTTAAAACTCTCCAGCAGAAAGAAATGTGTCAGACTGGAAAGTATACACCACTTCCTGTAGGACATACAGCTGCTGATGAGTACTAGAATACCTGAGGTAGAGAACATTAGAAAACATGTTTTTCACCAGAGTACCCCTTTAATACATTATCATTATGATTATGATGTTGTACAGTTAACATATAGAGCGGCTATTAATTCCTGCTGTATAAAATACAGTTGTTACCGCTGTGGCTACCACATATTTCTATCCTGTATTAATAACTACTATGGAATGATAAAACCACGCAGGGTGAAAACCCTAGCCTGTAAATCCGTGATGGACACTAAAATCCCTCATACTTTAAGAAACCTATAAAACTACATGATGTCACATTTTTCTTCTCTATATGGGACGCATAATATATTCATCCATCTCCATACATCTCAATACACAAACCTCACATTCTCAGACATTTTATTTTACCACAGAGTAAAGGACTCAGAAACGAAAAAAAAAAAAAAGTCTCCTAAGTAGTTAAACGCACATGGAAAAATCCATAACATTCCAGCAGGGTTACCTCAGATGTCTGTGAAAGTGAGCAGCAGGACTGTCAGCACTGAGGCCCGTGTCAAGAAGATTTTTTTCAGATTGTACTGTAAGTAACATCAGATGATGTGTGTCTACCTGCCGCTGCTTGACCCACATTTTCTAGCACCATACGTTTCATAGTATCAATAGTTCTGTTATCTTGATGGGAATGTATCCTGCATTTCTTACTTTCATTCATCGGATGTTAGTTAAATAATAGAGTACATCTGCTTTGCAAAGATGTACAAGCCTTACGCCTTATGTATTATGTGTCTTTTTAATAATTCCGTGTTTCGGACACTGTGCCGTCATGCTCTAAAGGGGGCACAAAAGACTGTGGACTATGTGCCAAAACTTCATTGTGCAAAATTTGGGGTATAAAGAAACCTAAGAGGTCATATAGAGTTAATCCAGTTACCCAACATAAACTATGGTGTGTATTTTAACAGCATGTATGAAAATAAATATCTTATCCATAGCGATTGATTTAAAAATCTTTTTCTGTTAAAAGATATCTTATATTTAAAGATGAGCAAAGTGAATCTGGTTAAGCCAGATTCAATGTGAATCGCGATGTTAATTCTCTTCATTCTGCGAAGCAAATTCACAGAAGTCTGGCGAAAATTTTTATTAAAGTATTGTATTGCCCCCCAAAAGTTATACAAATCACCAATATACGCTTATTACGGGAAATGCTTATAAAGTGCTTTTTCCCTGCACTTACTACTGTATCAAGGCTTCACTTCCTGGATAAAATGGTGATGATGTCATGACCCGACTCCCAGAGCTGTGCGGGCTGTGGCTGCTGGAGAGGATGATGGCAGAGGGATGCTCAGTGTCCCTCCAGTGCCCTGTGTCCCTCAGTGTCCCTCTGCCATCATCCTCTTCAGCAGCCACAGCCCGCACAGCTCTGGGAGTCGGGCCGTGACATAACTATTTTATCCAGGAAATGACATCACCATTTTATCCAGGAAGTGAAGCCTTGATGCAGTAGAAAGTGCTGGGATTTGTATAACTTTTGGGGGGCAATACAATACTTTGATAAAAATTTTCGCGGGCTTCTCCTTTAACAAATTCACTTAACAAGATGGCCGCAATGGTGGACGCACATGTTGGTTTACAGTACTGTCACTCTGCGGGAGAAAGGGATTATCCATAATCCCTTGCCCCGTCCAATCATCTGCATGATGTCAGCACCTCACCCTCTATATAAGGTGATTTGCTTCCTGGAGGCCAGTCGGCTGTGTGTGGAGGAGAGAGCAGGATCGTAGCAGGCAGTTAGTGCAGAGCAGGGAGAGACTGACAGAGAGATATAGGGACAGAGAGGAGAGGAGGGTGGATTGTCAGTTGATTGGGGGTTGATTTTAGATAGATTGTGGATGATTTTCTGCGGGAGCCGTCAAGCCAGTATCCAGTATACCAAATAACTGGGTGCCTGTTGTGCATTATATGAAATCACTGAGAGCAGTGAAGACAAAGTCTATATTTTTACTTACTGGGCGCTGTAAACTCATAGGGGGATTTTAAAGTAGAATTGTCTTAGTTGCCCCCAGCAACCAATAATATTCCACCTTTCATTTTTCAAAGAATCTATGAGGAATGAAAAGTGGAATCCGATTGGTTGCTAGGGGCAACAAAGACAATTCTACTTTACACCAGTTTGATAAATCTCCCCCATAGTGTGTTATACCAGTTCACTGTGATCAGTGAAGACAGAATTCGCCTTAATAGTTTAGTGGGCTCTGTGAACTCATTGTGTGTTATACTAATTCACTGGGTTCAGTAAAGAGATCATCTGCCTTTATAACTCATTGAGAGCTGTAAACTGTAAAGATTTACAGCTCATTTACCAATATTCACTGCTGTCCTGGAATTTTGCTGCTAATCCACTGCTGTCATGGTGGAAATGAAATGACTGACTGGCTGCTTGACATTTTTTTTTTCAAAATTGTAATTTTCCAATTTTTTTACACTGTAACAACATCTGTTGAAAAAAATTGCTACTCTGTAATAGTCCCACTACTATAGCTACAAAAGTTTGGCCGTTTTAATAAGATTTGTTTGTATCCAATTTGCAATTTTTTACAAATTTTCAGATGCTTCGCTCATCTTTACTTAAATTGATGGTAGCACCCGCTGCTGTTACTTGTTCTGATGATTTCTGGGTCCACCTTCTGCAGCCTCCAGTAGTGGACACAAAAGTTCGGCTGCTGGTGTTCTCACCAGGCACACTGACAATTATGTACATGAGTATCCCGTTTGTAGATGTTCATACTTCATGTAATGCACTTTTTTTAAGCACTTTCACAAGATTTTAGTAATACTATTTTAACTTCATTTACTTTTATAGGCAAGTGCATATAGCAAGTATATGAAGCACAAACAATAAATAAAAAGCATAAATGAATATGAGCAGTGGAGAAAAAAAAATAAATAGTACCTGTCATTAGAAAAAAAAAAAGGTTGATATTTCACAGAGACATATTCTGAATGGTTTGGGTCAGAGTGTTCAGACTGTGAACAATCAGGTGAAGGAGCTCTGTGGTATGTGACCTGAAGACTGCATAATGTGATGGTGCGTTTACACAGACAGATTTATCTGACAGATTTTTGAAGCCAAAACCAGGAACAGACTATAAAAAAGAACAGATCATAAAGGAAAGATTGATTTCTCCTCTTTTCAGATCCATTCCTGGCTTTGGCTTCAAAAATCTGTCAGATAAATCTGTCTGTGTAAACGCACCTTAAGTCTATGGGGCTGTCCAGGTCAGACTGTTATAAGTGGAGAGGGGAACACCCAATCCCCGATTGATCAAAACTTTTGACTTTGTCTTTGTGACAAGTCAAAAGTTTTTTCTAAATACAAATACACTTTAAGGAAATTAGATTCCATAGGAATATTTATAAGAAAGAGGGAGCCAATACTTTCTACTTGGGTCAGTGGAAGGAGATAAGAGAAGTGAACTCTGGTAAGTCGGGAGTTACAAAGGTCCAGACTGCAGTGCACTCCGGAATGATACAGCTGCTTTCTGGTCACATGATCACACTGCGGCTCGCCCACAGAGAGTGAAGAAACCAGAGCTGCATTTTTAAAATCATCTCTGGGTGGGAGGTATTATTGCAAACCCCCTTCCTTATATGTCTGTATAGACAATACAGTACAGTTTTCGTGCCACGATAATGCAATGAATGGACTGCATAAATATACTGATGTTATATTCTCTATGCATATAAGGGGGGGGCAGTCTATTATAAACTAATAGGCATGGTAAAGTTACATAGCCTATCTGACTACTTTGCTTGTTACACATCCTGGAAAGGAGAGGTCATTTTTGTACTAAAAAATAACAATAGAACTATTTTTAGATGAACTAAATGCACTTGAATGCCAAAAAATGTACTTTAGAGAAAAGAGGACAAAGGTAGCATAGAGCCCTGAGAACTGATCATATTCAGCAGAAACCCAAATGCACTTACACAAAATATTTGCCAGATGTGAAATTTCAGGCATACAGTTAGCATGTTTTCTTATAATAATGCTGAGAAAACATAAAGTATTTGATAACCTATCAGTTGTGCTTAGTGAATGTGTTCTTTACAGCTAACTATAGCTCCCTTTGTCTTCCACAGACCATTATTAATTGTACAGTGGTAGATTGTCAGCACATATGAGTATTATTAGTAAAGTTATCAACTATTGTGTTTCATAGTAACAAGTAAACAACCCACTATCTGACTAGGAGAATAGTTTTAAAGGGAAACTTTAGAAGCAACTAACCTGCTGATATGTCCCTATAGCGCACAGTGCGCTCAGGATGAATGTTAAGTTTGTCACCTTCATCCTCTGCGCGTTTTTTATGATATCAGCAGTTTATTTCCTATGCCAATGAGTCAATGAGTGCACTAGAGGGAATACGGCCCCCATTGCACTGATCCACCCTGGCCAACGCGTCACTTCTAATGATTATCAGCAGAGCGGGCCAGCTAGGGGGCGGGATGGCCAAGGCAGATCGGTGCACTGAGGGAGGTAGTCACACGTCCAGTGCACCAAAACGCCACTTTAGTATTGGAAGTAAACTTCATCATGAAAACAGCACAGATGATAAAGTTAAGAAACTTACCTTCATCCTCAATACCCTGTGTGCAGTAGGGATATATCAGCAGGTTAGACGCTTCTAACATGCTGATAGTTTCCATTTAAACCATTACTGTCACTTAAAAAAAAAGAAAAAATTGATACACATGTCATGTCAACAGTTTTGATTGGTCAGAGTCTAAGTATTCCGACCCCCCCACCAATCATTAAATAGAGTTGGGAGATTTCTATAAGGCCCATTTCTTGAGTTGGCGAGCTAGGGAGTGAATCACACCGCCACACACTTCTAATGTTTAGTATGCACCATTAAGAAATGCATTTATTTGTACTAATAACAAACAGGTTTGGCATATAGGTTCACATAAAACTTTAGATTATGTAAGGAGTGACAACACTTGGGGGTAAACACTTATCATGCATTTATGAGTTATTGATTGGCGAGAAAGGGGAGGGCCATACAACTATGATCAGGGAGAAGTGGGAGTTCAGAATTAGAATTGTCCCTGACGATACTTGGAAACTGGTTCTTGGCAACATCCCCCAGCTGTCAGAAAGCGGTTCACATCAACTGATACAGCTAAAAATATTGTATTGGCTGTACTATACTCCACAGGATACATGTAACTCAGAGTGCCCAAAATGCAAAGATGAACAAGCGGGTTTCCTTCACTTATTGTGGGAATGCCCTAAGGTACATATTTTCTGGTTATAAGTCAAACCGTATATTAAGTGGTTGATAACGTTTCGGAGATCCTTCTATCCAGATTTCCGGATGATGGAGGCGCAGAAATGTTACTTATTAATGTTTCTTATTGTGAAAGTTTTGATAGCACGGTATTGGTTTGATGAAAGTGGGCACCTATTGGCGGAATGGGAAATACTGACAGAAAAGATCAGGCGCTATGAGAAGAATATAGCTAGAATGAAACAAAACCTTTGACAACTCTTTAAGTCTTGATGTACCTTGAAACTCTAGAGGTCATTTTTACTGTCTGCATCTGCTTGTAATTAATTTGGAATATGCACCGAGATACCAATTTGGGTAATATAATGTCTATCTCTTGACTAACATTATAGTTACTCCAATATGGAGCTTTTACAGTGTTAGGCTATGTTCACACAACCGCAAAAATATTAAAAAGGCGGCCGATTTTCATATTTAAAATAACGTCCGTTTTTGCCAAGATTTAACTGACTGCAATGCAATGCATTGAAGTCAATAGGAAGACAGACGTCCAATGCACACAGCGTATTGAATAACAGACGTGGGCGCGGGCGTCAAAATAATGAACATGATCATTATTTTCGGACGTCTTTTGCAAACAGCGGACGTTTTTTATTTGTAGTTCACACACAGTTTTCCTTTTGTCACGGTTCTGTCTCCGTTTTACTATTAAATTCAATGGACTTTTCAATTAAGCCACAGCCAAAGTCCAGTTAGCAATTCCAAACTAGTATAATGTACAAACACCCGTCAGTGCACTAAGGGGAGGCCAGGCTGCTAAATAACGTCTGTTATTTTAGACTCAAAATGACGGACGTCATTTTAAACAGAGATGAAAAGACGTTGTGTGAACATAGCCTTAAAGAGGTTTTGCCAGGAGGGAAAATATTGTGAAAATATTTTGGTGTAAACCACGGCAGAAATCTACACGTGCTCCTAAACAGATATAGATTTCTGTGCCCGCCAGGCGACAGGTGCAGGTCCTGCTGGATTTACTTAGAGGTATTCTTCTCTTAGTAATTCCGGAGGACTGCATTGGCGCAGGGCTTTACTTAAAGCGACTCTGTACCCAAAATCTGTCCCCCCCCAAACCACTTGTACCTTCAGATAGCTGCTTTTAATCCAAGATCTGTCCTGGGGTCCGTTTGGCAGGTGATGCAGTTATTGTCCTAAAAACAATCCTGTGTCTATTGGCCGGGGCTTATATTTGTATATGCATTAGGCTGGCACCACCTCTCTGTCCTTCCTCCCCACCCTCCTCATCATTAGGAATGATCCAGGAACATTTACTACTGTTTGAGATTTGCACAGGTGTATTAACGATCCAGCCCATGTTCATTATACACATAGGTGGGGAATAGGAAGCAATCTGCCTGGAGCATTCCTAATGATGAGGAGGGTGGGGAGGAAGGACAGAGAGGGTGTGCCAGCCTAATGCATATACAGATGTAAGCCCCGACCGTTAGACGTTAGGATTAAAAGTTGTTTTTATGACAATAACTGCATCCCCTGCCTAACGGACCCCAGGACAGATCTTGGATTAAAAGCAGCTATCTGAAGGTACAAGTGGTTTGGGGGGTCAGATTGTGGGTACAGAGTCGCTTTAAGACTGGTATATGAGTACTTTCCCCTTAGTGAGCACGTCTTCTAGCTATATCTAGTGATCAGTGGGGGTATTAGCACCAAGACCCTGACCAATCAAAACTTAAAAAAACTGACTAGTTATAGAGATATGTTAGGTAACAACACCATTTATAGACCCAGTAATATAATACAAATAGTCATTACACATGTCTCATCATAGAAATATTACATGGTAAGAATGATTACAAGGAAGAAAAAGAAACAAGGTACTATGTGAGTAAAAGCGCTAGTCAAGTAATCAGTAGTGGAAACCGGCATTGTTTGTAAGGTAACAGCATTAACAAAAGTGTTAAAAAGCTGGAAGTTCACAAAAACCTTAAGAGTTGAAGAGTTTCAGAAGGAACTATTTGTTCAGCTCTTTTGATCTGTTATGTCCAGATGCGCTACTATAAATCAGGTTTCCTCAAGTTCAGTCCTTAAGGGCAGAAAATCAGTCTTGACTTACAAGTTAACACATATTGCAGACAGATTTCCATAAACTTTTCTTGTAGCTGAAACAAGAAATGAATGACTGTACATGGTGTCTAGAAGAACTGTTTGCTAGTTGGATCTGAGGATTAAGTGTGAGAGTATTTCTAAGCATGATGTCAGTGAATACCCTCTCCTAAGAAGCTGATGATGATGTGAAATCATTTACAGGCAACTAATATACAATCTTACATGCCTATTTTCCAGTGTGTTGTTAGGCCATGTCATTGTACTGTATATGTCAGTGATCAATACAGAGGAAGGTTATGCCAGCTGAAGGTACAACCGTGCAAGGAGATCCGGGACTTTTAGTGGCACTAACGGCATCAGATGGACATCACTCCTTCAATGATGGGAGTAGTAGTACTTGATATAAAATCAAAGCTTTATTTCAAGAATTTCGTGTTTCAAGGCACAGCCTCTTCATCAGATTAGCATGCTTGCTTGTAATAAAGCTTTGATTTTATATCAAATACTACTACTCCCATCATTGTAGGAGTGATGTCCATCTGATGCCGTTAGCGCCACTAAAACTCCCGGATCTCCTTGCACGGTTGTACCTCCAGCTGGCATAACCTTCCTTTGATTCTCCACCGTGATCCCCCCGCCCCGCGGACTGGCTGCAAGAGGCTCATTATTTGATTATGCTATCGACAGTGTGGGGCTCGTGGCACGACCACCCCAGGTGAGCAGCTCCAAAGCCACCATTTCTATTCGAATGTCCTGTTTGCAGTAACACACTATGTGCGCCCCCGGTGTTTTTTAATCTCTCCAGTGATCAATACAGGTATTACTAGTGCTAAAAATATATTGTACCATCCAAGAAGAATAGCTACTAGAAATAATGACATTATATATAGAAGCACTGATATTGAAATACCCTTATATGTCAGCCTAATGGGGGCATTCTTCTTAAAGGGATTTTCTGGGCAAAACAGACTAATGAGCTATCCACAGGATATCACAGAACCACTTACAGCCGGTGGACGAGCCACATGGTGTTATCCATTTTGTGTCACTTTGTCTTATTTGTTACTGCATGTGTTCATTTTTTCTTTTTAATAATTTTTACTTACTTCCATATGTGTAATAGCCTTCTATCACGTACAGTATGCACTGTAGCACATATTTATTCATGTATTTTTTCTTTCTTGTGATTGGTCTGTATATCCTTTTATATATCCTATTGGTGTCACGAACCGGCAGGTGAAGACAAGACACTCGACAGTGGGCCCTAAATCTGACCCCACCCACTGTCACCTGCCTAATTGCCTCAGTCGACCCTAGGCGGTCGCGGACAACCACGAAGACAATCCCTATACTGTATACGTGCAGAACATAAAACGCAGACAGACAGACAAACAAAATGCGGAGAGTCAACTAGCCGAGTCAGGAACCAAACGAGCAACGCAGTACAAAATCAGAAGCGAGCGGAGAGTCAGGGGACAGGCAAAAGGTCAGAATCCAGGCAAGACAAAATGGAAAAGGATAGGACAGAATACAAGGGACTGGGGAGCTGGGATCAGAACAAACTAATAGCCAGCGATTAGAGGCTGACACTGCAAACACTTTATACTGGATCAGGAGCCCGGACCAAAGACTGATTGGTCCGGCCTCCTGAATCCAGACACATAGCAGCTGGTGCGCTGCAGGCTGAGTGGCAGAGAGATCCATCACTCAGCCTGAGCTCAACAGCACTCAGCTGCTTGGCCGGGCGACGTACACTAACGCGAGACCCGCGGCTTCCCTGGTTACTAGGGACGCCGTCGGGTCTCCGTGACGTCACCCGGCTCGGCCGAGGAGGACGGCGCTGCGCTCCAGCCGGACCAGACGACGCTGGAGCGCGGTCAGGTAAGTTACTGACATTACCCCCCCCTTCAGGAGGGGCCTCCGGACCTCTACCTAAGGGACCAGGCTTAGATGGATTTTGCAGATGAAACTGTCTAACTAGACGTGATGCATGCAAATCTCTACTAGCTACCCAAGTGCGCTCCTCTGGTCCAAATCCCTTCCAATGAACTAAATATTGTAAAGAACTCTGAACCCGACGAGAATCCAGAATTCTCTCCACCTCATATTCCAGTTCACCTTGAATGACCAACGGAGCGGGAGGAGCAGACGGAATCACTGGATTAACAAATTTTTTCAATAGAGATTTATGAAAAACATCGTGAATTCTAAGACTCCTAGGCAACAGCAGCTTAAATGAAACTGGATTTATGATTTCTACTATAGGATAAGGACCAATGTATTTTGGAGACAATTTACCAGATGGTGTCTTTAATTTCAAATTTCTAGTGGAGAGCCACACCTTGTCACCTACCCTGTACTCAGGGCCAGATATGCGTCTTTTATTAGATTGTTTTTTACAATTCTCTTGAGCTTTAACCAGGTTCTGCAGAGCCTGGGCCCAAACTGTGCACAGTTTTCTGTAAATTCCTTCGGCGGATGGATTAGTGGATTCGGACGCATGTACAGAAGAACAACGAGGATTAAACCCAAAATTACAAAAGAACGGCGACATTTTGAGAGACTGACTTTCACGATTGTTCAGGGCAAATTCAGCCAATGGTAAGTATTCTCTCCATTTCTCCTGTGAGTCTGCAACGAAACACCTTAAGAATTGCTCCAGTGACTGATTTACCCTCTCCGTTTGTCCATTGGATTGTGGATGAAAGGCTGAAGAAAATGACAAAGATATACCTAGGCGACCACAAAACTCTTTCCAGAATCTAGATATAAACTGTACCCCCCGGTCAGACACGATATTCTCTGGTACCCCATGCAACCGTAAGACATGACTAATAAAAAGAGAGGCCAAAGTACGAGCATTGGGCAGTTTGTTGAGAGGAATTAAATGACACATCTTCGAGAACCTGTCAACAACCACCCAAATCACCGTTTTACCCTTAGAGGGTGGTAAATCAGTTATAAAATCCATGGAGATGTGGGTCCAAGGTCTAGCAGGCAGAGGCAGGGGTTGAAGAAGTCCCTCCGGTAACCTGCGAGGAACCTTGGACCTGGCGCAAATCTCACAAGCTTCTACAAACAGTTTAGTATCCGTAGCCCAGGATGGCCACCAATAATGACGAGACAGTAGATACTTGGTACCAGCAATACCTGGATGACCTGCCAGTACTGAACAATGTGTTTCTTCCAACACTTTCAACCGAAGATTAGGGGGAACAAATAGTTTATTTTCCGGGGTGTTTCTAGGTGCCATGGACTGAGACTGAACCACCTGAGCAGCCAGATCGGGCTGCAGAATTGCCACCACCACCCCAGGAGATAAGATGGTTTCGGATTCTCTTACAGGGACCTCTTTAACACTGAAACTACGAGATAACGCATCTGCCTTTACATTCTTGGAACCTGGTCTGAAGGTGATTTCAAAATCAAACCGTGCAAAAAACAATGCCCATCTGGCTTGCCGTGGAGTAAGGCGCTTAGCTTTATCTAAATAAACGAGGTTTTTATGATCGGTAAGAACTTTAATTTTGTGTTTAGCCCCCTCTAAAAAATGTCTCCACTCGTCAAATGCCCACTTAATGGCAAGGAGCTCTCTATTGCCAATGTCATAGTTGCATTCGGTCTTGGAGAACTTTCTAGAGAAGTAGGCAACGGGTCGGAGGTTAGTGAGTGTTACGGGCCCTTGTGAGAGGACAGCCCCTACACCCACCTCTGATGCGTCTACCTCGACAATGAAAGGTAATTCAAAGTTAGGTTGAATCAACACTGGAGCGACAGAAAAACATGTTTTTAGTTTGTCGAAGGCCAGAATGGCTTCAGGAGTCCAGTTATCCATATCGGAACCCCTTCTAGTGAGATCGGTTAAGGGTTTAGCAATTACTGAGAAGCCTTTAATAAATTTTCTGTAGTAGTTGGCGAAACCCAGAAATCTTTGAAGGGCTTTAAGATTCCTGGGGCGTTCCCACTTTTCAATGGCTGCCACCTTAAGGGGATCCATACCAAAAGAACTAGGGGTGATTTTATATCCTAGAAAAGAGACCTCCTGAACACCAAACTGGCACTTCGACAACTTCGCAAATAACTGATTGTGTCTTAACAGTTCCATAACTCTGCGAACATGATTGACATGTGAAGACCAATCTGGAGAAAAAACCAAGATATCGTCCAAGTACACCACTACAAAACGACCCAGGTACTCACGAAACACATCATTGACGAAGCGTTGGAAAACTGCAGGCGCATTACACAACCCGAAGGGCATGACTAGGTATTCAAAGTGTCCCTCGGGGGTATTGAATGCAGTCTTCCACTCGTCACCCTCCCTTATTCGAATCAAATTATAGGCCCCCCGGAGGTCGATCTTAGAAAACCACCGGGCCCCCCCAATCTGATCAAACAAATCTGGAATCAAAGGGAGCGGGTGTTGATTCTTAATGGTGATTTTATTTAGCTCCCGATAATCAATGCAGGGACGTAATCCACCATCTTTTTTGCTTACGAAGAAAAATCCGGCCCCAAGGGGAGAACAGGAGGGACGGATGTGACCCTTATGTAAGCTTTCCTTAATATAATCCCGCATAGCTTCCCTTTCGGGTCTAGACAAATTAAAGATACGTCCTTTCGGGTATTTAGATTCAGGAACCAAATCGATAGCACAATCGTATTTTTCATCACAAAAATCAGACAGAAACTCGGGGATCTCCCCTTCTAATGAAGAACATCCTGTTAAATTTAAAGAAAGACAGTGAGCAGCACACCCGGGCCCCCATTGGACGAGCTCTCTGCTTGCCCAATCGAAAACAGGGTTATGCTGGGTCAACCAGGGCAAACCTAAAATAACATTGGAAGACAAATTGTCCATAACCAGAAAATCAAGACACTCCGAATGGATCGACCCCACTTTTACTTCTAGAGGAGGAGTGATATATTTCACTCTACCTTGAGCCAGTGGTGTAAAGTCCGCCCCAGTAATACTCAGCGGGCATTTAAGCTGAAGTGGACATACCTCCAGACTGGACCAAAACCCGGAATTAATAAAATTAGCGGATGCCCCTGAATCAACATGGGCCATTCCCGAGATACACTTCTCACCCAAACATAGTGAGATAGGGACCATTAATTTATTCTTATCGAGTGGTACCTGTGCGCCTGAGTGACCCCCTCGATAGTCACTCAGGCGCTGGAGTTTTCCGGCGATGATCCAGGCTTGGAAGTACATTCCCGAACACGATGTCCAGCTTTGCCACAGTACAGACACAGATTATGTTGCATACGATGGGCCCGTCTAATTTTCGCATCGGTAGCCCCGATCTGCATGGGTTCCTCCGGAGGTGGTAACGGGGAAGAAGGAGGTTTAGAAGGAGACAGAAAAGAGGTAGGGGTTTTACAGGGTTCAACGATTCCTTTCTCCCTACGTCTGTCCCGCGTACGACGATCCACCCTGATGGCTAACGTCATGGTCTCTTCTAACGTTTCAGGGGGAGGATAAGCTACCAACCAGTCCTTTAGCTGCTCAGATAGGCCCACCCGAAACTGATAGCGCAGAGCAGAGTCGTTCCAACCGGATGGGATACACCACTGGCGGAACTCTGCGCAATAGTCCTCAACTGGCCTTTTACCTTGTTTTAAAGATGTCAATTGTCGCTCGGCTACAGCAGTCCTGTCAGGGTCGTCATACAATAAACCCAAAGCTGAAAAGAAATAATCAACCGAGGTTAACTCTATGGCGTTGGGAGGAAGAGAAAATGCCCACTCCTGTGGTGGCCCCTGCAATAGTGACATGATAATCCCCACTCTTTGGGACTCGTCCCCTGAGGAGCGGGGACGTAGTCGAAAGAACAGTCTGCACCCCTCTCTGAAGGTCCGGAAATTCCTTCTATCACCCTTAAATTTTTCTGGGAGTTGTACCGGTGGTTCAGGGGGGGAAGGGGTGGTCATAGTAACTTGTCGGGGAGCAGCCTCCTGCTCCTGAACCCGTTCAGCAAGGCTCTGTACCAGGGCCGGACTGGAACTTAAAATCAGCCCTGGCACTCAAACCTCAGCAGCCCACATAACATATATCCCCCCCCCCCCCCCCCGATATATCATAGATAGCAGTGTTCTAAACATGCTGTAGCAAATTCTGCTCACTACTTCATTAAATATATGAACCCTACCATCAACACATAAAAAAACAACATAATCTGCTGTGGATTTGTTGTTGCATATTTATGTATTTCAGCAGCATCAATGGATTACTAGTGTCAGTGCACTTAAAGGGAATCTATGAGGTCCATACCAGGTACAGAGCTGTAGATCCCAGCAGAAAGGTGCAGGGGAGATATAAGCGACAGCGACAAGTCCAGTGTAAACTTTTATAATTGTCCTCTCTGAGCCTCCACATGGTATAGGCAGGGCCGCCAACAGGGATTTTGGAGCCCCATACAGCCAAAGTGTTTGTGGCCCCCTTAACAAAAGGGCCAATGGCCCACTCACACCTTGGACATGACCCTATTATTAAAACATACTGTTAATTAATACCTGATAAAAGTATAAGTTTAACATGAAGATGAATGTGACACTATTAAAAATACACTCCAGGTCACCAGTATATGAAGTGTATGGATATGGCGGCTTACACAGCCTCTGCCTATACTGTAGTAGCTGCAGACTACTATCAACAGAATACTGATGACCAAGTGATATCGTAAAAGCTGCATAGCCCCTCAACTAGTTTCACTTGCAAAGAGCGTCATCAGGAGGATGTAGTGTGCCCTTCTCCTGATGACACTCCTTGCGAAGGGGTTATCCAGAATTAGATAAAACATGTCTGCTTTCTCCCAAAAACAGCACGGCAATACCACATACAACCTGAGCCCGCTTTTTGGAAGAAAACAACTATGTTTTTCTAATCCTGGATAATCCTTTTAATTTTATAGTATTGATTATAATTAGAGATGAGTGAACCAGGCCGTGGTTTGGGTTCGGATGCATTTGAATCCCGCTGTCTTCTTGTTCCTTTGGGAAGGTAGAAATAGCACGAGTCTCGCTTGGAAAACAGGGATACAGCCTATGATCTAGGCTGTATTGCATTGCTGTTTTACAGGTGTGACTCGTGCTATCTCCACCTCTGTGGAACAGGAATTCAAATGCCAATGGTTCAGGTTTGTATGAAGCCGAACCTTGGCCAGGCTCACTCATCTCTAATTATGACCATAAAGTTACTACATGTGTGCACAAACAGCCATTTTAAGATCAAATTTAATTAATTGAACGCCATACACCATAAAGGATCATTAAGGACTTTTTGAGCAGCTACTGTATGACTCAAAAAAGTGTGTGTGAACATAGCCTGACAGACAAAAGTCCAAGAGTTCAATCTGGTGTATTAAAATTCACAACTCTATAACAGGTCCATGATGCACGACACCATTGTTACCAACAAATGCTCTATGTGATGGTAATGGCGTGTTGTATCAGGGATTTACTATAGAGTTGTGAATATTATTACACAGAAAGAAAGTGCTGCACTTTTGTATCTGGAATCCTACATACATTTAGTCACATTTAAAGTGAACCAATCAGCCCAATCGGGCTGATATGGTTCCCTGAACTGCTGTATACAGCTCCTGCAGCAGCCGCAGCACATACCGGCTGCAGCAGGAGCTGTTTAACCGAGAAAAGGACTTTAATCCACGGGCGCGTGACAGGTAGTCATCTGGGCTGCTCCCTGCCTGTATCAAGGCACCGCTCTCTGTCTGTCAGTGCGCTCGTAGGGATGATTGACAGGCAGAGAGGCCAGTAAGGGACCTCTCTGCCTGTCATTCATCTCCTTGGAGCGCGCTGACAGGCAGTGGTGACTAGATCCGGGCGGGGAGCAGCCCAGATGACTACCTCCTGATGCCTGTCATGCACCCGGGGGATTAAAGTGCTTTTTCCGGGTATACAGCTCCTGCTGCAGCCGTGGCCAGTATGTGCCACAGCTGCTGCAGGAGCTGTATACAGCAGTTCAGGGAACCATATCAGATTGTGCTGATTGGTTCCCTTTAAATACAGATTATTGCAGTGGTGTAAGTGCTGTAGGATGTGCTGCTCACCTGTATCCACACATCATGCATGCTATACATACATCATAAACACACAACACACACTGTGCATACATACATATATCATATATACACACACACTGTGCATACATACATACGTACACATGTAGCCGGTATTAAACAGATTGTGCAGACGCTACAATTCGTGTATGGTCACATGGCAGCACGATTTTTCTAATACAGGCAGAATACACTTTGGTAGCGCTGTATACTGCAGATTCCCTGGGCTGGCTGCACTACAACCAACCTATGGCATCCCTGTCACACAATGTACACTATACACTAGGACAGCATCTCCTTCATGCAAAAAATGTGTTTTCATATTCTACCACATTGCATATACAAAATATATATAATACTGTATGTGCAATATGTCAGAATAAAAAGACACAGTTTTTGCATGAAGTAGAATAACACATTCTGTACAAACATACATTATACTGCATGCCTACTGCACATATATGCATATATCATAAGTATAATACAGAGGCATGCATACACTATATACACACACACTGTACATAACACATATATCATGTAAACACACATATATACTGTACATACATACATGCATATATCATAAACATGCTAAAGAGGCATGCATTCACTATATATACACACACTTACAGTACATACATATATCATATATACACACACATATATTACATACATATATACACACACACACACTATACATACAGAAATCCCTACACACACAATACACATACTGTGCACATTGCATACTTGATATACATATAGATATACACTATATATAACATATGCACTCACACTCAAAGAAAAGAAACAGTCACTTACTCTCCATCAATAAGCTCCTTACATCTCAGGTTGTGACAGGTCCTCCCTCACAGCCAGCTCGTGCTCCCCTGCCTCTTCCTCCCTGCACCGACAGCAGAGCTCAGCAGGAAGGAGATGATGAAGTCCCTGTGTGGGGGCAGGGAGAGTTGGCTGCCGTCCTTACACAGGGGGAGAGAGCAGGCTCCGGCTGTAGCTTGGTGGGAAGAAAATTCTCACCAAGCAGTGCTGTTTGTTATTAGCAGCAAGAGGCCCCCTCTGAGTGACTCCTCAGTCCCCCTCCTGTGCTGCAGCTTCTTCTCCTCTGTCCCCCTTCTCTGCAGCGCGTCCAGGAAATGACGTCAGCTGCCATAGAGAAGTTTGTAGTAGACAGACATGCCTGTGCGGCACCTCCACAACACCTGGGTTCTACTAAAGGAACAGAGCGGCCCTTTGTTCTGGGGGGAGGGGGGCCGAGGAATATGCCGGCCCATCCTAATCTGGCAGAGGCTGAGTGAACAGCGCAGCGGCCAGCAGCGCTGTTCTCTCAACCACTGCAGGGGCTGATGGAAGTGTGCACGGGGACCAGCGGCCCCTCTGATTGGTAATCCTGGCGGCCCAGCGGGCATTCGCCCGCTCCGCCAGATTACCAATCCGGGCCTGCTCTGTACCATAGAGTTTAGGCTCTGCATTTGCTCCAACAATGCTTTCATAGGATCCATAATAGAAATCCTGGTGCACGTCACGAAACTGTACAGGCTGGCTATTCTGTCACGAACCGGCAGGTGAAGACAAGACACTCGACAGTGGGCCCTAAATCTGACCCCACCCACTGTCACCTGCCTAATTGCCTCACTCGACCCTAGGCGGTCGCGGACAACCACGAAGACAATCCCTATACTGTATACGTGCAGAACATAAAACGCAGACAGACAGACAAACAAAATGCGGAGAGTCAACTAGCCGAGTCAGGAACCAAACGAGCAACGCAGTACAAAATCAGAAGCGAGCGGAGAGTCAGGGGACAGGCAAAAGGTCAGAATCCAGGCAAGACAAAATGGAAAAGGATAGGACAGAATACAAGGGACTGGGGAGCTGGGATCAGAACAAACTAATAGCCAGCGATTAGAGGCTGACACTGCAAACACTTTATACTGGATCAGGAGCCCGGACCAAAGACTGATTGGTCCGGCCTCCTGAATCCAGACACATAGCAGCTGGTGCGCTGCAGGCTGAGTGGCAGAGAGATCCGTCACTCAGCCTGAGCTCAACAGCACTCAGCTGCTTGGCCGGGCGACGTACACTAACGCGAGACCCGCGGCTTCCCTGGTTACAAGGGACGCCGTCGGGTCTCCGTGACGTCACCCGGCTCGGCCGAGGAGGACGGCGCTGCGCTCCAGCCGGACCAGACGACGCTGGAGCGCGGTCAGGTAAGTTACTGACAATTGGCCTCCACATTTCATATTGTATGGGCTGTTAGTGGTTTGTAGGGACCGCTTTGTACCTCTAGTACTGGGTTGTTTTTAAATGTTTTTATGGGTTAGGGTTTGCTCTATATGTATACTTGATTTTAATATGTAATAAAGGGTTGTTTATTTTCTACTTTGTGATGTGCCTAGTGTCATGTGACATACCCCTTTTTCTAAGAGTATACTATCCACAGGATAGGTCATCAGTCACTGATCGGTGAGGGGCTGACACCCGGCACTGCCGCTGATAAGCTGATCAGCACTCATTCTACACAGTGAACTGGTGTGGAGCAGCTGGCTATAAAATAGTCTTTGCATGTGTTATAGCAGGAAATGGAAATCATGCTGCCATTCAGTCTTCTCATTTGTTTGGAGTTTCTGATTGGTTTAGCCTCACTTTTAAGATCCCTGTCTATTGCAGTATAATGTGATTAGACAGAGGTTGAGGGGAGCGCACTTAACGTAATCCTTGCTATACCTAGTGATTGCTGGGGCTCTTAGCGCTTTCATGCTGTATATATCCCAGCTATATCTGGATAATTCTAATAGAAGAAAATCATTTCACACTTCTGTGGAATCCATATGCCCACCATTGCTTCAAGTAGTAAATGTCTCTAAAAATGTGGCCTGTACAA
Source organism: Dendropsophus ebraccatus (assembly GCF_027789765.1). Taxonomy (NCBI): domain Eukaryota; kingdom Metazoa; phylum Chordata; class Amphibia; order Anura; family Hylidae; genus Dendropsophus; species Dendropsophus ebraccatus. The sequence continues at coordinate 63,462,408 of NC_091460.1, read as the reverse complement.
CAACACAAAGAGGCTATGTGACAAAGGAGCTACAGTATACAAGCTCCATGTTTGTATGCATGTATCCTTACTCTCAGGTACCATATTGTATATTAGATAATGTAATGACCTATGACCAAGGCCTTAAGTGTCATGAAAGGTGATCCTTTAATGTGATTACATGGCACTCCCTGTATCTGTGTGGAGCAGATGGCTTCATGTCACCAGGTGGAGCAGAACATATGCAGTGATGGTAGATAATGGAAATTGAGTTAATTATTTAATTATAGGCTAATGACTAAATGGAACAGTACAAGCAGGAGATATTGTATGCTAGTGTTCTGTGTATGTCAGACAACTAAGGGGTTAAAAGGAACGCAGCATAAGTCACATGACCTCCTATGAGTTCGGCATGTGGAACTGACAGAAAGATTGAATTAAAGCTCTCAAAAAGCTCTTAAAAAGAGGCAAAGCACTCACCCCAGGAAGCACAGTGTACAAAAGAACTATGTTGCAAAGAAAAGCCCTCCAATTACTGGGAATAAAAGAATGTAGGGAAAAGAGTTACTTTTTCAAGCTGTTGCTGTGTGGTTGTTGTTTTTAGGGAAAAAAGCTTTATTCAGTCGCTGAGAAGTGGTTTTAAAATTAAGTCCAGGCAGAGCCGCAGGTATCCCATATGATTAGCAGTAAAACTTCACAATAGGAACGCTTGGCCTGAAATCTCCTCAGCATTTCATTAGGGAATAGATTTATTCTGCAGATCTCAGATGAAATTGCGGAAAAAAAAAATCTTTGATTAAATCCCCAGAAGAATGTTTTGATCACGGAAATATATCTATTACATATAAACACCTGCATATACAGTATGTATATATAACACCGCCCGACATCTACAGTATATAATGGCAACATATTTGGCACTGCCGCATAGAGAATTTATTACCTGTCTCAAGTAGGGCACACAAGCTAAAATATAAACTCTTAAATATCTATGAAATAGGCGCATATGAAATAGAAAACAGTCCACATTATATTTGGCAATAGCATTAAAACTACCTGCCTAAAGGCCCTATCACATGAGCCAATCGGGAGGAGCAAGCAAGCGCCGACCTGTCATATCAGCGCTTGGATGAGCCGACATTCAATATTGAGTAGATTTTAACCTGTTGAGGCGTGTGCATCAACCCAGATGGAATAACTAAGAAAGAGCTGTTGGGAATGCTGAAGTGTGTAGCCCACTCTTGGTTATAGTGGTCAAGGTGACCGAGGTCGAGTTCTTTTACTATACTTCCTGTACTTCTTAGGACGGCACAGTAGCGAGGAAGTTGCACTTGGGTAGGAAGGTAGCAGTAATCCCTTTGGGCACTGCTTGTATATGTGTCTTGGTTGGTAGTTTTCGGGGTGCCTTTAATGGTAGTGTGCAAGGATGCACCAATCTTCAACACAGCTACAGACAGGCTTGGCCTATGATGAAGGAAGGTTTTCCCAATGTGTATATTCTCTCTGTAGATGTAAGGACCTGTTTCTTTCCTCTACTCCAGCTCATTTAAATAGTTTAATTTCTCTATCTGGTGCAGTTGTCAAACTATTATATTTCTCTGTCTTTGTCTCATGGCAGAACTCACAGGCAGGAGAGCCTGATCTGCTTGTCTTGTAACTGAAAGGCAGGGAGGTTTATTGCTTGTATCATCAGTACTGTGATTCTCAGCTACGGGGGTGCGAAGTTTATGATATGTATTGCCTTAGCAAGAGTCTAATCATTCGGCACCACCTGAGTCTCTAGGCTCCGTATGCTGGCTGTGGGCTAATACGACCTGGTTCACACAACAACTGCGCGGACATGGGGTGCACACTTAGAAAGCATCCAAGTGAAATATCCAATGTACAATGAAGAATAGAATGAGTGACACTCACAATTGTTGGTTGGCTGATGCAGCCAGACGAAGCGCCGGATAGATGTGAAACGGGCCGTCGCTGCATGGTGCACTATGCTCTGCTCTCTCCTCCCAGCTATGTAATAGACTTTGAAGCACAATATTAAAGTTTTGCAACTGACAACTGGTGAGTGCCACTTATTCTATTCTTCATTGTACATTGAAGTTCATGATATGGTAGCCACACTACATTAGTCCTGTCCGGGTCCAAAAGCTATGGTCTTTGTTCATCTAAGGCTATGTTTACATCTGCATCAGAGGCTCCATTGGGGCCTGTTAGATATTACCTTGAGCTTCAATGAACCAAGCCAAGCGGTCCACTGTACAACAGACATTAATGGATCTCAAGAGAGGCGACTTTAATGGGATCCATTGTATTTTCATTATGGTGTCTTACAAAGTTTGGACAAACAGAAAAATCCTTCAAGCAGCATTTTTGTTTTTTTTTCTCTGCTCACTTGGAGTCTCCGACACACTTACAATCTAAGCTCCTCTTTACAACTCTCCATCTTGCACACAAATTCACATGAACAGTGTCCTGGACTGAACTACTTAGGTGTTTCTCCTATCTCCATGCTGTTCTGAAATAAACGTCTAGCTTCCTCTCTGTAGAGAGGCTGGAATAAGGTGTAAGCCGCCTCATCTTCTGGAAAGTTCTTACTAGAGATGAGCAAACTATTAAAATTTCAGCTCAGCTGGGTTCACCAAACTTTTAAGAAAACCGAACTTTAAACAAACTGCACTAAAACAGCTAAACTACTGCAGGCATATAGCTATTTTAATTTAGTTAATCAAGTTTGCTCATCCATACTTACCTGGTATCCCCGCTGATCACAGCTGCCTCCACTTCCTGTCTGAGACAAGTGACAGCCCATTTACCCAATCACTAGCAGCGGCGCTGTCCTGTCTCAGTCAGTCAGTCATTCAAAGTAAGTCAGTGATTAACTAAGCTGACTGAGATGGGCGCTGTCCTGTCTTAATCGGTCAATGATTGGCTGAGTGGGCTGGGGGTGGCTGCAATCAGCGGGGGACACCAGAGATGTGGGAGGACACTGGGAGAGTATGGTAAGCATAGGCCATTTTTTGTTGTCTACGTGTATCAACCCCTTTAGGAGGTACATTTTCACTTTTGCACTTTCGTTTTTTCCTTCTCATGTTTAAAAGGCCATAGCACTTCCTTTTTTTTCCCTTTTTTCACTTTTCACCCTGAGCCCTTTTTTTGGCGCCACTGATTGTACTTTGCAATGGCAGACCTAATTTTTCCATAAAATATGATGCAAAACTGGAAAACAAATTATTGCAGCAGTGAAATTAAAAATAAAATGCAATTTTCTTTTATTTAGAGGAGTTTTGTGTTTACACCGTTTGCCCTATGGTAAAACTAACGTTACTTACAGTATATTTCTCAAGTTGGTACAATTACAACAATATGTAACTTGTATAATTTTAATTTTATTTAATGGCTTTTACAAAAGTAAAACCTTTTTAAAAATCTAAATGTTCCTTAAAATGGCTCTATTACCATTGTCATTATTTGCACCATGATCTGTTCTTTCTATCGGTACCTTGATTGCATATATGTGGCTTTTTAGTCACTTTTTATTACAATTTTTCTAGATTTGAAGTGACAAAAAATCAGCAATTTTGGTGTTTTTTTGCGCTTCCCCTTTACCATGTGAGATCAGGGATGTGATAATTTACTAGTTTGGAAAATTACACACGTGGTGATACCAAACATGTTTATTTATTTATTTTTATTAATAAAATGGGAAAAGGGGGGTGATTTCAATTTTTATTAGGGGAGGGGATTTTTTTATTAATTAAAATTTTAAAATTTTAAAATTCATTATTTTATTTTTTTACACAGTAATCAGAAGTCCCCCCGGGGGACTTCTCACACAACTACACTGATTTATCATATAGATCAGTGTAGTATACATAATACAGCACTGATCGATTAGATTAGTGCTGTATAAGGCTATGTTCACACTACGTAAACTTACGGTCGTATTTACGACCGCAAAAATACGAACGTAAGTTTGAGGTTCACTGATATGAATGTAATGCAATGGAACTACGGCCGGGAAGTGCACACTACGTATAAATTTACGGTCAGATTTTATACGGCCCCGTGAAAAATGAACAAGACCATTATTTGCAGCCGGAAATGCTACACCTACGGCCGTGAGTTTCAATGCGGACGCGAAAGTACATCTGATATCTGCCAAAGTAAACTTGATTTTGAGTGGTTTCTCGGGCTGGGTGCTATATTTAAAATATACGACCTGTGTCAGCCCGCTTGAAATCATGCTAGGAAGCCACATTAAACAACGTCCGTATGTTCACGGCTAGCACTTACGGTCGGAAGTGCGATTGGACATACGACCGAATATGTGAACGCAAATTCACGGCCATGGAAAATTACGACCGTAAGTTTACGTAGTGTGAACATAGGCTTATTCTGATCTGCTGGAGACCAGATCTGTCAATTGCCGAGCCATGATCAGCGTCATTCCAACGCTGAGGCCCGGCGGGGTAAGTTGAACGGATCACCCCACACACACACAGATGCAGGCAAATGGCTATTTAAATGCAGCTGTCAGCTTTTACAGCTGCATCTAATAGATAATTAGTGGGAGCGGCGATCGGACCACACCTGCTAACTGCTGCAGTCTCGGGCTACTAATAGCAGCTGGGATCACGAAGGGAAATGCTGCCTGCAGCCACAAGAATGATTGGCAGGGTCGGGAGCCATTGGATCCTGACCCTGTCAATCACAGCCCTGCATTTAGCTGCAGTGAAAGTGCCAGATCCAGACGCTATTTGTAGCACCTGGGAGGCCCACTCGACGACCCACTTGGTGCTGCAAGGAATGTCAGCTCAGGGGGCCTGGTCTATTACAGGATCTGCCACCGGGCCCCTTGATGTCGAGAGCCCCGAGAGCAGCCGCTACTGCGGTAGTTTTACCACTGGCACAGACCTTTCTACTAACATCAATAAGATCTACATAATGAAACTATATTTACATATTGTACATGCACATTATACTTGTAATAGACATGGGTCAGGATGAAGACAGGAGCTTCTACTTCTGTTAATCTAGACTACTTTCTCAGAGGAAATCCATCATAACTTTTCCTCTTTCAGAGGCAAAATTAAAATTAGGGAGGGGGGGGGGGGGGGTCTGCACAAAGGTCACACCATCCTTTTCTACTACAAGGGATCTGACTTGGGGGATTTTTGCTAATGGGCCCCTTCTCCTCTGTTAAACCCTGCTGGGTGGTTTGCATTAGTCATGGGGATGAAAGAGGCCACAGTGTAGAATCCTGTTAATAACAGAATAGCATGCTGTATCTGCTGAGCATTGTGAATGTGCAATTGTAGTAAGTCATTGTAATTTTCTGCAGCTTGGTTTTATTATTTTAACAAACACTCTGATACACATCGATAATACCTGTAAACTTGCATTTTATACCAGTTCATCCTCAGCTGTATGTAAAGTATTCCAGATATACTTATAGTGCCAAAGCTGGCAGCTTGTCAACATCTTGCCTGCAGTATGAGCTATCCTGTGTCTGCAGTAAAGACTGCATTGCCTGATTCCTGAAGGGTAAGGCTGACACTGTCTATGAAGACTGCTGGAGCTGAATATTAACAGTCACCAAGAGGTGTCCAGCAAATACCTTGACAGAGACTAATGCAGCTTTTTGGCGGTTTACGTAAAATGGACAGACCCTTCAGAAACCCTTTGAGGAGATCACTGAGTGACCATATTAGAGATTCTACTGCTAAGGCTCTGGATGTTATCTGGAAAAATGCAAGAGAGAGACGTCTAGCAGGTGAGGAGATTTAAAGCCCATTTTAGCACAAGAAATGTGATGTCAGTATAATCTCTTAAGTATTTCCAATATAGTCAATCCATATATCCAGGGTATAGGTGTCTTACAAGATGCAGGGATGGGATTTGTGCGGTATAATAAATGGTTAACATGTATAAGTACTTTTATCTTGGTCATATTCTGAAGCGATTTAGAAAACCTTACTGTACTGTACCCTGCTGAGGAGAATACTGCCGAGATTTACAGCTTGCAATAAACCTGTTCTGTTTTATTGCCAAGAAGTGTGTCAGTTGGCATATGTGAGCTATGTAGTGAGAAATTGATGGCATTTCCTCTGGCAGCTACACCGTGCTTTCAATTCCAGGGCACTGTTGACTTTTACCAGAGCCAGTCTTTTAATAGTTTATTTAAATCTATGATGACCTCAACATCTGCAGAATGTGGGGCAACTACGAAGAAGCAAGAAAAGGCAGGATCGGGAGGGGTGGAATATCACACATCGATCTGATTAGAAATTCTCATTTGCCATCTTGCATTTCTCTATTGTTTAAAGTTGTCATGCAATGACTTTGGAGGTGTGATATTGTTTGAAGTTGTCATACTTTGGAGGTGTTTTATTTATTGCTGAAAAAGAAAAATGTTAAGCTTCTTCTGCATTTTTAAAAACTATGCAGTTTTTTACAAATGCCCACTGACTTCAATGGGAGACAACAGAATAAGAATTTCCCTGTCAATTCATGTTTTAAAATTTCACATTATAATCAATGTGATGTAGATACCATGAGGATTTTCAAGTCTAGATAAAATGCACCTCAGAGTCTGTGAACATACCCTTTGGGCTATGCTGGTTTAAGTCCCTATTACACGGGGAGCAAGCAACCTCTGACCTGATAGGTTGCTGCTTGCTTGCACCTCATTTCCCGCTCGCTGTCAGTCATATTACACGCACCGTCAGCGAGCGGATAAGAGCCAGGGGGCTACGGGGAGCTGCGGGGGGGGGGCTGCCTGGGTGATCAAAAGATCGTTCGGGCAACCCATAGAAGATAGCGGTGGTCTGCTGCCGCCACTCCTATTGCACGGAGCAACGGCAGTATATCGCTGCTATCATGATTGCTGGTCTTTCAACATATTGAAAGACAATGGTCAGCCAATTATGCATGGTGGCTGATCGTTGTCTTCTATTACACAAAGCGATTATCGGCCGATAATTGAGTTATGTAATGGGGCCTTTAGCCATATTGGCATCTCAATTGTGTACCAATAATATACAGCTACAACTTGATTTGAACAGCTCCTAACAGAATTTCACTCTTCATAACGTTATAAAACTGAAAAAGATATCAAATATGACAAAGTGGTTTTCCAAGAATATGTTCACACTGGTTCAATTCCTATATGAATTCCGACATTGATTGATTTTTTTTTTAATTACAATCTATGCAGTAGTTTACACAACACAGATCTTTACAGATTAATTTATAAGTTTAAAACATGATGATGGCACCGGCCAGACAATCTAGCAAACCAGATTCTGCATTCAGTAGATGCCCATGATAGTTTTTGGCTGCCTTACTTTACAGGCATTCCCTATCTCTGCTATAATTGGGTACCTGACCTTTGCTTGTGTTTTTTTCTCCTCGGCTCTGATTTTGTACTTCTCCCCTTCTGTTTTGACCTTGGCTTGTTATAAAGTTTCCCCTTTGGTTCTGATTTGGTGGTTTATTGCCTTCTTGGTTTCTACCATTTGGCTTCTTACATTACTTCTCTCTGGTTCTGATTTGGGGCTCATCCATTTACCTGGTAGGCAGGGACAGAGGGTCAGGCTCAGATAAGGCTCATTGTATCTTCCTGATGTGCTATTATGATTTAGATATCTGTGGATCTGTGATTGTAAAGGTCATATTACTCAAACCGATAGTCCCAATAAGCAAATGCCAATCTGCTTGATCAGCACCCGCTTACAGATCCTGTTACATGGCTTGATTATCGTGCAGTAAGAGACAAGATTAGTGATGTCTGACCATTCCTGGCTTTGGTGTAGAATAATAAAGCTATTACTTACTTGATTACATTCCCCGGTGTCCTCAGGCCTTGTCTGTGGAATTTCTGGTCTCCATAGCTGCAGCTCTCACTTCTGGTCCCATCTCTAAAATGACAGGCCACTCAGCATATAACTGGTCTTGTTGCTGTCCCGTCTCTACCAGTAATTGGCTAAGTGGCCTGTAACTTCAGAGACGGGACCCGTAGTAAGAGCTGCAGCTGCAGTGACCATGGAATCCCACAGACAAGGTTGGAAGACGCTTGGGGAGCCTGGACAGATATGTGACAGCTTACTTTATAAACTCAATCATCAGCCATTGGACGCTCTACCGATTACATGTAAAGATGCGCTGTCAGCGGCAGATGATTTTTAAATCTTCCAAAAGACAACCATCAGCCGATGATTAGCTGTTCTCTTCGGCTGACCTTTGTCTTTTTAACACAGAGCAATATTGGCCTGATTTGGACAATTATCGTTCTGTGTATTAGGGCCCTAACCTAGGACTAATTTCTCTAAGGCGAATATCACATGCATAAGTATTGCATACAATCTGAAAATGCAGAAAGCCTGGAAAAAGCTATCAGCCTACTTACTGTTGACAGGTAAGCTTGTAAGCAGGCAATAATACAATGCCTAGGCAATGTGCTACCTTCCACAAAAAAGTAAGTAAAAAAAAAAAGTCTGTTTTGCAAATAGTGGAAGAAATTTATCAAACATGAAGTAAAGTGAAACTGGCTCATTTGCCCCTGGCAACCAGATTCCACCTTTCATTCTTCACAGACTCTTTAAAGAATGAAAGGTGGAATCTTGAGCCAGTTTCATTGACACCATGTTTGATAAATCTCTCCCAATATATTTTTCTTGAGTCGACTAGAATTCACTTTTTACATAAAATGTTACATCTCATGGGGTGGGGACTGTTTGGCACATGAAGGTGCAAAGCTCACAATATATCTTGTTTTATTTAATGACAATACATGTTATTCATTTACGAGGAGAAAAAGAAATAAAAAATTGCAGCTGGAATAATAAAAAAAATTGTCTAAAATGGAAAATTAGATCTCACGTAATATTTTTTTTATATGTTCTGTAACTGTATTGTAAAAATTATGTTTACCCTTTAGTCACCATTACAGGATATATCTGGCAGAGCAGCAACCATGGCAAATAGTTACATTACACTACATTACAATGTGGCAACTATCCCATACATAACATCTTCCATTCTACAATTTCAAAGTGTGATTATCATTGGTGTCTTATATGAGATCATTGATGATTATGGAATGACTAAAGAGTTTTTAAAAGGAACACCCCTGGAAACATTGGTTAGAATGCACAAGTTGACATTGTGACGTAAACTTTACTAGAACACAGAGTACATGACCAGCAGACAAGCACCCAATGCTCTGGGATAGAGTGCCTATTGGGCTATGCCACAACTGATTCAAGCCAATTATTATTGAACTAGGTGCAATTTACACCAGAACTTCAGTAAATACAATAGAGTAGTCACATAGACCCACGCTCCAAATACTGAAAGAAGGCTCAGGTTATATGGCCTCAACAACATGCACCAACCTCAATGAGCTGTCTTCTCCGCTTGCTCCTCGTTCCCCGCTGGATGTTGGTGCTATAACACATGCCAAAAGCGAGCGGGTAAGAGCTGGGTGGGGGGGAGTTGCAGGAAAGGCTCATAGGAGATAGCAGCGTTTTGCTGCCACCACTCCTATTACACAGAGCGATGGCCAGCAGACATTCATTATTGTTCAAAAATTTTTCAACATGTTGAAAGACAAGGATCAGCTGACATTGTGCATGTCAGTTGATTGTAGCCTTTTAACAGTAGCTGTTATACCAAGTGATTATCGGTCGTAATGGCCAATGAACATCTGAATACAGCCGATAATTAATTGGTGTAATAGAACTTTAAGACTATCCTAGCCACACCCCTTACCCCTTTATATCACTTATACCCCTGCAGTCCTACCCTTCCAGTCCTCTAGCACACCAGCCCAACAACCTCAAACAGAAGAGCGCCACCCACAGCACCCACTGCATACAAAACCGTTCTCTGTGTAAGCTGCACAGTCCCTCAGTTACATAAGCGTCAACTCAAAGGTACTAATACTTCTCTACCTAAGGGGAGGTAAAGTACAAAGTTTACCCCATTACACTGCATGTGTGATTCTGGCCCAAGATTTTGAAAAGGGTTTTGTTTATATTCTCATTTGAAGACATTAGTATGTATTCCCTTTCTAGTGGACTCTTCTAAACAGTACTTCATTCACATTAAATGTTTCATCAGACCCTTCCCATTTTATGTGTTATTTAGGCACGTCAGCAGGCTTTTAGTGTATGACTTTGGGGCCATATTTCACTATAGTATTAGTATTTTTACTATATACATGGTCTCAGTTATTCCAAGGTAATTTACAGAACTCAAGACAGTTTTCATTAAGATAACCTTTGTCCAGTACAGCTTTGTAAGAGGGCACATGTTATGTAAGCTTCATAAATCATTTATCATTTATCTTACCCTTTTCTTGTTGATGTTGATGGCTGATATTTCAAAAAAAGATAAATTCAAAAGTAAAATAGAATTTTAAGATTTACAACATAAAATCATCCTGCTGTGGATGTATTGCTTTGCTCACCTGTATAGTAGGAAATGTGTGTAGGAGTATAGGGATAAAGCGTAAATTTTTCTGTTGTGTTAAAACTGTTTGCATCCGCTCAGTAGAAATTCCTGGCGGTCAGCATCCCACTAATAAAAGGGAATGGTTAACATTGAATTTTGCCCCATTACAAATAAGCCCCCCCCAAAAAAAAAACTAAAGCACCCCCTAAAAGTAAGGCACCCCCCAAAAGTAAGGCTGCTAACCACCCACTCGACCCAGCCCAGCCTCACCCCACTCATCTAATCTCCTCGTGGACCCTGACAGCCGGCACCGCAGTTACACTGTTCCATGGCCCCCACGTACGTCCGCACGTCCCGACCTCCTGAAGCACAGCCACATGTACTGACGTACCGCCACACATACCGATGTCCCAATGCCCCGCCACACACTCCTGGTCTGGTTTTACAGGACGTTAGTGAGTATTTTACCAAATAGGGTTTTATCCGTTCACGCTCAGTCTCCTGAAAAAGCTATTTCTATGATACGACATGTTGGGGGACATTTATTTGGAAGCAGTACCAATGTCCCAATGTCCCGCCACACGCTTCTGGTCTTCTCATCCTGCAGGACGTTAGTGAGTATTTTACAAAATAGAGCTTTATCTGTTTACGCTCAGTCCTCTGAAAAAGCCATTTCTATGATAAAACATGTTGGGGGACATTGATTTGGAAGCAGTAACTTGTTGATTGATAATTTTACCGTACCAATTAAACAGTCATATTTAATAATATACAGTATACAGTAATCTGGTTTAGAAAATGATTTTTTTTCATACCCTATAAAGGAATTTCAAATGAATAGAGGTGGAGTGTCATTTCAGAATTCTTAACTATTTGCCAGAGCAAATAACGGCTGCAAAGATCTTGTGTCATGGAGACCTGGGACAGCCCGTAGGTTTCAGTAATAACCATTTTATTACTGTTTTATTTCCCCTACAGTTATCCTAGAGACAAGCTGAACAATTTTGGGTTCCCCCACACATGACAGCAAATCAGCAACCAGCAGTGGAACATCCTGTGATCAGCTTATCACTGGGGGACCCTTCTAACAAAGAGGTCCAAAGCAGACAGACCCTTAGTTTACTGTCAGTAAAAGTCACTCTTATCAATGCCAAGAAAAAGCAATAAACTCCTATGGACATAAATCAATGTACTAGAATTCCTTTTTATCGCTAACATCTGGATTGTTGTGAGAAAGATAAATATTAGATCTATTTTTAAAGCAACATATTGTCCACACTACATGATTGCCTTCTCTTATACAGTAAATATATATCTAGGGAGAGCAAATTGTTTTGAAGTTCCCATGTAAGCTCCAGCAGATGTGAGTGATTATAACCCTATACTGCACCTTCAGCACTATGTCTTTTGGCTCGCTTGAGTGTTAGCATAAACAGATACATCTTGTTCATGTTTGACTGGCTGAAGAATTCTGCACTGCACACAAGCATCGCGCTTATCTCCCACAGGATTTTATTTCTTCTCCAAGCTATGCACTTAGCAAGTGGGCTCTCGGGCCTGTTCTCCCCCATCCTTTTGGGTCACATTGTTTGGAATGCTGTTCTTTTTATTTTATTTTGAAAGGTTATTAAAGCTGTAATTCGACTATCATCATTTGGAATGTTTCATTACATTAGGCCCGCGTTGATGAATACCAGATGCTCTGACTGACTATCCACCATTGAATAGTTTCTTTGCCTAATTGCGCCTAGTACTGAAGGGTGGCTGACTTAGTTTTATCTGTACAGATTGAGAGCAAGATGATGGAGCTGTTTCTTTCTCAATGCTAAATGCACTTTGGGCTTGTTTACATCCCGAGAGGATTTAAGGTGGCCCCTGTTCTCCCCTGTCCCCCCCATACATATGAACATTTGGCACAGCCCAACATTCCTGTATTCTCTATGGGGGAGAGGGAAGGGATAAGCCATAGCCAGACAGCTCTGGGAGCTTATCTCTCCAAGAACGAAGGGGTCTGGCAGTGAAATTCCATCATGCCCAATGCCTATCCGACATCATCTACTGGAGAAGTCTTGGGAGACCCCCATACACTTTACACTGGCAATTAAACACGCTCCCTATGGTTCTGTTTATCACCCCAAGCTATACAATGCAGGCTTGTTCAGTAATAGCTACTTATTTAAATTTTGTGTTATATGTTCAAACCTACTATATAACAAGTGACAAAATACTTTTCTGCATTTCTCGATGTTGAGAGTTGCAGGTCCTGTTAGCTTCTTTCAGATACTCACAATCAACAGAGACTAAATCCCAGAAAGCCTATAAGCTTTTGCCCATGACTGTGTCTTGTTATTGATAAGTCTTGTCAGTCGGGTTACCTGGTATACCAGTGCAGTGACATCATTAGCCTCCTACGCCTCTTAGGGAAGCCTCAAAGTAAACTTTGCTTTAGACCCTACAAATTAAAAGGGTTTGTATCACAAAGAAAACTAGTCTATATTGATGTGTTATGTTAAATGAAATATGAATCCAATGTACATACATTTCTTAAAATGTATTGTTTGAAAGATATAGATTACCCCATGTGCTTGCTTTGTTTTGATAACCTGTTGCCATGGTTCTGACCCACCAGATATCCACTAGGCTGAGTCACTCATGTTTAGTTCAGTCACAGGATCTGTCCCATTAGTACTGGCAGTTGGTTTTCACTTTACATGCAAGCAAGGGGGATTGTGGGAAAGTGTCTGCACTGTTGCGTGGCAACTGCAGGGTCACAGTTCAGAGAGGAAACCAGGAAGTAATCAGAAAAATGGTACAGTAAAGATACTAAAACAGCACTTTTATACTCCTCCATACATAGAAAAGAGAGAGAGAGCCTGCTCAGCCACCTGGTTCTGCAAATAATGATGGCTTAAGGGGCCTACTCAGTGGCGTAGCCACCGTGGTCGCAGGGGTCGCCGCTGCGAGCTGGCCCGGCGTCGAGGGGGGCCCACGCCCAACAATCTATCCCCTGCTCCCGGCCGTCCTCCGCCGCGGGTTCCCGTCGCACTGATCACTCTTGTGACCGCAAGCATTCTTTCGCTTGCGGTCATAAGAGTCAGTGTCGGACGGGCCCCCGGCGATGCTCAGCTTCCCAGTGGTGTCCCCGGCATTCCCGGGCTGCATAGGCACCAGGGAGCTGTGTGCACCGGAGTTGTTACTTCCGGGTCAGGGAGCGCGTCGCTCCCTGACCCGGAAGTAACAGCCCCGGCAGCGCACACTGAGCTCTCTTGTGCATATGCTGCCCGGGAATGCCGGGGACACCACTGGGAAGCTGAGCATCGCCGGGGGCCCATCCGACACCTCAGAAGAATAGAAGAGAAAGGAGCTGCGTCGGGGGAGCGGGGTGTTAGGTGAGTTTTTTTTTTTTTTTGTTTTTATCTGCTTTTCAGGTGACAAATATAAAAGGACAACACAGGCAATCTACAAGGGGGGTGGCAACAAAAGGGGGGCATGTATAGGGGAACAACACAGTGGGGGCATCTACATGGGGGGCAGTATAAGGGGGCAACAGAGAGGGGCCATCTATAAGGGGGAGCATCAATATGGGGGACAACATAAGGGGGGCATGTATAAGGGGGCAACACAGAGGGGCCAGCTATAAGGGGGGGCAACATAAGGAGGACAACATAGAGGAGCCATCTGTAAGGGGGGCAACACAGGGGGCTATCTAAAAGGGAGGGGGGCAACATAAGTGGTCCATCTACAAGGGGGGGCAACATAAGGGGAACAACACAGGAAGGCATCTATAAGGGGGGGCAACATAAGGGGGCCATCTATAAGGGGAGGCCTTGTAAGGAGGGCATCTATAAGGGTGACATCACAGGGGGCCATCTAAAATGGGGGCAGAGGGGGACAACACAGGGGGCATCTTTAAGGGGGAATACACAGAAATGGTCAATCTGTAAGGGACACTACACAGAGGGGGCATCTATAAGGGGGACTACACAGGGGGGGGTGTATACTATAGGGGATACAGAGGGGACCATCTATAAGGGGGACTTCAAAGGAGCCATCTATAAGGGGGACTAAACGAGGGGGAATCTACTATAGGGGGACTACACAGAGAGGGGCTGCACAAAGGAGATGCACAAGGGGCCATCTATATGGAAGACTGAGCTAGGGACCATCTACACAGAGGGGGGCATCTATAAGGGGGACTACACAGGGGGGGGGGTGTATACTATAGGGGATACAGAGGGGACCATCTATTAGGGGGACTTCAAAGGAGCCATCTATAAGGGGGACTAAACGAGGGGGAATCTACTATAGGGGGACTACACAGAGAGGGGCTGCACAAAGGAGATGCACAAGGGGCCATCTATATGGAAGACTGAGCTAGGGACCATCTACACAGAGGGGGGCATATACTATCATGGGGATGACATAGTCAGCCTACCCACTTGAAGTGACTGTACCACCAGGCCCAGGCTGAAGCACTGGAGGCGACCGACCCACCCCCAGTGGGAAATAACCCTAGCCCCTCTATGACGTGTCTCCATTAGAATCAATGGATCCCTTTCATAGAGGTGCGGGGGTTTCCTCCCACTAAGGGTGGGTCGGCCGCCTCCAGTGCTTTAGCCTGGGCCTGGTGGTACAGTCACTTAAATGAGGGTGTAAAGGGGCCAATACAGATGTGCAGTGTGTATAGAGATGAGGATGGTGCCAGTATGAGGAGCCTAATATGTTTGTCTGTCAGATTCTGTGGATTCGTGGCTCGGAGAAGTTCTCATGACGGCCCAGGACAGATGGAGAAGAAGATGAAAAGGAAAGAACTCCAATTAGAGAAGACGTCCAATGTGAGTCACTTGATATAACTGCACTGTAATGTATATGGTGTTCAGAGCCTGTGTAGAGATGGGGCTGCCTCTATATGACTGGATGAGGTGATGGTAATCTGTGTACAGTGGATGTTAGTCAGTATGCGGTGATGTTAGTCAGTATGTGGTGGTATTTGTTACTTGTAATCTGGTACAGTGTTTTATTGGTCTTAGTATAGTAGATTTGGTCAGTAACAATATGGTGGTGATGGTAGTGCTTGTGGTGGTAATATTTCCCCCTTGTATACTGGTATTATTGGTAATATCAGTCTCAGTATACAGGATTTGGTTAGTAACAGTATGGCGGTAATATGTATGGTGATATTATTTCCTATATACTGGTATTATTGGTAATATCTGCCTCTAGCTATTATCTATGTATCGCATCGCTTGGTCGAGGAACGGGGGGGGGGCAAGTTGAACTCTTGCACCAGGGCCCAAGGGACATTAGCTACGCCCCTGGGCCTAGTGTATTGCAGAAGTAAGCCCTGATGCGGAGGGGCCCCACAGCAGCTACTATGGCTGCCAAGGTGGTAGTTATGCCCCTGCCTTTAAGTCTTACCATCATAGAATACTATAGTTAGTGTTAGTAGTCCATGACATGGCACAAATAACAACTATAGCTATACAGTCAATAAAATATCTTGGACAAAAAAGATTTATAAAACCTTAAACTCCATAATCTTAAAGCATAAGAGAAACAATTTTACAAATCTTAGTAAAAGAAATAGAGAAAAAAAGCTAGATACTGCCCTAAGAAGTCTATGTTGCCTTCAAAGAACAAAGATGCTCAAATTGTGAAGATTCAGGGTGCCTTCACACGTACCGGAACCGCAGCGGATTTAACGCTACGAGTTTGCAGCGATCCATGTACTGTAAAAGTCTATGGGGGTTACATATCCGCAGCAGAATTTTCATTCCACTGCGGTTATGTAAGCCGGCCCCTTTAACCCCTCACATCCCCTATCCTGCGGCTCCAGTGAAGCTCCTAGCTCCCCTGCTTCCCATCAGCCTATCACTGATTGGCTGATGGGGAGCAAGGGGAGCCGGGAGCCTCACACACAGCCGCGGCACGGAGCAGGTAATGTATGCTTCGGGCTGGGGCTGTGGGCGGCGGGATGTTGGGGGGGTTAAAGCGTTCGGGTCCCATACAGGCAGCGGAATGAAAAATCCACTGCATGTATGTGACCCATTCAGCTTCACACTACCAGGATCTGCAGTGGATTTTGCTGCAAACTCGCAGCATGAAATCCGCTGCGGATCCGGTACGTGTGAAGGCACCCTTATGAAGATTTTTTAATGTACACTATTATCATTATTGTATCTTTATAGGAAAAAGAAGGCAAATGCCAGATTTGGCAAACTGCAGTTTATTATTCCGTAACACCAATGGTGACCCCCAGCACCGACAACAACATTGTGATATGAGTTTTGGTTAACATTGGAATGGTTAACATTGGATTTTGCCCCATTACAAATAAGCCCCCCCCAAAAAACTAAAGCACCCCCTGAAAGTAAGGCACTCCCCAAAAGTAAGGCTGCTAACCACCCACTCGACCCAGCCCAGCCTCACCCCACTCATCTAATCTCCTCGTGGACTCTGACAGCCGGCACCGCAGTTACACTGTTCCATGGCCCCCACGTACGTCCGCACGTCCCGACCTCCTGAAGCACAGCCACATGTACCGACGTCCCGCCAATTTGTAAATTTGGCAAACTACAGTTTATTATTCCGTAACACCAATGGTGACCCCCAGCACCGACAACAACATTGTGATATGAGTTTTTCTACTGTATGTCTCAGTGCTATGACATAACTTCCAGTTATTCACTACTAATAAAAATGAACTACCAGATATGTGGTATCTGCGTATAACTACATTTTACAGTGAATTATAAGATCTAGACCATGGTCAATGGGACACAACCATTTGTCAAAGGTTTAATTGTGGTTTAATATGTTACAATGTCATTCTGTGCAGTTTAGCTATGTATGACATTGGCACGACAATGGCTAGTCTGTTCCCAAAGCAAAGCTCATTTGTTCTTCCACATGTAGCACATGTCTTGCATATCAGACATATTTTATTATGGCGCTGCATGTCTGCAGATTCTGGAAGACAGACCAAACAATGGCTTATTTGTGGAAATAAACATCATCTGCTTACTGGAACTGTTACTTGTTATTCAATCTTAACATATACATTATAATATATTTTATATATTATATACATTTTATTATAATATACTTATTAAACATAATACATTCTGTATTGTCATATTACTCAGGGAATATAACTTGTGTGACTAAGGACAGAAATGAGCTTTTGGGATATTGTTTGGCTTGCACTGTGAGGCTATGTTCACACGATGTAATTTGGTCAATATTTCTGTCAGTATTTTTGTCAGTATTTGTAGCTGTCTAAAGCAGAAGAGGTTTTCTATTGGGATTTGCTACAGCTTTGGACAGTTCCTGAGTTCCAGAGGTGTCAGCAGAGAGCAATGTGTCAGGTTGGAAAGAATGCACCACTTCCTGCAGGATTTTTAAATGGAAGTAACTCACAAATGTGTATAACTTTTTGATGCCAATTGATTTAAAGACATGTTTCTCCAAAGTACCCCATAAAGAGACTCTGTCAGTAGGTTTATGCTGTCCTATCTCAGGATAGCATAAACTAGTGATAGAGAAGCTTAGCAGAATGATATATCACTTACATTGTTATGTGCAGCTGATCAGAGATATCCTCCTGAATAACATAGACAGTAAATAGTCCTCTCCATTATGTGCATTAGCCTGGTAGTCCTCAATATTCAAATAAAGCAGAAAACTACACCCAACAGATGCTGATTGGCAGTTATCTATCCATGCTGTGTTTAGGCAGTCAACTGTCAATCAGCAGCTAGAGGGCGGGGGGAGGAGTGTGGCAAAAATCCTATTCTCCTACATATTAGGAGAACGGATGAACAGAGTCATGTAAGTAATACACCGATCTGTTTAACTTTTCTGTCACTAGTATATTATGCCCTCATTTAGGAAACATAATCCTAGTGACAGATTGCCTTTAAACAGGAATGAGAGTTGGAGTTAAAGAGGTTGTCTGAGAATCCACAGATCATGCATCCCACTATAATATTCAACCCAAATGTCAAATATTCATACCCAAATTGACAACAGCTGCTGTATTGCCTAGTGAACCTTGTACAGAGATTTACCTGTAAAGGATATTTGTAGGCGAGGTCTCAGACATCATATGGCTACCTAGTCAATCATAACACTTACTGTCTACATCAGTCATGTCAAACTCTGGTCCACGAATCAAATCTGGCCTGCCACGCTTTTCCATTGCTGTGTTTAATCTGCCCCCCTTGACATCACAACAAATTATAGTATGGGTGGTCCGGACCACCACTCAGACCACCCATATTATAATCTCATAGGCCGCAGGCTTTTTTTAGCGCGCGACCTAGAAGTATTTTGGGGTGGACTGGCTACTATATGAGATACAGTTTTAGGGACTGGCTTCCATACTGTATAAGACACTATTGGGGAGGGCTGCCTTCTAAATAAGAAACTATTGGGGAGGGCTACTATATAAGAGACTATTTTAGGGACTGGCTTCTATATACAAGAATATTGGGGAGGGCTGGCTACTATATAAAAGACTATTTAGAGGGCTTGCTACTATGTAAGACTAATTGGAAGGCTGGCTACTATATACAACACTATTGGGAGGTCTGGCTACTATATTGTGCCTAATTAGGAAGGCTGGCTACTATATAAGACACTATTGGGAGGAATGGCTACTATATAAGACTAATGGGAGTGCTGGCTACTATATACGCAGTAGTGGATTATAATAGGTCCGTTTTGGGCAGTAGCCCGAGGCCCAGAGCTCCTGGGGGGCCCATGGCCACCCAAAAAGAGTTATACTTTCAGTTGTGTTCTGTCTCCTAGCTTCACTTCTGCCATGATTTGCAAAAAATAGTTTTTTTTACCACAATTTTGCACTAATCATGACATTATCTATCCTCTACTATGAACACCACACTAGTGCTGCCATAGTTACAGTGGAGTGGGGGGGGGGCCCAGGCTTGATGAACAGCCCAGGAGCCTATGGTAATGTTAATCCGCCCCTGTATATAAGACACTATTACGGGGGCTGGCTACTATATAACACACTGTTGGGGGCTGGCTACTATATGAGACACTATTGGGATGGCTGGCTACTATATTGGGCACTTTTAGGTGTGTTAGCTACTATATGGGTCACTATTGGGAGGGCTGGTTACTATGTGTGGATCTAATAGCAGGCCTGACTAGTATATGTGTGGCGGCTACAACATGGGGCGCAATTATAGAATTACCTACTGCTTGAGGGATATAATGGATAACTACCATGTGGGGACAATCACTTTAGGATAGGCAGTGCCAGGAACGCCACATGTTGCGACTTTGTCCAATTTTTTTTATTTTGGCCTACTGTGTATTTGAGTTTCACACTCCTGGTCTACATTGTATCCATGAAAAGCCAAAGCCTCCCCAGCAGAGGTACATTATAAAAGGGAAATGTTTTCAGGTTGCCATTTTCATTTTCCAGTGAGCCTCTGAGAAAAATCAAGCTGAAAGCTGAAGGCTTGCCATGACTAACTCCTCTACTTTTCCTTGTACTAGTTTCTATAAGCTTTAAGGACTTGTTCATACAAGGGCATTTCTGAAGAGTGATTTTTGAGAAACTATTACTTTAATGGGGTTCTTACTGATGAATATTCTAAACTGAACTTGCAACAATAACTTTTTTTATTATTATAAATCACAATGTAAAAAAAATCAATAGCAATCTTCTTCATTTAAAATTCAAGTCAAAGTTTCTTGGCACTATTGCTCATATCCCCTGAGATATGTTCTCCATCTTGTCAGATGCCGTCTCTGGCCCGAGATGCCTTATCACAATTTGGCTGACAAATGATCACTTTCTGTGAAGACAGGGTTTTACAATTGGGATGGAAAATTGTTTTAGTTATGGTAAAATATTAACATGCTGTTCCTTCTATGATTTATAAAGATTAGAGCTCGGCCAGTGCGAGTACACTGAGGTATAAATAACGCAGCGAAAAGCTGATAAGCTCCAATTTCATTTCCCTCCAGACAGAACAATGTAATCGTCATTCATTTCAAATAAGAGTAAGAACGTCTTGAAGACGTTTCAGCCACCGATGACTTCACATGTTTCCCTCACTTCCCTTAAAGTGTCACTGTCGTGAATTTTTTTTTTGCAGAAATCAATAGTCCAGGCGATTTTAAGAAACTTTGTAATTGGGTTTATTATCCGAAAAATGCTTTTTATCATGAAAAAGCAGTTTGAAGCTCTCCCCCCTGTCTTCATTGTTCTCCTATGGAGAGACCTAAAGAAAAGACCAAAACAGGACAACAAAGAGTTAATCTACAAATCCCTCACGGGATATCTCCTGTGACAGTCACCAGTGTCCTGTCTGAGCTCGGATTACAGCTGTCACCCAGCTCCGTGCCTGTAATCCTCTGTTATCTGCTTTCTGCTGCCGGCTAACTCCCTCCTTCCTCCTCCCCCCCTCCCCTCTCCCTAGAACAGACAAGGTACGTCTCCTGCAACAAGTCACAATTTTCAGATTTTTCAGAGTGGATGAAAAAGAGGAAGGAGGGGGGGACCTGGGAAAAGGCTTTTTACATGCAGATAATGGCAGATTTGGCTAATAAACCCAATTACAAAGTTTCTTAAAATCGCCTGGACTATTGATTTCTGCAAAAAAAAAAATACGACAGTGACTCTTTAACCCCTTAGTGACCGCCGATACGGCTTTCTACGGCGGTCACTAATGGGCCTTATTCTGCTGCCATCAGCTTTTTACGGCGATGGCAGAGAATAAGGCTGCGGGGCCGGGACGGCCCCCACCCCATCCCCCCGGCTACCGGAGGTAGCTGAGGGGTTGGGGCAGTGTGTGAGGTCCGTCCCGCCCCCCCCCCCCTTACCGACGATCGCCGCTATTAACGTTATAGCGGCGGCCGTCGGTAAAGAGGATTACCGGTGCCGCCGCCACCTTTCATCTCCCCCCGCCGTGAATCTACGGCGGGGGGAGATGAAATAAGTGTATATCAGACCCCAGATCAGACCCCCCTAGTGCCCCGATAACTAACCCCCCTCCCCCGGCGGCCATCATTTCCAAGATGGCCGCCGCCATCGCTGTGAACCGACTAACGTCGGTTCACAGCGATTAAAAAGTTAAAGTGAATGAAAGCCCCATGCTCTCCGCCACCGGAGGTAGCGGAGAGCATGGGGCAGTCATCGGGGACCCCCCTGTGGGGTCCCGGTACAAGCGATCAGCGGTATATACTATATACCGCTGATCGCTTGTACCATGTGCTCCCGGCACTTTTTATCCCCTGTCACCATAAATGATTGGTGACAGGGGATAAAAAGTGATGTCCCCCCACCCCCCAATATACTCACCGGATCCACGGAGCTCCTTCCTCCTCGACGTCCTGGCTGGTTATGAAGTGCGCATGCGCTTCACAACCAGCCAAGCTCTGAAAATTTAAAGTGACAGAGACCAATTTGGTCTCTGTCACTGAACTATGATTACTGTGATAGAAAATATCACAGTAATCATAGTAATACAGTGAAAATGAATGTATAAAGTACAAAAAGTGACAAACATACAAAAAAATAAAACACACACTTTTTATTATAGTAATAATTGCAGTTTACTCCCAAATTACCCCTAACCCCTCCCCAGATTACCCGTAACCACCGCACGTTGCCCGTAACCACCGCACGTTGCCCGTAACCACCGCACGTTGCCCGTAACCACCGCACGTTGCCCGTAACCACCGCACGTTGCCCGTAACCACCGCACGTTGCCAGTGACCCCCTCCAGATTGCCCGTAACCACCCCAAATTACATGTACCCACCCCAGATTACCTATAAGCACTTCAGTTTATCAGTAACAATCCCAGATTGTCTGTAACCCTTCCAGGTTGCACATAACCCCCCAGGTTCCCCGTAATCATGCCAGATTACATGTAACCCCCCCCAGATTGCACGTAACCACCGCGCGTTGCCTCTGACCACGCCACGATGCCTCTGACCACGCCACGATGCCTCTGACCACGCCACGATGCCTCTGACCACCGCACGTCGCCTCTGACCACCGCACGTCGCCTCTGACCACCACACGTCGCCTCTGACCACCACACGTCGCCTCTGACCACCCCAAATTGCCAATGACCCCCTCCAGATTGCGGTGCCCATGTCAGATTACAGGTACCCACCCCAGATTGCCTATAAGAACTTCAGTTTATCCATAACCACCCCACATTGCCCGTAACCACCCCACGTTGCCCGTAACCACCCCAGATTGTCTGTAAGCACTGCAGGTTGCCCGTAACCACCCCACGTTGCCCGTATCCACCCCAGATTGTCTGTAAGCACTGCAGGTTGCCCGTAACCACCCCACGTTTCCCGTAACCATCCCAGATTGTCTGTAAGCACAGCAGGTTGCCCGTTACCAGCCCACGTTGCCCGTTACCAGCCCACGTTGCCTGTAACCAGCCCACGTTGCCTGTAACCAGCCCACGTTGCCTGTAACCAGCCCACGTTGTCTGTAACCAGCCCACGTTGCCTGTAACCAGCCCACGTTGCCTGTAACCACCCCACGTTGCCGTAACCACAGCAGGTTGCCCGTGACCACCACACGTTGCCCGTAACCACCCCGCGTTGCCTGTAACCACCCCTTGTTGCCTGTAACCACAGCAGGTTGCCCGTGACCACCCCATGTTGTCCGTAACCACCCCAGATTACCTGTAACCACCTCAGGTTGCCCATAACCACCCCTGGTTGCCCGTAACCACCTCACATTACCTGTAATCTCATTTTTTTTATTTTATTTTAGTAACTGCGCTATTCTAATAACCATTACTAGCTGCGGTTTTGCTCCTGTAAATTGGCGCTCCTTCCCTTCTGAGCCCTGCTGTGTGCCCATACAGTGGTTTATGCCCACATATGAGGTACCTTTTTACTCAGGAGAACCTGCGTTACAGATTTTGGGGTGAATTTTCTCTCCTGTTCCTCGTCAAATTGAGAAATTTCAAACTAAACCAACATATTATTGGAAAAATTCGAGTTTTTCATTTTTACTGGCCAATTTTGAATACTTTCCTCTAATACCTGTGGGGTAAAAATGGTCACCACACACCAAGATGAATTCTTTGAGGGGTGCTCTTTCCAAAATGTGGTGACTTTTGGGGGGAATCTATTCTGCTGACACTACAGGGGCTCTGCAAACGCACCTGGCGCTCAGAAACTTCTTCAGAAAAATCTGCACTGAAAATGCTAATTGGCGCTCCTTCCCTTCTGAGCCCGGCTGTGTGCCCATGCAGTGGTTTATGCCCACATATGGGGTACTGTTCTACTCAGGAGAACCTGCTTTACATATATTGGGGTGACATTTCTCTCCTGTTCCTCGTGAAATTGAGAAATTTCAAACTAAAGGAACATATTATTGGAAAAATTCGAGTTTTTCATTTTTACTGTCTACTTTTGAATATTTTCCTCAAACACCTGTGGGGTCAAAATGCTCACCACACCCCAAAATAAATTCTTTGAGGGGTGCACTTTCCAAAATGGAGTGACTTATTGGGAGATTTTACTCTGTGGACACTACAGGGGCTCTGCAAACGCACCTGGCACTCGGAAACTTCTTCAGCAAAATCTGCATTGAAAAAGCTAATTGGCGCTCCTTCCCTTTTGAGCCCTCCTGTGTGCCCATACAGTGGTTTACGCCCACATATGGGGTACCATTGTACTCAGGAGAACCTGCGTTACAAATTTTGTGGTACTTTTTTCCTCTTGTTCCTCGTGAAATTGAGAAATTTCAAACTAAAAGAACATAATATTGGAAAATTTTGAGTTTTTCATTTTTACTGTCTACTTTTGAATACTTTCCTCTAATACCTGTGGGGTCAAAATGGTCACCACACACCAAGATGAATACTTTGAGGGGTGCACTTTCCAAAATGGAGTGACTTATGGCGAGATTTTACTCCGCTGGCACTACAGGGGCACTGCAAACGCACCTGGCGCTCGGAAACTTCTGCAGCAAAATCTGCATTGAAAAAGCTAATTGGCGCTCCTTCCCTTCTGAGCCCTCCTGTGTGCCCATGCAGTGGTTTATGCCCACATATGGGGTACCATTGTACTCAGGAGAACCTGCGTTACAAATTTTGGGGTACTTTTTTCCTCTTGTTCCTCGTGAAATTGAGAAATTTCAAACTAAACGAACATATTATTGGAAGAATTCGAGTTTTTCATTTTTACTGTCTTCTTTTGAATACTTTCCTGTAATACCTGTGGGGTCAAAATGGTCACCACACACCAAGATGAATTCTTTGAGGGGTGTACTTTCCAAAATGGGGTGACTTATGGGGGTTTTTCTCTCTGCTGACACTACAGGGGCACTACAAACGCACCTGGCGCTCAGAAACTTCTTCAGCAAAATCTGCATTGGAAAAGCTAATTGGCGCTCCCTTCCTTCTGAGCCCTGCTGTGTGCCCATACAGTGGTTTACGCCCACATATGGGGTACCGTTGTACTCAAGAGAACCTGCATTACAAATTTTGGGGTGCTTTTTGTCTCATATTCCTTTTGAAAATGAGAAACTTTAATCTAAACGTATATATTATTGGAAAATTTAAATTTTCAATTTTTTTACTGCCTAATTGTGAATACTTTCCTCCAGCCCCTGTAGGGTTAAAATGCTCATTATACCCCTAGATTAATTCTTTAAGGTGTGTAGTTTCCAAAATGGGGTCACTTATGGGGGTTTTCAGGATACCAGACTTCTAAATCCATTTAAAAAAAGAACTGGTCCCTAAAAAAATCAGTTTCACGAAAATGTGATAATTTGCTGATAAATTTCTAAGCCCCATAACACCCTAAAAAAGTAAAATATGTTTACCAAATTATGCCAGAATAAAGAAGACATATTGGTAATGTGACTTAGTAACTAATTTATGTGCTACGACTTTCTTTTTTTAGAAGCAGAGAATTTCAAAGTTCATAAAATGCAAATTTTTTAAATTTTTCATGATATTTTGATGTTTTTCACAAAAAACACACAAAGTAGTGACCAAATTTTGCCACTAACATAAAGTGCCATATGTCACGAAAAAACTATCTCAGAATCGCTAGCATACGTTAAAGCATCACTGAGCTATAAGAGCATAAAGTGAGACAGGTCAGATTTTGAAAAATTAGCCTGGTCATTAAGGCCCAAACTAGCTGCAGCACAAAGGGGTTAAGTTATTTTTCAGCTCATTTTGTTTGTTACATTTTGATTATGGTAATTATTTGCTTTTACAGCATACATCTGGCTACTGACACATTGTACACCCTATGGGCATATTATTTTCTCTGTCAATGGTGTCATGCACAGATCCACATTGCATATGTCAGCTAAAAGCTTCCATTTCGTGCTTCTTAGGGTCAAATTCCTCTTCATCTACACACATTTTAAAAAGACAAAGTCGATG
Organism: Dendropsophus ebraccatus; assembly: GCF_027789765.1. NCBI lineage: Eukaryota > Metazoa > Chordata > Amphibia > Anura > Hylidae > Dendropsophus > Dendropsophus ebraccatus. Next base: position 63,436,556 of record NC_091460.1, on the reverse strand, counting down.
CATCAATATATATAGTGATCCATTGACTTACAATGGCCTCGGGTTACAATATTTTCAATATACAATGGTCCTTTTTGGACCATCACAAGCTTAGACCAGACTTAACCCCTTAAGGACCGGGCTAACTTTCGTTTTTGCATTTTCGTTTTTTCCTCCTTGTGCTTAAAAGGCCATAGCACTTGCATTTTTACACCTACAGACCCACATGAGCCCTTTTTTTTGCGTCACTAATTGTACTTCGCAATGACAGGCTGAATTTTTCCATAAAATATGCTGCGAAACCAGAAAAAAATTATATACGCAGTGAAAGTGAAAAAAAAAAACGCAATTATTTTTCTTTGGGGGGGCTTCATTTTTACGCTGTGTGTCATATGGAAAAACTTACTTCTTATATATGTTCCTAAAGTCGTTACGATTAAAACGATATATAACATGTATAACTTATATTGTATCTGATGGCCTGTAAAAAATTAAAACCATTGTTAACAAATATATGTTCCTTAAAATCGCTCCATTCCCAGGCTTATAGCGCTTTTATCCTTTGGCCTATGGGGCTGATTGAGGTGTCATTTTTTGTGCCATGATGTTTACTTTCTATCGGTACCTTGATTGCGCATATGTGACTTTTTGATCGCTTTTTATTACAATTTTTCTGAATTTGATGCGACCGAAAATGCGCAATTTTGCACTTTGGGATTTTTTTGCGCTTACTCCATTTACTGTGCGAGATCAGTAATGTGATTAATTAATAGTTCGGGCGATTACGCACGCGGCGATACCAAACATGTTTGTTTATTTATTTATTTATTTATTTTTATTTGTAAAATGGGAAAAGGGGGGTGATTCAGACTTTTATTAGGGGAGGGGGTTTTTTATTAATAAAAACACTTTTTTTTACTTTCACTTACAGTAATATGAAGCCCCCTGGGGGACTTCTATATACACAGAACTGATCTCCCATTGAGATCAATCCTGTGTATATAATAGAGCAATGATCCATCAGATCATGGCTCTATTATAATGGTCTGCTGCAGACCATCTAAATAGATTGCCGAGCCGGGAACAGCGTCGGAGCGACGCTGAGCCCCGGCCGGCTCAGTACAACGGATCTCCCCAACAATAAAGTGCAGCACACAGAATACCAAAGCACTGCACTTTATTGTTGAAGATTTTTTTGATGGAATAAAACACAAGTTTTTTGCACGTTTAATCTTGTAAATTATCTACTGCATATTTACTTTGTCCTTGGTCGGGACTAGATCGGCTGGCACCACATCTTGGTGGCCTAAGGCCCCTATTACACTTGGCGGCTGGGGGAGCAAACAATCGCTGTAAGCCATGGGGAGATGTGGGGGGGCTGCCCGGGTGATTTCTAGATTGTCCAGGCAGCCCATAGAGGATACAGACGGTCTGCTGCCGCTGCTCCTATTCCACTGTGCGATGGCAGCAAATCACTGCTATCATTGTCCTTTTTCTATTAACATGTTGAAAGACAGCAACGATCAGCCGACATCATTCATGTCGGCTGATCATTGCCTTCTATTACATGGGACGATTATCGTCCGTAGCGGCGGATATCAGCCGAATATGGCCGATAATCGTTCTGTGCAACAGGGCCTTAACTCAGACTTAGTGTCTGGCCAGTGGGAGACCCTTATGCTAACTCCCTGGCCTGGGCTCCTAGGGATCTCAGGACAGGCATTGGATGATACAAGGATCTTTGTTAGAAGAGTTCACTATGCAATCTACAATCTTTCCCTGCAAAATGGCATCTGGTGACCTGCTGTATACAAGAAATGTTTGCCCTATTCATGTCATTGGGGGCAGCTGTAGTTCCTTGAATAACAGGAAATCTGAACTGTGGCTCCTTCATTCTTAAAATCATCAGGGTCCTAACAGTTGGATCCCTACCTATCATACAGTGATGGCATGTTGCTAAGGTATGCAATGAGTTTATGAGATGGGAATAACCCTTAAGTGAATTTGCACAGTTAATGTTCTGTACAACTTTAGATATTTTGGTTCATAAATTACGGTACATTTTCTTGTTAGTTTATGGGTTTGCACATCCTAAGAGGTGCTTTGTCTGTGGTTAACAGATACCTCTCTGCACACATACTTAACCACAGTTTACTTACTTGATGTCACCAGAGTAAGCAGTACATATATTATTACACCCAGGTGCATAGTGTTCTCTAGAATTTGTGGAAAATGGACCATACTATATGTAATTCACTATATACGATTGACGACAACCCATTGCACATGTTAAGACAATAAAAAAGATGGATTGTTAGACCAATAATGCAAACTGCATACCATACAACTCCCAATGCTTCACTACAATATTCAAGTTTATGTTGCAGACATTGAATGACCAGGACTGGATTCACCAATACCAGACATACACGGCTTTTATCTTATGTTAAATAATATATCTACCTTTTGTTTTTATTGTTCTACATAAACTTTTCTAAATAATCAATATAAAAATCTCCTATAGTTATGTGTCTATAGCTCTGTAAATCTTCATGGTTACAGATTACAAACAAACGCTATGTAGGTCTTGTTATCTATTAAATGCCTGTTTTTACATTACTAACAATATCAGAACTGGTAGCTACTCTCAAAGATACCCTTCACCGGACAATGTTAGATGTAATACAAAATAAAGAGCTGTCCATCAAAAGTTTTATGCTTTATGATGAAAAACATAATCTTTCTATGTTCCAATATGAAATTCCTAAATAAATGAAAATTGTGTAATTTTTTTTTATATAAAAAATACAGTTTTTATCTGTGTCATTCACCTATCTGTCAACCAAACTCATTGCAGTAAAGTTTGCTTCCTCCTGTCCTGATATGTCATCCTCAGGCTTCTTCAAAATACTTCTGTCCATTAAGCTCCTGTCTTGCAGATGCAGCCTTGGTAAATTAATGGTGCATTACAGCTAAGTAAGCTGGTACATAACAGAAAAAAAGCATTAAAAACCAAAGCAGAAAGCAATAATGAGACATAGTCTAGTTGGCTTCTGTCCCAGACTGCAGTGTCAACATTTTCATGTCCGCTTAATAAAGATCATGTTCTAGGCCTTTGTAAAGTGATAGCTTTTATCTCTTACTTATGTGCATCAGGCAGGCTTACACAATGTAGTCACAAAATACATGGTCAATTGAATTTATAAAAAGAACTAGGATGAAAACTTATTTATTTTATGGAATAGAGCAAGGAAACTATCACATTGTAACAGAACTATTATTGGACAAGTTACTAGTCAACAAGTTAGTTATGTGCTCATTGTTAGAGATGGGCAAATTTTGTAGTAACTTTGGGTTTGCGAAAACTCGAACGCCTTTAAGACCCAGTGGCTGGAGAATATGGATGCAGCCCTAGGGATGCCTGGAAGACATCTTCTCTAGCCACCAAGAGTCAAATGCTGAGATTTGTGAATCCGAACTTACTGTAAATTTGCTTATCTCTATTCATATTGTATTGGCTTATACAGATATATAGGAGCTGACCTCAACTAAGAGCACCGGTTGAATATTCCGTGAGAACAGACGTGCCTATAAGCATTTACCATGTTGGGTGTTGGGGCAGTGGTCCACACTGCAAGCACCTTCATGCATATTGCAGCTATTCAATTTAGCCGCAGATCACTAACATCATTACTGCCCATTGGGACATTGGGAAGCATTATGCTCTCTTATGGCTGATTCGTCCAGTATTTGCATGCACCTTATAACCAATACTAGGTGAGCAATAATACTAGGTAAAGCAGGCGAAGGAATGTCAGTTCTATAATGAGCTACGACGACAGCGCCTATTGTTGACTTTGTGGTCTAAAAAACTGGGCACGAAAGGAAATATATCAGTGGAAAGTTTTATCCAAGGGAAAATATGGTTTTAAAATACAAAATCTCACTTCTTAGCATATATTTTATGTGTGAAAAAAGTGCTGAGTTGAAGCTTTTGCTTTTCCGATGGTCAGGTACATTTCGATCATGGGCTACAAAATGTTGCATTGGATTAGCTGAACAAACTACAGAAATACAAAAAAAACAATGTCAAAGCCTTGACATTTTAAAACCTCACTCACACTGGTTTTTGGATGGGTCATTGACACAGGTTCATGAGTGTCCACTAAACAGTCTTATCTTTGTCAAACTATTACAATAAACAAATGAAACTTGTCACTGATAAGTAGATTTACGGGACTGTAGAAACTTTCAGTGGTTGTCCAACATTTAAGAAGATTCCCATGGCAGCTGCCTATGTGGCAACAGAGCAAATAAATCTTTTACTCATGTGTTAAACCCCTGCTGCTCAAGGGCCAAAGATCCCACAGTCCCCCACCAGTATATGTTTCAAGGAGCTGTCCGAGAACGTCATTTTTTAAAAAATGTTGTTCAGGGTGGAGGAAAATAAAAAATAACATACTTACCTTCCCTGATACCCAGAAACTCCTGGTATGACGTCATTCGGTCCCTGTTCATCACTGTTTCTTCCTGCCTCCAAGACAAGCCATTTTATCAGGAACTGCCAGTTCAGCCAATCACTGGATGCAACAATGTCCCCCCTCAGTCAGTGATTGGCTGAGTGGGCAGTTCCTGTTGAGACAGCTCAACTCTTATTGGAAGCAGGAAAAGGGGTTGATGAGCAGAGACCAGGCAACATCATAACAGCTGCTGCAGGGAAACAGAGAAGTGCATGGGGTTAATTTTTTTTATTTTTAAACCAAAATGAAACAAAAGAAACAGAAAATATGGTCAAAATAATTGGAATCCATAGGAGAATCATATTGCATTTTTTTCCACAAAGCATACCCAAGATTTTACATAAGGCTATGCATACAATGTATGGTCACTTATGTATGGCAATGAGCCCACATGAAGAATGAGATTGTGGCTACTTACAGCTCCATGTCTAGTAACAACTCATGATAGAGTTGTGCGGCCTTACTTATTCGCTTTAATATGGCACATGTAGATGTGCACCAGAGCTGAAATGTATAATATGGGCTTTTGTAGAAAACAGATGATCATGGACAACAGTTAGGATACCCAATGTACTATTGATACCTAAACTTAATGAACTATTTGCAAAGACTAAACATGTTCATGACTTTGCCCTAAAGCTCTGTTGTTATCTTTCCCAACAGCCCTTGAGATCTATATCTAGCTCTTAGGACCCTATTAGACTTCTTGATATGCTTGCTGTAAACAAGCGCTTATCTAATTTATAGAACCTTTACACTGCTGAAGCACCGATCTAATGATTGCTGCTGCTGCCTTCCTGCATGGTGCTCAAGCACTGTAAAGAGTCTGTAAACCTGCAGTAATTGTTTACAGCAATTGTCAAAAAGTCTAATAAGCCCCTTAGATTTAGCCATGGATCTCGAGGGCTGAATTGTCCATGTGGCACTTTCAGGAGCGTAACATCCACTGTAGCGGCCATAGCAGCCGCTATGGGGCCCACCACATCAGGGGGCCCATACCTGCAATACACTGGGCCTCCTGAGCAGTCATCATAGTACCAAGTAGGATTCCTACTATAAAGGACACTATGTACTGCGGGGGAATAGGATAATAGGAGAGATGTCTTTGGGGGGCAGTATGTAAGGGGGGGGTACAAGATGAGATGCCTACCACAGGGGACACTAGGGAAGATGTCTACCGGGGGGGACACTAGCGAGGATATCTACCATGGGGGCATTATCTACTTGGGGGATACCAGGGGAGATGCCTAACATATGCTATCTACTAAGGGGGGATGTCTACCTTGGGGGGCACTATCTAATGGGGGGAATACTAGGGGAGATGCCCAACATATGCAAAAATAGATTAAAATACTGTGCAAAACATCAAATTATCAATTAGAAGTTACTGATATGTAAATAATAGCAAAAGTCATGGGACATTTAGAAGTCCAGTTAAAAATTAAGAAGTTACCATTTTGAAGGAGTTTATTTGTACAATTTAGACAAATTTACGGACACCAAATACTGTCTAATTAAAAAGATTTTTGTTGAAGTTTTGATTCCACCTTTAGCACACCCATTGGTTTGTGTCCAAGCACACTTTTAGACAGCCATTAAAAAGTTGGTTTAAAGGTTTTTAGCAATGTCCACAATGTGTCCATGTGTTACTGAATTTCTAAAGTTTCTAGTTTCCCATGTTTCCTCCTAATGGACCAACTCCAGCTGGCAGGGAAGTCAATAGTGTAATGTGAGTTTGGACAACAGATGGCTTAAAGCAACTAATTGCCTTCGCCAAACATGTCCAAGATGTCATTACATTTCTTTATGGTATCTTTATACCTGACATATAATATATTTGGGCTCAGATAAAAAAGTAATGATTTATCACAGATGGGTAAAACAAAGCAAAAAGGAAGAAGGTTAATGAAACAGTGACACTTATCTACCATGTGATGTTTGTTACCTTTAGTTAACAACTAGTATATTAACTTTTTTTTATAACATAAACTTAAAAGTTATGAGAAGCTATGAAAATGTTAAAACATGTTAACAATTCCTTAGAAAATACTGAATAAGGATCATATGTATTTTATATAAATAAACAGACACCTTCTATAGGTAAATGTATGACATGCACTGTTAGGTTTTATGAGAAATCTGTAACCTTGTGACACGATTAGAGCAGATGAATAAATCCTGAACAAGACTAGTATAAAAACACAGTGAATACTAATTTTGACACTACCAATCAGATATTAATTTCCATTATACAAGTTAGTGCTTCAGACTCAGATTTTGCATAAGCTTTTCTGGGATATGTTGAGCTACTGAAGTAGTTAGGGTCCCTACTCCCTCCTGGTCTCCACTTACATTTACCGTAGCTATTGCTTTTTGGTGCATGCGAGAACTATCACAAACCAATATTTTGTCTTCTCATTCAGTGGTGGAGAGTCATTCTTTGTTGGCTTTAAAAGGTGTTGTATATGAAGGGCCCTTTAAATATAGAGTGATACTTTGCAATTATCTACTCTAAAAGACTGCAAAGCACTAAATGGTATCAATGAACACAGTAGACAACCCTTGGTTTCAGTTAGAGCCCTGTAATATTTTTATCCCCTTAAACATAGAAATATGTTGCGAGCAGAAAAATGCCACCTATTATCTAACTGGAACTCAGCCCACTGTCCCTGCCTATTCATGGGCTGCCCTAAGTGACAGACCCCAACTGGGTGAGGGTCCCTATACAGCTAAAGTGCTGGGTCCATGAGGTGGTAAGAAAGGTCAGACAGTCCGGGTCAGTAACAGAAAGGTAACATCAAGCCACAAACGAAAAACAACAGAGAAACCAGAAAACACAGCACTGGTCGGAACTAAGATAGCTACATAGTTCAGAACCAGAGCCAGAAGAAATACCGCTAAACAAGCCAAGGTCGGGAACACTGTCAGGAGCGCAGGAGCAGAGAACAGGATACATTGGACAACAGTAGTACAAAACACTGGTGAAGTACGGGCATACCAGAAACCAGAACACCCAGGCATCTATGGGACATTAGCTGTCCGTTTAAATCGGCCACTCACCTTCACATCAAAGCGTTTGGCTCTGTTGTGATTCTCCCAACGCTCTGATTCTTCTGGCCAGCTAGCACTCCCCTTTACATGATTGGATGCTCAGCTGGAAGATGACCGAGCTTCCATCACACCGTGGACTGCCTTCTGCACTGTGCAATGGGGGGAAACTACCAGCGAGGAACTGTGGTCAGGTAGGTTCCTGACAAGATAAATATTTATCCCAGGCAGGTGTGCATTCAGTTACTATGCATTTACCAACCACACCTGCTAGAAGTTAGTTCCAGGTATTTACTATGCTTTCAGTAAAGTAATATTTTCTCATATTGCTTCTGATCTTTTTTCCAACTAACTACAGATTGTTGAAAAATAACCATTTACCCTGTGGTTTTAAGGGACACAATTGTAAGTGTCTAGCTGCATGACTAAACATGTTTCATGGAACTTGCAATATAAAAACACACTGAAATTTAGAATTTTTTAAATTTTTTTTTTTTTTTAAGTTTTCTTTTTTTAAGTTTTTCTCATGGCACCTACAGAGACCATTCACATGATCTATCACATGACATGATCTACAATTCACGTGATCTATCATATTTCTCTTTTGGAGAAATGTTCCCACTCATAGGCTCTGTAGAGAGTGACCACTCGTACTCACTTGCAAGCTTCCATAAGCCACACCAAGGGAAGTTTTGTAATGCAGAAATATTCTTTCCACCCGGAGGTGACACAAATAATTTTGTAGAGAAAAACTCAGCATTTTCTACTTTCCTCTGACATTGTTGCCTATGACTGCATGATGGGATCCTGACAGGATGATTTATGATAATACGTGATCTTCTCATGTTGACATACATCTCATGGTATCTGAATTACAGTAAGTTTTTCAAATAACAGCCATCAGTGAGGAGCATGTAATGATCGTGATGACATTAAGCTCCTAAGGCTTACAAACTTTAATCCTTCTTTACATCTAAATTAGTGATACTCAGGACCTACATGGGAGAAAACAAGGAATGTAGACCAAGACATTTTCCAAAGTGTGCCATTTACCCTCTTATGTATTATGTTACTCGGATACAAAAACATCAATAGTAATCGGAGATCCACTATAAAAGTTTTGTGGAACTAAACCGAAACATTGGTTAAATATATAGGCATATAATAGACAATTACTATATTCTTAGTAAGTAGCCAGATTTGTTCTTCAGCCCTATACCATGACCCCTGCAATGCTGTAATGACATTCCCCAAAATAATTTGTGAATACAATTTTTTATTATCAGATTTACAGTCCATTGCTTGAACATATATTAAGTAATTGTCACGTTTTCTATGTTTCTCACCTTATAAATCTTTACATTTCAACAGTAATTATAGAGGCTTCCCCAGCAGGGAAGAATATTCGTCATAGTAATCTAGTTATGGGAAGTATGGCGTGTGACATGCATGGAAAATTCCCTAATATGCTCAATGTTCATGATATAGAAGAGAATTTATCTTTGTTCAGCATTCTTACTGTTCAGTCACATTCATGCACTCCTCATGTTCTCATACAGTATTTTCCAAATATTTCAGAGTAAACAAGTGGGCATTTTATCAGGCTGCTCCTTGCTAGTATCTACTCATCCTATTGTTTACCTGCAACTAAATGGATAATGTCCACTTGTAAATCACAGTAGATGATAGTTTAGAGGGTTTGGAAGATGTAATGTTTATGGGGGGAAAGTGGCAGGAAACTATAGTACACAGAGGAAACCAATACATGTCTGGCAAGAACAACCTCCATACAGATGTTGTTCTTGGGTGGCTTCAGACTCAAGACCCCAACTCTGCAAGATGACGTTGAGTAACTGTGCAGCCCAGAATAATTCATGGTAATTTTTCCAACCAACTCATTTAAAATTTTAATATTTGTTACCCATAGAAGCCATATATGTGGGCACATACATTTGAATTGCTGCCAGAAGGGACAAAATTATCCTTTATAATTTGTGACACATACTATAGCTATTCAGTGGAAGTCTCATCATATGAAGTGTGCCTCACTATATATAGTGTATTGTACAACCACTTAACATTTTGAATGCATGAAAGGTGAGAGATAAAACATGTCTTGTTCATTGTGGGTCAAAAATGGAAAATCTGAAACCCCAATAGCAATGACACTGAACCTCCATTGATATTCCAATAAAATAAATTTTAATGCACAATATGATATGTTATTCCAATAATTTTGCATGGATACCAAACAGTTATAGCTGTAGCCATGTGACTTGCTTTAAATATGACAACAAATCATGGCCCTAAATGCACTATGAGTCCATAGTAGCTTCATGGTATTTAAGTTGGTATTACCATCTAACCACTGATACCCCCACTCGTTCATAGAGGTATAATATCTTCCGAAATAAATGGAGCACACACTGCTGCTCCATGAAGCAATGTTACGAAGCTACCATAGCTGTGGATTTACAGTGCACTTCATTTATTCCACTGGATATTTCACCTCCATTCTAAGGACCAGTGGGATCCCAGTTAAGGATGATCCGAACCTGCCGAGGTTCGGGTTCGTATGAACCCGAACGCTCGGCATCAGATTCCCGCTGTCTGGCCGCTCTGTGCAGCGGGTAGATACAGCGGGAGGAGCGCCTGAAAAACTAAGATACAGCCTATGGCTGTATCCCAGTTTTCCAGGCGGTCCTCCCGCTGTATCCACCCTCTCCACGGAGCGGGCAGACAGCGGGAATCATTGGCGAGAGTTCGGGTTCGTACGAGCCCGAACCTCTACAGGTTTGGACCATCCCTAGTCCCAGTGGTTTGACCTCAACCAGTCAGCATCTTATGCCCTATGCTGTGGATAAGGGATAACATGTTGAGATGGTATTACCATTTTAGGTTGTTGTAAAATGCTTTCTTAAAGTGGCTATATCTTTTAGAAAAAATTTTGGCTGAGCCTGGCAATGTTGGTGTCATTGACCAACTATCTAATGTGTATCAGAGTCTCCCAATTCGCCATCATTGGTAGAGTCCATTGTTGGAGATTTCTGGCAGCGGCTACTCTACCCTTCTCAAAAAAGACGTTTTTACAGTAAAGATAAAAAAAGCATTCAGCCAACAACTTCCCTAGGGTATGGCCACATTTAGATGTAGAAATGTTTCCATGTACTCTTATCAGCGTTTTTACATGTAACAGTACAGATAATTTTACTGTAAACAGCTTATTAAAAACACCTTAAAAATACCTTCTCTTGACAGTAACTTGGAATGCTAAAAAACATGAAATAAGCTTTGAAGATGCATGTATGAATCTGGCACTATGCCTGACCAATTTAAAAGATTGCTCGTACTTCCAGTAACAAATCCTCCCTCCTTTAGAATGTGGAAATTGTACAGCAATTTGTTTTCAGCTCCATTTAAAGTATGTGCTGTAATTTATCCGATAAGTGATAAAATCTAATGGTACCAACACATGTTTTGGCAGATAGCGTCTAAGCTTACATGTTTAGATATTCCCATGTGTTAGCTTACCTTATGTAGCCTGGTGACTGCTTGTATAATGTATCACTGTTACTGAGACCAAAAATATTTTAATTAGGATGAACATATATAATTACTTTTAGAAGACTCCTCACTTACATTACCAAATGTCTCGGAGGAATTACACATTAAAAGAAATTTGAAGACCTAAAACTAAGTGTATTTGTAATGAAATGGCAAAGATGGGGAGTGATGTGACCCACATCTCAGTATAAGGATTAGGGATGAGCGAACCGTAACAAACCTGATTTGTTACGAACTTTGCAAAATGTTCGGTTCGTCACCGAAATAAACTTTGAGAAAGTTCGTAACGAATCTAGTTAAAATAACAATAACAAATAAAATCACAGAATATTACACAGAAAAATCACAGAATATTACTCCTATAATCCCTTGTATCCTGGTTTTCTGTGAATATCAAGATGTGTGACATCAACCCCGTTAGAGTGAGACCTTAACCCCTTCCCCCAATATGACGTCCAGGGACGTCATGAAAAGCAGTGCCATTCTGCATCATGACGTCCCTGAATGTCATGGTTTCCGTCATGGTTTCCCTGCCTCCCCCCACTGTCCCTAGCAGAGATCGGGCAGCAGGAAGAGGCTGTGACACACAGTCTCCTCCTGCTGCCACTGTCCGGAGAGGAGCCGTGCTCCCCCCTGGACAGTTAACCCCATAAACGCCGTGGTCGTTGTGAGCGTCTATGGAGAGTTCCTGTGTCTCCCGCAGATCGAGCGGCAGGAGGAGGCTGCAGCACATTGCCTCCTCCCGCCGCCACTGCCATCATCCTCCCCCAGGCCTCACTTCTGTTGCTTGCTTAAGTCTCTGCGAAACACCTAAAGGGTTAATAAACTTATGGAATGATACTTTGAATACTTTGAGGGGTGCAGTTTTTACAGTGGAGGGATTTATGGGGATAACTAATATACAGGCCCCACAAATCCACTTCAGAACTGAACTGGTCCCTAATAAAATCAGAATTTGACATTTTCCTGAAAATTTTAAAAATCACTGAAAAATTTCAAAGCCCTCTAACATCCTAAAAAGTGAAAGGACGTTCACCAAATGAAGTCACCATAAAGCAGACATGTTGTAGATGTTGCATTAATAATTAGTTCATGTGACATGACTATCTTTCTTAGGAAAAGAGAATTTTGAATATGAAGGATTGTAAATTTTTCAAATTTTTGCGCAAATGTTGTGTTTTTTACAAAAAACTACTGAGTGTATCAACCAAAGTATATCACTGACATAAAGAGGAATATGTCACGAAAAAACAGTCTCAGAATAACTGTGATAGTTAAAAGCACCGCAGAGTTATCACTACATAAAGAGAGACAGGTCAGATTTGAAAAATAGGCCCTGGTCATTAAGGCCAAAACAGGCTGCGGAGGCAAGGGGTTAATTAGTCTCCTCAGATATACCTGGGTGCTGCTTAATCAAAAATGTAATGTGACAGCTGTCTGTGAGTATGAACCAAGACACATGAAAGCAACTTCAGTGTTCAAGCTGATCTACTTTATTAATTGAAAATCTCAGTTCATATCTTCACAATAAAGCTTCAAAAAATAATAGGAGAACCCCGTTTAAAAAAAAAAAAAAAAAAAAACAGTCCAAAAAAAGTCCCATCACTGCACAGTTGTGTAGATAAATGTTGGGATTCTTAGTGTCCAAGTGCACCCCAGTGCTGATGTCTGGTCCTTTACTAATGGGCAAGGGCAGTACATGTCTGTTACTGCCCATTTGGTCAACATTGCCCCAGAAGACCATCATAAAGTTAGCCCATTCTTGCCACTGTCACCTCCCCGGTGCTTTAGGGGGCCAGTTCTGCACAAGTTCTGCCTCCAACAGCTTGCAACCATCCACCGCTTTGACTGCAGTCCAACCTGCCCCGGTGTCTTACCAACAATGTCAGGCCCGGCACTTTCAGGCTGTCCTCCATTTTGTGAGCCTGGGTAAACGGAACCACAGCGGGCAGGAGCTCCTCCGGACCACCAGGTAGGAGATATATGAATGGCTGACCCCACGTCAACTAACGGTGGGAAGTGTTGTGGCCCACAAAGGGAGGAAAATTGTGTCTACAGTGCAGCAGGCAGGGCTGAGTCATACACCTTGTAGGGCACATGTGATAAATCTCATAGTGCACAGGTTTTTTCAAACATGTCCTGCCAATTGTTGTTCCCTTTTGAGGACGTGACTCTGTTTGTGAGCAGGCATGACTATGGGATCAACAACATCATCCCAATCGTCCGTGTTCTTGAAAGTGCACTGAAAAACATCATCATCGAGGATTCCCAGGCCACCACTCCAAGGCTCCTCCTCCTCCGTCAATTGTCTGTTCTCAACCATACTGGCCTGGGTGCAATTAGGTACTACCTCCTCCTCTTCCTCCTCAAATAGTCTGTTCTCGACCATACTGGCCTGGGTGCAATCAAGTGGTACCGCCTCCTCCAATAGTCTCTTCTCAACCATACTGGGCTGGGCGCAATCAAGTGCTGCTGCCTCCTCCTCCTACGTCAATTGTCTGTTCTCAACCACACTGGGTCCAATACAGTACTATTACTGCTGCTGGTTCCACTGTCAAATATCTGTTTTCCTACCCTACTGGGTACAAGGAACTTTGTGTCCTATGTTCCGTATAATCACTTACACCTTGGCTAATTTTTTTTCCACTATTTTTGCACTTTGATTTTTTCCACTTTTTTCATTATAATAGCAACTGCAACTAAACGGAACTATACCATATCAGACTCCCACTATTGTAGCTGCAATTATTCAGCCGTTATAGCAAGGTTCGTTTTAGGTTTGGTTCGTACGAATCTGAACCTTATGAAAGTTCGCCGGACCAAACCGAACCAAACTTTTCAAAAGTTTGCTCATCCCTAATAAGGATCACAGTGGGAATTCTTCATAGGCCCAGTTATGTTTTTATGTTAAGGATATCCATCCACGTAAAAGATATTATAACAGCTACTCATGAAACACTCCTATAGCAGTCTATTTCCTGGGAGAATATAGAATAGGGTATGTTGAAATCAACCTTGCACAATCCATCATATCTATATATATATATATGAAAAGTCAGGAGTGAAAGTACAGTTGTGTTGTCTCTATATTTGTTAGATTATCCTATCTAAACTGGTTGATCCAGGTGACATTTTGTTTTATCTCATCTTTATCTCTGACTAATGAATAGTAGGCTAGTCCTTTAAGGGGTTATCCAGCAAAAATATATTTTTTTTCAAATTAAAAGATGTCACAAGGTTATACATATTTGTAATTTGCTTCTATTTAAAAAATAGATCAGCTTATACTTATCAGCTGCTGTATGTCCTGCAGGAAATGTTGTTGAGCTTTCAGTCTGACACAGTGCTCTCTGCTGCCACCTCTGTCCGAGATAGGAACTGTCAAGAGCAGGAGAGGTTTTATGCGGGGATTTGGACAGTTCCTGTCTTGGACAGAGATGTCAGCAGAGAGCACTGTGTCAGACTGAACAAAAGTCACCATTTCCTGCAGGACATACAGCAGTTGATAAGTATTAGAATACTTGAGATTTTTAAATACAGTCAAAGTAAATTACAAACCCATATAACATTTTGAAACCAGCTGATTTGAAAGAAAAATATTTTTGCTGGATAACCCCTTTAAGGGTATTGTACTCCAAAAAGCAATTTTACACAAAAAGAACATTGATATGATTATCCTAGTAAGTCCTTAAATTGACCCCAGGTTCTAGAAAAATGTTACATTATCCTCACTTGACTTCACTAACGTTGTACAGAATGTGAACATTAGTGTGTGTGTACCCGTGTAAGTGGCAAGTGATGCACACATTTTTGTGATAACTTATACGGTCTGTCTGTATTTTATTATGATGTATATGTTTTTACAATACATGCCTTGTATAACCTTACAATGATGTCATGTAACCCTATTCCCCTGTTTGGAATTATGTATGTCATGTTCTCTATCTATCTTATCTACAGTACCTGACAAAAAAAAGTTCTTACAACCATAGAAATACATTGTTTTTATTGTATTATCAAATATCACAAAGATTTCTCCTGCACTTTGTGCAGGTTGGTTGTTTTTTGCACATTTATTATATAAAGATTTACTTACTAAAGATTGGGCAACCTGCTAAAAAGGAAACCTGTCGGCTCTATATCATGCTTAGCACTGCAGATGTGAGCATATAGCTTATAAGGAGATAATACAAGTGATACCTTTCTCTTAGCTGATGGCTGTTAGGAAAAAATATAAAATCATGTTTTCTTTCCAAGTTCCGAGTCCTAGGGGCCATGCCCTGCATGTTTGGTGTATTACCAGGCTCAAGCCTAAACTTGTACATTAATCATGCAGGGGAGAAAGGGATGAGGGAGAAGGCCTGCATTCTGCAGCTCAGCCCAGCCTCTCCTGAGCTTATAAGGAAAAGTTGATTTTGTAACTTTGCAAACAGCCATCAGCTAAAAGACAGGTATCATTTACTTTCTCTATGTGCCTGTCTACAGCACTGTGTATGATATAATATATGATATATTGGTGGCTCAGTGGTAAGCACGGTAGCCTTGCAGCGCTGGAGTCCTGGGTTCAAATCTCACCAAGGGCAACATCTGCAAAGAGTTTGTACGTTCTCTCCGTGTTTGCGTGGGTTTCCTCCCACACCCCAAAAAAAAACAAAAACATACAGATAGGTGAAGCTCTGCGGAATCTGTGTGCGCTATACAAATAAACAATTATTATTGTTATATAAGGCTAACAGTTTCCTTTAAGGGGTGTACAATGGCATACTGTACCCCTTGCAGGAACTAGTATTGCCACCTTCACTGTCTACTGTTAGGGAATTATTAAATGGGCCGATGAAGGCCTGATCAATATTGTAAATGAGAGTCCATCTGCTAGATTGGCGATCATTTACTAGGACTATTACTCGGCCTGATAATTGTTTAGCAAGGGCTGCATGGACAGTGTTAGTGATGCCCGTGCAGCCCTGGCCCAAACAGTTAATACAGTATCTGTCCACGCTCCCGGTCTTCTCCTGCCCTCTGCATGCTTCCCTGTCGGTCTCTGAGCTGCCAGGCCACGCAGCCAATCACTGGGCGGGACTGTTGCCTGTCAGCTCAGAGATCGGCTCTGAAGATGCAGCCGCAGCATCGGGACACATGCAGAGAGCACGAGGAGACTGGGAGCATGGACATGTATTGTATTAACTGTTTATTCAATAGCCAGCCATGGACTGTGCATCGCTATTACATGTAGTGATGCGCACTTGACGGCTAATTATTTAAGGTCAGGGCCTGAAGAAACGATCAGCCAATGATTGTCTCTTTGGCTGATCGTTGTCTTTATTACACAGAGCGATAATCAGCCAGTTATCACTCTGTGTAATCAGGTCCTTATATTAGTAGCCATGATGGTTCTCACAAATCTATATAACAGCATGAAGCAAAAAGGATACTTCAAGATTAAATAATAGTTGTTAGTGATGAAAGATGTTTCAGAGAAAGCCCCATTTTCTTCCATTTCCAGATAGACTTATCCTAAGCAGGGCTATTAGTTGTAGAAACAAAGTTACTTGTGTCTTTAGGGAGCTGGATTAGCAGTAGCAGAAACAGCAAGAAAGATCAAAGGTTTTCTCTTCTGACAATGATGCTTGTACATCTGTTTGTTTTTGTCCAGCATGTTACTTTAATAGCTTTTTTGGCAAGATCAAAGCTTTATGCAACTGGCCATTCTCCTTGGCCCTTTCACTCCTGATCTGGGGTTTATTGTTCTCAAGTCGACTATTGCTGCATAATTACCTTCAAAATAATAATACTTTTGATGTGATCAGTGGTCAAGGCACCATTGATGGTAGTGCTGGAAGGCAGAATTACACAATGATGTGTCATTAGATCTTTACGGAGTCGCCAAGAGGTGTAAATGGTCTTAATGAGTTCATTTAGGATGTTAATGTATGTGAAGTACAGGCTCTTTAAGCTTATTGTTGTAACCAAATAACTGTGATATATTGCAACAGAATTGCCCAAAGTATCTAATGGAAAAGCACATACTTCCCAGCAGGGATGACAGTACAGTGGTGATGTATGTCATGTACAGAAGACACAAGGTATAATTGCTAGCTTCTAGTTATTCTTCTCGGTAAGTAACCTTAATTGCTACCGGGAATGACAGGCAGCGACTTAGGTATAAATATTATACAGAAAGATTTACAAGCACAACAGCAGGAATATACATGTAGAAGAAAGGTTCAAAATAAGAACATGCAATAGATTATTCATGTATGTCTATTTGACCAAGTGCACAGTCATCTTACTAACTTTAGGACTCCATTCACATCTGTTTTGGAGACACAGCAACCTCTGTTGCAGACTCCCATCAAAATACTACATTATGGAGTGCCATTTTGTCCAGCAAAATTTTGAACACAAGGAAGGAAATCCGACGGACCTCATTCATTCCATTAACTGAACACTGCTGTAGCACCACCATTATTGGTTTACTCCTATAATGGAGCAGATTAATGGAAAAAACAATCCTGGTGTGAACCCAGCGTATGATACTGGCACTTGGTTGGCATACTTGGCAGTTCACACAATGAAGCGAGCGGCTCCAGCCACAAGCTTTATTGTGTGCTGTGAGGTGTTCTGATGCTGGCGCACGCTGATGCGCCCGCATCAGAACACTGTGGCCGGAAAAATCGTCTGCCTCTTGATCTTTTTAGAGACCGGCCGGTCCTATACGCCATGTGAACATGGCCTTACACTGATGTGACCTATGACTTAGAGTTCAAAATGAAGCATTAGCCATCAATAGACCGCTTTAGAGATGTTTGCAGCTTTACAAGTGCAGAAAACAACACTGGTTGGCTTGAGTTGGTCAACATGTCTCAGTTGATATATTTATTCTAATTGAACATAAGTAGAGTGTAAAGATCTATTTACAGGCAATGCTCCATGTACAGGAGAGTAAGCTATATGAAGCTGTAATATGGTACCAGTAGAAGTCTGGAACTTATTTTTGGTATCAATAGAAGTCTAGACCCTTTTTTACCACTGTAGGTCTCTACAGTACACAGGCACTTTGACCCCCCCCCCCCCCCACACACACACACACACACACACGAACACACAATTACACACATGCACACACACATACACACACGCAGACTAGAAAGTGAACTAGATGTATGACAATACATCAGGGCAGAGTATATAGGCAGGCTTGGTAACTGAGCCCATTCCATACAAGAGGTCATCCACTAAGTCATCCACTGTCAGCAACTGAAATAGGAAATCACTCAGGTCTCGGACAATAACTTTATCTTAGAATATATATTAGATATATGTTTATTCCAGGCATGTTTACCAACCACATCTGTTTGAAATTTGTTCCAAGTATCTACTACACTTCCTTAAAAATATTTTCTCCTGTTGCTTTTATTCTTTCCCCCAACTAACCTCAGATTGTGTCCCCTTGTTCTTGTGTTCAGTTTCTTATTAAAAACACTTCTATTCTGAACCTTATTTAGCCACTTAACATATGTATTAATCATGCACCAACTGATTTAGATCCTTAAAGGGGTTGTCTGGGGAGCAAAAGATGGCTGAAGTCTTCTACTCCCCGACACTGATTTTGGGCGATTGGACATCTTAGAAGTAAATCTTATGATATGGCAAAGGCGGATGCATATCCCAATCATCTTTGCTGAATTTTTATGCTGAAGCCCTTCCACCACTTTTGTAGCCTGTCTTTGGACCCATTCTATTTTATCAATATCTTAATGTAGGTGAGCTCTCCAGCACTGGACAAAGTATATTCCAGATGAGGTCTCCCATTACAGCCTACAAGAGCAATAGGAGGTTGGTAAAATGGTATACTGTTATACTGCAGTGTAGCCATGGGCTTAAAATGACCTAATATAGTCTATTTGTTATTTGATCTATTTTACACCAGTATTTTTCATTTGAGGGATAGAAAACTGTAATAGACTATGCTACTCCGCTACATTGGGTGCATAGAATTGGTTTCAGATGTATCCCTCCATTCCTTTTTTACATAAAATGCAATTTGGGATGCATTTAAAGTTTTAATGGCATAATAGAAAGTAAAAACTTTAGTGATATTCTAGCTACAAAATGTATAACAGAATCATATATAACATTCCGGTCAGCAGCCTGAATTTTATAGAAACAGCAGCAACTATTTGATCTATTTAGTCTTTCAGTTCTCCTTTCTATTGTGTCTCCTGAAATGATGGCATTCAAAATGGCTGGAAGCCAAAGTATTCCCAACTTTAGGGGCTGTTAAAAGTTGGACTTGTTTCCTTAAAAGGTTACATATTTTAAACTTTTTCGGTAAAGCTAAAAGCACTTACAATATGTTGCAGTCACTTGTTTTTCTGATTTCTACGTAATTTGTTGGTTTTCTATTTAATGTTGCTTCATGCTGAGATTTATTGATTCATCTAATTTATCTTTCTCTATTCCGCATCTGCACTGGGATTACTATGAAATACATGAGATGCACATTATTTATAAATGCTAAAATATGCTGCAAAGAACTGAATACGTTTTCTCGTCTCTGCAGACAGCACAATGCCAGTCTAGGAACAGTTGAAGTTTCCGAGAACTGAGAGACTGGTTGTTACAAACCTTTAAATAGTGTTGTCAAGCAGAAAAACCCCCTAGCAACAAGTTTGTCTCTATGACTTGTCTAAGGGTCCTATTATACAGAGCTATAATCTGGCAAATCAAATATTACGGCAGATATCATAATCCCACCAAGGGCAACATCTGCAAAAAGTTTGTATGTTCTCTCCGTGTTTGCGTGGGTTTCCTCCAGGTCCTCCGGTTTCCTCCCAAACCCAAAACATACAGATAGGTGAATTTAGATTGTGAGCCCTAATGCCGACAGGGAACAATAATTGGCAAAAACTATGTGCTGCAGAATCTGTGTGCGCTATACAAATAAAAAAGCAAAAGCATATCATTCCTTATAATAGAGACTACAATCAGTGGCTGAACATTGTCTGTTAGCAAGTTTAAAAATCATTGACCCTCAGCCATGCATTGCTACGTGTAATAGTGATGCATGGCTGATGACAAGGTAAATACTTACCTGTCCACACACCCTTGTGTCCTGCTGCCTTTTCCCTCCATTTACAACTGACCAAAGATTCCACTGAAGCTTCTGAAGCCATCTCTGAAGTTACAGGCATCAGTCAGCTGTGCGGAAAAAGACAGCAGGGCACTGGGGAGTGTGGACAGGTAAGTATATACTTTATTACTTTCTATATAAGCAAGGGCTGCACGGACATCCCTTATAATGCCTGTGAGGCCCATGCTGCACTATCATCGAGCCGTTTAACTTGCTCGATCTAGCAGATCTGCGCCCGCTTACTGCCCTACTTGGGTAGTGTAATACGGCCCCAAGTACAAGTGTGAATTGGCACTCTCTATAGATAGATTTTGTTCCAATCTCATCACATAGGAAATACCTATGGTTATAATGGTAGTCTATGGGAATCTTGCATACAGCCCTTTAAGCCTCCATTATAATTCTGTTGACTGCTCATTATAGCAGCTTACAGTGGACACACTTCTGCCCCTTCATACTAGTGATCAGTGGTGGTCTCAGCACTCGGACCCCTACAGATACAAACTTCTGACATGGTACTATATGTCAAAAGTTTGTTAAAACAATTGGTAGATTTTATTAAGTTTTAAAGTTTCTAGTTTTCTTGTTTTATTTTGTTACATTAGGTTACATACATACTAATAGGTGATTTTTTTTTATAGATTGCTATATAAGCTAAGGAATGATGACAATAATAAAGGGGTATTACCATCTACAGAAGTTTTGCCTATTAGTAGTATCCACAGGATAGAGCATAACTAAAAGATTGCAGGGGGTCTGACAGCTGAGGTCCCCTATATTCTAGAGTTTGGTACCTGATATTCCTGCTTGTTATGTGCCACTGCTCCATTCATTTTCCATGGAAACACTGAAGGCAGATTAAGCCTATTCTTTGCACCTCCGTAGAGAATAAATGGGGCAGCACCATGTGCAGTGCAATGCTCAGAGATTGGGGTCCCCTTTCTTGGATACTGTGGATAAGGCATACCTTGTCCACATGGGAATACCTCTTTATAGGTTGAAAGAAGACAACATAAAACTCGATCCAAAAAGCACAAAATCTCTTCTAAAAGGGAAAAAGTATTCCCTCTGTACACAATTGTATTAATCAATTTCAATCAGGCATTTTGGTCTTTTTGACTACAAAAACAGTATAGCCTGCAGTGCTATTTATAGAATGAAAAATTTCAGAAACCTTATGGATCCCATTATAACTTAATGGGGATCCTTATGAATTTCTTGGAATCTGTTGGGAGAAAAATGATTACGTCATAGAATTGACTGTGTTATTGATGGAATTCATGACGTTACATTGAACAAAGAACTTTACAATGGAAAAAATATGAATAAAGACAGCAAGAATATGTCTAGAGGGACAGAATGAAGGGATGATATACTGTAGTTGGTGCCTCTCTTAATGCTGTGATGGGGACTGGCAGTGTTGGCTCATAGGAGAATTTATATGATTATAGAAGAATGAATTTTGGAGGCATACTATTCTTTGTCTGAAGCATATTAAGGCTATGTTCACACTACGTAAAACAACGGCCGTTGTTTTATATTGCCTCCTAGCATGTTTTTAATCGGGCTGAAACATGTCATTTAATTGAAATACTGCGACTAGCCCAATAAACTACTCAGTAAATTTTTTACATTAAAATCAAGTTTAATTTGGCTGAAATAAATTTTACGTGTGCGGCCACATTGAAATCCATGGCCGTGGTTGTAATATTACCGGCCGCAAATAAATGACGTTCATTTTTCGCTGGTCCGTACGAACTACAGCCATAGTCTTATACGCTGTGTGCATCATACGACCATAGTTCGTACGAATTGCTATATCGTATCATCCTCAAAACAACGGCCGTAGTTTTGCGGTGAAAACTACGGCCGTTGTTTTACGTAGTGTGAGCATAGCCTAAATGATCAAATTCATATGAAAAATTCTGGAATATGATAGATTTTTAACACTATAAAATTCACAGTAGTGTAGTAGTATTCAAGATATCTTTTATAAACTGTACATAAAAACAATTGAAATAATTAAAATTAAAAATTATATATATGACTAAAAAAAACTGTGCAAATGTTATTCATTTGTTCAAGAAAAAGAATCCTATTGTCATTGCCTCTCAGCGCCAGCTGTTCATAGCTGTGTTTTTTCAACACATTAAACCAGACACAAAAAGTGCACAGTTGTTATGCTTTGGCTTGAAGGCTACAACATGTGATTTGTGTTATAACCTCATTGTGGAATGCTGACATATATACAGTAAGTAGGATTATATCTTCAACGAGAGTGCTTATAGATTTATAAGAGGATAAAAATTCAGACTTGGCTCGCGTTTTTACTTCATATGGGAACACTTCTGCCTGACTACAAATATGTCTTGTATATTTCTTACAAGGGGAAGATGTCTGCTTTGTAGTAATACAGATAAGAGCATTTCCAATACTTTTAGAAAAGGAAATTAAGCCGAAACATAAACATCATAATGTGCAATGTGTATGGAGCTCCTGAAATTTTGCAGTTCTTATTCTTACCACTAAACCTAATAATAGGCTGAGACTTCCTGTTCTGTAGAAATAATTTTTCAGCAGTCTCTTAATTATCATCACAGCCAGGATTAGCGTGACGGGTGACACCTGTATGTAGACAACAGAAGGTCCACAATTAACCATAGCTCATGCTCACAGCTCCTTCTTTCCCATTCCTGCACAGTGGTTTCTGCACAGGCCACAAGCATGCCTGAAAAACTCTCAGGTCAATGAGTCAGGATATGTTAAAAATAATTATGTCCCTACAAGAAACATTTAATAATTTTATAGACAAGTTGGAATTAAAAAAATGATGGCAACCAACTTGGAAGCAAGCCATTGATGTTAATATGGCTATAACCAGGCTGTCACTACACATTTATCTAACATTTAATACTAAGTATTAAATGTTAGATAGGGTTATTGCTGTCTTCTGGAAAGGACCACTAACTCACTAACAGACTTACAGACTATGTTACAAATCCCTTTTAAGCAATATGTATAGCTTCTAATGGTTGTTTATACTCAACATATCTTTAATAAAATGTGTTGCTATACCAAAGTTAGCGATAGGTCCTGCCACATATTGTTTTTATAATTATTCGCTTTAGGCGGACATTCCTTGTAAACATTTCCTAAAGCATTAAATTCAATCTCATCCTACACCCTTAAGGTTCACTGCATTGTTCTTTCTGAATGCTACAATCTGAATAGCTTCCATGGCCTCAGGAAGTGTCAACATTTTATGATACCATTAAATAATTACTATGATTTACCAACAACAGAAGCCACTATAGATACTGATCTAAATTTAAGATCAGTCTCATTCTTGATGTCAAATTTATTTCACAACTACAAATCCCTTTTTCCCCAGTTTTTATTTAAATAAACCTAGAAATCTGCTTTATTGGGAAATTCCGTCCTTTGTGAAAATAACCAGGTTATGTACTGTATGTACACCTCCTGTGCTATGTACAGATAGTCTCCAAATATCCTAATCTTTCTCATGAATCCTGCAAAATACTCACCTCCCACATCTCTTATCTCTGCAAAGGACTTTGCCACATAATTTAAACAGAAAAATGATGACATTCAAGAAAGTTTTCCCTTACACTCCCCTTAGCTCACCATTATGTTTGTTCCATGCTCTTCCAAACTAACTCACCTCTCCACTATCAAGAAAGAACACCTTTCCAAACTATTCTCCACATCACACCTC
The DNA here is from genome assembly GCF_027789765.1 of Dendropsophus ebraccatus. Classification (NCBI taxonomy): domain Eukaryota; kingdom Metazoa; phylum Chordata; class Amphibia; order Anura; family Hylidae; genus Dendropsophus; species Dendropsophus ebraccatus. Next base: position 63,412,576 of record NC_091460.1, on the reverse strand, counting down.
ACAACCTGTGTACTTGACCCAATTCCATCCCACCTTATGCCCAACCTTACCTCAGCATTTGTCCCATCACTAATTCATCTCTTCAATCTATCACTAACTACTGGAATCTTTCTATCTCCATATAAACATGCAACCATCACACCCATCCTTAAAAATCCATCCTTTGACTCTGCTTTCTTATCCAGTTACTGCCCCATTTCACTTCTCCCCTTTGCCTCAAACCTACTGGAACAACATGTCTATCATGAACTAGCCTCCCACTTTTCATTTAACTAGTTCTTCGACACCCTACAATCTGGCTTCCACCCCCACCACTCCACAGAAACTGCCTTAACCAAAGTGGCCAATTACCTACTAACTCTTAAAGCCTCATGCCAATAATCTGTGCTCTTTCTCCTTGACCTATCATCTGCCTTCAGCATAGTTGACCATTTCCTCCTCCTACAAACTCTTTGATCCCTTACGGTCCATTCACACTATGAAATCAGTGCCAAGATTTTGCGCTGAACCCACCCCCCCTGCACGGACTTGGCACCAAATCCTGCCTTCTATCTGTTTGAATGGGAGGGCTCCCATGCCTCTCCACTCAAAGAATTGGGGGGTTCCGCATGGAATCTCAGCACCGATTCTGTAGTGTGAACAGGGCCTCAGTGTCACTAGCTTGGCCCTCTCCTGGATCTCCTCTTACCTCTCCAACCGCTTTTTTAGTGGCTTCCAATCCCACATCACCTCCCCGTCTCCTGACTTTTGTTGTCCCCTAAAACTTTGTTCTCAGGCCTCTTCTCTTCTCCAGCTATACTTTTTGCCTGGGAAACATTATATAATCCCACGGCTTCAAGTACCACCTCTATGCAGATGATGCTCAAATCTACGATCTACCTCTCCAATCAGATTGTCAGCTCTCTGCTATTCAGGATTCCAGAGCGTCTATCGGCTATATCTTCCTTCTTCTCCCACTTTCTAAAATTCAGGATGAACAAAACAGACCTAATCATTTTTCCCTCATCCCCCTCCACTCTGTCTATTGTTGTCTATGTCCATGAGTCTTGCTAAAAAGCATGTAACTTAATGCTATTAACAACAGCCCAGGCAAGATGGCCACCCCCATAACAATGTACAAAAATTTTACAATAAAAAAAAATCTTTATCAGAAAAAAGAAACAGATTAGGGTAAAATAACAACTTTTAGTATCTGACTAATCAATAAAAGAAAATTTAGGTGACACATGCCCTTTAACTTGAAAATTTTGCAAACAGCTTTTTTCTATTCTCCTTATAGATGGTAAGCGAGAGCTTTTCCTTTTTTAACTGATTTCTTTTTCTGTAAGCTTGTTTTGTAGCATATATTCACTGTTTTATGTGTCCTATGCCCTACTGTATTACACATGAACATTGAAGATGCTCTATAAAAATACCTAAATAATAATTTTAAAACTACTACTACTAACAGTAATAGTAATATTTATATCATTATTTTATTTTCCTGTTATTTGTAGATTGTAAGCCCTCATGGGCAGGGTTCTCCATCTCCATGTACCAGTATGCCATTTACCTTATTTATATAACGTGTTTTGATTTTGTAATGTTAGTTTTGTCACCCCCTATCTCTTGTATAGCACTCAGGAATTAAGTGCGATTTAAAAATAAATAATAATAATAATTATATTATATATGCTGTCAAGTCAGTTTCAGCTCGTGATACTAACCACATTAAAAGTTTTCCTCCAGAATGTTCTGTATCCTGTTTTAATCTTCAGGCTTCTAAGTGACGTAGTCTTTATTCCTGTGGTCCTTTTCATATTGCTTTGAACTCTGATGAACATTTTTATTCCATTAGAAAGAAAGAAAAAATTGTAGAGTTTTGTGAGGTGGACGTGTATGGTAACATATTCATTCTTACTTTCCATTGCATAATCTCTCAAGTGAATTCATTAATTCAAACATTTTATGGAAAAGTTCCATAGATACCTTGTATCATTTGAAAAAGTTTTTGAAAATGAAGAAGTTGCTAATAGGAAGTTGTTATATGTTCCATATACATTTAGATGAAGCTTGCGGTACTCTGTAGAAATCCTACAACTGCATAGCTAAGTAATTACAGATTTTTAACAACTCCCCTATGAGTGAATCACACATGATTTTTTTCGATCCACAGTTCTCCTTGGAATGTGTATATACAGCAGCCGAGGGAAAATATGACAAAGACCTATTGACAGCATAAGGCTGCTGCCATGAAATGCTAGTCATTCTACTGTCCCAAGGCTGGAGCCTCTCTTGCTATTTCTTGTTAGGGACTCAATGTCCTTTTCTAAGAACGTTAGTATGTATTTAGTTTTGCCATTATCAAAGAGAGGTTTGTATGTTATATGTCAGATGTGGAAATATCTGTCCTTCATAATGGTGTTCTTTCCCACAATCCCTAACAACGCCACAAAACAAAATTGTTTTCATACTTTGTGTCCTCTCGCAAACATTCATCCCAATGATGTTTCTGGAGACATATAAATAACAAGGGATATTAACTGATAGTCTTATGTAAAATAAAATAAAGTGGTAAAGCAAACTTTTATGATAATATAAAACTCTAATGATAATATTAATCATAAAGAAAAAAACTAAATATGAACCAATTAAGTATCTCTGTTGTTTGAATGTTTATAGTTAATAATAAAGTCTTTCTGAAGTTGGTGTAAATATAATAAACATGCTTTATAAACCTCCTCCAGTTCCCCAGAGCTGCAGTGCCAACACTCCTGGTTCTCCGTTGGTCGCCACGTCTTCAAGGTTCTGTGGCATTTAGTTTTGAGCGAGCACTTGAATGCATAAGTGCTCATAACTCCAGCCTCACTCCACCCTACTAAAAGCAATGGGAGACTCAAGCATTTCACCAGGTGCTCCCTGGTTGGCAGTCTGAGGGGTGCCTGGGTAATCTATTACATTTGTTCGTCCTAATATTTGTATATTTCGTCCCCTCAAGGCAAGAGTTCTAATGTGTCTTGCAGAAACCTAATACATTTTTTTTTATTCTAATATTTCTATATTACCTCTCTTGAAGGGATCTTTAAACAAAATTTACAAAAATTAGAACAAAAAAAAATAATAGGTTTGTGCAAGAACTCTGGCGGTATGAAGACAGTTATTAAAGGTGTAAGTCCACCTTTACCCAAGTACCACAAGGTGATCGGTAAAGCATTGAACTCAATTGAAGATCCCAATGTTCGAATGAGCATTCTTATGCTTAGCTGTGGCTGTAGTGGTGTCCCTCCTCAGTCCCTGGCTGAGCTTGCAAGTCCTGTGGGTATTGAACTACTGTATACTAAATCAGGAAAAAGTAGAGACTAGTGGAAGCCCAGAGAATCAATATGGTAGCTGTGGGGAACTATCGGTGGTAAGTAGAGCTTGTTTATTTTATTTTATACCACCCTCCGCCATGGGGAAAAAAATGTTTTCCCTGAGAAACCCCTTTATTCTGTTATAAGATATTTGGGGATCGAGTGTAGGTCTGGCTGAATATAGAGTATCAAGTTTATATTCAACTATAAAGAATTTCTATGGAATAGCAAGAATCCAACATCAGCGGCTCCAGTTAGTCTGTCAACATCTATTTAACCACGGAGCTACCTTTGGCCCACAGTGGAATAATTCATTAAAAAGGAAACATTCTGTTGGCATTGGAACGTATTATTAATGAATGATGCGTCCTTTCTGTCCATCCTCTGGCATTTCCTCAGATTGTTTACAAGTAGCATAATCTCATGATTTACCTCTTATCTATAATGAGTGAACAAATCTCTTTGCGGGAGGCAGTTCTGCAAAGTAAAGTTAACCCGTAAACATAAATACAACCTTTGGTCTACAGGACAGTCAAAAAAAAGTGTGCAATTCAAATAAACATGTAGAAATACAATTTACCAATTGATATACCCATTTAAATAGTCCCAGCTTTTATCTGATCTGGTCTCTATTTTAACGGTACTCCAGCACTAATCCACCCCTGTACCCTTCTCATAAATATTCATCCAGCGCTCTGCAGTGATGAGTGGCTGGAGTGACGTCCCTGCAGAGAAATGTTCATTAGGAGACAGTCAACGGACGGGATGGTCCAGTGCACTTAGGACTGCTGCAAGGTTTACACTTAGAATCCTTTTACATGGCCTGATTTGGTGCTGCCAATGACCACTGATCAGTGGAATCAGCGCTCATTTGCAAAGTTTTTACAAGACTCAATCAATCGTGTGCTGGGCCTCATGAACGATTGCTGCATCATGAGTAAGCTGATCATTGGCCCTTTTACATATCATGAGTGAGGGCTCCTGCCTGACAACAATTGATCCGCACACCAGACAGCCGAGGGGTCCTCACTAGGTCCTAAGGTCTGACGGCAGAGCACTTTATCAATGCCTGATTGGGTCACTGGGTATTACAATAACCTCATAAGGGTGAGTAGATTCTCCTTTGATCATGTGGTCATGGAGTACAGTGATCGAAAGAGTTGATTAGGTAAATTGGAAGTTCCTCTGGAGGAAGAACTGTAGTAAGTGTGGAGCTCTGGTTCCTAGAGGAGGAAGGACCCAGAAGCTACAAACCCCTCTTAACTCCATTGATGCCATCAAACGAAAGTGAGAAGTAATTAAAGGGTTAAGAGCATTTTACACTGGTTGATTATTGGCCAAAAGAAACTGTTATTGTCCCTTGTAAAAAGACCCAGCAATCAGCTGACATGGAAGCTGATCATTGGAATCCTGCAGCCCTACACATTTTTATCAATAGGTCACACATATTACTGTGAAAACAGAAGATGTGTAGGTAGCAATGACATTTTTTTAAGGATAGGGGCACTTTAATATCTTAAAACCAAATAGTTTTAGGACAATGTCTTCATATGAACTTTCATTTTAACAAAATGACAGTAGAAATAGAGACATGTTATATCATATCTAAAAATATCTACTTTTTTAGATTCTAAATTTATAAGTAAAGTTGGACCACATGGCTGACTGTCTGATCTTGCCTCATGATTTTATATATCAGTACTTAATTTTTTCCATCTGCATGAGAAAAAATATTTGTCAGAGTAAAATTCTAGCAGATGTACAATTACATATTTCAACTGCTTAGAACATTTAACCTTAAAACTAAGGCAGTTCAGACTGGTACATTTACAAAGTAAGGCTATGTTCAAACAACGTATATTTTCGTAAAATCACGGCCGTTGTACAACGCCCATGATTATTACCGAAGTATACGTTACATAGCCGTCTATGGGATCCCGGCAGGATCATATACATATAGTATACGCTCCGGCCGGGATCCCTCGCGGTGCCGCAAACAACTGACATGTCAGTTTTCTGTGGCTGCTTTTCATTGAATAGCGACCCCAGAAAGCCATGTCAGGCCATCCACTCAATTTCAACATTGTGTGAACAGATTCTTTCTGTGTTTTCCATCCACTCCTGGTTTTGGTTGCAATATGAGGACCACAATACTGACTGAAATATACGTAGTGTGAACCCAGCCTAAGTAAGTATACTCACTGTATATACTGACAGCAGCTCCCTGTGTACCTCAAAGAGCTAAAACCAGACTCCCCTCCTCCAGGCTGTGCTGTCCTGCTCTGGGGTGATTCTGTCCATAAGATGGCTGACATCCCCCCAGTGTCCTCCACCACTGAGCCTGTATATGCCTATGGAGGACACTAGGGGGATGCTTCGGGTCATTGTCCACTTGGAAGACCCATTTGCACACAAACCTTAATTTCCTGATGTCTTGAGATGTTGCTTCAGTATTACCACATATTGTTCTTTCCCCATGATGCCATCTATTTTGTAAAGTTCTGCACCAGAACCTCCTGCAGCAAAAAAAAAAAAAAAAAAAAAACACTATATAATGCTGCCATGCTATGTTTCACAGTTGGGATGTGTTTGTTGGCTTGCAAGCTTCTCCCTTTTAAATCCCATACACTTTACAGCTGCTAGCAAAAGTGTATAGAGACCTTTAAGCAGGAGCTTGGTAGCTCCTACTGCAGTAGGGAAGCTACAATGTCAGTATTCTGCAAGGGGGAAAAAACATATGAAAGGGGCATCAATTGATATCAGCGGATACTGATAACAATAATGTGATTTTACCTGGTACAGGTGGTACAGGGCCAGTTCACACTGAGTAAATTCAGTGGAATTCCGTGGTGGAGAGAATCCCACCTACGTAAGTGTCAAAAGGAGACTCTCGCGCACCTCAGCTCTCCACTCATAGAGAATAGACATGTCAATTCTTTGAGGGGAGGGTGGAGTAGAGAGGAGTTGCACAAACCCTTCCATAGAGTGTCCATTTGTCACTGCGGCAGGCTGGAATTTGCAAAGGAGAATTCCACCGAATTTACTCAGTGTGAAATGGCCCTAGCAAAGGGAACAAGAGCTGTTAGGCAAACATACCGAAAACAACATGTAAAAAGAGGTTGTACTTATGAGTCCCTGTATTCTAGTAAACATAGTTTTATCTTTTATTTTATATTAGAATATTTCCCTTGATCCACAACTCATCTCCAGTGATCTAGTAGCTATAACGTGTTGCAATATTACATCCAGGACACTTTTAAACTCCTAGCAAAAAGTCCCATAATCTCACTGCTCTTACAGCAAAGAATCAGGTTCTATGTTGCCATAGAATCCTTCTTTTCTATAAATAGGTAATGGGAGGAACATCAGTGTTGACCTTTGATATACTCTCAATCATCTTTCTTCTAAACTAACAAAAACTAAATAACCCTAATTTTGATTGCATTTCTGAGTAGTCCTCCTATTCCATGTATTACTTTAAAAGAGGGCCTTGAAAAGCAATCAATGATGGCACCTGCAGGTTAGCAATAAAAGTCCCATCTCTCCAAAATCCCGAAAGCTATGTCTTGTAAAAGCAACTGTTTCAAAAATATTATTTTCTTTTATTACAGATGATGTAATTCCTGAATTAAAAAAATTGTTGAAATGTCCCCTAACTGGCCTGAGCTGCCTATTACTACCTATAAATGCTAAACAATTCAACTTACTATTGTATTTAATTGCTTTACGTCATTTGCTTTACGTCATGTTCTGTAGGAGATCGAAATTTTCTAAGGCTTATAAAATGTTCTTATTACAATTTGTCTTATCCCAAAACTAGTAAAAGGGCTATGTCTGCTAAACAGCCTGCTCTTTCTTCCACCAGTTCTGGTTGAGCAGCCAGCTCTTCTTCCTCAGTGGTCGTCCACCCTGCTCTTAAGACCCTGCTCTTATACACACTACTAAACTCTATGAAACTAGCATTGTCAGATTATTTAGAAAGTATTTTTTAAACGTGTCCTGCACTGTTTGCCAGAGGTAAATGTACTGTTTACCAGCATTAAACATATAGAAATTGTGTGGCCAGTGTGGATTTTGATGCAAAGGTCAAAAGTTACTACTAGATATTTCCTCTGCCTCCTCTTTACAAAATAGTCTCCAACCACAAAAAAGTCTTACCCAATCCTAACATAACCTGAAAGTTTACCATTCCTAGGCCAGGTAGAAGTTTGTTGTTTGGTTTAGCTATTGTCAACCACAGAAATACAGAAACCTGCAGAAATATTTTATAGAAAGAAAACCAATACAAACATCTTATCAGTGCTTCAAGGTGTTGTGCAAGATTGGAATCCGATGGAATCCCAGCTGGAGCGCATACTATGTGTATATGCTCCAGACGGGATTCCATTCATTTACATACAACGTATGTTTCGTATAAATCAGAGCCATGATTTATACAAAACATACGTTCTGTGAACATAGCCTCATACAAGTCTCATTCGTCAATAGGAATACAACCATGAGCTAAAACCAATTGGTCCTTACAGCTTCCATTTCATTTAGAAAAAAGTTTGACATTTTGGACACGAATGCCAAAAGTTTTGATTGCGCAGGGTCTGAACACTAACCAAATTTTAGGTAAAGCTGGGAGAAGCCAAGTAGTTGTACACTCTGTGATTCACACAACGTATGATGTTCACACAACGTATGATGTTCACACAACGTATATTTTTGTACCGTGATTGTTACGAAAATATACGTTACCTTGCCGCCTATGGGATCCCGGACAGAGCATATACACATAGTATACGCTCCAGCCGGGATCCCTAGCGGCACCGCAAACAACTGACATGTCAGTTTTCTGTCGCAGAAAACCCTGTCAGTGCACACTATGGAGTGAGCGGCTCCAGCGGCTCGCTTCATAGTGTGCTGTAGGGAGTTCTGATGCGGGCGCGCAGGGATGCGCCCGCATCAGAACTCTGGAGCGCCAAAGATCATCTTTTCAGAGATCAGCCATTTCGTGACCCGGACAGGTCACGTAACGGCAGGTCTCTTACGTTGTGTGAACATAGTCTCAGGGTGTACACAGTTCCGAGAAATCACCGGCACTACAGGTCCCAGTCTGGAGGTTTATACAGGACCCTTCTCCCTCCCGTATCGGTGTAGGTGGTGCTCAGCCTTACAGTGGTACAACTGGATCCATACAAAGGAAGAAAATGCTTCAGCGGCACTTCACCATAAAATTTCACCTTTATTAGTTCCAACACATGCTTCACAGGACACTAGGAGGACGCTCCCTCCCCACCGACGTTTCACGCCTGTCTGGCGCTTTCTGCGGCGCCAAAGATCATCTTTTCAGAGATCAGCCGTTCCGTGACCAGGACAGGTCACGTAACGGCAGGTCTCTTACGTTGTCTGAACACAGTCTCAGGGTGTATTCCTACTACAGAACATGTGTCAAAATTACTTGTTTGTTTTGACCATTTAAAAAGGACTTGGTCCCCAATATATGTACTATGCTGTGGCTTGGGCCCTTGCTTTGGTGTTGCACTGTTTAGGGGTCTTTTAGTATGTTGCACATCTGCAGCCTTGCATAAAAGGGTGTCCCATATTATAGCCAACAGTCACTTTGGCAGCCACAGATACAGTTTACTAGACTTGGTGTAGGGACTGATCTGGGGGGCTAATGGGGAGCCCCTCTTATAACTTCCTGTACAGTGCTTCTTTTGGAGTATTACTTCATTGGTAAATAACTGAATGTCTGGATCAATGTCTGGACTGTGAATCCTGGGTACCTCCCAATCAAGTTATGGCATATAGTGTCAACGGGAATCCTCCTTAAACATTGGGATACCTTAATGCAATGATGGGCAACCTTTTGAGCTTGGTGTGTCAGCATTCGGGAAAAAAAAATATATAACTCAGATGGTGTGTCACTTTGAGAAAAAACACCATAATTTTGTGATATTTATAGTTTAAATAACAAAAATATGTAATTATAATATATAACTGTACTTAATAAACCAAAAAATAATTATTGTGTGAAGTGAACTACAAATCACACACACTACCCCACCTGACTCCCCTTCCTCCCCATACACTACCCTACCTGACTGTTCCACACACACACACACTACCCACCTGACTCCCCTCCCTCCCCATATACTCCCTGACCCTTCCACACACACAACCCCACCTGGCCCTATCCCTCCCCACACACACTACCCCACCTGACCCTTCCACACACACAAAACCCCACCTGACCCCCATCCCTCCCCATACACTACCCTACCTGACCCTTTCACACACACACACTAACCCACCTGACCCCCATCCCTCCCCATACACTACCCTATCTGACCCTTCCACACACACAACCCTACCTGGCCCTATCCCTCCCCACACACACTACCCCAACTGACCCATCCCACGACACCAATCCCTTGACCCCCATCTCTCCTCACACACATTTATAATACTGCTGCTGCTGGTCGAGCATGCGGGCTGTGGCGCCAGAAGACAACACTGGAGGCAGGAGCAAGACGGGGCTGGAGGCAGGAGCAAGACGAGGCTGGAGGAAGGAGCAAGACGAGGCTGGAGGCAGGAGCAAGACAAGGCTGGAGGCAGGAGCAAGACGGGTCTGGAGCTGCGCCCGGGCAGTACGTGGGGCGGGGAATACGTGGTGGGGTCAGGCCGCACTGTAAGGTCGCGGGGCCATTTTGGAGCTTGCATGCGGCCGCATACTTCTCTCAGTGCTGACACGCGTGTCATAGGTTCGCCATCGTGGCCTTAATGGTTCACACCTAATGGACCATTCCCACTTTGTTCTCCATTGTTATCAAAGACTGTGAAACAAAAAAGCTCATCATAAAAACATACCTTTTTAGTCAATTTGGGTTGAGATGTATTCCTTTTTAAAGCATCATCGGATTCCTTCCAAAAGTATGAAGCTGTCCTTAGTTTGTGAGTACAACCAGTTTTGTCCATTACAATTGATTTATGTCTGGGAATAACCAACACTGCAGTTTATTTTATAATATTATAATCTGACATCTGACAGTCGCCCTTACACTGAAAACGAAATCATTCAGTCAGGTCTATGGCTGATGCTGGGGCATAAGAAACTAGAAACACATGTAAAAGCTGCCGAAATGGAAACCTTCCAAGTGACTTCATGTGGTTGGAAAAGAAAAGTGTAATAAAAGTTTTTTCAAGTGCATCATTTTAGCCTTAAGAAACCACCCTTCTCCAGATGTTGAGATGGGTTCACATACTAAAAGAAGACTCCTAATGCCCAGCAGTAACATGAGACCAATACATTTCAGTCTTTTGTCATTGTTTTACTAAGAAATTGCACACTCGCATTTAATAATCCTTACTATATCTAGCCAATCTTTTATTACATTACATCATGTTACTTACACCTGAGGCCATTAGATCAACATGTTTTGTAGTTTCAGGTTTTAACAACAATAAAACAATGAAACGTTATTATAAAAAAGGAAGAAAGATCAAGGCATTCCATCTTAGTTAAAGAACAATTCTTTATTAAACATATTCGTCTTGAGGACGCAGACCTTGGTGACGCATGTTTCTCACTAGTAATGCGCTTTGTCTTGGCCCTGCGTCATCCCTCAGGTTCACATTCTTATACACATATTTCATTATCCGCACAACACACGTGTACTGATATGTGGGATTGTGGAAGACTGCTATCTATGGCAACTGAGCACCACTGGGTAGAATTGGGTGAACCATGGGCAGTGCTGGTGTTTTTCTATCTTAAATAAATGTTATAAAACAATGAAATCATCTGAAAGTAAATAGAATATTTTATCAGAAAATTACCTATTGTCTAAATCAAGATATAAAAGTTTTAGTGATTTTTTTGGTGATGCCTTTAGAAATTTTCCATTGTTTTATAAACCAATCTTGCAGTTTTTATTTGGCCACAGGGCTTAAAAATAAGTGAAGACTTCCTGTTCTGTACAGATCATCTCCCAGCCGTGCCCTCCTTCCTGTGATGGTACATTTGCTTTAAGGAAAATATAGCCTGTCTATTGCATTATAAGAGCTGTTAGGTTGTGTAATAGTGTCAGTTGTTTCTTAAAATAGTTGGAATGTGAATCTGTGAGCTATAATTTTTGCATGTGATGGAGCCAAAATTCAGCAATTTTCGATCCCCCTTTCCTTGGGGCCTATTATAAGCAAACATTTAATTGCTTATATAGATCAATGCAATGCATTGATCTATATGCATAGAAAAGCACTCTTCTACAGGCAGACTCTATCAGCGGATCAGTCCTGGCAGTGGATTATGGTGTACGGGTGCTGTTCAGACCCACTGAACACCAGTGACATCTGTCAACACAGGTTAGAGGCTTTGATTGCTATTGATAGCTGCATCTAAGCAGTTAAATGAACATCATTAGAGGAATTTTGGCTGTCATCATCAACAGGTGATGTCTGCACATAGCATGTGACCCAGTTCCAGATCCCACATCATACTCCCTCACACAAGCCATGCTGTAACTATATGCCATGGGTAAGGAAGGGGTTAAACCTTTTAAAATATCCACTATATTCTTTCCGATATGTGCTTCAGTAAAGTGATTATAAGCATATCCAACCTCTGTGGACCATTCATATATATCTATGATATAGATTTCATGAGCACAAAGTATCAGTCGATCAGAATGTTTAAGTTATCTACAAAATTCCCCCAAATCCACCAAACCAGAAAGCCTATAATTATACAGTAAATTGACCTAAAACTCCAATTAATTCTCACTGCCAAGTGTAAATGATTAAATAAGCATATATTGTTAGGGAATTCCAGCCGAACAGCTGTCTAATTTTCTTCTTATATACACTTGTCCACTATTTACATGCCCAGGAGGAATTAGATTACTTAGGCCTAGTATTTTCTAGGGTAATAAGGGGGGGAAATGACCTAACTAGTCTGGCAGCAGAGTTTTACATGGCATATCAAATTGTTCATCACTCCAGGCACCTGTTACTTGGTAAATGAGTGGTTCTCATACTGGTGCTTGTAACATTAGATCCACACTGTAAACTTTTTCCAGACTGGTACTTTCTATTAACAAGAGGATGTAAACATTCACTTGTTACCATAACACCAAGTGTATGTTTTGCATTTTAGTCTTACAAATCTTTCCTCATCCTCTCGAGTGTCTTGTAAAGGTAGTTTTTATTTGCCAGGGTCATAATGTGAAAAATCTTTATATATATTTTAAGGGCGCAGTACCTCATGGCGTGGAATGCTGCCATTTTTAAGCAGAACCAATGGTCCTCACAAGTCTCACACTTTTTGCCATCTATCTGGCAGCTGTTCTTCTCACTCCTAGCTGCAGCTTTCAGTGGTTCTATTCTTGATACTGTCTTCCTCTAATACTTGCAGTACGCTATATTTCCATCACCACATCTGATGCCACTGGGTCTTTGTAAAGGTTGAAGCAGGCAGATATGGCCCCATGTAATAAAAAGAATGATCAAGTGAGCTATCGTTCACTCGTCGGCTGATCATTGTCTTTGAACATATTTAAAAATCATACCCACGCTTCCCATTCTCTTAGGTCCCACAACAACCTAACCTTGCTGGGGCTATCTACTAACCCACCAGGACAGGGGATGTTCCTTAACTCCCAAACAGGACCTAAAGTATAACTGCTATTTAATTTTTTTTTATTATTATTATTTTTTTGCAGAAACCAGTAGTACAAGAGATTTTAAGAAACTCTGTAATAGGTTTTATTAGGCAAAAAAGCCTCTTTCTGCACTCAAAGAGCTGTTTTCCCACCTCTCTCCCCCCCTCCTCACGTCTTATCAGTGCATTATCAGGCAAAGCTGTCTTCATTACACAGAAGCAAAGTGAAGACGGGTTTCCTTTAGATTTAAGTCCCATTGTAAACTATAGAGGGGGAGGGGCCAAGGGGGATGAGCAGGAAGAGAAGACAAGCATCCAAGCAGTTTGGAAACTGTCTGGGCGCATAAAACGCTGGATGCACAGATCAGAAAGGTCAGGGCAGGCCTGTAAACTTGGTGAGAGAAGATTGCAGGATGATATGCTGTGTAGAACTACCTTCTCCTCTCCATCTCCCTCTACACCTCCCCACCCCCCTCTATAGAGCATAATGGATACAGAAAGGGGAAGCTGCAAATTAGCTTTTTGAGTACAGAGTTTCTTAAAATCGCTTGAACTATTGAGGCTTATTTATTTCTAAACAGTGCCATTTAAATAAAAGTTATCCTTCAAGACCAGGTTCACACAGTGTATGACAGCGGACGTTCTATGACACGGCCATGTCACAGAACAGTCCCAGGGTACTGCAGTCCCAGACGGATGAACTTCATTTTTTTTTTTAATTGAAATGCGGGTGCATTCTGGTGTGCCTACATTCCAATTAACTATAGCAGACAATGTAAATTGCATCCGGAGCCGCACTGTACATTGTCTGCACTGTCAGTTTTCTGTACGGCCACATGGAATCCCGGCTGGAGTGTATACAGAGTGTATACACTCCAGCCGGAATTCCATAGACTTTAATGCGATTGGCCACTTAATTAAATAACGGTCCTTGTTGCAAACCTGCTAGATCCGCCTGATCGCTTAATAAGCCTATTACATGGTTGGATAATCGTTTGGACATGGCTGCACAGACCTCGTTAGATGTTATGCTTACCCGTTTCTGTGGGTCCTCGGCTTATTGCAGCAACCACCGACTCTTCCGCAGATGAACCGGTCTCGGCAGTGCCAGCCCGCTCAGTCAATCACTGGCCCATCCTATTTGGCTGTCCCATCTTGGTCAGTCATTGTCTGAGCAGGCTGTCACTGCAGAGGTGGGTTCGGAAGTGGCGGCTGCCATGCCATGACACAGAGACGTGGCAGGAGGACACTGAGGAGTGTGAAGAGGTAAGCATAACATATTTATTAATTTCCATATACCAATGTCCTTTAATCATCTGTCCACTGCGCATCACCTATTACATGGAGCAATGATTTTCAAACTTGTTGAAAGACAATGATCAGCCAACTAGCAAATAACTGTTCAGCTGATCATGGTCTTTTTTACATGGTGCAATATCTGCCCAAATTTAACCTTGAGGCTATGTTCACACACAGTAAAATAAGAGCTAAATATGACCGTAACTTCCAATATGTGCACAGATATTTTAAAAAATGACACAGGTGATAAATAGTGAACATGTTCATTTTTTGGATGATAGGAATCAATTAAAGCCATTATTCTATACAGTGTGCACTGGTGTCCAATTTCCCAATGACTTGTTATATGGATTATATGATCACATTTTTACATTTATTTTACAGTGTGTAAAGATTGTCTTATGCACAACTAGTACAGAAAAAAAATAAGCAGTTAGCCATAGCAACTATTGGAAGATTGGAACAGGAATTCTATGGGGGGGGGGGGAATACATTTTTACTTTGATGGTGAGTACCAGGCATCGGACGTAGCTCAGGTCAGTGTTTTAGTTTTGCTGAGGTATAGGACAGGGATACCTTAAAAAAGTCTTAAAGTTCCAGGTTCCAACATGTATCAATAGAAAGGCTTGTACAAGACTTTAAATAAACGGGCAATAAATGTTAAATATGTCTTTAATTACCAGGTAGAAGGTGGGGAGCACTTATGAGAAACAAACTTTATTATGTTTTCAGTAGGTGGATAGGCAAATAAAATAATCATGGAGCACAGAAATATGTGGAAAATCTGCTGTAACTCTGGTAAATGTTAACTACGCTTTTCTTTAGACCATTGAAAAGGAGAACAGGTTCTCCCTTAAGTAATATTTGTACCCCTGCCAATCATCACAGTACAAGCATTGGATTCTGTTATTCAGAGGTCCACATCATCATCTAAATATTTCTGACGTATATAGAGCTAATCCGCCTTTCTCAAGGCGACTTCCTTGAGCATACCTTCACCATTAGTTCAATGAAGGATCCGTATTTTCATTGCAATTTCCAGACTTATTTACTAAAAGAAAAATATTTGGGTGGATCTGCAAAGTTAATGTCTTAGGTTACAAGCAGTTAAAATGTGTTCGTGTCTGGCTGGAATAATGTGGGCTGATTGCTGCACACTTGTTTCTAAGTATTTTTGCACTGAGTATGGAAGATTATGTCATGACAAATTGTTTTCTAAGTAAACGTTCCACAAAAATAAACAATTAGTAAAATGTAAATTGTTCAGCTTTGTACGGTAAAGAGAAAATTTGAAAAGCAATATAAGTGATGATGTAATATAAAGCTAGGAGACATTCCAATTAGGGATGGTCCGAATCTGCCGAGGTTCGGGTTCATATGAACCCGAACGATCGGCATTCGATTCCCGCTGTCTGCCCGATCCGTGCAGCGGGTGGATACAGCAGGAGGACCGCCTGGAAAACTGGGATACAGCCTATGGTTATGGCTGTATCCCAGTTTTCCAGGCGGTCCTCCCGCTGTATCAACCCTCTCCACGGAGAGGGCAGACAGCGGGAATCATTTCCGAGGGTTCGGGTTCGTACGAACCCGACCCGAACCAGGTTCGGACCATCCCTAATTCCAATGTAAAAAAAAAAAACTTTTATGGAACAGTAGATCACTTTTACTCCAGTTGTTCCAACCTTAGGATATGAGCACAGGACATACATAGGGTGTACACTGCAAGATGTCTGCAACAACCAGGATCATTTTTCTTTTACTTCTCAAAGTGTTGAGAAAGGGGATGCAGCTATGTGAACTTATAAAATGAGTCTGATGTATATTAATATTGGATGACTCAGTGTTCAGAGTTCAGTGGATTTATGGTTGGCTGTAGGATAGATATCAGAGAGTTGTGGTTTATGGTGTGTATTCTGAGTAGATACTGGTTACAAGTGGTGTGCCACAAGGGTCTGTTCTGGATCCTGTTCATTTTAATATGTTTGTAGGAGACGATTTGCTTTCACTACCACCTGACTGCACTGATGATTCATTTTAAGGCTGTCAGAAATCACTACCCCTAAATCCTTCTCTTTTGAAGTCTTTACCATCACAAAACTGCTGGTATGATACTCGGATGGATTCTGGAAGGATTCCTTCTCCATAACTGCATTATTTTACATTTGGAAGCATTGAACTTCAGTTTCCAATGTTTTGGTAGGTAAGGTTTGTCTGTTTGCTGATGACACAAATGTGTGCAATAGGGTTCTCAATCATTAGGAGCACTCTGGAGAACGCGAGCATTGTAATCAATTGCCATGTTGTACAGACCTGGTCATCCAAGGGTTAATTGTTCTCTGGAGTTTCTCCTCCTCTCACCTGTGGGGGTGGCGATTCCAGGCTGCATTTAAGGTCTGCAAACAGGCTGCTGGTTGCCAGTGTTTGAATATCTCTGCACTAGCTAGTTTGGTGGTTTGTTCTCTGCAGTTCTGACCTTGCTCTGTGTTACTGACTAGGGATGGTCCAAACCCTCCGAGGTTCGAGTTTCTATGAACCCGAACGCTCGGCATCAGATTCCCGCTGTCTGCCCGCTCCGTGGAGCGGGTGGATACAGCGGGAGGACCGCCTGGAAAACTGGGATACAGCCTATGGCTATGGCTGTATCCCAGTTTTCCAGGCGGTCCGCCCGCTGGATCCGCCCGCTGAATGGAGCGGGCAGACAGCAGGAATCATTACCGAGAGTTCGGGTTCGTACGAACCAGAACCGAACTCGGTTAGGACCATCCCTATTACTGACCATCGTCTTTGCCTGATCCCTTTGTACATCGCTACTGGTTAGTTTTTGACTTCGACTAGTTTTTAACTATCCTTTGCTTTGTAATTTTGTCCTGACGCACCTTCCTGATTTTGACTCGGCCTTATTGACCATTCTTCTGTGTTTGTCTGTCTCTTGTCTCCCCTGCACCCTAGTCAGTGTATATCGCAGTCTTCGTTGTTGTCGCCCCACAGTCTAGCGTGGGTGGGGCAATAGGCAGGGAAAGAGGTTGGGGTAAGCTCAGGGCTCACGTTCCTCTGTTGTCTGTTTATCCCAGCCCTGACAGGTTGATATTCCTGGGGGGTGTCAGTAATATGGAAAATGATTAAGCTTTACTACATGAGTTTGTCAAAACATTAGAAACTGCAGTTCAATGTTTCCAAATGTAAAATAATACACTATCTGAGTATCATATCAGCAGTTCTGTGTTGGCAAAGACTTCAGAAGAATAGGATTTAGAGGTAGTGATTTCTGACAACCTTAAAATGAGTCATCAGTGCAGTCAGGTGGTAGTAAAGCAAATCAAATGCTAAGCTGTATAGCTAGAGGTATAACTTATAGGAAGAGGGAGATTGTGATTCCGCTGTACAGAGCTCTAGTGAGACCACATCTGCAATACTGTGGAATACTGTATCAGGAAAGAATAGTAGTTCATACCCTGCTGTTAAAAAATTAAAGCTGCACTTTTATTACTTATTTTGGGTATCATGGTGGCTCAATGTTTATCTCTGTTACCTAACAGTGCTGGAATCCTGGATTTAAAAATAATCATGGGATTTTGGAGTTTGTATGTTTAGCTTAGCAAGCTTGTAGGTTAACATGGATTGTGAGCCCCAATGGGAACAGGAAGAAATGCAAGACAGGATAATCTTTGTACAGCACTGCAGAATATGTTGATGCAATATAAAAGCCTAAAATTAGCGATGAAAACACTTCTCATAAGTGACAAATGTGAGTTAATGTTCTTAAAAACAGTGCACAATTGTAGATTGACTATGTATTGTGCTAGAATTTAAAAAAAAAACTGTGTTTGCTAACTAGGTTTTATCTGTCCTACAGAGGTCAGTGACTAGTACATAGACATAGTCGTAGAAATATTTTAAATAATGAAGACAACCTTTGTAATGAAAACATTAAGTAATAACATCAATAAGAGCCTGACTCTATAACTGAACCAGTCATTAACCCCTAGGCGACCTAGGACGTACCGGTACGTCCTGGAAGTCTGTCCCTAGACGACCCTGGACGTACCGGTACGTCCTGAGCTATGAAGCGCGCTTCGGAGCAGAGCGCGCTTCATAGCAGGTGGGGGCACCTCACTGTTAATGACACGCTGCAGCGATCGCGCTGCAGCGTGACATTAACTTCTTAAACTCCTTATCTCCTTAAACGCTGCCGCAGCGTTTAAGTGTGACAGGGGGAGTCCCCTGTCACTTACCGATCGGGACCCCCCGCAGAGCATAGCAATATGGCATAGCAATAATCAGTGTATAAATCTAAGTTATGTATGTACAAGTCCCCCAAAGGGACTTCAAATGTGTAAAAAAAAAAGTAAAAAAAAACAATACACTACCCCAAAATTCCTCCCCCAATAAAAGTCTAAATCACCCCCATTTCCCATTATATAAATAAGACATATAAAAATAAATAAATAAACATATAATATACCGTAGCGTGCATAATTGTCCGATCTATTAAAATATAGCAAGCGTCATTGCGAATGGTGAACGGCGTACACGAAAAGAGGGAAAAAAGTGCGTGGATTACCGATTTTATGTTACATTATATATATAAAAAAAAACTATAAAAAGTGATCAAAATGTCCGATCTTCACAAATATGGTATTAATAAAAACTAGAGATCATGGCGGAAAAAATTACACCCCATACAGCCCCGTAGGTGAAAAAATAAAACTGTTATAAGCGTCACAATAGGCCCATTTTATTGATATTTAATTGCCAAAAAAAAGGATTTCATTAAAAATATATATATATAGCATTAGAGAATCTGTGTAAACCTGCATATGGTTGTGTTCGGGCTGACCTATAGAATAATGGTATCATGTCGCTTTTACCATATAGTGCATTACGTAGACACAGGAACCCCCCAAACGTTACCATATTGCATTCTTTTTTACGATTTCACCTATTTATATCTTCATACATAATATATTTGGGATTCCGTCATACATATTATGGTAGAAAGAAAGACGCCATTACAAAGTACAACTATTCCTGTAACAAATAAGCCCTTACATGGCCTTGTAGATACAAAACTGAAAGTGCTAGAGCTCTTAGAAGAAGAAAAGGGAAAAACGAAAGCGCAAAGATCAAAATTTGCGCGGTCCACTGGGTCATTTTGGGCCTGGTCCTCAAAGGGTTAAAAGGGTTATCCAGTGCTACAAAAACATGACCATTTTTCCCCCTCTCTTGTCTCCAGTTCAGGTGTGGTTTGCAATTAAGCTCCATTTACTTCAATGGAACTAAGTTTGAAACCCCACCCAGTCTAAAGACAAGAGAGGGGGAAAAGTGGCCATGTTTTTGTAGAACTGGATAACCCTTTTAAATTCTTACTGGAGCATCCTACTAACTGAACTGTAGGTTAACATGATCAGTGAGCAAAACATGCACAACTGCGGTCTGCTGTGGACCTCCTAGGGTAGCAAAAAGTAATAGCAATATAAAGCCACGTAATGAATAAGGGTCAGCAGGAGTTAAGAGCGACCATACACACATAAGTTCACTACTAAGTTTGATACAACCTAAAATCTGAATGAGAAAGCTGCATAAAATGGCCCAGTGTCCATCACTAATTATAAGAAAGAGAGATCAAAAAGAGAGCTTATCAGAGCTGGAGACAGTTATTTCCATCTTGGAACACAAAACAAAAGGCACAGTGTCTTGCATCTTCCTTTGAGGTTTTCTTTGTCTGTATTCCTTCATCCGACCCACCCCCAAACACCCTTCACCTCACCCTTCCTGTATTGGCAGCAATGCTTGACCATGTACTGTATAATAACATACAATAATTAATTGTTTAGGACGTGCTAATACTTCAATTACATAACAGGAACAATGAAAATAGAACCACATTGTTGCAAAGAGTAAAAAAAAATCTAAATATAATTCCAAATAGAGCAAATGAGTCTTTCCTTGCAGAGCTGCCTAACAATGAACTGGCAGAGAGCCCACCTAAACACATTTGTTTCTGGAATATTTGACTTGAGACAGGTCTCTATGGGTTGTTGCATTATTTATTTATTTCACTTTACTTATTTATTTACTTATTTACTTACTTTGTTTTTTGTTTTGTTTCTGAGTAAGAGTAGGATGAATTGTTTTGATGTCTGTACAACTGAATATTTTTTCATAGGTATTTTATTTTTTAATGTTTTATATTCGAACATACAGAATACTTTATTAAAGACATTATTCTTTATTGAGACTATGCAGTGATGGTCAAATATGCAAAAGAGAATTAGGACTGACAAACACCTCCTCCGTCACTTATCTACAAGGAGAGAGAAGAAACGGAAAAGTTTTATTATGTTAGCTCTATGTAAGGCTACTATTACACGGAACTATAATCGGCCAAATTGTCCCTATCCGGCCAATTATCGGCTGACCGCGCACCACTATCTGTACCGGCGGTGCACGGCCGGCGCTGACGATTAGCAAAGAAGGATACATTACCTGTCCAGGCTGCAGGGCTCCTCTTGCTCTGTGCTTCTCCCCGGGTCCCGCGCGCTCCAGCTGCAGAGCAGCCTGTCTCAGCTGACAGGCCGCTCAGCCAATCACTGGCCGGGACCGCCATGGCCAGTGATTGGCTGAGCGGCCGGTCAGCTGAGACAGGCCGCTCTGAAGCTGGAGCGTGCCGACCTGGGGAGAAGAAGACTGCAAGAGGAGCCCTGCAGCCTGGACAGGTAATGTATAAAGTTTAAACAAGGGCTGCAAGGACATCGGTAAGCATGTCCCTGCAGCCCTTGTTAAACGATTATCGGGCTGTGTAATAGGCCCAGTAAACGAGTGCCGATCTAGCAGATCAGCGCTCATTTACATTTATTTTCAGTCCTTCATCGGCCCGTGGAATAGTACCCTAAGGCAATGCCCCAAGTGAAGGAATTCTGGGCCCTACATAGACTATTTCTTTGTTACAGGAGCTTGAGGAAGCCGCTAGTACAGTACTGAAATGTGTCGCTCATATTTGTTTATTGATGCCCAATACTGGTGTTAGAAAAAAAATGACGTGAAGAATACTCTTTGGAGTATTTAGTGAATCTACTTTTGAACCTGCGCCAAGGCAGACTAGAGTGGGAATTTGGTCCTTTAGAGTTGTCTACTTGTGATGACACAAGTTGTGACCACCAGCCAGGCAGCAGATCCCAATATACACGCTCAGTAGTGCTGTGCCTACTCTTATGGCACAACACGGTCAGGTAATGGTGCGTTTACATGGAGCGGTTATCGTTCAAATTTTCATGATAACAATTGCATTTGAGAGATAATCGGCTCGTGTAATTACAGCTTACAGTCAAGCGATGAGCGAGAAATCGGTCAATGTGATCTTTCAACATGTTCTCAAATGTGGCAAAATAATAGTATTGACAGTAAGTGCAATATTAGGCAATCCTAGGTATATAATAGTATGTTATACCGTGCATTGATTATATAGTTAGGAAATAAATAGGATTAGTTACCTGATTATCCCCTCTCACAATGTTGCTTGTGGTTTTCAATGTATGCTATGGATCCAGTATCTATGTCGGTTGTACGTCCTTCTGTAGTGCTCAGTGCCGTGTGTTTTGCAACAGGATGATGAATGTAGCCTCCGCTGGAGGTGCCCCGGCCGGCGGCACTACTCCGCAGTTGGCTACGTTGGTTGGTAACAGTTCAAAAATATTTTTCCCGGGAGTCAAGTGACGTCACTACTAGTACGGGTGCTTGAAGAGGCAAAAAAGGTAATCTTTTTTGCTTGAAGAGGCAAAAAAGGTAATGCGTTTCAGCAACAATATCGGTTGCCCTCATCAGGATTATCTGATAATCCTGATGAGGGCAACCGATATTGTTGCTGAAACGCGTAGATTACCTTTTTTGCCTCTTCAAGCACCCGTACTAGTAGTGACGTCACTCGACTCCCGGGAAAAATATTTTTGAACTGTTACCAACCAACGTAGCCAACTGCGGAGTAGTGACGCCGGCCGGGGCACCTCCAGCGGAGGCTACATTCATCATCCTGTTGCAAAACACACGGCACTGAGCACTTCAGAAGGACGTACAACCGACATAGATACTGGATCCATAGCATACATTGAAAACCACGAGCAACATTGTGAGAGGGGATAATCAGGTAACTAATCCTATTTATTTCCTGCGCTGCGGAATCTGTTGGCGCCATACAAATAAATATTATTATTATTATTATTATTATTATTTCCTAACTATATAATCAATGCACGGTATAACATTCTATTATATACCTAGGATTGCCTAATATTGCGCTTACTGTCAATACTATTATTTTGCCACATTTAACCCCTAATGAACTGACGGGTGTTCATTTCTTTGACGAATAGCAGCATAATTGAGTGTCGCGCTAGTGTGAGGTTACACCTCGACTTTTTACATGTTCTCAAATGTACCATTAGTCTGACATATATTATTTTGTTAACCAGGTTTGACCTGCTACACTATATCAGAGCCCTTTGTGTTTGTTGTGTCCGTCTTTTATAATACTCTATTGAGACTATCCAGTGGATGGGCAAATATGCAAAAGGGGAATAGGACTAACAAACACCTCCTCCACCACTTATCTCCAAGGAGAAAAACGAAACAGAAGATTTTTATTCTGTTAGATCTATGTAAGGTAATGCCCCAAGTGAAGGTCTGCTGGGCCCCACATACTGTACACTAACCAATTGGTAGATTCTGTCAACGCATAGCAAAATCTATTTTCTATGATTCTGAAAGGAATGAACTGATTTTCTTGGACTGAAAGGTGTTCAATTTAGTTGTCACTTCTCTTCTCCATTACTTTTCTACCCCAGTTGTTCGCTAACAAAATTCCACCCAAAAGAAGAAAAACTGGAGTTGTACTTTAGATAGAAAAAACGATCACAAGTAGACATGTGTTCTACAGATTTCTCCTTGATACAAGCAGCAGCAAATAAACCAAAAATAGAAACTTTCCAGAATGAAAGTTCAACAGAGGCCTCATAAATTCCATAAGAAAAATGAGTTTTTCATGTGTGCCTGGTTGATTAAACTCTACAGGATATGGTGTGACTTAAGCTAGCCATAGACACTGGCTGGCCATACACATTAGATACCATGATTAGATGGTATATTTAGTCAAATGAGCAGCTCCTTTCTCAAACTTATGGAAGCAATCATCAACCTATGAGCCCTTCTATCAGTATGAGTGAAGAAGGAAGCACTCAGGAAGACCAGGGAGTGGTCAGCTGCAACTGCTCCACAACCCGCTTCTCCTCTAGGTACAACCAAACTGGGTTTTGACACCTTAGGAAGTCATGACCCTTTAAGACATCCAACCCCTCTACCCTAAAAACCAACCCCTTACCACCCCCGCTGGGCCCAAATCTTTCCCCAAATGAAGACACCAACACCTGTTGGGATAAAATGGCCACAGCAGCCTTTTATTTACAAACAACAAAAATTAACATAAATAATAATTGCAATCATAACAATAATAATAAGTATACCCATAAAGTTATATCAATAACATCTGACGGGAGGGGGTCATTAAAGCTCCAAAAACCACTACTGCTCAGCTCAGCCCAGCCGCCCGCTACTGACTCAGGAGCCCTTGATGAGTAGATGATTAAGACCCACACATGCTCCCCCTGACACGACACTGACGGGAGCCCAACTATCTAAAATTTTCCTGGATGATCCTGAACATAAGGGTATTCCGTTACCATGTACCCCATTTTAGCACTTTTTAAAATCAACCCCAAGGACCCCCTACCCTCCTAAGCTACTATGCATGCCGTCTCTCTCCTCACTACTGTTACATGATGAGGGAGCCAGTCCTATCTAACCCCTAAGCTCCTCCCCAACTGCTCCCCCACGCAGTTTCCACTCTCCCTTTTCCCACCAGACACTTAACCCCTTCCTAGATGTTTACCCCATCATACTAACTACTATGGGGGGTTGCGCATACTGTTCTGCCACTGGCTGGTTAGTATGAAGAGTATCTGATAAATTCTGAATAATATTTTTTCTGGTCTGAGGTTTGAATTTAGGGGTCTATGCCACAAAGTTAGTAAGTCTGGTCATGTGCTAGTCTGTGCTAGTCTGATCTTGTCTAAGATCAGATTAATTTACATTTGGGGTTTAGGGTCTCAATAAAGGATCTGATTTGGGACCAGAATTTATTAGGAGTCTGGTCTGATTATTTTTGCAGTCAGGCAAAACTGAGAACTGGGAACTGGCCTGTTCACCAATACAGTGTGCAGCATGAACAAAGCCTTGCAGGAAGTAAAAAAACTGAGTATCATAAATAGTAGTGTTCCCTTTATTCAGTTTTAATTTCCCATTGCCCCGGGGGGACAATATCCAATAATACATTCCAGGAAAACTCTGTGTAGATACTGCCGTGGTGGGATTCTAGCTCTGGTCCACAAATCTGAAAGCCAATGTTTAAAAAAAATAAAAAATCTTATGCAAGAGTAGCAAACTATCATTGTGTTATTTTACTGCTGCTATAGTTAAACAGTCCATCTAGTTAATGCAGAGAAATGCCATAGGCATCTGTGTCCAATATTGATGGGCTTCCTATGTTACTGTTCTGTCCAGCACCTGTGTGATTCCAGAAAACAAATCGCATCTGGCAATGTTCTCATCGCTCTTAGGAGAAGGGAGCCATATGCAAGCTCTGCCATGTCCCCTGTTAAAAATAACCTCAAGGTCTTATTAGAATTGTATCTAAGAATTGCAAAAAATAATTGTTCCTATTTAGTAAACAACGACTTTGAGACAATATATTAAAGGGGAATAATCAGCTGTTTCCTGCACACAAACCTGCTGATACCCCCCTGCAGCTGTTTACCTCATGTTACCTCATATTCCTACCTCACGGAAGTGCAGGCCCCATACCCCCCACTTAAAACCTAATAAATAACGACACAACAAATTAACAGAGGATAAATTTTATGGCCGCGGAACTTCATAAGGGTTTACAAGTAATAAGAATAAATAAATATATAAATAACCATCATAAATAGTAGAATCTTTAACCACATAAGTCCATGACCTAAACAAACCACCCAGCCCAGCAAAAACTGGGCGATTACACCCCACTATGAAGTCGGCGACAGTCTCAGAATTCCTTAACCCTCAGGGTGGGAGGGCGGGAGCTTCTCATCCAGAGGGTCAGCGCCAACTGAGCTGCAGCCATCGAGCAGCTCCTTAAATTCAAAACCGGCTTCCCGCACTTTTCTTCAACAGCCAATCAGCTGATCTTTCACCTTTGCCTCTTGACCGTTGACGAATCAGCTGATGAACCTTACAGAAACTTCTCGAACCGGGCTGCACCACCTGTGAGGGAATTAGAGGGAGGGGGAGAGAGAGGTAACGGGACAGACCATTTCTGTCCCCATACAAACAGATAGCCGAAAAAGGGGGGGGGCGCAATTCCGTGTGCCCCCCCATTTATTTGGGGGGGCCCCTCCCTAAATTCATAATAATGCCGCTCGTAACAGCACATTTGCAAGAAAGAGCTCACACACAAGATGGGCTGCTACCGGCGCTTACGGTGCACCCTGGCTGAGAAGGATCTCTCCTCAGCACACATTTCTGGAACCCAGATGTCATGGATGTCATGGATAAGGGGGAGATTTATCAAAACTGGTGTAAAGTAGAATTGGCCCAGTTGCCCCTAGCAACCAATCAGATTTCACCATTCATTTTGCAAGAGTCTGTGAGGAATGAAAGGTGGAATCTGATTGGTTGCTAGGGGCAACTGGGCCAGTTTCACTTTACACCATGTTTGATAAATCTACCCCTTAGTGCAGCGCTTCTCAAACTTTTTCTACTGGAGCCTCACCCAACAGACCAAGGCAATGCTTGGGCCTCACCAGACTGACCAAGAGGGTGCCTGGGTCTCACTATCTATGGTGAAAGTCCATTTAAAAGCTGAATACAATGCTAGGGCTGCCTTTCACCCATCTACCAAGCTCTAGATACTAATAAAGTAAGTACAAAATAAATTAATAATGTTGCTAACAGCAAAAGGACAGTTGAGATTATAGTTACTTTTGTGAAAACTGGCTCCCCAGCTGGGCCTCACCAACAACTAGGGGGCGCCTCACTGGTGAGGCCCGCCTCACAGTTTGAGAAGCACTGCCTTAGTGTATATGTCTGTTCATGATTGGAATAGAGTGCTGAGAAGAAATTCTTCTCAGCTGGGATGTACTGCTTCTCAGCACTGGAAGCAGCCCATCTCGTCTTTCTAGCACATGTGTTGTTATGAGCAGTATTACAATGCATATATGAATATGCATAGTAGGCTGGGTGGGCCAAGGCGGGTGCTCTGTGTGGCCGGGCAATGCCCTCAGTGCTCCTAAGGAGCCAGTTTGCATATCTGTTTTGAATAAAATCCTATGGAACGCTGGGGCGTATGGAAAAAAGAATCACCACACCGCTAACAGGAGGTAAACAGCTGCAGGGGTATCAGCAGGTTAGCTATGCTTATTGGTTATTTACAAGAAAATGAACATAAAGGGGGAGATTTATCAAACTGGTTTAAAGTAAAATTGTCTTAGTTGCCCCTAACAACCAATCAGACTCCACCTTTCATTTTTCAAAGAAAAGAGGAATCTGATTGGTTGCTAGGGGCAACTAAGACAATTCTACTTTACACTAGTTTGATAAACCTCCCTCAAAGAGAATTCTTTTTTTGTACATTATAAATGAAGGAATAGAGCATACTAGTTGTAACCCTTTATAATAAGCTAAACTTACTATGATCAAATAATAGACCAAACAATTGGTATTAACTTAATTTATTAAAATTCATTTTAAAAACCCATAAATACTTAAATTCATAAATATATCAACAGACATCAAAAGTCTAGCTCTTCCAGCTCAGACCATACATTCAACCATGTCATAAACAAATAAATATATATATAACTGAGAGCCCTTTTCTTTATTAGAACGGCTTTACCCCTCAGGAAAAGAAATTAAACATACATAAGCGATACAAGACCAGAGGGAGGGAGGGCGGGTCTCAGCTACTTATTCTTCTCTCCTAAATCTACCACAGTGTGGGCAAAGTGACAGAAAATTTCTTGTGCCAGCTCCTAAATAAGCTCTGACCACGCCCCCTCCCTGTGTCTCCTCCAATCCCTACATGTCCCCCTGAGGAAAACTTTATCCTAAAGCCCCAGACACTCTTGCTATAGATTGCCTCTTAACCAATCAGAAGCTCCCTTAACCTCTTAAGGGCGCATGACGTACCCGGACATGACGTCATGCGTCCGCAAGAGGTGTTCAGAGCGCCACGCTCTGAACCGCCGCGTTCCCGGGTGCCGCGTGTAGCCCGGGACCGCGGCTATTAGCGGGCATGGTCCGATCGCCATGCCCACTAATCAGGTAATCAGATGCAGATGTCAAAGTTGACAGCTGCATCCGATGACCTTCTGCCGCTCTTCCCTGGTGTCTAGTGGTGGAGATCGCTTCCCCCCCCGGGACGTTGTCCCGGAGGAGCGATCTCTGTGTCTGCTGCCGGCCGGGGTCTCCGCTAAGATGGCGCTGATCCCGGCTCGACACTCGTTGGTTTTCGGCTACAGCAGCCGAAAGCAAACAAGTGCCGATCTCATTGATCTTTGCTGTATAAGTATACAGCAAAGATTTCAATGAGAGATCAGTGTGTATATACTAGAAGTCCCCCAGAGGGGCTTCTAGTATAAGTGTAAAAAAAAAAAGTGTTCTTATTAGTAAAAAGCCCCCTGCCCTAATAAAAGTTTTTTTATTTTCTCATGTTTTAAATAAAAGTAAATAAATAAATAAACATGTTTGGTATCGCCGCGTGCGTAATCCCCCAAACTATCAATTAATCCCATTCCTGATCTCGCACGGGAAATGGCGTAAGAGCAAAAAAATCCCAAAGTGCAAAATTGCGCATTTTTGGTCGCATCAAATCCAGAAAAAATGTAATAAAAAGTTATTAAAAAGTCGAATATGTGCAATCAAGGTACCAATAAAAAAGAACACATCATGGCGCAAAAAATGACACCTCACACAGCCCCATAGACCAAAGGATAAAAGCGCTATAAGCATGGGAATGGAGCGATATTAAGGAACATATATTTATAAACAATGGTTTGAATTTTTTACAAGCCATCAGATAAAAGAAAAGTCATACATGTTATAAATCGTTGTATTCATAACGACTTGAGGAACATGCATAACAAGTCAGTTTTACCCCAGGGCGAATGGCGTAAAAACAAATACCCCCCAAATAAAAGAAATGCGTTTTTTTGTTCAATTTCACCACACATTTAATTTTTTCCTGGTTTCGCAGCATAGTTTATGCAAAAATTCAGCCTGTCATTGCAAAGTACAATTAGTGACACAAAAAATAAGGGCTCATGTGGGTTTCTAGGTGGAAAAATGCAAGTACTATGGCCTTTTAAACACAAGGAGGAAAAAACGAAAACGCAAAAACGAAAATTGGCTCCGTCCTTAAGGGGTTAAAGCCACCAAAAGCCAGCATACACATGTGAGGCAGAGTGTAGCTCCCTGAGATACCAGCCTGCTATTGGTTACTTAACTCCCCAATCCTCACCTACTAGCTCCTGAGGTAATTTCTTCAAACTTTTCACTATTAACCCTTCCCCTGCTGCCCATTCCTTCATGTTAACCCCTCCTAATGGTTCGGGGTTAACCAGAAGCTATACTACTATTTGATGTCATTCCCCTGCTCAGAAATGCCCACTAGGCCAGTCAGTGACTGAAGTGGGACCCTTGCAGTCACTATCTGTCTGAACAGCTGGTTCCTGCCAGTTCGTGACGACACAGGAAACCAGGAGGAACAGGAGACTGGAGCTGCTGATGCTGCACTATGGAGGCACAGGGATGGGTAAGTATAACTTCTTTATTATGTGTCCGCTGAGTACTGTCCAATAATGCTGGATAAACCCTTTAAGAGCAAAAAAACTGAATTTAAATAGGAATTCACAAATATTGTACTTATCTGATAGGATGACTGCTCTGCTGTAGATCTACAGTGAACCCAACATTGTCATTAAACAATGAGCCAGTCAATTGTTCCCTGATGTTATAGCTATGACACAGTACATTGGGCACTTTTTACCTCACCAGTAGCTCATTTACGGGGATATTCTGTGCTCATGTTGAAATTGATATCATGGTTTATTGAGCAATTGCCTTAAAAAGGCTTCCTGTGTTCTGTGCCCCCTAAGGCTTAATCTACAGAAGCCTTTCATGTAATAGGCTAAAGAACACAGGTGGTTGCAAATGGTTATTTCCGCTGGAGGAAATCAGTGCATAGCAATTGTGTCTAGGCCAGAAACACCCTCATGCACACATACACTACAGCAGGTTCTAAAGCCAATTTGCAGTTACATTCTGTTATTTTCCGCAGGCCATTAGGGCCATTGATGACTTCTTACCGTTACTCTGCCTAGCTAAGATTTAATACATGCGTGAAATCAATTTTCATTTATTAAATAAGGCATTTACTTATGTAATATTTCTCGATGGAGGAAAACAGGAATATAGGCATATGGCAAGGAAAAGAGGCCAAAAATGAGGCTCCCTGGCAGATTATAACAATGAAGTGATGGTTTCCCTCTGTAATTGTGCTGGTATATTATGGTAACAAGCAGTATGTATGGCTCATAATGCTAATACCCAGGAAGACCTTGACCATATTAGATCTTATGTTAATGGCAGAGCCACTTAAAAGATCTAGTTTATCGGTAATACCACTATGAGTCGCCACCTGTTTGCTGATGATGTGTAATGCTGGGACAAACCATTAGATTACCACTAGTGATTAAGCCAACATACCACTAAAACAAAAGGTGATGAGGAAATTACTACCTATTATGTCCAGAGGTTTCTAGTACAAATGTATCCTATAAGGTGACCATGAAAAAAGGTCCATGGTAAATGTTGGAAAGAGAAGAAACACCTGAGTATTGTAGTTTGTAAGTGGCTCACGGTGTGTGGGTATGTATTGTTGTGTAGAGCTTGTCATACACATGACACCAAAGTAAGTGGAATTCACTGATATAGGTGGAACCAGTCAATAATCTCATGTTTAAAAGCCTTCTGACTGTCCATCGATGGCAAATGTCAGCGTTACGGTGAATTGATCTGGATTTCATCATGGCTGATCCTTTGTTCCTGAGGGACATAATCAGGTGATTATTTTTTTGTGCATTTCTCTTTATCAACACTACAATATAATATATATATATATATATATATATATATATATATATATATATATATATTAGGATGAACTGAATAAGCATATGTCTGTTATGAGTCTTACAAACCATCTTACAATGAGGCAAGCAATGTGTTCAGGGTTATAGTGGAGGTGGATAAAATTGGGGAGGATAACGCAAGTGTTTAGATTACAAGTTTATATAGAAGGGATGGTGGTGTTTGTAGCGTAAGCAAAATTTGGGGGGTGCAGGGGGGGCAGTGGCTCCTGGGCTCACACTGGCAGGGGCCCACTGAGGTCTCAGAGGCTTAATGCTATCTGCAAAAGCTATTTCTTTTGCAGACAGCCTGCAGAGCAATGAGGAAGGACCTGTGGTGATGTCATAAGGGGGCGGGGCTGAGAACTGGAGAAGATTCTTGTGGATGAAGGACCTGTGGTGATGTCATGAGGGGGCGGGGCTGATAAGATGCTGGTGCATGAAGGATATGTGATCATTGTCCTCTTATATCTCCTCCTGTAATGTGATAGATAGATAGATAGATAGATAGATAGATAGATAGATAGATAGATAGGAGATAGAGAGATAGGAGATAGATAGATAGATAGATAGATAGATAGATAGATAGATAGATAATAGATAGGAGATAGATAGATAGATAGATAGATAGATAGATAGATAGATAGATGATAGATAGATAGATAGATAGGAGATAGATAGATAATAGATAGGAGATAGATAGATAGATAGATAGATAGATAGATAGATAGATAATAGATAGATAGATAGGAGATAGATAGATAGATAGGAGAAAGATAATAGATAGATAGATAGATAGATAGATAGATAGATAGATAGATAGGAGATAGATAGATAATAGATAGGAGATAGATAGATAGGAGATATATAGATAGATAGATAGATAGATAGATAGATAGATAGATAGATAGATAGATAGATAGATAGGAGAAAGATAATAGATAGACAGATAGATAGATAGATAGATAGATAATAGATAGATAGATAGATAGATAGATAGATAGATAATAGATAGATAGATAGATAGATAGATAGATAGATAGATAGATAGGAGATAGAGAGATAGGAGATAGATAGACAGATAGATAGATAGATAGATAGATAGATAGATAGATAGATAGAGAGATAGAGAGATAGGAGATAGATAGATAGATAGATAGATAGATAGAGAGATAGAGAGATAGGAGATAGATAGACAGACAGATAGGAGATAGATAGGAAATGGATATCTAGCAGCTCATCACATAACTTGGATTGTACATGTATGATCACAACCAGCTCACCCCTTTGAGGCTATGTTCACACTGCGTATGTTTCTGCACGTAGTTTTGAGGTTGATGCGTTCGCTTGAAAGTATACGATATACGCCCGCACAATGCACAGTACTTATGAGCTTACGACCGCATTGTATGCGGCGCCGTGAAAAATGAACAAGACCATTGTTTGAGGACGGAAATGTTGAAACTCACGGCTGTGGATTTCCATGCGGTCCAAATTTCAGCCAAATTTAACTTGATTTTTCGATCCAAAAGGTTCTGTGAGTTTTATTGGGCTGGGCAAAGATTTCCAAGTAAATGACCTGTTTCAGATCGCTTCGAAACAAGCTAGGGAAGCATAACTGTACTACGGGCGTATGTTCGCGGTTCGTACGCATCTGTCCGCATGTCGATTTTTCCCACGCCCGTAGTTTCAGCTGCACATGTACGCCGGCGTATGAAATGCGGCCGGACTCATACGCAGTGTGAACATAGCCTTAATGTCTAAAAACTTATTACCTATACCACTATTATTTTTAGGCAAAGATAATCTGGTTAAAAGGGTTCTCCAGAATTAAAAAAAAAAACACATAGTTGCTTTTTTCCAAAACAGCGCCACCCCTGCTCTTAGGTTGTGTGTGGTATCACAGCTTGGCACTATTCACTTCAGTCGAATACCACACACAAACTGAGGACAAGAGGGGTGCTGTCTGTGGAAGAAGGCAGCTATATTTTTCTAATCTTAAAGAAGCAGTTCACTTTTTATTTTTTTCGCCCCCCCGGGTAGCCGCTGTCAAGTATACTTACAGAAGATGATCGGTGTCCCGTTCCCGTTGGTCAGTTCCGTCCCGTGGTGCCGTTCACATCGGGCGCGCGCTCACTTCCGCCAGCTGCTGCGAGTCCTCTTCTCTGCCCAGTGATTATACGCCGGAAGTCACTCGCTTCCATGCATTCTCTATGGAAGCGCGTGACTTCCGGCGTTCAAATGACAAGGGAGAGAAGAGGAGTCACAGCGCCGGCGGAAGTGAGCGCGCGCCCGATGTGAACGGCACCGCGGGACGGAACTGACCGACGGGAACGGGACACCGATCATCTTTTGTAAGTATACTTGACAGCGGCTACCCGGGGGGGCGGAAAAAATAATAAGTGAACTGCTTCTTTAAGCACTTTAAATTTTTTTGTGGTTCTATATGTGAAATGTACAGAAGCCTCTTACACTGCTCTTTATCCTTATCCACTATGAGTAATGTAGAAGAATATTCCCTTTATTATTCAGAAAGCCTTGTCACCTGTTGAGGTTCCCTATGGGTAAGGTTGGTTGGGGGCCCACTCAGACTCACTCGCCCCCCTTAGGCTGAACCCCTAGCTACGCCCCTGGTTTATAGCAATAGATATGTATACACATCGAATGAATAAGAATGCATTTGGTTTGATTATTCTGTTTCGCCCTGGACATATTATATGCAGAGATGTGCAAAATTCCAGAAATTAATTTAGGGTTCAGTTTGCTAAAATTAGCTGTCAATTCAGCCTAAACAAAGCTGGTCCAAATTCAAAGTGCCCTGATAGCCCTGAAAGGTTGTGTGTGACCGAGGTGTTCTACTTTCAGGTTTTTCTATTTATCCTGCCATTTCGAAAGATTCCTATAAAACAAATCTTAAAAGTTTTAAATTCCCCCTTTTTTTTTTTTTTACAAAAAATCCTAATTTAATTTATCCTGAATCTTGTTGCTCATCTCTATGTATAAATTAATAACCTCTAATATAGTCATAAGTTAATAATCTATAATACATGATATCTATAAAACTATGGTCGCTCAATTTGCCTCCAGGCACCGAATTACTGCAGCTTTTACTGCAGAAATTTTAATATTATATTCCAGTCACGGGAACCTGCTCCGGCACTTGTGGAATACTGTTACATATTCCAACCCATCAGTTACCATAGGGTTTGCATAGGAAATGTCTCCATCCAACATAGAGTCAAATTGCAAAAAATAATTGGAGGTGGGGGATTAATGATTAATGACACTGGAGATTATTTTGTTGTTTTAGCCTTGTAGTCCAGAAACGCTGACAAGAGCAATATTGAAATAAGTAGGGGAGGCAGGCCGTATGAACTTTCACCTGGGATGATGAAATCTAAAATTACAATATGTGAAGAACTAAAATCTGATCTATTTAATACTCTGTGGTATGTATGGTCCCATCTGTCCCCTGATGCAGGATCACTTACTGCACATATGTGTTAATCATCCGCTCTTTATTGGAATTTCTTTATGCTTCTGTCTATCAGGTATTTTCTTTTCACAACCTACAGGATTAGAATTGATGCTTTTTAAGCACTCTTCAAACCTACCTTGATCTTTCTACATTTTTCTCACACAATGGAGTCTGTGGCCGTTATCTAGAGCATTATCCCTAGTACACCACTACCACCTGCTCACTGTAGATTAATGTGACTGCTATTTGCTTGTAACACATGAAGTTTACCAATGCTCAATAGCTTTCAATAGTTTTGCTTTGATTTGTTAGTTATTTGCTTATGTAACAGAATACTGATGCACCAGCATTTTCTGCTACAGAGAATCCTATTAGAACCTCCGACACGTGAACAGAGATTAACTCATCTAGTTCTAAACTCATCTAGCAGTTAAGCCAGTGATGCACATAAACAGCAATCTATCCCAAAAACCCAAAGACGTGAATGCCCACCTCACTGATCAATAGCCAAGCATTCATGTATTCGCAATGGATGAGAGTAAGCTACTGGTAGTGGCTTATTCCTCTGGGGTTGGCTTATAACTCTGATGGTGGCTTATGTCACTGAGAAAAAAAAGCATTGAGCAGTTGAAATCCAGTATGCCCGATCCTTCTTTTCCTTGACACAATCCATTCGGGGAGGGGGGCCTGTTACTGGCAATATAAGGCCTCACGCATATATCATCATCATGGATGTCATATGAATTTGTGTAATACATATCCTTATTCCATCTAACGTTTATGGGCCCATACTATGTCTCTATATTCTCTCCTGGGCTCATACTGGCTCTGATTTTCTATAAAATTTTTACTGGAATCCATAAAAAAAAAAAAAGCATTGTTTCTAGGGGGGTATATTGTGCACCTTATGGTGTACCAGGAGGGCCTACAGACCCGTAGGGAGTTGTACCACGAAACAACATTCACAAACATGATAATGCCACTTTGATCATCCTTGGAGTCCCAGTTGCATGAATGATCACTGTCAGCAGAACTCTACAATTAGGGTACTATTACACGGGCCGATAATAAATGTAAACGAGCGCCGATCTGCTAGATCGGCGCTCGTTTACTGGACCTATTACATGGCCCGATAATCATTTAACAAGGGCTGCAGGGACATCGTTATACATTACCTGTCCAGGCTGCAGGACTCCTCTTGTTCTGTGCTTCTCCCCGGGTCCGCATGCTTCAGCTTCAGAGCAGCCTGTCTCAGCTGACTGGCCGCTCAGCCAATCACTGCCCGCGGAGGTCCCGGCCAGTAATTGGCAGAGCGGCCTGTCAGCTGAGACAAGCCGCTCTATAGCTGGAGCGCGCGGGACCCAGGGAGAAGCACAGAGCAGGATGAGCCCTGCAGCCTGGATAGGTAATGTATTTTTCTTTGCTAACTGACAATTATAGGTCAGAACCTATATCAACGATCAGCCGATAACAACGATCATCGGCTGGACGTTGTCTTTATCACACGGAATAATAATTGGCCAGATAGGGCCGATTCGGCTGATTATCGTTCCGTGTAATAATACAGTTAAACCCCTTAGAAAGCATTAGGAAGAATGGCAAATGACTATAATCAAATGTACTATAACTCTTCACTACAGATTTAAATAAGTTTTGGTAGGTTGGTGTCTGGGTGCTCAGACAGCCACCAATCGCTAGAAATTCAATGGAGACCATCTCTGCAGTGAGGAGAGGGAAAAGGAGGGATGTGCTTAGCTCAGCACCCAGACCAATCAAAACTTGTGACATCTAACATGAAGAAAACAACAGGTCCAGCATCCCAAGACCTTTCTGTGCAAATAATATAACCCTAACCAGATATATTTGTAAAGAATAAAGCCTCAAGAACCAACTACAACTGATACTCAGTAAGTGCTATAAAATACCCCTGTTTAGTATCATATACAGAAAACCTTAGGAGGGGTCATAAAGAAAAACTTTCTATATTTACAGAAATGATAATCTCCCAGTTAAACCTTTTGATCCCTTTCATGGCCTTTACTGTTAACTGTATGATGTTTATACAAGGTCTTAGTGGAGACAGATCAGCTCATCCACACTAAGGCCTTAATCTGTCTGGTTAATTTAATTACATTCTTGTTTTTTCTTCTAAATTAAAAGCTTCTTTTTCACATATTTGAGG
Source organism: Dendropsophus ebraccatus (assembly GCF_027789765.1). Classification (NCBI taxonomy): domain Eukaryota; kingdom Metazoa; phylum Chordata; class Amphibia; order Anura; family Hylidae; genus Dendropsophus; species Dendropsophus ebraccatus. The sequence goes on along the minus strand of NC_091460.1, from coordinate 63,376,368 downwards.
CCAGATACATTTTTTTCTCAGGGTATATAGCATCATATGAGCTCACTGCTCCTACTTAGTAAATAGTACCACATTTGTTGTTTTCACTCGGTAGAGTAGCTACAACAAAAACAAGCCAAACAGTGCACTGGATTTTATCCATCTGTATACAATAGTTAGTGAAAAGCTAATATTTACCAACGTAATATGGTACTGCTGGTTTTATCCTATAATTCCTTAAAAGTAAGGCCCCACCTTTAGGACTACTGTGTACTGATAAATTAGCACCATCCTTATATGTAAATTATACTATAAGAATACAACGTATTTGTATATTAGAATGGAATGTCTCCTGAGGTTGAAATAACATGGTCAGGGCTTATTTCTCATGAAACTCAAGGAAGAAGTGCATCATCGCTTGCAGTACTACTGATAACTACTTCCTTGGGGGCCTCGGGGACATATTTCACAAACGTACTCCTTACTATAAAAAGTTTCAGAGTTCAGGAATTGCTTGATTCCACATTCCGGCAATCATCCCTAAGCTATGTGAGGAGGAAACGACTTCTTCGAGTAAGCCAAAATTGCATCTCTGTATTCTGAATAGTAAAAGCCACAATATCCTTACTAAGTATTTTAAAGCTGTATCTATCATGGCAGAGAATGGAACCACATAATCATTTGGGATGATGCAATACAAGTTTATTCAAAGAGAGAGTAAGATTTCTTATCCAAGACATTGATGTTCATGGGAGAACGCTTGCATGCTTCTTTCAAGATATTGTAGTTGTTATGCTTTCACATAGTGTGGAATGGAAAATTTGATGACACATTGATCTGTATCAGTAAAGGCGCTATTAAGTAAATGCGTTTTTTTTTTTTTTAAATAATTGGTAGATAGGAAGTATGTTTGTATCTCTGGTATAAAGACAAAATGATTAAAGGGGTTATCCAGAATTAGAAAAATCACAACTAATTTCTTCCAAAAATAACACCACTACTGTCTTCAGGCTATTTGTGGTACTACAAGTCAGCTCCATTCACTTCAATAAAACTGAACTGCAATACCACACCCAAACTGAGGACAAGAGTGGTACTATTTGTGGATAAAAGCAGCCATGTTTTTCTAAGCTTGATAACCCCTATAAAGTAAAATTGTCACCTCTTTATTTGTGTTACAATAAATATCAAGGTCATAATAGAAAAATAAAAATCTGTTCTTTACCTGTGGCAAGAACTACACTTGGGAGTAGGTGTATGGGTTGCCCCCTGTATATAGGATCCTGTGCTGTGTCTTCATATAGTAATAATGCCTGCTACTGTGCCCCCCATAGCAATAATGTCACGTATCCTGCTCCGCCCCTACAGTTAATGCCCCCTGCCCTACTGTGTCCCCATAGTAACTGCCCCCTGCCCTGCTTTGCCCCCATAGTAGCTAACCCCTGCCCTGTCCCATAGCAACTGCCCAACACAAAAAAAAATATCAAACAAAACCATTATATTCACTAAATCCTTGCATGGAGCGGGTCTCTCAATTTTCTGACTCCAGCCTGTCAGCTGTGGGGACAGATCCTCCAGCAGGCGCGCTAACATCATGTCACTGTGCTCCGAGGGAGACATCACATCCAGGCCCTGCTGGGGGAGAGGATGCGCGCCATGCTGAGGTCTCGCATGCTCAGCTGAGCAAGGTCAGTGGGGGGGGGGGGGGTGCTTCAGCAGCATGCCAGGGGGGATTATGGGTCCAGGATGCTGCGTTTTCATGCTAATCATGGGTGCTGAGTGCAGTTGCCCAGCCCGTCCAGTGCTAGAAACGGTCCTGCTGTTGTTTATAGTGTGCAGCAAATTGCTTGCCTACCTTATGGGTTGAGCGAGTCTCAAGCAAACTCAGGTTCGTCTAAACCCAAATGCTCAGCATTTAATTACCATAGCTGAAGAAGTTCAATGCAGCTTGTATTCATATTTTCCAGGAGTCCATAGGACTTCATCCGACTTCTTTAGCCACTGGTAATCAAATGCTGAGCATTCATGTTCAGATGAACCCAAGTGTGCTCGAGATTCACTCATCCCTAGAGTTAAGTGCTGGTAGAGGATAAAAAATAAGACTTGTTCTCCACTCAACATATACTGCATGCTAACATTTATAATATTGAGTGAAAAAAAGGAGCCTTGTAGTATAAAAGCTCTGTAGTTGTAACTACAGTTGGTTCTTCCACAGCAGTAGCTTATTTTACTTCGCTATCACAAAAATGGTTTCTCTGCCTTTCATTTATGGGCAAAAAAATATTAACATTCACGCCTTTTTATTCTTACCATTCTGTCCTCCATTACAATTCTTTGCACAAGCCTTCTTCTATTTTTAGCGAGCATTGAGGCTCAGCAATGCAAAATATTGTGATTGCTCAAGATCAGCCTCGGCTTAGCCTTGAAGAGTCCGACCTTGGAGGTCATATTGTGACTCCACTGCAATAGATTTCTCTAATTATCTGCAGGGTGAGATACAGGGATCAAAGTATTCAGAGGAAAATACTGTAGATGGCTACAATAGACAGATAGATATAGAACACTCCAAGTGTAAAAGGACAAAAGGATCAAAGATTAAACTATTGTCTGTCATTGATCGTGAGTCGTGACAAATATTACACCAAAAATAAAATTCCCAGATTGTTGTGAGAACTTTTTCTATCCACTATGCATGTGCAATGTATAATTGACTTATCCACTGCCCAGTGGTACATTCGCCGAAGCTGCCCATAGATCAATATGGACCAGGCAGATGTCATCCGGTGGGCTGGTACACATTGGTATACCTTATTTTCACTGTATAGGAAAATTCAGCCTAAGTAAATGGGGGCTGTCAACGTTTTTTTTTATGTATTTTTTGTATGGTTAATGAAATGGAATAATAGAAATAAACCAACAAACATGTAATCAACATATGTGTAACATAAAATCAGAACATTCCCTTTAACTATACAGGACATATGTAGCCAAGAAAAAATGCAAGTAACAACAGGACAAAAAGACAAGGGATGATGAATTGGCATTTAAGGGCAGAGAGCCAGGAGGCAGCATGGTGAGATGCAGTGAGAAGTGTTGTTGGCCTGTGTGCAGTAGTCCTGGGCTTGGATATTAGGGAACTGACTTGCCACTCTGCATGATAGGTTAGGTGAATGTAGTCTTGGGATGGTGTTGTTGTGCTGCAGGCAAGGAGGGGCACCACAGACCAGCAGAGCTTGGACATGGCAGAGCAGACAGTGAGCTGATTAAGTGACTGCTTCAATATACATGAGCCATGGAAGTGGGTGGGGTGCAATGTCCTAAGGGTTAAAGGAGAAGTCCGTCGAAAAATTTTATTACAGTATTGTATTGCCCCCAAAAGTTATACAAATCCCCAATATACACTTATTGCGGGAAATGCTTATAAAGTGCTTTTTTCCCTGCAGTTACTACTGCATCAAGGCTTCACTTACTGGATAAAATGGTGATGTCACGACCTGACTCCCAGAGCTGTGCGGGCTGTGACTGCTGGAGAGGATGATGGCAGAGGGATGCTTAGTGTCCCTCAGTGTCCTCCTGCCATCATCCTCTCCAGCAGCCACAGCCCGCACAGCTGTGGGAGTCAGGTCGTGACATCACCATTTTATCCAGGAAGTGAAGCCTTGATGCAGTAGTAAGTGCAGGGGAAAAAGCCCTTTATGTGCATTTCCCGTAATAAGTGTATATTGGTGATTTGTACAACCTTTTGGGGGCAATACAATACGTTAATAAAAATTTTCGCCTGACTTCTCCTTTAAGGGCTAAAAGTGCCATTGGTTTCTGAGTAAGTAGGTATATCCTTTATTAAAGTAATGTAGAGACTATGTTACTGTGTTTAACACAATATCATATGTTTCATTTCGTGAATGCAACATTTATCATCATTATGTTTTACATTTCAAACATTTAACTGGTGAAATTCTTGTTTAGGACTATCTCTCTGACCTATTCACCCTCCCTAGGTTATTTGGTTAAAAAGCATATGACCAGTGTGTGTAGGCTATGTTCTTAATAGGCTGTAACAAAAGAGATGACCAGTGGCTACAGAGTCAGTGTCACATGTTCTTCTTCAAATAATAAATCTTCATTGGAACTTTCGTAGATATAAGTGTTAGGGTCTAGTCATGTGCAGAGAGCAGCAATTAAAGGGACAATAAGGGCTTTTCTGAATTCACGGGAAGATTTAGTGACAGACTTAATTTAATTGGCAAAATATTTTAAGGGCAACTTTTCAGCTCGTATATAGTAAATGCACAATTTTATATGGGTATTTATTATGCTTTTCTGTTTCGGGAGCAGGTAATTATGACTAGAATTCAAGTGTATCGTTTCTCTGATTATTTAGTGTCACTTCTTTAAAGTAGACCTGTCAGCAGCAGAAACTGGGGTGTACACAAGCACATGGCTAGATAAGGTTAGTCATCTGGATGACAGGCATGCATTTTTAATCTCCATAGCCCTTTCCAGGGCCAAGATATAGGCCTTTTTGTTAATATGTAAATGATGCTTAAACGTCCAGAGGACCTTCCCCAGGCAAGTCCAGCCCATGTCCTCTTTATCTAATGGCTGTCAGTCAAATGAAGTATGGTGCACATGGGTATGGAGGGGGTAAATAAGAGGGCATGGACTGGACTTGTCTGGGCCTTTCAAAACTCTGGAATGCCCCCTGGGCTTTTGAGCCTCATTTACATGCTTATATCTCAGTGCTGAAAAAATGTAAATTACAGGTATGCCCAGAACCCTAATAAGCCAAATCTAGAAATGGGCTTATTTACACCTTGTGTTTATGCTGACACGTCCACTTTAAGTGCACAGTGTAAAGTGACATTTAGAGGGTAGTGAAAATAAGAATGGCACTAGGAGGGGGAGGTTCCAATGTCTTTGGAAAAATTGGCAAGTGACACCTGATGTATAAACATTGTTTATTTATTTAACTATTTTGAAAAATAAAATGATGGGAAGGATAATATTTTTTTTATTATTTATTTATTTCTCTCTTTCCTCTCTGAAGGGCAGCCACGCCTGGGGTTGGGGGGTAGGGGTGGGGAGGACGGGGTTGGGGATAAGAGAAGGTATACAATGTGTACATTTTTCTGTGAAAGTAACACTGTCACCTCCTTTTTGCATTCTGACATCTCTACATAGGTATAAAGGGCATTAGCGCCACTTAGCCCCGCCCACAATGCCACAGTTGGCCCCGCCCCCCTGCCGACCATTGGAGCAGGCTGGCCGAAAGGTCTAGGCCCCACCCCCTCTAGGTCAGCCCACCAATGGGTGTCAAGGGGGGCAGGGCAAACTGTGGCGTTGTGGGCGGGGCTAAGTGGCGCTAACGACGCAAGGCCCCGCCCACTTAACACAATCTGCAGTTGATAAAAGGTCACTTTTTACTTGAACAAGCACCATGACGTATGATATAAAATAAGGTATGAAAAACGCTAAATTTACCCATTACACCTGTGTAGAGATGTCAGAATGCACAAAGGGGGGTGAAAGTGTCACTTTAAGTTATAAATAGAGTATTTGTTTTTGCTGTATAACTATGCTTGTGCCAAGGGATCTGGATACCGATACTGTTGTGGGTTTGATACATTTTTGGGCCATAACTGTTATTGGTACTTGTATTTGGAATGTACACACTGTTCAAGTTTGTATTTGTACTTGAATTTCTTTTGTAAAATATTTTTGTTTCCTTTTTATAAAATTCTAAAAATAAAGATTTTAATTAAAAAAAAGAATGGCACTAGGAACACTTTAGCTTGCTTAAGATACAGTGGCTAATAGTAAGTGCACTGTAACCAGTGTGGCCCTGTTATTAGCACTGCAGGTAGTGCTTCTTATTAGGAACCATGTGATTAACTCTGGGCAGCCCTGTGGCTGTTTCTAGGTGTGCATGACTATGACTGGCTCTGGGGGCTGCACACTAAATCTCTATGTCATCTACTATATTATTAGTACATGCTGGTCGCATCCATTTACAAATCTACTTTGAATGGAATTGATGCCCCACAATATATTTCTAGTAGATCATTTCAGACTTACTTTGCTTCTGTTATTTTCCATTCATACCAAGGAGACATGTACTCACAGAGTTACCACATCAGTGGTATCTGTAGTGTAGAACGGCATTGAAGTAATCAGTATCTTGTGTACTTGTTCTGTTTGTTCAGTTAAAGGTCATACGTGATCCCTAAATGCACATAAAACTGAATATATTACTAGAGGAAATGGCTCCGAGCTATAATCTGTGTCTAAGTATTTTGTCAGTCATACTGTCAACTAAGTTTTTTGTATTGATTCAGCTTGTAGCCATACTTTACACTATGTCAGAGAATTACTCAAATAACAATTACAAAATATCAAAGGAATTAAATCCTAAAAGAATCTTTCACATTGAATTGCACCCCCAATTAAGGAAGGATTCCCATGTCACATGCACAGAGCGCACGGTATATTGGCTTTTGGCCACCAGGGGGAGCGCAACACAGCACACAAGTACAGCACAGCGGGGACAGTGTACGGTATGGCGGCAGACAACGGGATAACAGCAGACTGTGAGCAGCTCTACATTTGGAGGTAGGGGGCAATGGGGACATCAGCAGGTGACGGGCCTTTGATGCCTTGCCTGTACATTTACAAGTGCTTTGGCCAGGGATCCCCAATGTATGTAGCAACAATCCGGAGCACACCAAATAGTAAATGAAGGGTGATTTATTCTATCCTGCACTTCTAGATGGAATAAATCACCCTTCATTTACTATTTGGTGTGCTGCGGATTGTTACTACATACATTGGGGATCCCTGGCCAAGGGACTTACTCGGCAAGTACCCATTCATCGAGATTTGGATGTGCGGCTTCTTACTCTATTCTATCTATCTATCTATCTAAGAAGCCGCACATCCAAATCTCGATGAATGGGTGCTTGCCAAGTAAGTGCTTTTTCCAGGGATCCCCAATGTATGTAGCAACAATCCGCAGCACACCAAATAGTAAATAAAGGGTGATTTATTCCATCTAGAAGTGCAGGATAGAATAAATCACCCTTCATTTACTATTTGGTGTGCTGCGGATTGTTGCTACATAGATAGATAGATAGATAGATAGATAGATAGATTAATAAAGCCTAGGCTATGGTTTGTTATAACACTGCTGTCAGATCTGTTGGAGCAGTTATCCCTATGTAGCCATAAAACGTTAAATGACACATCTACTACATATGTCCATGGGATATATATATATATATATATATATATATATATATATATATATATATATATATATATTGTATATAGTGAGGATGAGTAACTAAAGTAAAACAGTTCCAGGTCTGCAAATCCTTAGATACACAAATTTAAACCTCAGCCATGTCTCTGATTAGTCCTGGAGAGGTAGACAACCTGTGGCTTTCTTCTGCATATGAATGGAGCATATTGTGAGTCCCACTAGTAAGGCGTCCTGTAGGTGGCGCTGGTTGTATAGCAACACAAAGGAGGCGTCATTGCTTCTGATGGTAAGGGGAGGTAATGCTATGACCCGCCTAGAGCTGCACTGAGAGGCTGGATCTGTGCCCCCAGCAGCAGCAGCAGTATGTGTGAGGAGCTCTATGGGTTATTGCCTAGGAACCTTCAGGCTGCTATCCCTGCACTTCCAGTGAGGAGGATTGAGACCATCTTACTACTTCATCATGGCTTCTCTGTGTGTGGGGGATACCCTCTGGATTACACCCTTATTCTAACCTGTGGCTTCTTCTGAGAGTTTGGATACTAAATGGAGCAAATGATTCCTTGTTTCTATTGATCTGCAATGACTGTGACATCCTCCTCAGCCAGGGAGATCTGTACAGGAGTTTTCTAGGTGCCAGCACTGGATCCACTTATGTGTAAAGAGAAGTTGGACATAATGATCCTCACACGTAAGATTGCATTATTCCATAGATTATTGTGATAGAATGTGATAGAAATATTGTATCCTATGTGCCTGCACACTTCTGGCCATTCCAAGGCGTGGGAATCCCTATGTGGAGTGGGCTCCCTGAGGCTTATAGGGCAGCACTTCATTAAGAAAGCTGCTGGAAGCTGGAGCTGCAGGTATATAGACTATACAGCACACTATACAGGAGGCCAGGGGACCTTCCGCCGCTTTTTAATTATTTTCTGTGATCTAAGTGATGGGCAGACTGCTGGGGGGTAAGGGGATTGTGTGGCACCAGTGGGGGACCTGGATGCTGCACGTACTACTCCAAGTGGGCATGCCCCAGAGCTTGGCTTCTATTAAGATATTACTAATCCCTGAACCCTCAGATTTCTCTAGGGGAGTTTCTAATGTTCAATATTTATGCAAATAATTGGTATGTTTACACAATTTGTTTATGTGTTTACAAATAAAATTCACAAAGTGAACTTTATTCTGACAATAAACTTTAATCTAAGTTTGCCATAATATATATATTATATATATATATATATATATATATATATATATATATATATATATATATAGTAGATAGATTGGTATATTTGGTCCAGATTTCCAAAAGTGATTGATATTTAGTATTATAAACAGATTAGAGATGAAACAGATACACAACCATTTCATCTATGATACAAAAATGGTTCATTACAATTAAGAAGAATTTTAATGTACTTTTAGCTTTTTTTCATTATTGTAATTTATGTGACAATATAGTACTCAGTTTCACTTTGAAAGTTACTGCAATCTTTTTTCTCTTAATAAAAATCCATAACCAGCATGGTAAATGTTGCTTAGTAATCCATCATTCAGGACTCATACCAATTGTATCAATAATCAAAAATAGGACAGACCAAGCTTAATGTTTGAGAATTGTAATTATTTGACGTATAAAAAGTCTGCGGTCAGCTCAACTTAACTTTTCCCAGTTCCTACAAAGCCCCTGCATATTAACACATACATGGAGTAAGTGTGTCCGCCTATAGGAGTTGCATAGTTTGCGAGCTGTAAGGACTTTTACACATTTGTGAATGTGCATTATTTAAAGTCAGAGACTTGAGGAATAATTTCTTTGAAGTTCTCACTAATGAGTCTGCTGCCTTTTAGAAAGCAAATGACCCCCTCCTGCTTGTGGTGCCCATGATGTCATACATTTGCCTTTTGATCCCTCCCTAAAAGCAACACCTCCTGCTGGTAGTAAAAAACCCATATATATCTTGGGCAAATAGAAAACAAATTTTCCTTGTGTCGTCAAACTGCCATGCTTGTTTGCCTACCTCCAAGTATAACATATGGGTCTGCTGGTGCTAATATGTAGGGCTAGCACACGTCTCTTTCTGAATCCCTAAGGACTGACATACTTCTTGAGATGCTAGGGGAACAATCAAATGTTACTTTTAAAGTCCTTTTGGTACACTGAATGGAAGTACTGTACCTAATATGTTATGTTATAAGTAATATTGTCAATATTTATGCCAATTTACCATTTTATTTATGCAAATGCAAATGTAAAAATTGCCCAATATCTGGTGACCTGGGAAGTCGATATGTCAGTAGAAAGAGATGTCCCATTGCTAGCTTGCATTGGAGATAAGACTACCTAAGTTTATCTCTCATTGATTTGTGTAGAAAGTTAAGAGACGTGTATGGCAACTTCTCATTGTGATCTCTCATTGTTAAGACCAGGACTGATCCCAGATGTTTGACTTGTTTTAATTTTCCATGTCTAATGACTTATCAGAAATGTGTTTCATTCCAAAACATTGTTCAGATACCCAGACCTACATTACACTAATACACTATACTTTGTGGTGCCTGCCATAGTACACAATCATAGCTCCACCATAATGCACAATGAAGTTATGCAAAGAAAGTGAATGATCACTGGCAATATTATTGTTTTTGTGATATAGGCTTACAAGTTGTGTTCTGTATTGGTTGAAAAGTTTTATATTGCAGATTTTGGGGCCATTCAGGTCTCTTTTTACAGGCAGTTTCTTTGGTTATGAGCGTAGGAGACCACATACAAAGTTCTTGGTTCTTATAAGTTATTTAATCAGAAATTGCTTGCAAAGTTTCGAACTATTTTGCTAAGCTGTCCACAGTTTGATCCCCTTTGGGGTAGTTTTCACTCATTTCTTGTGGTCACTTTGTGTGCTAAGCCTCCTATTCACAGCAGAGAGTGGAGTGGAGCATGTCAGATCATTTCTGTGTGCTTCATCTGAAAAATAATACCGTAACAGATTGTAGAACAACCTCAGAGTATAAATCTGTCAGCAGCCAGGGACGGGTGATATAATTCAGCATCCATCTGGCCCACAAGCTATTGCTGGTCTACAGCGTGGCTAATTGGTGTTAGGTGATGTCTTTAACCTACCAACTTAGTTCTGCCATGCTGTCTTTCCCATCATAGCAGATGGTGGCAGTCCCTTTCATATCACCTGACCGTCTACTGCATAGATTTTCCTGACAGATCCAGCATGAAAAGAATGTGTGGAAAAGGTTTAGCAGATGTGGTCACATCCCAGGAACATTGCTTTATTTAGATATTTGACGCTTTTATCAGAAGCTTTGGGAGACTTTATGGCGCATGATATTTGCCTTCTGGAGCCTTTCTGCCACCATATCATCCATGACAATATTGAGCCTCACCAACTTATCCCTTGTTTTTTATTTGCTTTTTGTTGCGTGCAGAGTTTGGCCACTAGAGGCGCTGTTGTGTTTAGACACTGGTTTCACACATACAGTATTGCAATGGATTTCACACTGCAAGTTCCACAGCAAAATCCTCTGCAATATGTAAAGCCCCTTCTTACTTCACCCACCGCTGCTGGGCTAATACATTACCTAGCCGCACTCCCGCTTGCTCCTCAGGCTCCCGGCTCCCTGGCATCCCATTCAGCCAATCAGTGTACTCGGAATGTTTTCGTCACTGTCTTCCAATTGATAAGGAATATTATGGATTTATGTCGTATCTATGACTATTTCCCATATATTACATATGTATCTTCTCCCTGTGTCTGTGTTTTGTATGTTTGTAAAATACAATATGCAGATACATATGTGTGTATGTGGCTTGTGTTCATTTTACAGTAAATTATTTTGGATTTGTTTGTAATTGTTTTGCTTTACTTGTAAATTTGCTGTAAAATTCAGTTTGGACCTGTGTGGACCAAGGGATATAAGTTTATGATGTTGTGGCACGTCCCGTCGATTCCTTTAGATTCTTTTATACCAATGGGAATTGTGTGGGCAGAAAGTGATGCTCTGTCTCCAAGTGTGACGCTATTTGCAGCACATTCCTGATATTAAATGTCCATCTACTTTTATGACTGGCGGCATGTAGTTTCTGGGTGGTGTCTCTATTTTGGCTTGGAAACTAGGATGCTGCTTTGAACAGGATGATCAGCAGTGGTAAACAAGGGGTCTTGTACTTCTGTCCTCCCTAGTGACAGGAAGAAGGAAATGAGGCAATGCCTGTGGACTCCTAGAGGCTCCAGACAATGCCAGACCCACCCTGACATGCAATGTATATGACAAAAAAGCATTCTAAACATAATAGTACCTTCAGATGTTTCCTCTTCCTTTTCTTGTATGAAAGACCATATTGAGGATGCAGAGTAATATGTAAAGTATCATATGCTGGCTATTTCATAAGTTAAAAAAAACTAACTTCCTATGTCAATAATTTAGTATTTTATGTAAACTTAAAGGGGTAGTCCTGTCTCAAATCTATAACGATATTGCAGGATACACAGATATTACAGGATATTACAGAAACAACATCACAGCCCACAGTGCTATTCCCTTATTTTATGGAAGTTGTATGAAGTGTGTAAAAGGACCAAATTGTCCTTTTTCAAAACCCAACCGCCTCTGGCTCCGACACTGGGGCTGAGGAGGCTTTATTCTAGAGATAGAAGTGAAAATTCCCCTTTAAGCTGTCACTTGTTACAGTAAAATACCCTGCAAGCATTTTCTGTGTACTCCATAGAGAAGGGTTCCAAGATGCCATCCTGCAGCAGTCATCACCAATCCACTGGATAGCGATAAATACTATATCGGTGAGGGTTTGACTGCTGCACTCTAAAGTATCCAAAAAGGGGAACCCCAATGCCCCATTACCACAGTAAGGGCCAGTTCACACGGAGTAAAACTGGCAGAATTTTGCTGCGGAATTCTCCACCGCGGAACCCCGCCAGTCTCTGTGTCATACTGGCAGTCTATGGGAGGCGCCTCTCCACTTGGAAGAATTGACATTTGAATTCTTCTGCACGGAGAGAGTAGGCGTGCGATCCTCCCATAGACTGCCAGTATGACATGGAGGCCAGTAAAACGCCAGTTTTACTCAATGTGAACTGGCCCTAAGAGCTTTAAAGGAGCAGGGGGTGAACGTGCACCCTGGGCTCCATTCAAAGTCTGTAGAACTCTGGGACATTATTGATTTTGGCAGGACGCCCCAACAATGTGAAAGAGGCCTCATTCCTAAACCTTTTCTCCAATAGAGGGTAAACCATGAGCAAAAGGGTCTAGCAGTGGTTTATTCCCCTCTCCTCCTAAGCATCTGAGCATGCACTTTCATGGAGGAGTCAGTGTTTAGTCAATAGCTACCTAGCGTGAGTCCACCTTAGGGCTGGCAGCTCAGTAAGTACCTGATAGGCCACCTGGATTAGCATTCCTCTTTCCTGGAAATATTTTGCATTCAGATTATCAGCAACAGGAATCAATGAGGCCTTTACAGGAACAGCACTGCTATTTATCCACAGCCTTGACTCTGCTTTTGTTAGACCAGCGTCTCTCTGTATTATTTTGTTATTTAGTGTAAATTACAACTGCTAAGGCCAGACACAGATGATGGATGCGGGACACTGACTGGTGCAAAGTCTTGCCATTATTTTCCTTCTACTTTGTCTAGCTGAAAAGTCTGAATTGGATTCACACTGTAACACCAATGTCGCTGACAGGGGTGTCGGAGGGCTGGGAGATTTCTCACTGTCCGTAAGTGTTGAGGCATTCCAACTTTGGGATGTTATTTGTAATCATCTCACATTGTTGGTCATTTGAGAATGAGTCTAGGTGTTGGTCATTTGAGAATGGGTCTAGGTTTTGGTCTGTAAATGAATGGTAAAGGCAGAAGCTTGTAGGTTTGTGCCATGAGGGCATTGCCCAGTCTTGTTCGCTGTCTTTCTCCAGTGTGTGTGAGGTCACATGAGACAAATGAGCTGTCAGCATGTAACCAAAGTTATTTTAAGCTAGCCGTATACAACAGCTATCTCCTCTGGATCCACCAGAAATGGCCCAACAGGTTGACCAAAAGGGCATGTTATTTCTTTGGTGGGAGCAGAAAAGCAAAAGGAATAGCTAGGTCAAAATCTGGCCAATGTCTCTTTCTCCCTTGACATTTAGCCAGGGATCATCTGCTGGTCTTCTGATAGCTCTAATGTTCCCACATACACATGCACCCTTACCTTGGTGGACCATGCATGTATATGGGGAGAAGGAGGTAACCCACTGTTGGGCTCTGTAATTGGTTAGAGTCTAAAGGAACCCATACATATTAAATGGGCAATAAACCTCAGTGATAAAAGCTATTCCAGCAAACATGAGTCAAAAGGTGCCCAGACGCCTTATACTAAAGTCAACCAAACCCACCACCACCAGTGGCTAGACTTTTGGCACCCAACCCTTTTGTTCTTGGAACAATAAGTCGGTGCCAGAGCTGTCTGGGGGTGGCTGATCTCTCCCCATAAAGAACACATGAACATTTGTCCATGCTGAACATTCATGTATGTGAGGAGGCCCGAGAGGTAACTGCCTTTTAACAATTATTGATACCTTAATACATATAGTCAATAAACAAGATTTTTCTCAAATTGTTCTGGTTAAACTCTAACGTCAATGGTCATGTTGCAGCTCAGGCACACTGATCATATCCCTAACAATTGACATGATGATATATTTTTTACTACTTTTACAATTTTTTTTTCTAATCTTTCTAGAACATTGTATGTAGCTAAATACACCGGCACATGTCGGATGTAACTTGTGTACATATTTTACCTCACCGAAATCATCTTGTCTCAACCATTCCTAACATAGTTCTTACTTGTTCTCTACCATAGTTCTTACTTGTTCTTAAACACTGACAGAGAGCTGGGGTGTAGTGTAAATAACCACGTGTGTGGTGCACAGGATGTCAGGATTGTCTTTCTTATTGTTTATTATGTTTGACCACAAGGTTGACGAATATGGAAGAATTTTAAGGCCATGAGATTTCCTCAAGACTGTTTGAGTAAGCAGAACATGGCAGACGAAACAATCCTGACTTCTGCAACCACCCACAAAAAAAAATTCTATAAAGCACAGTCACAACTTGTAGCTTATTAGTGTATTTCTTTACACAAGGGTTCGAATACTCATTTAAGGGTGCGTTCACACGTACAGGACCTGCAGCAGATCCGCAGCAGATTTGATGGTGCAGATTTGATGCTTTGTTCAGTTATTTAGATCTCATCTGCTGTGGATCCGCTGCAGATCCGCAGCAGAAAATCCGCTGCGATACGGTGTGTGTGAAGCTACCCTAATGCTGGATAGAGACTTTTACAAATCCATGTCTCATCCATACCTATGATCAACTTTTTGTAGAGTGTTAGAACATTAAAAATTCTTAGAAATTAGATTTTAGATTATTTGCACAGACTCAACCTCTGCCTATACAAGACCTTATTTTACAGTCCAAATCATATTCTACCTTTTATGAACACAGGATCATAGTAACGGCCATAACTATAGTAAAAGAGTATTTCAGGGCTAAGCAAATCCTAGGAGCTAGTAGTCATAGAAGTTTTTTTGCTGACCCTAATTTTGTTTGTTTTTTGCTGACCTTAATTTTGTTTTTTGAGTTGTTTGTTCATTTCAATTGGAGGTCTTCTTGTCTGGCCACTATTAAACTAAACCAGTAATGATGTCACTCATCTCAGACTAGTCTTTAATCTACAAGCACGTAAGTGAAAGATGGTTCAACACTAGAGGCAGAACACAACACCAGCAGGAATCACGTATGCCCAAACACCTGGCTCCTCTCAGTCTATGCAGTTTCTCCCCTCCAGCGGAGACCGGCACTGTGATTGGGGGGAAGAGGGGGCAGAGGCCCAGCCATGTGGATGAATTAGTGAATGAATGGCTCTGTTTATTTATCTTTCTACTCTATGACACTTATTGAAAAAAACTGATATCTATGTTATCCTAGAATGGCTTCCTGCTTCCACCAATATGCAGTTGATAACACCAGCTATTGATTGTTGCACATTCTGTTTGTTTGTTTATTTCCAGTTAATATCATCATGTAAAAACCTGTGAAATTGTTCTTGGTAAATAAACGCTTGCGTCAATCCACCAATGTGGTGTGTGTTAGTATATATTATGATATGCAGCTACAATGTCGGCACTCCGTCACATGGTGCCCGTGAATGCAATCGTAATATATCAACAAGGATTCCCGGCACTTCACCACAGCTTTAACTTGCAAAAGTGCGTTTATTTACAAGACATGGTGCACACATACAATCAGGCCTGATTGTATGTGTGCACCATCTCTTGTAAATAAACGCACTTTTACAAGTTATAGCTGTGATGAAGTGCCGGGAATCCTTGTTAGTATATATTATGATGACTTTATGCTGCACTTTACTAATATCAGATAGGAGTAATATGCTTTGCTTTCTTACTAGATAAAAGATAAAGATTGAAAGTTCTTTATTGTTTCCTGTGAACATTTGTATGATACTAAACAGTTGGGAATAATTAGCTAATCTTATCACAGGGCTAAAAGCCTATTAGCAAATGTAGATATAGCCACTAGCATCCTGTGAAGCGCACTAGAAGCAAATACACATTGTACTCAAAGTAGTCGTCACTTGAGCTTATCATGAAACTTGGAAAAAATCAGTTTTAAATATTTAAATAAAATTTGTGGTCCCTGCAGTGGTCAAAGATCACATTCAGTTTATAACCCCCATCTATTTGGTTGACCAAGTCCTAAAGTTGACCTCAGAAGGTCTTTTTTTGGAATAGCACTAGAAAAGTACCAAAGATAAGGCTGTGTAGGAATATAAAATACAGTTATAAATTGGACAACGCATTTTTTTTATAAAAAATAAAAAAAAAGAGAAAAAGACAAAAGATTCTAAATGTATCATTGTGTGATGCAATTAAAAGGATTCAGTATAGAATGACGCGGTGGCTGCAAAGATTTGCATTCAAGAAGCTAAGAGAGTGCTATTCAAAAAAACTATACACATTTCCATCACTGCATCAAATATACAAAGCCACAACCTTAATTCTCCCCATTGTTCTACCAACTCTTCTTAAGTACTCTATACACTTTAGACTATTGTCAGACGAACCCACCGCTCACGTTAGTCTAGAAAGTATAGGGCCATTCTGAACCACCACCGAAATGATATCAGTGGTGATAGGGGTTGGCCATGATTGAAATACACATCCGACCCCTTTTTTAAAAAAAAATTACCTGTCCCCTCCCTATAGACAACACAAAGGTGCTCAGCCATGCTAAATGCTCCTGTGTGTGGAGAGGACAGGCAGCAGGTGAGACATTTAACTGACGGCCAAATGATTGTTAGGCTGTCAGTTATCGAAGGTATATGGCCATTAGTATAGAGAACTTGAAATTAAAGACCCTTAAGCAGATTATTAAACAATGTCCTGAGTCCTCCTATAATATGTCATGGAATGTTTTACCTGTACAAAGTATAAGTAAAAAGTTGTCCAAACCTGGCGACTGTCTTTGGGGACCTCTTAACTCTCCCCCAGCAGATGATGTTATAGGAAAGAAGGGTTGCCATATTTTCAACTGAGTTGACCCTTTTGTTGGAACCAGAACTGTCTGGCAGTGGCCTATTCCACCTATCTCTTTTGAGAAAACATGAACACTGGGTTGGGCCAAACATTCCTGTATATAGGAAGATTACAACACAAATATTGAAGGCGCATGGACATCTTTAAGAAGGCCATACACATTAGCCAACTGCCATTACTCTCGGTTCCAACAACAGTGCATTTGTTTTCATTGATGAGAGGGAGGATAAACTGCTGCCAGCCTTCTCTGGCGACTAGTTTACCTGACTAAGAAGATGAGGATTGGGTAGGTAAATTCCAGATTCTCCCTCTTCCCTACACATTAGATAGTCAGCGGGTCCTGCTGAAGTAGGCAGGTTTGGCCAACAATGTGTATGGTCAGCTTTAGACTTGAATGGTTTTATTGTTTATTGGGGGTTTACAGGGCACAACAATACCTTCAAAGTTTTAAATTGGTATAAAGTAAATGCAAACGGTGATTGGCCTTCATGCGACTTTTGTAGCTTGCATCAGTATATATACCTATAATTTTGTAAATAAATATATTTTTTGCTGGGATAGAATGTCCTGCTGCTCCTGCACAATTGGTCACTAGAGACAAGCCATGGAAGTCTTATATGTTTGCTGTCTTGCAGTAGTATGCGAGCTTCCTAACATTTGTCGGTATGTAGTACTACTCTGTGTATACTTTGAACTGTACACGTACAGTCTTGCTAGAAAGCTCTAAATGCCTGTGTAGCTTTTAAGAATGTCAACCTTGGGTACAAAGCTGCAGTCAGTGATGCAAATGAAGTAATTCTTCAGCTGTCATCACGTTTCTGTGAAAGGGCCGGCATGCCATCTCCTTCTAGGGATCGTGTTATTAGAGTGCGCCTTCCTCTCCTAGAAGCTGGCTCTGTACATCTGACTCTCGACGACTTACAATAGCTCCTTTATTACATTCTCTAATCTCATCATAAGTAAGCTCAAGTACAAAGGGGTAGAAGGAAATGGAGAGGAAATGGCAGAAGAAAACACTGGCTTTTCCAGCATGTCGGATAAAATTATCAGCAATACTGCCCTTGTATAAGCAGAATTGTATATCTGGAGCCGAGGTTGCTTTTTTAGCAGGGTCATGAAGAGTTGAAAACCAAGTATTAGTGTAGGAAATATAAAAGATAGCCTATGATATGATTCTGTCTCCTTTATCTTTGGGTATTATGTATGGCGAAATAAATTTTTGGTGCTATTGTATGTTTACTTTACTTTACGTCTCCTAAAAATGAAAAGAAAAAATACTTATAGAATAAAGGCAGCAAAAGTATGTCTTTACAGTTGAGAATTGGCCATGCTTTATGGTGAGAACATCTGGTGAGATAGGCTGATAGTAAACAGAAGTGGAGCTGCACATACATCTGGCAAGGCAAGCATCCCGAAAGAGCCAGGAGTGCTGATAAGCAAATCTTCCCCTGCTGTTCCAAGGAGCCAGGATGACCAGGAGGATGTCTGAACTCTAGGTTGCAGGGCCATCTGTTTGAGTCTTATTATTAACCCTCAGTAACTCAACCAGTTTTTAATAGATACATCTTATAGCATTTAGTTTTTCATATTGCTTGATTTAATTATCATTAATGAAAAGTAAATAAAAGTTCTCACTAATGTAATAAAAATCCGGCTATTCATGAAAATCATCTAATTCTTATTCATTTGGCGTGCCCAGTAAAACCATGAAAAGAGCTTTGTGATGACTGGAACATTTTTTGTGCCATGGATAATCACTCTGAAATGGCAAAAAGAATAAAAATCTCAAGAATTACGCGTTTGCATTGACACACTCGGTCAAAGCAAAGATGCGATTGTTGGATATTACATTTTTACAGTAATCATGGAATTTCTAAGATTCTACAAGTTACATTCGGGGACAAAGAAACTTATATTGTGCTATAAATGTTAAAAGTAACACCATGGCCCCAACGACCTTATATTAATTTTGTTTTGATGAATGAATTGTCTACATTATAAGGGCATTTTATGTCCTTGTCTCTTTAAAAAAGCTTGTTGATATGTCGCTAGGGACTTTTTTTTCCATTACATAGGTAAGCCACTTTATATATGGTAAGTGTGTAATACTTCATTTCCCCGGTAGTGGCACTGCAGGATACCGAGCACCAGGTTTCACAACAAATTAGAGAACATCCAAGGACCAAGAAAAACTAAAGGGACTACTCCAATAGCCTTGACGCAGGACAAAAATGAATACGTCGGTACCGCTTCCAATTTAACCTTTACTCACATGCAACTGACAATGAGCAACGCGTTTCAGCCTGAGGAAAGTGCTAGCTCAGCGCCGAAACGCATTGTTCATTGTCAGTTGCAAGTGAGTAGAGATTAAATTGGAAGCAGTACCATTCTATTTGTTTTTTTCTGCACCAAGACTATTGGAGTAGTGCTTTTGGTTTATCTTGGTCCTTGGGTGTTCTACAAGTGGGCATCATATCAAGATGGGTTACAGATGTCCGGACTCTTTATATCCATACGCTCAGTAGTGTTGTGCCTGCTTGGGAGCAGTTAGTCTGACCTATATCCTTATTGATTGTGGAAAACGTTGCTGAATATACTGCATTATATTAGCTCCCGGGTGTTTTGTTTTCTATTCGTCCTATACAAACAAAAAATTAGAGCTGATCCCAAGTAGATCTAGTGATGAGTTAATTTTTGAAGACAATCTATTCAATATCCACATGAAATTAGAATTAGAAATAGTATTTAGTCTCTACTTTTCTGTACAACTGCATTATATATCACAAACCAAGTACAAGATCCTCCCTCCTACTATAAAGGGCTACAGAGCTGTCTACTTTAAGAATTTTGAAGGGACAATGGGGAAACTTTGTATTTTCATATTATTTTAATTTCTTATTTTGAACTAGTGAAAACCTACTATTAAAATAGCAGCAACTTTATTTGATCAACTAATCACTTTGGAAAGCTTTATCATTTATGAGTAGGCTGAAGGATGTTGTCCTAAAGTCCCAGGAAGTGTGTTAATATAGCTTAATAGTTCCCAGCTCTGTACACAAAGGAGATCTGCAAAACTTCATTTAGACGCGCAATCCTAGCTTTGTGAACCCATCTAACAAATAAAGCTGCTTCCAATAAAAATTTCCTGTTTCCTTCCCCCTCCTGCGCCTGTTGCATGCGTATTACAATACAGCAGTACAGGAGAGATTTCCTGGAGCATGCTATATGCTGCATCTTCCAGAATTCCTAGCAAACAATAAGATCTTATCTGGGTTCTGAAATTATCAAAAGACACATTAGACTATAAAACCAGTGGCGCTATTTGAGTGACTAACCAGTCTGTGTCTGTGTATGTGCTCTTATACAGACTTTATACAGAGTCTTTGTAGAACTACTTCTTCTAGGTTTAATGTACTAGTTCCAGATGTAATCTTTATACTGGCCATAAACTCATTGCTAGAATGTAAAAAAAAAATAAAAAATTAAGGACCCTGCCGGTGCACCTCTTTATTTACAGATGCGAGATAGCCATACCAGGTGAGATACCTATAGACACGCACAGCTACTGAGATTCCTTCCTGTCTTTAGTTTTCCTCCTCTTTGTCACCAAAGGAGCAGAGGTCTAATCCCTTCTTTTCCCTGACAAAAGACAAGGTTTGCATCATGGCAAGAAGACTTCCCTCTGATTGCCAAGAGTATTCTATGTCTGTCTATTTATGGTGCGATTCTCAGCCAGAGTGACTCAACGGTTGGAAATTTTGGCCCCCGTGTGGTCAGCTTTAAAGTGGTTCCCTCACCATGACAACCCCTTTTAGAAACGGAGCTGGCGGACTGGCCAATCAGCTGATCCCTGCTGGCCTGGCTTCTATGTAACATTGAGGCCAAGTTCCAACTCCAGACGACAACAAATTTTACACAAATGACCAACAAAGGATGTCTGTCTGCAAAAATATCATTTATGATTCTGGGTTTTTGGCTGATATCAGCTGAAACAAGATGTGTGTCGTATGGTCAACCAGTTATAGTCAAAGTATGTGCTAAATCTTCAAGTTTAGTACAACATGTTGCCGGTGTGATCTAATAAACAATCGCCCGCATTCTCGACGATCACAATTTTATGTGTATACCCATCTTTATGTCTAAGAACATTGGAAAATATGTCCAATGATTAAGGTTTAGGGACCTTTTTAAGAGTTTTTGGCAATTATAGATCACTATGTTAAAGCATCCTAATTGTTTTACAGAAGTTTTGTCATAATGCAAAAAGTTTTGAACAGTCGGCACATGGCTAATCAGACCCCCACTGATTACTAGAACAAGCTTGGAGAAGCACTTGGCTGATTCTATATTAGATTAAGGAGCCCGTCTCCTGCATCAAAACTAGGAGAGCTATGGAGAGAAACATGATGGTGAACACTTCTCCAAGCCTGTTCCAGCAGTTGGTGGGAGTCCCAACCGATCCAAACTTTCAAAAGTTTTTTAAAATAATAGCAATGCTTTAAAGTACTTTGCTAAACACATAGTGGGAGATTTATCAAACATGGTGTACAGTGAAACTGGCTTAGTTGCCCCTAGCAACCAATCAGATTCCACTTTTCATTTTCCAAAGAGTCTGTGAGGAATTAAATATGGAATCTGATTGGTTGCTAGGGGCAACTGAGCCAGTTTCACTTTACACCATGTTTAATAAATCTCCCCCATTGTTCTTACTATTTCATCCATACAAGCCAGTGAATACTCTCAGTCTGCTTCACACCCAATATATTTGTATTTCAAATAAGTGGTGAAAATGTCATTCTTTTCAGCACAAACATGTTAAACAACTTCCCCAGCCTTAAAGTGGTATTGCCAACATAAGAACTTATCACCTATTCACAGGATACATCATGGATCTGATTGGTGGGGGTCCAATCACTGGGATCCTCACCAAACCATAGAATTTAGTCCTGTTTGAATGGCCTGGTGGTGAAATAAGCCACAACATTCAAAGTCTATGAGATTGAAGAAGATAGCCGAGTGCGTTATTCAGCTGCCTATTGGCTCATGTTTTGCTTTTTGTCATCTATAGCATTTTTTGTATCGAATATATTGGTCATGTCCTCATCTGGATGGAGAGGGTTGTGTAATAGTAACCCTGCCGTCCCCTAACATGATTATCCTTTTACTAAGTTCATCGCTGTATTACGGAATTTGAATTTGTGAGCTGTGTGTCCTGTTAGTTTCCTTTTATGTGAATGCAATCTGTTTTCTTTCTTTCATTATAAGATATTTTATGCTGGCTTCACGCTTGAGTTGCCCGATATGAGCTGGTGACAACGTGTGAGCCATTTCCTATTTGTTAGGATGTTGTAATCAAAGAGCCTTTCTCCTGTATCAACTCATCTCTTGTAAATGTTGGCAGGAATCCACCAGCTCTTTTCTGTACATGCCGCTGTCCTGCCTTTTTTCTTTTCAAGGGCTCTTTTCATGTAATGCTGCAAATTGTCTGAATTAAATTCCAGAGCCCACTCCTTTCAGATGCGTTAGTTATTAGAATAGGTCAGTTGTCAATAGCTGGACCCATACAGAAGTTCTACGTGCTACTTTCCATGTGTTTTCTGACCTAAGGCAGAAGTAAACAACAGAAGTCCAGTTCTGTAAATACTTGTCTGTCAGTCAGACCCCCTCCTCCGCTCTCCTTGATCAATGTGTAAATCATTACAACTACAGAGACCCCAACACAGGGATTATGAGAATTGTTCGACAACACTTTCTACACTCTCCAAAGCCATTCGGCTAATTAGACCTAGAGGGTTAAGAGTGACAGACTCCTGGTTGGAGCTTTTGAAGGAGCCTATGGATAGGTTTGCTGGCCTTGACCTGCCCATTATTAAATTTTCCAAGTGTTAAAATTACAGGGTCAAGTGTTAAAGGTTCTCTGAATGACCCCAACATGATTTCGTAGAAATTGATGAAGTGTCAGAAGTAAATGTTGAGTAGCAATAGTATCAAAACCACGTAGGTGGTAAAATTATCTAGTCAGTTGTGTCTAATGAAGTCTTTTTGTTCGGGCACATCAAGAAGGCTGAATGTAGTCAGGGCTGGATAAACAGGGAGAATTCGATTGCTCACCACCTGTTTGCTTGATTAAGCAAAATCTAAAAGAGTCAGTGTTCATTTCACTTAACAGAGTGCTCTTTGCACAGTACTAGGGGATCTGCTTTTTCCACGGGGCCTTGGTCTTTTCTTCTTGGTCTGTATGCCGCCCTGCTACTTTGAGGAGGCGACACAATGCTGTTCACAATCATTAGCCCTAACACACATCTACAGATAGAGACTGTATCACTGTATTTTATAGGGACTGAGAAAACACAGTAGACTATTGAAGCCAGCTCGACCACTCACGCTGCCCATTTATAGTGGCTAGGATTAATAACTCCTATAGATATCAACAGGAAACAATGCAAAAACATAAGTGGAGGTAGTAAAACTGTAATCCTATGTTAAGTAGATGTTTAGTAAATGCTGTATGGTCATTTATTACATTTTTAAGGAATGTCATGGAACCTCTTGGAATTCTTAATTCCAGCATTTTTTCTATTTGGAGGGCTGAATAACACTAGTTGGATAAACTTTTCAATACTATGTGTAGATGACAATGTATTGATACAATGTAGAACAATAAGACAGCTAATTTTAAATTATATCATAAAGTAAAGGCATATTGCGAAGATTAGCTGTCACGTTGTGGGAGTATGACTTATTGGAACCACAGTAATTCTGAAAATTAATGCATCTCTGATTTAGCATTGTAGCTAAATTACTTATCAGCTTATCCATAGGATAGGGGATAATTGCAAGGCTGTGGAAGTTTTTACCCATGGGAAGCTAAGAAATCAACCATACTTACCTGCCCGATGCCTGTCAACTGCCTTTCTGACAGTTCCCGATCCCCACTGCTCACTGCATCTTCCACTGATGTGTCAACCCTGCAGGAAATGCCGCTCAGCCAGTCACTGGCAAAACACAGGTCACCACCAGCAGGCATGTTCTGCAAGGTAGCAGCAGAGAGCAGTGGGGACCATGAGCCATTAGAATGGCAGCTACAGGGAAACAGGGCAGGTGAGTATACTTTGTTGTTTTTTTAAATGTTCCAACGCTAGAATACCCCCTTAATAATTGTGTTATTGTAAGCTAATGAGCATGAGCCATGTTGTTAAACAGGGATCAAGGCTTTGACTGGTCACTTACAATGCTAAGCCTTAGGATATTATGAGGTTTTCAGGATTGTTTCAAATAAAGCTTTTAAAAGTAAAGTAATTACAGAAGTTGTTTTAATCAATACCAGCTGACAACCATGTTCTCGAAAAAAGCTCTAAATTCTCAATTCATAAAGCTTTTAAGTATTTGTTGACCAACCAAATTACCGGTGCTCGAATAACATTCATCGCTAAGAGACACATATTTTAAATGTGATTTCACTAACAATCAGGAGGAAGTCAAAGAAAGTAATCCTCACTTTTAAAAAAGAGGAGCTGTCATGAATGACAATGGGCAAAGCTACGTACTGCTTGTAGTAAATTTACATGGTAATACTGTTTCTATAGAGAGGATTGGAGGTGTACAGAGGAACTTGTTACTCTGCAAATCACTAACAGTGGGATGTCTGTGTTTTATTCTCTTACAGAAATAGAGGCAAAGGAAGCATGTGATTGGTTGCGGGCAGCAGGCTTCCCTCAGTATGCACAGTTATATGAAGGTAAGTGCCCTGCCACAAAGGGACTCTTTTTACTGGTGCAAGAGAAAGCTTTCTGTACATTCTATGTTACTAACTATATATCACATAACAAAATAAATTATATAGCTTTCTACTAGTGACTAGCTCCAGTATTTTCCTAATTTGAGTATGCTTTGCTGGTGTAGCGAGTAGCTTTAATCAGACAGTAATTGCCACAATTGTAGAAACCCCATGTCGTATCAGTTACTGGATGGTAAGCCCACCCAAACATCTTACTGTTAGTTGTAGGCTGGCCCACCCAACATCTTACTGTTACTTATAAGTCAACGAGATTCTAGAAAGATCATTTACATAGCGCCCAATGTTTTACTAGAGAATACAATGCAGAATCCAATCACAGGTGTCAAACGGTGGCCCTCCAGCTGTTTCTAAACTACAATTCCCATCATGTCTGAACAGCTAAAGTGTTGGCTGTCCAGGCATGATGGGAAATGTAGTTTTGCAAGAGCTGAAGGGCCGTGAGTTTGACCACTGATACATATTAGGGAATGAGGTAATGCAAGGGTTTTGTAACTATCATCCCAGCTAGAAAAATATGTGGGTTAGGTTAGTTAGATATGGTGCATACGTCCAGCCACTTTGAAGTTCTTCATATATCAGCTTGCCTGGTACTATGACACCTTAATGTGTCTAGACGCTCACATTGTTGGTGTACTCTGGGAATGACAATGATGCGCTGCTTGTGAAAGCTGACCCATGTTATTGTAACAGTATTTGAGGAACATAAGCAGCACACAATATCCCTAGCTGCCAAAACACTGCCCACGTGGGAAAGTATTATATTTTTGTGTTTCTTAGGTTCTGTCCTTGAATAGGCATCCCACCGGGTACTTTCTGTACGGTTATCAGGTTGCTTACTAGTAATTTGGTGGGTCTCTGCTGTGTGGATACAAAACTTTATTCCCTGTGTTATATCCTGTAAGACTGTAGAATGCCATATACTGAGCAGGCGTATGGGGTAGCCGTTGGCCAAATGCCCATATGAATAACACTTTATTAAAACTACTTAATGGAAAACCAATAGCAGTTTAGAGGAATCAAACCTACTGTTGCATTCCCATAAAGGAGGAGACACTGGGAAACAAGGTAGTTCTCTTACCTTCATCCTTAGCACCGTTTTCCTGCAATCCTTCACTTTATTTTTATGTTAAATAGGCAGTCTGGTGCACTGGGGGCGGGACTACAGACCACGCTGCACAGAACCATCCACCCCTCTTCATGAATATTCAAGTAGCGTTCTGCGGTGACATCACTCCAGCTGCTCATCACTGCAGAGAGCTAAATAAATATTCATGAAGAGTGATGGGGCAGACAGATCGGTGCACCAAGAGCTGTTGTACCACCCCCAGTGCACCAAACCACTTATTTACCGTATTATTAAAACACAGGGTTTCGGGAATACCATGCTAAGAAAGTAGGTGATAAAATGATCTCCTCCTAAGCGTCTCTCCTGCCCTATGAGAACATAACAGCAGGTTAGATTATTCTAATCTGCTTTTAGTTTCCCTGTAATAAATATATTCACAGGTTTATTAGATGGGCGGAAAGCTGCCCGATACAATCGCCGATCAATGACAATGTACAAGTCAGTCAGTGCTTGTATAATTATCTTTTAGACGTTCTAATAACTGAAGAGTTGTCGAAATTATCACTGGATCATTTGAGAGGCCATTTACTTTCATCACTGTGGGCAGCACATCTTCCATTTACATGGAAAGATGTATTGCCAATGATTGATGATTTTTAAGCATGCATAATCCTGATGATCAGCTGACAAATGGAAATGTGTCGCTTTGCAGTTAATTGCTGAGTCAGTCACATGGAACAGCGGATTATTGCCCCCTCTAATAAAGCCATTTTTGTATATTTCTTAGCCAGTTTAAATATTTATCAACTTTTGATACAAATTAGATTTATGTTTATGGATGCATGCAACACTTTAATCCGTGTATACATAGTCCCTATTTAGAGAGTAGATCTGCACGTAAGATAACTGTAACCTGAATGCTAAATACCTGCAGCCAAAGTTCCTCTTCCTCTGTTGTGTCTATGTTGTGTCCTCCTCTTACGTGAAGGATTGTTGCAGACAAAGATGTAAATCCCTGCGTATTAGGGAACCTGTGTGCCATCTCTGCTGGAGAAAAAAACTCATTTCCTACAATTATTCTCCATCATTAAAGAAAGAGACTTTTCTCTGTATCCATAAAATGGTTTGACCTAGTGGGAGAATTCCGCGCAGTCTAGCGGAAATAGCTAAATAGCTGTGGTTCAGATATTAATGGAAAAGAGATTTTTTTTTTTATCTAATGAGACCTTATTAAAAATAATTCCTGAAAAAGAAAAAACTTAAAAAGGCTGAGCTTCCCTGAACCAAAAGAATGAATGGTCCTTGTAAATCTGGGAAACCTGTCATGCTGAGAAGAGGTTAACAACTTCTTGTATGCCAAAAATAACCAAGATGTGAGCCGTGCTTGCAGATGTAGGTCAGTAAAGGCCATTTCCTGGACAAGGCTTTGACTGTAGCTCTTTTCAATTGCTCCTTCTTTGTTAAAAATAACTTCTATTCTGTTATACATTGGTGAGGCTTGAATGATAATAGGTTTTATGTTCACGCCTGATATAATAGGAATTAGCTGGACACATCAGTCAAGCACTTGACGTTTTAAAGCCTCTATTATATAGTATGTTATTGGAATGCTATTATGTAACTGGTGTTTTTTTATTCAATGTACAGTTAAATAATATAATAAAATATACATAATATAAAAAAAACACTTTACAGCATAGCTGCTCTGTGGAAAACTGTGATCCGTCAGGGTCAGAGATGAGCGAACCGGGTTCGGGTTTGAGTCCATCCGAACCCGAACGATCAGCATTTGGTTAGCGGGGGCTGCTGAACTTGGATAAAGCTCTAAGGTTGTCTGGAAAACATGGATACAGCCAATGACTATATCCATGTTTTCCACATAGCCTTAGGGCTTTATTCAACTTCAGCAGCCACCACTAATCAAATGCCGAAAGTTCGGGTTCGGATGGACTCGAGCATGCTCCAGGTTCGCTCATCTCTAGTCCGGGTCCATTCCCTTAGACCACCACAGATCCTGAGAATGAGCCTGTAATGATGTGCTGATCCTTGACCTGTCGTTGCGATCTTATATGTAGGCTATGTAAAGTTTCAACCTAATAATCAATATTTTTTCAACCTAGCTTACTACCTATACCCTTTCCCCTCTTTTCACAATTTTCATTCTTCTTGTCTATAAATCCAACTCCTTTGAAACCTTTATAGTTTTGGAAATTGTGTGTTACTGGGAAAAGGTGGAATATAATGTTTAAAATTGTATTTTACTTGGAAAAGGTGGAATATTATATTTAAAAACAGAGAGATGAACAATCTTTAGTTTCGAAGCCATAGCTGTTGTTTTCTTGGAAGACATTCTTAGATTTGCTGCCTGTATTCTTGAGAAATGCTGATACCAGCTGTTCAAATTTTAGTCACTGCAGAATAGCTTGGTATGAAATTCATTGTGTAGCAAATACTTCCCACCATTCATAAGCAGATGTGTAAATATAGTCTTTCCAAGCGCCACGTAGAAAGAGAAAACCATATGGAATGGCTGGGGAGGCAGCTCGGAGCTTGTTTATTTCAATGACTTTTGCAGTTCTTTGTAAATTCCTTTGTTTCTTGGATTTTATGGAAATCTCTGCGGCTGCTTAATAAGCTCGAAACACAGATTAGCAGCATGATTCATAGTAACATTCTTGCTTCAGTGACGCTCAGTTTAGCTTTCTTTATTATGAGAAATATAGTACAGTACATATCGTACAGTACAAATTCCACTGGTTTGGTGTTTGCAGAAGTAGAGGCCATATTTGCACTTTGCAAGACAAGTTTAGTAGCAAGTTATTCCCCTTTACCCATTAAAATAAACACATATGCTTGGACCGCCTATGATTTACTGAACCAAACTTGTGTCCCTGTCACTTTAAAAACTTTTCACATTTCAAAAGTTTTAATCGATTGGAGTTTGGGTGTTCAGACCCCCCATGATCACTAGATCGAGCCGGACTAAGCAATAAGCACTTCTCTCCCCAGCTTGCTGCAATCCACATATCAATAGGTTCCATAGCCTATAAAGCCTGTCTCCAGCAGAGAGGGAAAAGAAAACAAGCCAGGGAGAGAAGCATTCAGCTAAGCACTTCTCCTGGCTCTAAAAGCTGCATTTGAACACCCAGATATGAAATGATAAAAACTTTTATTATGTTTGTGTAACATGTTAAAGTTTTCAAAGTGACATGGACACCATATACTCTATTGTAATATAAGTTCAGTTTGGTGGAACTGCAGAAAGTCTTGGTATTATGACCATAAAACTGAAACTAAAATGTGCCTAATCCGAGGTTATTTTTGTGTATTACAAAATCTTGACTACGTCCATTACAGATAACTGGATTTTATTGTAGTTAGTTAAATACATAGTCATTTCTAAGATTTATACCACATATATAAAAGCTTCCCTTAATGTACTAAAAAACCAACAGGCCGGCCAGACCTCTCCATGACCCAGCAGTCTGCCCTCCTTTTTTTTAAATTCTTCTGCTTATCTAAATTCTTTGAAAACATCTGACAAATGCCAACTTGTGTCCCTGAAGCCAGTGTCAAAATCTGCCGAAACATCTGGAGCTCCAAAGGTTGTATACCCCCCTCTGCAAGTGCGCTTCTTCAGAGTAGCCCCACTGCCATAGTAAATAATTGATCACTAATCCACTGATTTATAAACATGTGTACACACCGGGCAAATATTTATCTTCTAGTAGGATATTGTGCATCATATTCAGCTTTGATCCCTTGCAGATGGTTTAGATTCAGCTGGCTTGCACTCTGCCTTTGGGCTTTTATCTTTGCTTGGCCCAGCTTGCCTGACTTTCCTAGTGTGTCCCATAGGAATTTTATCAAGGTTGCATGTAAAAGCTCCAGCATGTGAACCAGTGCGACAGTATGGTATGCGGGATGGCACCAGGAGTCATTTATCTTGGAAGGTTTTTTTTTAATAGGAGAGTACAGGAAACATCTGGTTCCCTTAACCCTTTTATTTACCTTCTGCTCCTAAGACCTCCAATGAAGTCTTCCTGGCACTAAACATTTACTATGTTTTATGTAATCAATGGAAAAATAATATTACTTATACTGTTGCTTATGTATTGTCTTTACATCCTTGTTTAATAAAATAACTCACTTATTAATAAATCTGTGTTACCCCATAGATCTCCTATTTCCCATTGACATCTCTGCGGTTAAGAAGGACCATGATTTCTTGGATAGGGATGCAACAGAAGCCTTATGCAGGTTGGTATCCATTGTGTAAACTAATCAATTTATTAATTTATTAATAGGACACATAATGCAACTTTGCACTTTTATGTGCTGTGTTGTTTATGGGACTGTATAAAATTAGAAAAACATTCATATTTTTTTAGTCCATGGACAAGAGCACTGTCTTTATTTAATGTTGTGCCCTTAAGGTATTAGCTCTTTATTTGATAGTGATGTTACATCTTCTAGTGTCTTTGATGTATGGCCAACAACTGGAATGGCCAATATGGAGTAAAATATGTATGGTTGCACAGCCAAAATGATTATCCACCAGACAATCATTTGTCTAATGGTCATTCAACCTTTGTGTATAGCCACCTTATAAGACAATATAGCATGGCCTTACACACTACAGAGCTCATTGCCTATTGACTATAAAGCTATAGGCAGTCATATGTCCTTTGTTGTGCCGTGAGAGTATTTGGCCTAAAAGGGGTGGCCTGGGAACATAACTTTTTATACATGGCTTGGGGGGGGGGGGTGTTGAGGTAAACATAAAAAAATAAGTCATACTCACCTTTCCCCCATTCCCTGCTCATTACGTCTTCCTTCTGGTGCTCTCATAAGGCAATAAGCATAATATTTGGCTCCCTGTAATAAAAGTAAAACCTGTTAGATATATTATATGTTAATCCTACCAAAGAGGCCTAGATAGTGCG
The DNA here is from genome assembly GCF_027789765.1 of Dendropsophus ebraccatus. Taxonomy (NCBI): domain Eukaryota; kingdom Metazoa; phylum Chordata; class Amphibia; order Anura; family Hylidae; genus Dendropsophus; species Dendropsophus ebraccatus. The sequence goes on along the minus strand of NC_091460.1, from coordinate 63,345,700 downwards.
GTCTATGCTCACCCAAAACTCTCCAACACAGAAAAAACGAAAAACTGGAATGCAAGACCAATATAAATATAAATATTTTTTATTAATATATAAAAAAAAAAAGGATTATTAAAAAGTACATGATGGGGGGGCTAGAGCTAATACAAATCCCCATACAAACGGTGGATCAAAGAATTCTTATACATAAAATGCTATATCATAAGGTAGGAGATAAATAAATAAACAACCTACATGTACAAACATATATACTGGGCACTGGGTTGGTACTACATTCAGAAAATAAATAAATAGATAATCCCCACAGTGGGTATATGGCAGAAAAACATAAAGACACCATCAACAAATAGTAAATATTACCCATACATGTCCTTAGTATATAGGTCCACCTCACCGTACACCCTTTCGTTTTTTCTATATTATATGTTAAACCAGGATTAGGAATAGTTTCGAGAGCATGATAGTAAGAATTTTGCCTTGGTGCCCATCTATCACCATTATGTAGGCTGGTGTTGCCCTCCTTTGCCTTTTGTGACACTTACACTGGGGCATATAGGGGAAATGCACAATAAAATGAAGCCAAGCAGAAAGGGGACACCTAAGGTCAGAAAAAGACAACATATTTCAATTGTTTTCTTCTTGGCACCCATAAAATGTGACACAGGATAAACGTAATCCTAGCAGACATGATTTTTCTTGTAATTGACACCATGCGTATCAGACAGATTTTAACTTGGATTTCAAAAAAGATTCCCTTACTCTGAAAACAGTAGAAGTTTATCTTCCCTACAGCAGGCTGCTGGATCCTTTTCAGCCGTCTGTGCAGTTTAGTTGTGTAGACACATTAAACTGAAGTCTCACTGAGATTAGACAGTCTTATCAGCAAGACTCGAGATTCCCCTCTGCACATCAAAGTCCTCATGCAAGTCACAAAGGCGAATTCCGTAAAACTGGATGGGAGTAGATAATTCTGGTGTTTCAGATGGTTTACATGGTATTCTAGTCATGCAGTACGGCTTAATATCTTTGGATGTATATAAGTACAGGTAAGACCCAATGGACTTAAGGCGGGATGATTGTGAGGAGCAAGTGAGCGCCTACCTGTTAGATCAGCGCTTGCTTGCTCCTCGTTCCCCACTTGGGTAAGAGAGGGGGGTCTGCAGGAGGGGCTCAAAGGAGATAGGGGTGGTCTGCTTCCGACACTCTTATTAAACGGAACGATGGCCAGCAGACCGCTGTTATCGTCCACAAATTTTTCAACATCGGGCATGTCGGCTGATCTTTCCTTTTAACAGTAGCTGTTACACAAATCGATTATCGGCTAAATACTGCTGATAATCGCTTTGTGAACTATCTGATGAGGACAATAAAGAGGAACTGCATAACCTTCACAAGCATATTTACATAGCACTGAAGCTCATTCCATTCAGTCTCATGGTGACCAGGCACCTTCAATAGCTGTTGGCAGAATCCTCTTCTGATTTTCCCTTGCCCATGAACATTTGGAGCAATGACTGAACATTTACCTATCGTCAATGGAGAGGGAGAGCTCTGAAGGCGGTATATCTCTCCAAGAACAAAAGGGGTCGGGCAGTGAGATTCCACTACGCCTAACCCTGTCTTCACCGACATCATCTGACAGTGGAGTGTCAGGAGACCCCATACACTTACTAGTGACCAAAGGTTGGGCCGATATAAAGTGTATGGGGACCTTAAAAAGCTGTGCCTAGCACTGCAGCAAGCCCTTCATTGTCCCGGTGGGGGTCTGGAAGTCTCAGAGAATGAACAGATCCTTCTGTTAAGTCTGTAACATCACAGCTGCTGTGCAAGAGCTTTATAAAGAATTAAGGAGCCTATAATTTTATATAGAACTCTTGAGCACTTGATTAATAATAAAACTACTCTTGAGCACTTGATTAATAATAAAACTATCTGTTTCTAGGCTTACTTGAATGAGCAATACATCAGTTAGTTTGAAAGAAATTATTTTCCTTTGAACATTTTGAAAAATCTTGGAATCATGCTAGATCTCTTAATAAACTATAGAAAGTGTTTCTCTTGTGACTGCAGGCACAATATACTGTAACTGTGCAAATCCATTTACTTCAGCTAGGTTATCAGCAGGTTACAGATCAGTGACCACTGGTCATCCAGTTACTTCATCTCAAGGTGGTCTGATTACGTTCCATGGTCATACGGTCAAAGAAAGTTCAGAAAAAAAAGATTAAAAGCTGAAGTAAAGAATTTTATGTTCTACAAAAAATGTAATTTATTCCTTTCTGTTTGCTCCTCGACAAATATTTGGGGCCTAACTCTGGCTGCACGTATCAAATACATTTTTCAAATAGTTTGTAAAGGATATATTTGGCAAGGTAAAAACATTAGTCGACCGCACTACCTATTTGCTCAGGACTTAGCGTTTGGATGTGTAAATGGAGAAGAAAGGGCAGTCTGTGCTTGTTGTGCATACCTCATGTACAATAAGGTCTCACAGCCTCGAATGAACATGCTTTCTGTAAGAGTTACGACAACTCGTCGCCTCTCCCCCGTGATAAATAAACTTGTTTTGTTGGGTGTGTTGACATGGGGTACATCCAAGGCATGTTACAGAGGCAGCAAAGTAGATGGCATTTTTAAGAATCTTATCCACACACAAAATCCTGCATTTAAAATTCCGCTGTGTGGATTTTAAGTCCATGTGAATCGATGTTTTTGCTGTCCTGCAGATTTATTGCACATCTCCCTCTTTGACTTCAGTGAGGAAATCAAATGTTATTATAAACTGCACAGACAAATCTATACCTGAATTGGCATGATTTGGTATGGATTTGCGGCTGCAGATATAACTATACTTAGAGACGTCCCATGTGGCCTCACCCTTAAAGATTCACTGCCATAACATTGTGCCACGCTCTCCAGAGTGTGACGTGAAAAGAAGCAGCTCATGTCGGGGGGAGGGGGGTTGGCTTGATGGGGCAACTACCCGACACCAGGTATGTTTATAGAACTCACTGGGCGCTGAATTGCTTGCCAACCCGTTCCTGCGGCATGAGCTTCATCTCTTTAGACTGAACTGTAGAGAGCATGTGGCATTATAGCAGTAAACCCTTTAAGGGTTAAACAGACTTTAAGATAGATATATGACTATGAGCAGTAGATCTTAAAGACATCAATATTTAGTGTGGCCACCCTTTGTCTTCAGCATCAATTCTTCAGCAGGGAGGTTGTTCCAAACTTCTTGGAGAACTATCCCAAGATCTCCATTGTATGTAGGCAGCATGTGTCCTTCTGTCTTTTCAAGTAATCCCTGACCGACTGGATGCTGAGATCAGAGCTCTGTGGTGGCCATATCATCACTTCCAGGACTCATTGTTACTCTTTACACTAAAGGCTATTACACCAAATGATAATCAGCCAATACTTGGCTGATTAACGACCGTTTCGGGCATTAAACATGTGGTTTAATAGGGCCTGTTTAAAGACCACGATCAGCCATCATACACCTTGCTGGCTGGAGCCAACAACATGGAGCAACAGCAGCAGAACGCCCACAGCTCCCTGTGTGTCCCCTCGGCCTACACCCCCCCCCCCCCCCCCCCCCCCCGAGGAAGCAAGCGCTGTACTGACCGGTCGGCCATAATTTCCTCCACCATTGTGTTGTGTAATGCTGCCCTAAACATAGTTCTTAATGACATGGAAATAAATGCAGAAAAAGTGTTTCAAGCATTGAGATCAGATGTGTCCATGATGGAGGCTTTGGACTTTGCGGCACTTATTCTACATCTGCCTAAAACTTTTGCACAGCACTGAATGAGCATAGTCAATAGCATTAATGCAATTTAAAATAATAAAAATGTAAAATGTCTGCATAATTCTAGCATGCACTTTTGCAGTGACACACTCACACACACACACACACACACACACACATAGGGGTAATAAATCACTTGCAAGTCCACAAGAGACCTGAAGTCTAGAATTTAGTGAGTTGGATAAACAAAAAGCTTACTAACATAGCTCAGAACATGATAGCCTAACCTTGAAGGCAAGTGAATATAAAGGGCACCGTTATGTAGAGTATGTATTCAAGGTAATGTCTTTAAACTGGAGTCTGTTTGCTCATTGGTACAGAGCTTATATTAAGATTTTCGCAAGTCCAGCATATTTTACCTGTGAGCAGTGGCAGACTTACTTAGACACAGAATTGCTTTTCTTGGCTCTTGTTCCGATTTTTGAAGAATTTTCTTAAAGACATTTGGTATGTAGGTTACAAAAATGATGCTTCTATGAAAATACTCTTGTTGTTTTTCTGAAGTTTAAACCGATGAAGATTTTATGTAAAGCATGTATTTACAAGGTCCTGTTTGTACAGTTTAATGAGTTGGACATAACCGAATTCCGAGATTCTAGAATTGACGTTGTGTAAATAATATAAATTTAAGGGCCTATTACACGGGTTGTCAGAGGAGCAAACGAGCGCTCTCAGCGCTCGCTTGCTCCTCGTTCCCCGCTCGCTGCCGCCGCTATTCATCGCGGCAGCAGCGAGCGGGTGAGTGCGGGAGGGGGCGGCGGGGACCTGTGGGGGGGGCTGCCCGGGTGATCGCCCGGGCAGCCCATAGGATACAGCAGCGTCTGCTGCCGACTTTCCTATATCAGTCGCTTGTTTTTCAACATGTTGAAAAAGAAGCGACTGCAACGATCAGCCAACATGAACGATGTCGGCTGATCGTTGCACTCTATTCCACGGGACGATTATCGTCTGTAGCGGCCGATATCAGCTGAATACGGACGATAATCGTTCCGTGGAATAGGGCCTTTAGACCTAAAAAGCAAATTTACATTGAAGCCTTTATGTACATGGCAGAGGCACACAGATTGCCTGCGGCTCCATGCTATAGAGCTACACCCACTCTATTAGCCACTGTAAGGTGCTCCTCACACCACCATGTTATGATCTCCCATTGAGCATGACATGGTTTATCTTTCTGTCAGCTTCATACAGAATACAGCTCATTATTATGTAGAGGCATACATAGATAAGTATAATACTATACACTTGTGTTCTGCTTGAAACCTTACAATGAAAGTAATTTATTTTCCACCATAATAGGAATTCCACTATAATAGAAATAGGTCTCCACCATGTTCATTGCACAATGGTTTCCGATCATTGCCCTGTGTGTATATCTCAATGATTCCCTGACAGTCCTGCAAATGGATTGATTATCAGCTAATCACATCTTTATATCGACATTAAAATAATTCTTTGTCAGTCGCATATCTCACCATGTAAACAGGGAATGTGCTAGTACCAAAAAATTTATGTCAGTAGGAGGGGGTTTTAGCAAACGTGGTAAGAATGAATGCTCATTCTCTTGATAACTGTCAAGTGTGAACAAGCGCAATCAATTTCCTGTATTATTGATTGACACTCATCACGACCAATTGACGAATAATGCAGTGGCTATTACCCAATAAAATGTAATTTATTCTTTATTCTTACATTCAACAGGCGATTGAATACTCTGAATAAATGTGCGGTGATGAAGTTGGAAATCAGTCCTAATAGAAAAAAGGTAAGAGTCCCTGTAAGTGTTTGGTCATCTATAATAGCAGAGACAATGTCACCTCTCCATATCACGGTCAGCTGTGTAACTGTATAGCCCTTACAAGTGACAAACCATTGTAGATTGAAATGCTAACTAAATGACTTGCCACATTGGAAATTGCATTGCAATTTTAAAAGAATCTTAATGAACCCCTATGTAGATAAGGTTCTCTGGCTTATAAATGAAGGCGTGGGGGATGGTAACAGGAAAGAGTGTGAAAAGAGAGGATAACCACTCTTGGAATTATTTTATTTTATCTAAAAGTATCAATTGCAGAAACAAAGTCTTTTAGAGAGTTAGCGGAATAGGTTTTTATATGGGCTCAGTACGGCTCCTAAATGCCCTACTTTTCCGGTGACAGAAAACTATTACACATGAGTCATTTTAAAACCTGATAGTATTGCAGTTATTTTTGATAATCCACAATCCTTCATCTCATATTCGGAGATCTAGGAAGCTGAGCTATGGGGAGTTGTTGAAGGCAGAAAGTTAATGCCATTATAGAGGATAAGCTGAATAAAACACATGGTTGTTAAATAACATTCCCAGAACAGGAACGAGCCCTGACTTCATGTTCATATTTGTTAGACTTTTTTATATTTAAAAAGCAATCTACCTTATATAATGTCGGCTAATTGTGGGTTTTGCTTATATGTTTAGAATACAGATGTTCAGTCCTGCTTATTTACTATAGTTGTTGCCTCTGGCAGTTTGGTAGTTAATTATGTTAGGACATTGGGGGATGGTAAATGTCTTTGTGACAAACCTAGTCTTCACCTTAAAAGAGAAGGTTTTTTTTTCTTTATTACTATTTTATATATTTTATTTTTATATTATTTATATATATTATTTTATTTTATATTAATATATATATATATATATATATATATATATATATATATATATATATGTTTAGGTGGATTTTGCTAAACAGTCTGATACTTTTATTAATTTCCTAATAGAGAAACATAACAGCAATGAACTGGATCAGTTTCATTAACCTCTCACCCTCAGGGAATAATTAATATGTTTGTGGTTTCTAATGCAGTCTTATTTCATGGCGAGCAATAAGTTGCAAATTCTCTAAAGGTGTCCATATACATTTGATTACTTTGGGCCAAACCCATTTATTTCAGCAAGATCAGCCAACCATCTAATATATACGGGGACCTCCTAACTCCACCCTCAACATTAGATGTCAAGGAGAGAAAGGTTGGCAATATTGAATGTCCCAGCACCCAAACTTTTTGTTGTCAGCATCGCCCCTGCCAGGAGTTTCTCCCTTCTTTAAATTCAAAACACATTTACCCAACCAGCATGCATATGTATGGGGGATCATGAGCAATAGTTATCAGCTGTATGAGCATTTTCCTAAGGGCTGTCTGAAGTGTATGTCAAGTCTAAAGGTTTACTATACCCTTTTAACAGCTGTTTGCCTATGGTGATAGCTTATCTCTGCAAAAACAAAAGGATTGGGCAGTTAAAATCCAATGTGCCCAATTTTTCTGTAGGGAGAAAGGTGGGCCGGAGACCACCATACACTTTAGAGAGTCAGGCATATTAGGCAGACACTAAATTGCATAAGTATGTCCAAGGTTAATCATTTTAGAAATATCATTTCTAATTGGTAACAATTTTTTCTTATAAGTGGTTGCTTCTTACTATATTATTATAACATGGGTGTCTGCTCAATGTATAATCTAATGACAGTTATCCATTTGACATTATAGAGTGAAGATTCAGATGAAGATGAACCTTGTGCAATCAGTGGTAAATGGACGTTCCAGCGGGACAGTAAAAGGTGGTCGAGATTGGAAGAATTTGATATATTTCAAGGACATAAACCTGCACTTGGTGACAGTCATCAGCTGGGGAGCGCTATAAGCCAGGACAGCATCCTTACAGACCTGAGTGAGCACCAAGAAGTTTCATCCATCCACAGTACCAGCAGTGACAGTCAAAAAGCACACGTCCCAAGTGAGGCAGGCACTACAAGAACAAACTCTGTCAATAGCATTTGTTCATCTGGAAACCTTTTCGCAAATGATGACTCCTTTGGTAGCCTCCCATCTCCTAAGGAGCTTTCCCATTTTAACTTCAACTTCAAGGCAAATGAAAAAAACTCAAGGTCTAGGACTAAGAGCCTTCTGAAAAGAATGGAAAGTTTAAAGATCAAAACTTCTCACAGCAAAAAGAAATCACAATCCAAAACAGGCCTGACAATCAGCGAACCCATCTTACAAGAGGGGGTGGATGATGATAAGCTAAAGCAACTGAACTGTGTGGAAATAACTTCTCTAAATGGAAATCATATTAATGCCCCCAAAGTGCGCAAGAGGAGTGTATCCAACTCTACGCAGACCAGCAGTAGTAGTAGCCAGTCAGAAACAAGCAGCGCAGTTAGTACGCCAAGTCCAGTTACAAGAACACGTAGCTTAAGTGCTTGTCACAAGAGAGTTGGAATGTACTTAGAAGGGTTTGACCCCTTTAACCAGTCAACTTTTAGTGATGTTCTTGAACAAAACTATAAGAACCAGAGGAATTTTGGTGACGATGCTGTGTTTTTTATCCCGGAGGACCACAAGCCTGGAACATTTCCTAAAGCACTTTCGAATGGTAACTTGTCCCCTACAGACAGTAGTTCTTCTGTGAGTTGGAGGAATGGGAGTTTTCATGGACATGAGCACCTCAGCTTCATAAGGGAAAATAGTATCAGCAGTGTCAACAGCTGCAAAAGTTCTTTCAGTAGTAGAAGACGCACTTCTTGTTGTTCTGAAGGAAGCCGCTTGAGTATCTATGACAATGTGCCCGGCACGTTTCTGTACTCCAGTAATGGTGACTTGGAAGATCTGGAACATGAGGATATTTTCCCAGAACTGGATGACATCTTGTACCATGTCAAGGGAATGCAGAGAATTGTGAATCAATGGACAGAGAAATTTTACGATGAGGGAGATTCAGATTCAGCCCTAGACTCTGTGTCTCCTTGTCCTTCCTCTCCCAAACAGATACACTTAGATATTGATAATGACTGCAGTGCTCTTAGTGACTTGGACAGCACAGGGAACTCATTGAATGAGTGTGAGGAGACTATGGTCATTCAAGGAAGGAGAGACTCTGGAGTGGGTGCATCCTTGACAAGATCAAATAGGTGTGTTTTCTTATTATTTATTAGAGGCAGTGAACTATCAGTTGCTGTATGTTGAAATTGTTGCTTAAAGGAGAAGTCTGGTGAAAATTTTTATTAAAGTATTGCATTGTCCCCCAAAAGTTATACAAATCTCTAATATACACTTATTATGGGAAATGCACATAAAGTGCTTTTCCCTGCACTTACTACTGCATCAAGGCTTCACTTCCTGGATAAAATGGTGATGTCACGACCCGACTCCCAGAGCTGTGTGGGCTGTGGCTGCTGCAGAAGATGATGGCAGGAGGACACAGGGCACTGGAGGAACACTGAGCATTTCTCTGCCATCATCCTCTCCAGCAGCCACAGCCCACACAGCTCTGGGAGCTCACCGGACTTCAACTTTAAATGTACTTTTTGGGGTTCTCCACTTTGGTCAATCTCTACTTGTTAAAAACTTTCTTTGAAATTAAGCAGATCTCAATTCGTACCCCTGCTAGAACACCCAAAAAAGAGAGAGCAAGAGAGACACTTTTGTAACTGCATTGTTGTCACAGGATCCCCCTCTATTAACTCAGAATTCCCAATTGGGTGTATGACAATGGGTTTCTAAACTAGACAACTCCTTTAAACAACTCCTTCAACTATTTGGAGGTATTTTCATTGTCTAACCAGTGTTGACACACGGCTAAGACAACGTTGTTAAAGGAACTGTATTGTAAACCTTGACATTTCTAAGCTATTCTTTTCTAACCATTGAAGATTCGGAATTTGAGGACAGTAACAGTAAAAATGTTTGTTTGTGACCAAAACATACATAACTATATTTAGATATTCAGTTTGATTCAACAGTCAGAAACCACTCGAATATGGGCCAACTCAATGCAGCATAACATTTATCACCAATCATGAGGATAGATGATAAATATACAATAGGCATTAAGATCTGCTCTTACACTGGCATTGTTCCATTACCATACAATAGGTATTTAATAAAATTGAACCAGGTTTTGGCTGGTGGGTTTCCCTCAGGGAGGTAGTTTCTTTGATCACCATTAATATTACTTTTTAGACCATTGTACCTAGTTTTCTTTACCCAGCTTCATTACAATTTTATTAGTTTTTTACTGTAACATACATGGATGTTCCCTGACTTTTGATTGACCCTTTATTTTAGATATCACTTATTACTTATTTGTCTTGAAATCATAAGATATTAATTAAGAAAAATACCAATTGGGTATAGTCTTTACATGTACCGACAGCAAACTCTTGTTATATCTAGTGCAATTTTATGGGATGAATTACATTTACTCACTGTACGTAAAGCGTTTTTAGGGATAAGTCATTGAAAATGGAAATTGTAAGTCAGACCTCCAGAATGTGTGATTCATACAAGTTTGTCAGAGCTTGTTACTAAGTCGTAACTCATATCCTAATCCTGACTTTGTACAATGCAGGCATCGGTTCAGATGGCACAGCTTTCAGAGTTCTCATCGTCCCAGCTTACGATCTGCCTCATTGCAAATCAACTGCCAGTCAGTGACTCAGATTAACTTGCTGCAGAAATATTCACTTCTAAAGTTGACTGCTCTTCTGGAGAAGTATACCCCATCCAACAAGCATGGATTCAGCTGGTGAGCATATAGTCTGTGTCATGTATCTAAGAAAACTTTACAAATAATGGTCCAGTTAACATGCGAGTCGTAAGCTGTGGTTTCTCATTCATCCTTTTGCTACCACAGCTCAGGGCAATTCCTCTCTCTTGTACAATGCATAGAGGTGTAATAGTGTCCTTGCTGTAACTTGCTTGCACATAATAGACAGAGAGATTCTTTTCACTGTCAGATATCTCCGGAATGGCTCATAGGATTGCTTGTGGCATAGATAAAATACGTAACATTGTCCCTTCTTCCTCTTCACCACAAAAATGTGTAACCCACAGCATCAAAGAGCTTTCCCATTCAGAGCAGCTATTATCTAAATTCCAAGAAATCGCGGACAGAAAAGTTACTTACTCATACTTCATGTTTCCAATTCTTAGTGGGGCTCATAATGTTTTAGTATTACAGTATTTTTTATGCGGAAAGAAGGCTTAATTCATTTCATAAATTTTGTTAGTGGCCAACACGGCCACATAGTAACAAAATCTGGCCAGTGTTCATTGTGTGCAAAGGAATGTGTATGTAAGGAAAGGTCGGAGAGTGGGCCGAGCGCTCAAGTGTTGGATGGATTTTAAATCGTTTGGAGCATAAAGGGGAATTATAGAGCATTGTTTTACATGACTCTTCTGCTGAACCCCTTTAGAATTGGCCATGTAGCTTTCAATTGGCTTTCTTTTTCAAAGCAGTCATTTGTAGAGCTGATGTTTCGGGCTGACAGCCGCTAATGCTTTACACCAGATCCCTGCTGCTATGCCTGCTGCTGGGTGGCGGACCTGACTTGGAACCTTTTGTTAATGGCAAAAGTTGATGTACAAAACCTCCTTTGTTAACAAGGCTATTTTGTCCTGATGAAGAGGAGAGTGAAGAAGTGACATTATTAGGGGTCTTTCACCGCAGGATTTATTGACTTACTTCTTGGCTTCTGTCTCCATTATTGTAATGTTGAGCTGTGTTAATAGAATTGTAGAATTGTCTTCTGGCTACCCTTTTTTTTTACTGGAAGTCCTATGTACATCTCTAAACAAATGCACTGGATTCCCAGAAGATCTTTTTTTCTAGTAAAAGAAAGACGAGAGCTAGAAAGATATGAGATAGATAGATAGATAGATAGATAGATAGATAGATAGATAGATGATGTAAAAGATAATTGATTGGGATAGATAGATGATAGATAGATAGATAGATAGATAGATAGATAGATAGATAGATAGATAGATAGATAGATAGATAGATATGTACAGATATTGGGGATCCCCGAGCCAGGGGACTGGCTCTGTACAACACCCGCTTCATAAGTGTTTGGATGTGCGACTTTCTCCTGTATCTAGATAGATAGATAGATAGTCTGCTTTTACATGAGCAGACAACTATTGTCCTTTTTCCATCTTATCGCTGGACCTAATGAATAGGGCAGTCTATAATCGCCCCACATGAAGGGTCAATAGATAGATGTGAACGGTTGCTAGATAGATAGCTATTAGTTCAATTTATAGATACATAAATATTAATGTTAATAAGGTAAATACAAATGTTGTGTGATATTATACAGTAGGGTCTGCTGGATATAGCACCACCTTTGTCTGTGGACATGTCTGGAAGTTTCCAAGCGATCTCTCACCATTACCATGTAATGTATTTATCACAGTCTTCTACATGACTCTTTCAGGGCTGTGCCAAAGTTTATGAAGCGTGTCAAAGTTCCAGATTACAGGGACAAGAACGTGTTTGGAGTTCCTTTAGCCGTTAATGTCCAGAGATCCAGTCAGCCTCTGCCACAGAACATTCAGCAAGCAATGCGATATCTGCGCAGCCAGTGCCTGGATCAGGTTGGTTATGGGTGGGATGTGTTAGACGATGAATCCATTGTCTGCATTTTATACAGTAAAATATTACATTTGTTATTTTTTTTCTATAGGTGGGATTGTTCCGAAAATCAGGAGTGAAGTCCAGGATCCTAGCACTGAGGGAGATATGTGAGAACAGTTCTGACGCACTGATGTATGAGGGACAATCTGCTTATGATGTGGCTGATATGTTAAAGCAGTATTTCAGAGACTTGCCAGAGCCACTTCTCACCAACAAGCTGTCAGAAACATTCCTTCAGATCTACCAGTGTAAGTTAATATGCATCATATTCCTTTATTTGTCCTGTTTATTGGTATACATGGGTAACATTTTAATATTTTAAATACACTAACCTAAAGGCATATGAGACAAGACTTACTATTGATAAAAGGACTTTGTCAATTGGACACTGCCCTGCATATAAGGCCCAGCTATCATCCGACAAATACTTAGCTGATTACACCCCGTTGCATGACAAAAAATCTTTGTTGGAATATTAATGGAGGTGTATGGCCATGTGAACAATCAATTGATTGAGCGCCAATCAACTTGTATATAGTCAATTTGTGCTTATATTGGGCAATTATTTTATTGTCTAAAAAGACCATATGGCTGGTCATACGTCTTAGAAAGCTGTGTTCTCAGCATGCATGTGTGGCTTCTGGGGAGAGGAAAAGCAAGCTGTCACCAGACTTGCTGTCTAGAAAAAAAGTCAGCCAGACCCCATACACATTAGATGTCAGATGATCTCGCTGAAATCGGCTGGTTTGGCTAGCAGTAGCCACACTTGTATGGCCCACATAAGTGGTAGCCCATAAACTTTTCTTCTCCTTTCCCCAGTGTCATAAAGGAGCAGTGAATATATCCTTGGCAAAACATATAATGTAGCCACCCAAAAATGACACTCACAAGCCAATGGGTTTTGGTGGACCATGGGCAGATAATAAGTTTTACACTACATATCCATATAATTACACAAATATTATGTAGATCCATTTTACTGTTCTGTACATTGATATTGGTTGTTTTGATGTTTTTAGATGTTCCAAAGGACCAACGTCTCCAAGCAATAAAAGCTGCCATTATGCTTCTGCCTGACGAAAACCGAGAGGTCCTCCAGACTCTCTTATACTTCCTGAGTGATATAGCTGCAGCTGTGGATGAAAATCAGATGACACCAACCAACCTGGCTGTCTGTTTAGCACCTTCTTTATTCCATCTAAACACCCTAAAGAGAGAGAACTCATCTCCAAGGTAATGCGCCATACTCACATTCATCAGTTATTGTTATTGTAGTTTGTAGGATCAACTTGACCCTTGGTCCTGAGGAAGCAGAATGTGCATAGCAATTCTGTCTTTGATGTTCTTTAAGTCTCTCTATAATACACTGCTTCCTCGAATCATGCACTAAGCGTAGCATTATGCTGCCCATTATGATGCCTGGTTTTCCCTAGAGTGTTTTTTTTTTTATTTTTTTGTAGTTTTATATAAATTCAAATATATATATATATGTATATAATTTTGGTGAATTAACTTTACCCCTTCTTATGCTTCTTTTCCAGAGTAATGCAAAGAAAGCAAAGCTTAGGAAAACCTGATCAGAAAGATCTGAATGAAAACCTTGCTGCCACTCAAGGCCTAGCACACATGATTGCCGAATGCAAAAAACTCTTCCAGGTATGTTAAGTTATGGTTTAATAAATCCAGATATATTGTAAAGGACATATTATATAGGGTAACTAAAATGAATTGCATCACTTTCCTTCTGGCCTTTTGTGCCGGGAGACTTTTTTTTCACATAGCAAATCTATTTATTCCAACCTGGTTACATAATGATTTAAACACTGGATTACCAGACTGGTGGCATTCCTTTGTAATAATACTAATATAGAACTCTAACAATAACAAGATGTGAGCCATTTAGCCCTTTCTAGAGTTTGTGCCCAGTCTTTTTCTAAATGGAGTAAATCCACCACAGTTAAGTTCTTGTTAGGACAGATTAACAGATTTGGCTTTATAGTATTGTTTCCTATTCTAGATTCCGGAGGAAATGAATAAATGTCGCAATTCTTATATGGAACAAGACCTGAGGCCAGTATGCCTGGAGGAACTGGTGAACCGCAATGGTGAGGGACAGTGTGACTATCAGTCGTACCTTCAAGAGGGAATTGACAATTTACTCAAGGAGGCCAAGGACAAGTTTAAAGGCTGGGTCAGCTGTTCCACGTCTGAGCAGGCCGATCTTGCCTACAAAAAAGTGAGTATTTTTAAAACTAATGTTTATAGTATATATGAGTTTATATAATCACACCGGTTATTAGACTGCCATTTTCTGTGATGGTAGCTTGTTGCGCGTTTGGCTAGAAGAGAGCATTATAACTTTGCTGATTTATGGCCCTATGTTTTGTTCACACACAGGATTTTTGCTCCATTTTTTTGGTCAGTATTTTTCAACCAAAACCAGGAGTGGATTGAAAACACAAAAAGGCAATGTTCACACACTGTTGAAATTTAGTAAAAGGTCGACATTTAACAGCAAATAACGTCCGTTATTTTAAAACAATGGCTATTGTTTTAAAATAATGACAATTATTTGCTGTGGCCATCCACTCTTTTTCAGCAGTGTGGGAACATAGCCTTTCTCTCTTTTAAATCCACTTCTGGTTGGGTTGAAAAATACTGACCAAAATACTGAGCAATACTGAGTGTGAACATAGCCTTGGGCTGCATCGTGCTGTACATCAGAATGCTTTGCTAGTGGACAACGGCTTGATTTTTTTGTCTGCTTTCTGCCCTTAGATTATTTTTGATAGTGTTTTACTTAGGAGGCGTTAACTGCTATAGAGATCATGTTAGGGTGTGTTCCACGTTCAGAATTTTGGATATGGTTTCTGAAGTCAAAGCCAAGAATAGATTTAAAAAGAGGAGACATCTCATTTTTTTCTTTTTTGTGTCCTCTGCTTGTACATAAAAAAATCAAAATGAGAACACACCCTATGGTTATGTTCAAACTTTTTGAGATCAAAAACTGCTGTTTTATAGGGGGGGGGGGTAATTTTCAGACTTGTGTTGCTTTGTTTCTTTACAATACTGTATACATCTACCTGGCAGTTATCTTACCACTATTGCTTTGTTGCACAGATTCCAGATGGCCCTCCACTCCGACTGTGGAAAAGCACTATAGAGATCCCAGCCCAGCCAGAAAGTGTTCTTCAGCGTCTACTGAAAGAGCAACACATGTGGGATGAGGATCTTCTGGATTCTAAAGTTATTGAAACATTAGATGATCAAACTGATATTTATCAATATGTCCAAAACAACATGGCTCCACATCCACCACGAGACTTTGTTGTTCTAAGGTATGTAAAAAGGAGTGGCAATATTGAATCTTCGTAGGTTTCTTTTCTCGTGTCTCTAAAATTTCCTTTTTAA
Source organism: Dendropsophus ebraccatus (assembly GCF_027789765.1). Taxonomy (NCBI): domain Eukaryota; kingdom Metazoa; phylum Chordata; class Amphibia; order Anura; family Hylidae; genus Dendropsophus; species Dendropsophus ebraccatus. The sequence goes on along the minus strand of NC_091460.1, from coordinate 63,330,023 downwards.
TTCTGACAGATCCTGGAGAACAAATTTGGCCAAAGGAGCCTGTGCTCTTCAGACCACATCTGTTGAACATGATCAAGCTCCTTTACTTGGTGTGAGAGTCAATGTACTTCTATGCAAATACCTCATTGAGCCGTGTGGCACAGGAAAATCCAAGCTTACCTACCTGTGCAGAGCAGACATGAGGTAAGAACCATTTAAATAGCTTTGTTTATTTGGGTTAATGAGTCTGGATCTTGCATTTTTGAACCCTTAGGTTCACACACAGTATATTTCAGGCAGTATTGTGGTCCTCATATTGCAACCAAAACCAGGAGTGGACTGAAAACACAGAAAGGATCTGTTCACACAATGTTGAAATTGAGTGGATGGCCGCCATATAACGGTAAATAACTGCCGTTATTTCAATACAACAACCGTTGTTTTAAAATAACAGCAAATATTTGCCATTAAATGGCGGCCATCCACTCAATTTCAATATTGTGTGAACAGAGACTTTCTGTGTTTTCAGTCCACTCCTGGGTTTGGTTGCACTATGAGGACCACAATACTGCCTGAAATATACTGTGTGTGAACCCAGCCTATTAAAGTGTTTTTTGAGGGGATCTTACCCTTTATTCTATGTGGTGTTCAATTCAGACAGCTTGAACATCACATACAGCCATGGTTTTGCCCACATGCATTGCTCGGCACATGCACCCTGCCTCCTCTCATCTCAGATAGAGGTCAGCTAGGCCAGGAGGAAGTGAACACCGGTGAGCAGAACAGGAAGCTGGGAATATAATAAAACTTTCTTTGTCCATGACCAAAAAAATCATTATTACATGTCCTGTTTACTACCATAGCAATAGCAATAGTTGGATGACTACTACTGTTAGGTGCCCAATGCGCTCTGTTTTGGCGGCTTCCCCAGACCCTTCTTTTAGCTGTGATCGATAGTTTTGGAAGATTCCTGGATAGTTTCTTAAACACTCTAAACAGTTTTACGATCAATAATAATTTGTTTCACTGTCCCATTGCTTCCAAAATGTTCGGTCATTTCCTTTAACCCCTTCATGTCAGCAATATATATGAAAACGTTCCAACTGTCAATGTCTTTTGAAGTTGGAATGTCCATGAGCTTTCCAGGCATGGAGGGGCTTTAATGTGTGCAGGGCTGCTTTAGTGGGAGCAGCCCGCTCATATTAATGTGCCAGGAGCCAGGTATAATGACAGAGAGCAGTGATCACACTGATGTATGCTATTAACTCCTTAAATGTTGCAATCTATAGTGATCACTGAAGCACTGGAGGCGGGCCGACCCACCCTTAGTGGGAGGAAACCCCTAGCCCCTCTATGATAGGGTCCCATTCATTCTAATGGAGTCACGTCATGGAGGTGCTGGGGTTTCTTCCCACTGGGTGTGGGTCAGCCCGCCTCTACTGCTTCAGCCTGGGCCTGGTGGTACAGTCACTTTAAGTTACTGACTAGAACAGTACGTCACTGACTGATCGCAATTTGCAGATGTCATGATCAGTTTCTTTGACAGACATAAGTATAATGCTTACTTGTCCTGTCGGATTGGTGATCTTCTCATAGAGTCTGGTTCAGGTAGACTTTATAAGCAGAGCGCTAATAATGCTGATCAATGTGATGCATCTTTATGTCTATAGCCAGCTTTAGTCATTCCAAACATGTAAACAACAAATTCTATTGGGTACGCATGAGCTATCCAATAGCTGTAATTCATTCATTCTACAAGACCAGACTTGCACTGAGTGTCAGGAAGGTTAGGGATACTCATCAGGAATCAGCTCACCACTATCCCTCATCATGTGGTTTCTCTGCTTGTGAAGAAGCTGACATAATCCAAAACAGCCATGAAACTAGATTGTAGATGGAGAATCTTGTATAATATCATGTAGCTCTGCATAACTGTGCAGATGGTACATGATTTGCACTGAAACTGGGGGCAAGTAAAAGAGCAGTAATATTATGATTCATTGTATATTTTTAAATGGATACCTAACATAGGACTTTTGTTTTCTTTTCCAGGGGCCGCATGCCAGAATGGTACAATAAAGTTTTTGGACAATTGTGTGCAGCTGAAGTTGTTAGGATTCGAGACTCTTTCACCAATCAACAAACTGAAAGCAATAATGGAAAGTCAAGGTGACAAATCTAGGAAGTGTCACCCAGAGATTGCAGAAAAACATTCATCCTTAGGATTGGTGGGGTCCAAAGAAGATAAGGACCCCACCCGTTGGACCTTTTGTATTTAGTGCTGTTATTTGTTGTTTCAGATTGGTTATATGCAAGATTTGAAGCTGCTTTTATCCATATGGTGCTTAATGCCCCTGGACTGGAATTAATCGTCCTAAAGACTGTCTCAACTTTTAACTTCATATATGTTTTATTACATATCAACTGAATTGGCTTCTGAGAAGCAAACAAAATACTTTATTGGAAAGATGTATTGTGCAGAATTATTAAAAAAAAGTCACATTCCTTAATGCTGTTTTTCATGTAAATCATCATCCTGGTTCTTGGTTATGGTGTATCCACTGGAATAATTGGTACTCATTCTCTTACTCTGTATAGCTATCTATATACTTTTATTTTCCGAATAGAAATATTTGCACAGTGAAGATGTGTGAATGAGCGTTGTCCTTGTGAACGTCATCGTCATCAAGCTATCAAGTGTCTGGTACACTGATAACTTGTAATGGTCTTAAACTCAGGTTTAGTGAAATGGTCAACAAATCTTACCAACCTATTCTTTATTTGTATAACATGTCTATCCCAGGTTTGCCGACCTGTCTTTGTACAGGTAATCTTCTGAAGAACACCAACTAGACCCTACAGCAATACCATCTAAGCCTTCCACTCAAATAGTGTCAATCACTCTTCACACTAGACAAAAATCCTCATTGAGATACAACATATATGCTTTAATGTTCATATAACCTATAAGATTGTGTAAGTTCAGACAAGGTGCCTCACGAGGCAACAAAGTAATTTAAATTACTATTTAATACTTTTACTGTGGTGATCTATGGTTTCCATTGAAAAGATGGATCCTGCTTGTGTATATTTAAATGCATGGTTCCTGCCTAGTGTAGAGATACCTTTCAATGACAATCTTATACAAAAAAACCTTTTTAGGTAGGTGGTTCATGCAATGGGTGTCAGGGGTTAAGTCACTGCCATGCAATGAGATGAACCTGTGGCACCCAGAAGATATAGGATGTCTCTTTAAATAGATTTGTTACAGTAAGGAGGAGGAAACTTGGAAGTTCCTAGAGGTTAATTGAGTGTGTGCCGTCTGTAAGGAGAACTTTTATTGAATGAAAGTGATGAAAGATTGTTTTTGTTACCATTGTCAGTATTATTTTAATGCCTTGCAATGAAGAATCTGTTTGTGTAACAATCATAATAATAGTGTTTCCATTATCAGTGTTTCCACGTATTCCATTAAATATATAAATGTTGTATATTCCTTGTAATCTTCATGACTGTAAAAATGCGTCACTGTACATACTTTACACTTTAATGTAATGTGTATTGTTCCAGATAGTAACTGCATGGCAAGCGTAATTATTTAATGTATACTTGTATTTATACCTCAGATATTTCTTTTTGGTATGTGGATGCATTCCCTCAATTTTAAATATGCTAAATATAAAAAATAAAGAGCTTAGAAAATAGATTTATATCTTGATGCATATGTTAAACTATAGCCAAGTGCACTATTAAATGTCTCAAATGAAACTGTGTGTCTCTGCTTTGTCCCTATTTTATGAGTTTTTGTGAAATGTAAAGGCTATGTTCATGTGTAGTTTTTTATCAATAATATTACCCACAACAAGAAGTGGAAATAATAGAAAGAAATACTACTGATTTAAATCTTTTTTTTTTTTTTTTAGACTTCCTTGTTTTGGCTAAAAATACTACTACTGAGCCTTAAGATGGTCTCTGATTTAACTTTTGTTTATACAAGGTGGTCCAAAATTAGGTGGACAGTATGGGAGGCATTTATTAAGTCCGGCGTTTTTTACGCCGGACGTAAAAATGCCCCCGCAGCTCCAGCGCTACGGAGATTTATGTAGAGGCGGACTGCCTCTACATAAATCCCGTGCGCGCCGTTGCGCACCGCCGAAAACCTATGCCAGCTGAGGACTGGAGTAAGTTTTCGGCGTACATTTTGGCGGAACGGATGATAAATCGCGCGGACTCTGAGTCCGTTTCCGCCCACTCTCCGCCCCTTTTCCGCCCTCTGGCGTACTCGGCGGAAAGTGCCGATTTGCGAATATTTTATTCGCAAATCCGCCATTTTTGCTTAAAAAAAGACGCAAATCGGCACTTTCCGCCGAAAATCATCCATTTGCCGGATGATACATGTGGCCCTATGTGTTATCAGCAGGGGCGTAACTAGAAATGACTGGGCCCCATAGCAAACTTTTTATTCGGGCCCTCCTTCCTTCCCGACTGACCCTAAGCTGTCCACCTGGTGCTGCAAATTACGACAGCTCAGGGGCCCAGTGGGGGCAATGGGGCCCCCTAATTTGGTGGGCCCCATAGAAGCCGCTATGGCTGCTATAGTGGTAGTTACGCCCCTGGTGTTATGGGGAGGTTTATTAAACATGGTGTAAAGTGAAACTATAGAGAGATTATCTCCACAGTCCTGTCCCCTGATGCAAGCCCCAGTCTGAAGTGGATCTGCCATGATTTGGAAGGTGAGGGAGACTTTCTGGGTCAGCATACAGTGCTGTAGACCCTGCTATGCAGACCATGCCCCTCCCCCACTCACGCTCTCACCCAGTACAGGGAGCTCTTAAACCAAAGCAATGCTCTTAAACCAAGTCACATTTTTGAAAAACTGTGAGCTCTTAAACCAAAACTCTCTTAAACCAAGTTACTCTTAAACCAAGGTACCAATGTACTTGATTTATTCAGAATCAAGTATGAGCGCCATGTACAGAAATGGACAAACGAATATACCTTGGTAGCTGTCAATGAGAACTTTAATGGATGTCTGAGGAATGTTCTGCCACACTAAATGCATTTTGGGCATGCAGGCTGCTCACTGCACCATCAGCAACATGTGGCCTGGTGTTGGCAATTCATGTTAAAAAATAGCCGCCATACCGCTTGTACCATAACAAAACCAATGTAATTGCCTGCTGTTAGAAAGAGAAGAGGGGTTAAGCTAGCAAATTATGCCACCCCATGCCATAATTCCAGGACCAGTTTGACATTTTCTTGTGAGGGCCCCTTCATGGCATTGCCCACATGGCCTGTAGACCAATCTTCTGCTATCATTTCTTCCATGACAAAAGTGTCCATGATCTCATTGCTGAGCAGGATTGATCTCCATTGATTGATTGATGACCATAATATAATAATATTGGACTTGGGTATATTTATTTCTTATTTGGTGTTCACCAAGCAGGAAAATTAACATTATATTTTAAGAATGAGAACATTTTAGACAAAGCAGTATCAATTATGTTGACTTTTTATTTATATAATAAGGCGGGTGTATTGAATTTTTAAAATACGGGTTTTTTGCTCTCTGTTGACTATATGCCAATATTAACTGCAGCATACAAGGGGTAAATGCATGAAATCAGAGTTCTAATTGCCCACTGACAGGTACTCAAAAGGGGTTGTTAGTAATGTACGGGGGGCACAAAGGAAGGTGATGGTGTAGAGCTACAGTATGCTTGGCTCCAATGAATTGGAATCTACCACTATACTATTAGTTATTGTATGGGGTTAATATTGGTCTACTATTAGTAGGTTTTTATTTAGTATTTAGTAACAGTAGTGTTAATGTCATAGGGGAGTGATATTATTATTCCCTTGTATACTGTATTATTTTAATACTGGCTTTATTAAATGAAGTAATTTTTTTGTAGGATTTTTGTCATAAAGTAGGATTATTTGGTTTCTCTATGGCTGTATTTTAAAGTATATTATCATATATAGAAAACTGTGTAAAGCCCGGTTGCCCTGTATGTTGTCATCATAGGACGTAGTTAGGCCCCCTGGGTTGTAATACAGCTGGCTCTCTTCCTTTATATTTTGAAATCCTAACGTGAGATAATTGTTCTGCCTTATGTAATAACTATGTAACTCCTATAGAATGTGTACATTGTGTTCTGTTACACAGTAATAGAGGCATGACATTTATGTAATCTAAATTCAAGTTTTCAGCTGGCCACCCACCCCTAAGGGAACAAACCCTAGCACAGTGCGCTGGCAGCTGCTTTTCATCCCCATTAGAGCTGTGCATTCTCTCACACATCAACCAAGCAAATTACCTGCTTCGTCTCCTGACAGTAAGGTTTATTACGGAATTTGGAACATGCAATTGTAATTAGCTGATCTTATTGTAAGGGGTGTGAAATCAATCATTGCAGGCTTGCAGGGAAAACTGACATGATGTAATACACCTGACAGTCTCATAGCTGTGGAATGTTTTTTTTTTGGTATTAACCCTTAGACGACCCAGGGCGTATAGTTACGCCATGGAAGTCTGTCCCCAGACGACCTAGGGCGTAACTGTACGCCCTGGGTGTTTCTCACGCTATGAAGCGCGCTCCGGAGCGGAGCGCGCTTCATAGCAGGTGGGGGCCGGCTGCAATCAGCAGCCGGGACCTCACCGGCAATGACACGCTGCAGCGATCGCGCTGCCGCGTGTCATTAACTCCTTATCCGCCGCGATCGCGGCGCGACCGCGGCGTTTAAGTGTAAGTGACAGGGGGAGTCCCCTGTCACTTACCGATCGGGACCCCCGCAGTGTGACTGCGGGGGTCCCGATCGGTAAAACGGGCCGCCGGTGCTCTCTCACCTGCCTCCGTGCGGTCCGATCGGCGCTCTGGTCACTGAGCCTGCACAGGCAGGCTCAATGAGCAGATCGCCGATAACACTGATCAATGCTGTGCCTATGGCATAGCATTCATCAGTGTAGAAATCAAACTAAACTATGTAAAAGTTCCCCAAAGGGACTTCAAATGTGTAAAAAAAAAAAGTTAAAAACACTAACACACTACCCCAAAACCCCTCCCCCAATAAAAGTTGAAATCACCCCCCTTTCCCATTATATAAATAAAACATATAAAAATAAATAAATAGATAAACATATAATATACCGTAGCGTGCGTAATTGTCCGATCTATTAAAATATAACAAGCGTCATTGCGAACGGTAAACGGCGTACACGAAAAGAGGGAAAAAAGTGCGCGGATTACCGATTTTATGTTACATTATATATATAAAAAAATTAATAAAAAGTGATCAAAACGTCCGATCTTCACAAATATGGTATTAATAAAAACTAGAGATCATGGCGGAAAAAATGACACCCCATACAGCCCCGTAGGTGAAAAAATAAAACCGTTATAAGCGTCACAATAGGCCCATTTTATTTATAATTAATTGCCAAAAAAAAGGATTTCATTTAAAAAAAATATATAACATTAGAGAATCTGCGTAAACCTGCATATGGTTGTGTTCGTACTGACCTATAGAGTAATGGTATCATGTCGCTTTTACCATATAGTGCATTACGTAGACACAGGAACCCCCCAAACGTTACCATATTGCATTCTTTTTTGCGATTTCACCAATTTATATCTTCATAAATAATATATTTGGGATTCCGTCATACATGTTATGGTAAAATGAATGACGCCATTACAAAGTACAACTATTCCTGTAACAAACAAGCACTTACATGGCCTGTAGATAAAAAACTGAAAGTGCTGGAGCTCTTAGAAGGGGAGGAGGGAAAAACGGAAACACTAAGATCAAAATTTGCGCGGTCCACTGGGTCATTTTGGGCCTGGTCCTCAAAGGGTTAAACAGATGTCAGTCTGTTGTTAGTCTTATGACTGTATGACTTTGTGTATGCGATGAATCCAAAAAGTAATGTCTTTTTTTATTTTGGGGCTGATGGGATTCATAATCTATGAATGTTAGGCTATTTTACTACACATTAGGCAGTGCACAGACAAATGCCTGGTCCATAGACTTCATATACTGTACGCATCATATTTTAGTCAATTTTAGTCTCCATTTGGAACATATAAGGTAGGTTAAAATAGGTGCTGGATAAAATAGCGTTGACCTCACCCTATTCCATTGAGCAGGATTCACACAAACAAAAAAAAAATTCTGCTCAGTTATCTCTCCCACCCACCGCCAGTCCTCCCCACACATAGGAACATTTTTGACAGCCGATCTTTCCTGTATTCTCTATGGGGAGGGGAGTTGTAAGCTGCAGTCAGAGCGCTCTGACAGCGGCTTTTTTCACCCTGAACAAAAAGGGGTTGGGTAGTGATTTTCTATCACGCTCCACCCCTATCACCACCGACATCATGTGTCCGCAGTTGTTTGGGAGACCCCCATACACCTTAGATTGATGGCAGAACCCACCACCTAAAGTCTAAGATCTTAAAGTCACCACCATGCTAACGTCTATGTTATTTACTATGCAGCACTAAATGGTGACATCTAAGTGCATCAGCTTTAAACTGAATATCCTTGGAGTTAGATTGGTCAAATGTTTGGTGTGCATCTTTGGCTCTCTATATGCCACAAAGTAAACTCTCCTTTCCTGGTTTTATAGCTGTTACCCAGCCATAGCCTATCCGTGGAATAGTCAAATTCCCATTTTAAGAATAGACCATTAATTCTGTAGCCCCAGAAACCTCTCTAACTATAATTGAAGTGATAGAGAAATAGTGAACAAAATTTTTTTTTTTTTTTTGTCTCTTTCCCAGCTACTAAATTGTAGTTACTGTTCAGACACTATCAAAACAGTCGTAACTGTCATGGTCTGTGCAGAGAGGAAGGAGGTGCTGTCACTGAAAGCAATGATCCTTGTGACAGACACATTTATACTGTGGTTACTGAGACACTCAATGTAGATTTCTTTCAGCATTAGTAAACTCTGCTATTGGCTGCCCACAGAGATGGCATAGATTTCAGTATGCACCCCTATGTAAACCTAGCACGATCGGATGCTGGCAGAGTATTATGTAAGTTCCCACCTGTATGTTTCTATTTAGAATCACAAGATTAACTCTATAGCAGTATTAATAAGGGTAAGAGTTAAAAAAAATTGTTGATTCGGCAGATTTGTAGAAGCTTTCAGATATTTATGTTCATTTCCACAGCAAATCTGCAGCAGATACATTAATCTTGAATACAGCCTTAGGCTATGTTCCCACTATGGCAGCAGGGAAAGGCAGCCATCTTATTATAATCACGGCCGAAAAGGACGCCTTTCCCCTCTATGTTCCCGAAGTGGGAACATATGCCAGAAGACAAAGCTCCATTTGGTGTACATGAGATGAGAGGGCTACAATGGAAGACCCAGATTGACAGCATCATAAAAATGACAGAAATGCTATGTATTGTGCCCACTTGAATGTCTGTTTTCTCACTGTCTGCCTAAAACTACATGATATTAGTGACCTGGTGGACAATGCACTTGATCTACTTGCACCTGCTGAACTTATGGCTTTACTCACAAGATTGCTAAACCTTGCAAACTTGCACCTGTTAGATTTCTGAAATGCTTGTTTTGTGGGCTAGCAGCAATAAAATCAGATGTCTACAAAAGCTGCTTTTAAAGGGAATATCCAGGGCTCCAGAACTGATGGTTTTTCCATAGGATATACCCTCATTCTAAGAATAGGTCATCAGTTTTGTACATTCCAGAAACCCCTGTAAGGGCCCTATTACCCATTGATCAATAATGATAATAGTTTGTCCCTTTAAATGAGTTTTGTCGAAGAACTACTTAAGGGTATATTCACACGAACGGACTCGCAGCGAGGTCCTGGCAGTTCCCACACACTATATACTGGCTGCGGTCTGAACGACCACAGCGAGTATGTAATTCTACCGCCCTTAACCCCTTCTGCTCCCGCCCGGCTCCCCCGCTGTAAGCATACATTACCTGTCCTCGCAGCACGGGTCTGGCGTCCTGCTCTCCCGTCCGGCCAATCAGTGGCTGCGGCTGTGCAACACACTGATTGGCCGGATGGGACAGTGGGGGAGCCGGGCGGGAGCAGAAGGGGTTAAGGGCGGTAGAATTACATACTCGCTGCGGTCGTCCAGACCACAGCGAGTATATAGTGGGTGGGAACTGCCACGTTTTGTCGTTTTGTCTCTGAAAGAAAGTGGCCATGTTTTTGTAGCACTGGAAAACCCTTTTAGAGAAGACTGAGGGGGCTACCTGGCTGTTCAATTAGTTCAGTACTTGTTGCAAGGATTCTGTGTGGTAACTTGACACCTGAGAGGGCAGAATTTAGACCCTCATATTACTGACCCTCATATCACTGAGGGTCAGCAGAAAATTGTACAATTGTTCACACATACCATATTGCAGTAGATTTTACACCGTGAGTTTCTCAGCGAAATCTGCTGGAATACTGATTACTATTAAAGTCTATGTCACTCCATTCTCGCAGGAGACTGAAATATTGCTGCGAGAATAAAGAACCCTAGACGATAATAGTAATCAGTATTACAGTGGACTTTACTGTAAAACTTGCAGCGTGAAAATTGCTGCAGTATGTGCAAATGGCTTTTTTTGGCTGTCCAAAATATCTTGGGTAAGGCCAACCATAAGGCTTTATTCTTTACCAAAGGTGGCTCTAGTACACACTGACTTATCAATGGAGGGAAAGGGGGAATATTGTAGTTATTAAAGAGTGAACGGAGGACTCAACTAACATTTGTAAACAGCAAAAAGAAAATGGGTACACATTATAATATTGTCAGGGGTAGTTCACAAAAGAAAATTTCTTATAACTTAATTAGTGTCAGAAAGTGCCAGAGATTTGTAATTTACTTCTATTAAACAAAAAAAAAAATCTTACGTCTTCCAGTTCTTTCCCGCTGCTGCATGTCCTGCAGGAAGTGGTGTATTCTTTCTAGTCTGACACAGTGCTTTCTGCTGCCACCTCTGTCCAGGTTAGGAACTGCCCAGAGCAATAGCAAATAGCCATAGGAAACCTCTCCTGCTCTCCAAACTGGAAAGATTACCAGTTGATTTGAAAGAAAAAAAAATTGTTGAACAACCCCTTTAAGACTCACTCTACCAGCTATATATAAATCCTATTATCTCCAGCAAGCACCACTCAAACATTCTGTCACATATACTTTAATGTAAGATATTACTTGTAGTGGTCAAGGTTCAGCCCACATAGCTCATTTCATTTCCTATATTTACTTGCTGCCTGAGCACAACATACATGGGCCCCGACATCCATCATTTCCATAAAACATATGAAAAGCTAGAGAACAAGGAAATGAAATAGTATGGGAAAATAATGAAGAAAAAACAAGGGAGCTGTGATTTATTGGAGTTTTTTTCTGGCTTTATTTAGGTTTAAATGAAAAACTCAATAGAGATGACATTGTGGTTAAGTCCAGTTTCCCATATGTTTAGCTTAGTACCTCCCTAAAATATTCTTCGAAGCTGAGTAATTATTGGTATTTCCCTCTGTCTTCTAATTACACCATGTGCTGTATGATCTTAGCCTTCTATGTGGTTAGTGGGAGTATGGGTAATGTAACAGTATGTACTGAAATCATCTGTAGGAGGGTGGACGAGTGACTAAAATAAGTCATGAACTAAAAACTTTTAAAAATGAAATACAGAAAGGCCCCTTCTCCTGTTCCATGATGATGGTTTATCTCCATAGCACTCTGCCATCCTAGGAAAGGAGGATAGGACCCCTGGATTGGTTTGTGGATCCACATTTGCTAATAGGGTGGCACCTGTAGATCGCAGGGTTTATGTAGAGATATATGCCATTTATAAGTAACACAGAGCTAGGTTTAAAGGGGTGAACCCAAGGCCCTATAGAAACCAAGGGGGTTGGCTGCACGATATATGCTCCCTGATGGCAGGGGCTCATTATTATACAGGTTTATATTATGGCTCTGCTTCATATGTAGCCATGATAGGGCATCAATAGAATTACATGGGACCAAACGGTAACTGTGTATTCTTACAGATGAATAGAGTCTCTTTCTATTGGTTTCAGTACAAAAAAAATGTGGTTTGCCTCCTCAGATATCACTGCTTCTATGGAAGAATTACCTTGTATATAGCAACCCCACCGAGCATGTACGGTAGCAGCTGCCGGCCATGCTGCTCAATATTCAAGAATCATATTAGGTATACAGCTTGACCTAACATTAAAGGGGTTGTCCAGCAAAAATCTTTTTCTTTCAAATCAGCTGGTTTCAGAAAGTTACATAGATTTGTAATTTACTTCTATTTAAAAATGTCTTCCTATACTTATAAGCTGCTGAATGTCCTGCAGAAAGTAATGTATTCTTTTCAGTCTGACACAGTGCTCTCTGCTGCCACCCCTGTCCGAGACAGGAACTCTTCACAGCAGGAGAGGTTTTCTATGGGGATTGTATGCTGCTTTGGACAGTTCCCGTCTCTGACAGAGATGTCAGCAAAGAGCACTGTGTCAGACTGAAAAGAAAACAACATTTCCTGCAGGGCATACAGCAGCTGATAAGTACTGGGAAACATGAGATTTTTAAAAAGAAGTAAATTATATATACTATATAATGTTCTGAAACCAGTTGATTTGAAAGAAAAAGATTTTCGCTGGATAAACCCTTTAACATTTAAACCTTTTCTATCTTTTTTTTTATTGTGAAATTATAAATTTTTTCCAAGTATAAGAAACAATATAACAGTTGCCAACAAGGCACCCTTTAACGGGAATCTGTCAGCTCTGTATCATGCTAAGAGCTCAAGTGTCAAGGAGGTGTTACTGAAGCACAGCATGCATGCCTGCTCCCTCCCCAGCCCTCCTCACCTTGACTAGAAGTGCTAGAAGCCATATCAATCATGCAGGGGAGGGAGAGGTGGGGGAGGGGGCAGCATGCATGCTGCAGTTAACAATGCATCCTTGACACTTGAGCTCTGAGGTTCTCTTTAAACTATTGTTTATTTTATGTATTATAGATGTTAATAAAAGTTGGCATCACCCCTTATAGACTGACTTGGTAATACAAAGGATTATCTAGTTTCATAACTGTGATGGTGAGTATTTTTGTTTTTGGCAATTTGTAATGATGTAACTGTGTATAGAAATATAACCCTGAGCCAGAAGAGTGAGGGGACAGGTTCAGGCAGGTCAGTCTACCACTTCCATACTTATCAGGAAGAGACGCTGACAGTCCAGGAAATGTGTGCATTCTTTGCAAGCAAAATAACAAATTAGGAGATCTGTTCAAAATTGGAGCATAAGTGACACCTCGGATTAGAGTCAAAACAAGTGAGGAGACTCTACTAGGAACCATCTGAGGCCGATTATCATGTTAACCATCAAAAACACAAAGGGTCTGTGAACTCTTGTTTTCCCTTACTTCTAATGACATCGTGTCAGTCAGCCGATATCTCATTTTACGCGTGAGTCTTTCTGCTTCATTTTTTCTCATATCACTATCTGTACGACCTGGTGTCTAATATAACATCTCTATTCTTATGCTCATTAGGATATCATTTCGCTGCCAAATGGGCATGGTGTTCGCCGCACTTTCTAATTGATTATTAATGGTTGCCTGGTTTAGCAAATCGTTTACCTAAAGTTTTACTTTCAAAACCACGTGGCCATTAACAATCAGGTACAAACCGCAACATACCGCAGGTGTGTCTGGTTTTTCAGCCACTCTATTTGCAACCATTACTTCATCAGACCACATTGATCAGAACACCAACGCATTGCAATATTTGACTGCAAAATAATACTATTAATAAATATAATGAGGTTCATGTATAAGCTCTTTTTGCCAATCACTCTCGGCTCATCTGAATAGGCATGTGTTCAGGTTGGAGAGGGGGATATGCTGCTGTCAGACTCCTCTGGCAGCAGCTTATCTTCTCAAGAACAAAGGGATCAGGCAGTTAAAATCAAACATGCCTAATCCTTCTCTCCCACAAACTTTGCTGTCAGGGGAAAGGCAGAAGCCCCCCCTTACCCATAAGATGGCACCCAGTCCTACCAAAATCAATAAGTTCTAATGTGCATGGTTAAAATCAGAAAACCAAAAATATGTCCAAATCTTAAAGGAGTTGTCCAGACATTATAATTTACAAACCTGGAGGACAGAAATGGCTGCACATCATACCCATGGTTGATACAAAAGCTTGTTTAGCTACATTAAAAACCAACATCAGAAGTTAGTATATAATTTGATCAAACCATATTGCTTCATGTACCACGTGCAGGTCTTCTGATACACATGAGTCCCTACGCTAAACAACACTGTGCTGGTCAGGGTTTGAAGGGGCCCTTGGGGTTTGGTCCTGTGACAGTGGGGTTGCAGGGGCCCCCCTTCCCTGCTTGCGCTTGCTTTACGGGGTTGGCGTTCGCTGACCGACAGTGTCATTTAGTGTAGGGACTCATGCGTATCAGAAGACCTGCACGTGGTACATGAGGCAATATGGTATGATCAAATTATATACTACTGATGTTGGTTTTTAATGTAGCTGAACAGGCTTTCGTATCAACCATGGGTGCGATGTACAGCCATTTCTGTCTTCCAGGCTTGTCCTTTATATTTTATTTTAATTTTTTTATATGGTGTAAAAAAAAAAAAAAAAAGCTATACTCACCTACCTTGAGCACCCACAGCTGGCATACCAATGCTTCCAGTTTCTACTAGTTCCTACTATTGTGCCATCCTTACAAGAAGTGGGCGATCAGCCAGTCATTGACTAAGGTAGGGAGTCACTATGGCCAGTGATCGTCTGAGTGGGGCAGTTCCTGTGAGGATTAAAGATCTCAAGGAACCAGGAAGTAACCTTGGAAAGTGAGAACCGGAAGCGCTGGTGCCATATCTGCAGGGAATTAGGGTGGGTGAGTATAGCTTCTTTTTTTACTTTTACATCTCGGGACAATCCCTCTAATTTTTTGACCTGCACAAAAAATATTTTGGGCCATCTTCTGGGCAAACAATAAGACCCCCTGAGAACAATATATGATGGCATGTTCTAGAACTATGCTTTCACTTACTAAATTGAGAACGCTACTTTGATAAATACCTTGAGTTTGGGTTCTACTCTGAATCTACAACATGAAAACCATTACCAAAGGCTTGTATTGAATTTCTATTCAATGATACAGGAGTAAGGAAAGCTGCTAGCTGGGCAATTTTTTTTTTTATTATTTTTTTTTTTGGGGGGGGGGTAAGGGAATTGTGAATTTGGCCCGATATTAAAATGCATAGTAGCCACAAACTGACTTGGGATCTATGACCAAGAAAGGAATAAATATTGGCCAGGTTTTCCTTATATTCTATTGTGTTATATTATGCTATATTTCCTTATGTTTTATTTATACATGAAAGCTGTTTGCATCCCTATAGAAATAGTTTTAGGAAGAACAGTTCCTTATTAGTTCTCAGCCTGTGAACATGTCCACCTATATTAGAAACTTATGGCGCATCGACACAGAAAGGAAGCAGATGTTGTGGAAATGTTTTTCAGCATTAAATTAGCTTCAGCTGTGCAACAGAATCCCCCCTATAAAAGATCAAAACACAGAGAGACCCAGAAGCCAACCCCCAAGTCTTCCTAGAATAACCATAAAAATAAAGGCCGCCGCATTACATGCCATCAAAACAAGCACAACAAAGAGGCCAGTGCTGAGCCAGTGCTACCTTTACATACAAGAGAAAGAACAGTGGCCAATACAAGAAGTCAGTCTATTTACAACAAAGGCTTTTTATGTAAACCTCCTGCTCTCTCCTGCAGCTACACACGTCTTGTATAGCCTGGGGAGACAGTAAAACCACAAGTAGAATTGTTACAGCCTCACAGGATGTCTACGCCTGAATTAGAGGATGAAACCATTAACAGTTTTACCTTCTCCCCATCGTCACAGTTTATGTGTTTTTCTCATTTTCTAAAGAGAGTGACAATTCTTCTTACATACATAATGGTACATTGCCATCATCCAAGATAGGTCTTCATTGTTTAGGCCAAGCATGCAGAGGGGGCAACTGTGGGGGAAGGGCTAAACATGGAAGAGTTTCTTTAAGGCTATGTTTCCAATGTTTCCAATGTAAAAATAAGTTAATAACGGTTAATAACGGTAGTCGTTTTGCACCATTATGTACACTTATTTTTACATTGTGTGAACATATCCTTAAAGTGTTGCTTTTGTTTTGTTGTGATTATAGGTTTCTAAACTCTGATTCTGTTGTCTACTGAATAGACTGCAACAAAAGCAGATACATGTAAGGAAATTATTATTTCCAATGGCAAAAGTTAACATGACAACTTTGTTATTTTGTTTAGGGTCCATCTATAAGGGTATTTTTCAATTCACTTCACTGTTTTGCACATTCAAGTATAAGCTGGAAATATCTGCCTATATTTACACTGAGGCACCTATAGATTTAAAGGGAACCTGTCAGCCCTGACAGCGGGCCAGAACCCACCATACCCGGAGATACAGCGTGGAATAGTTATCCTCTCCTGATGGTCCCCTCCAGATGCCGGTCCCATCACATAGAAATCGCCACTTGTTCACACATACTAAAACTGGCAGAATTCCGCGGCAGAATCCCGCCAGCCTCCGTCTCATACTGGCAGTCTATGGGAGGCTTGCGTGCTTCCTCTCTCCGCGCCTCACCGCTCGAAAGAATTGACATGGAGAGAGGAGGCGCATGAGCCTCCCATGGACTGCCAGTATGAGACGGAGGCTGGCGGGATTCCACCAGTTTTACTCTGTGTGAACTGGCCCTACAAATGAGCAGAGATGAGTCTGATGCCCATAGGTAATCATTGAGCAGTGATTTCCTATGACATTGGACCCATGCATGCTCATTTGCATAATGAGTGCAGCGGCGATTTCTACTCGATGGGACACACATCTGGAGCGGGACCGACTGGAGAGGGTAAATATCCCATGCTGTATCCCACGCTGGTAGGGTGAGTTTTGGCCCTCTGTCAGGGCTGACAAGTTCCCTTTAAAGGGATTCTGTCAGCATGCAGGCCCTACCTGAGGTGCTGCCAGTGTGATGTAGCTGGCAGTCTCAGGGCCGTTTTAATACATTGGTGGGCCCAGTGCACAGCCCTCAAGAGTGGGCCCCCTCCTTCCCTTTCGGCACATTGTATAATGTACTGAATTTGCCCCCACACTGTATCAAGAGCCCCAATATATACAGTAGTTACCTTATAACACTATTTCCACCATACAATGATTACATATTACATAAAAACTGCACTAAACAAAACAGAAAGATATCACCAATTATACCATTACATAATACCGCCACATCATGACCCCTAACACTACAACCCTATAACAGAGTGCAGTTACATTCAGTGACTCACCGGGGGCGTCTTCTCCGATCAGAGTCTGTCACCTTTTCTTTTTCTCTCCATCCAGCCTGGGCCATCTTGAAGTCTTCTCCTGGCTGTGAACCTTCTCTCCAGAATCTGCCAGACAAATATTTTAGGCTCCAACACATACAGTAGTTAGGTCCCTTGTACCCCTACACAGTAGTTACACCCCTCTGTACCCCTACATAGTTACATCCCTCTGTGCCTCCATAGTTTTAAGGTGTCCCTGTAGTATATAGACCCTCATGTGCTCCTCCAGTTATATACAGCCCTCCTGTGTGCTCCCCCATTAGTATATAGCCCCCCTGTGCACTCTCCCCAGTAGTATATAGCCCCCCTGTGCTCTCCCACAATAGTATATAGCCCCCCTGTGCTCTCCCACAATAGTATATAGCCCCCCTGTGCTCTCCCACAATAGTATATAGACCCCGGTGCTCTCCCCCAATAGTATATAGCCCCCCTGTGCTCTCCCCCAATAGTATATAGCCCCCCTGTGCTCTCCCCCCAATAGTATATAGCCCCCCTGTGCTCTCCCCAATCGTATATAGCCCCCCTGTGCTCTCCCCATAGTATATAGCCCCCTGTGCTCCCTAATAGTATATAGACCCCTGTGCTCCCCAATAGTATATAGCTCCCCTGTGCTCCCCAATAGTATATAAACCCTTGTGCTCCCCAATAGTATATAGCCCCCTGTGCTCCCCAGTAGTATATAGCTTCCCTGTGCTCCCCCATAGTATATAGCCCCCTGTGCTCCCCCATAGTATATAGCCCCCTGTGCTCCCCCATAGTATATAGCCCCCTGTGCTCCCCCATAGTATATAGCCCCCTGTGCTCTCCCCAATAGTATATAGCCCCCCTGTGCTCTCCAATAGTATATAGCCCCCTGTGCTCCCCCATAGTATATAGAGCCCTGTGCTCCCCAATAGTATATAGCTCCCCTGTGCTCCCCAATAGTATACAGACCCCTGTGCTCCCCAATAGTATATAGCTCCCCTGTGCTCCCCCATAGTATATAGCTCCCCTGTGCTCCCCCATAGTATATAGCTCCCCTGTGCTCCTCCATAGTATATAGCCCCCTGTGCTCCCCCATAGTATATAGCTCCCCTGTGCTCCCCCATAGTATATAGCTCCCCTGTGCTCCCCCATAGTATATAGCTCCCCTGTGCTCCCCCATAGTATATAGCTCCCCTGTGCTCCCCCATAGTATATAGCTCCCCTGTGCTCCCCCATAGTATATAGCTCCCCTGTGCTCCCCCATAGTATATAGCTCCCCTCTGCTCCCCCATAGCATATAGCCCCCTGTGCTCCCCCATAGTATATAGCCCCCTGTGCTCCCCCATAGTATATAGCTCCCCTGTGCTCCCCCATAGTATATAGCCCCCTGTGCTCCCCAATAGTATATGTGCTCCCCCTCCCATATAACATTGAAAAAAACAAACACTTTTACTCACCTAGGTCCACGCGTTCCTCTTCTCCTCCCTCTTGTGGCCGCACTTCCTGCGGTCACAAGAGGCTGCACTCCCCTTACCTTCGCGCCGACGCTCCAGTGACGTCGGGCGCTAGAGGGAGAGTGCGGCCTCTTGTGACCGCAGGAAGTGCAGCCACAAGATTGACTGACAGGGAGGGAGCCAATGGCTCTCTCTGTCATTATCACTGCTGCTGAAGTGCCGCAGCAGCAGCAGCGGACAGGCGCAGCGGCGGACGGGGGGGCCCTGCAGGGGGCGCCATGGAGGGGTAAGTAGATTACCCATCCATGGCGCTCCCCCCTGACAGGCTGGTGGTCGCAGCCCTGTGCGACCGCACTGGTCGCACATAGCAACGGCCGGCCTGCTCGGGGGGCCCCTTTAACCAGTGGGTCCGGTGCACGTGCACCATGTGCCCTCTGGTTAAAGCGCCCCTGGGCAGTCCCCTAGTGAACATGGCGGCTTTTGGTAATTTGTCTGTGGAGTGGATTATGTACAATCTCAGGTCTCTGAAGAGTCAAAGATGAGTTGTGGCACTCACCATTCACTACTCCTTCCACCTCCTTCTTCTTCATGAATAATTAATACTGCCCAGCCTCCTGCTCACTCAGCTGTTAGCCAGTGTCTCTGATTGCAGATCAGTCCTCTGTAGGAAGTTTATGTCTGACATATACACTCAGATATAATTGAACCTCCAAGCCTGTGTTGGAGCTGTGGTTTAGTAGTAACTCACCTGTCTAAAGACCAATCACCTTGGTTCAATGAAATGAAATAAAATATAGCTATTTATTCTTTATTTTTTCTTGTTATTGATTAAAAAAATGAATTACTAATAAAAAACTAATGTAAACCTTATTGGGAATTTTTGCACTTTTTAAAGTGATACAATAGTAAGAGAAAAGAAAAAATATATTTAGTCACCGGGTCGGTGCTTGGGAAAACACCAGAGCCATGCTTTGGAACAGGGCAGTGCTTCAAAAAAAGGACCCAAAGTGATGTACATAGTACATTTACTTTAAAGGGGTTGTCCAGCGAAAATCTTTTTCTTTCAAATCAACTGGTGTGAGAAAGTTATATAGATTTGTAATTTACTTCTATATAAAAAAAAATCTAAAGTCTTCCCATACTTATTAGCTGCTGTATGTCCTGCAGGAAATGTTGTTTTATTTTCAGTCTGACACTGCTCTCTGCTGACATCTCTGGCCGAGACAGGAACTCTGTCTCGGTTTTCTATGAATCTCCATAGAAAACCTCTCCTGATCTGGACAGTTCCTGCCTCGCCCAGAGGTGTCAGCAGAGAGCACCGTGTCAGACTGAAAATAAAATGACATTCCCTGCAGTACATACAGCAGCTAATAAGTATGGGAAAATTTGAGATTGTTTAATAAAAGTAAATTACATATGTATATAACTTTCTGATATCAGTTGATTTGAAAGAAAAAGATTTTCGCTGGACAACTCCTTTAACATCTCAAGCAGGGACCACCACTGACAAAAAGTAATGGTGACATTTAGTTACTCTGCCCTTTCTCTGCACATAACTTAGAGCATGCTCACTACAGTCTCCATTGACAACCATAAATATATTTATTTCTTATTCTTATGTTCTACTGTTCTCAACTCAGAACAAGACATCTGGCCACTATCAGCTACATCATATGTAGCAGAAAATATAATCGGATTTAAGAAAAAAAAGTGTTAGTATAACTGTGTATTTAATAAAAAGTGATACATCCTGCCACCCTGCCAAGCCTCTGCCCTGAGTTTAGTGGGAACACATGAGTCTATTGTCTCATACCTGGACTGACACAGCGCAGACAGAATTGCAGATAGGCATGATTAGGTCACATCAATCCCCCATCTTGGACTGTGTTTTTGATTTTTCTAAAAATATATTTGGGCACTACTTATTATAACCACACACTATACATATGTTGTGCTAAAATGTCTGTGACTCTCCAATTCATGTAAATGAGGTTTGCAGACATCTATGCACACCCCAGCCATATCCCTAGAGTTCCACCATACGGTTTATATATCTTTCCAGCACTAACATACTAATATTTCTGGAGTATGCAATAACACTAGTTCTGGCTAGTTTGACATAAGAAATGATATCCCCACAACAAAGCTGTAGAAGATGTTTCCTCACTTGAATAAGCTAACTTTGGCCAGACATGAAATCCTAAAAAACACTTTCTGATGATTATCCCAGTTTTGTCTGATGACCATGCAATGATCCGTGGGATTTCCTGCTCTAGGAAGAGATCCTGGCTTTTACATTTCAGGTTGTTATTATGACTCAGTTGCTATGTTATAAAAAGTTAATAAATGTTACTACAATGACAGTATACATTAGTTGTGCTCCATATCTACTACCATGGGATATAGTTGCATGAAATCAATCTTTTGTTGTGTTGCGTCCAATGATCTCTGTCACATCCATGTGTGGACTGTGATGCACTCGAGTTCTACCACAGCTACAAGGTAACATTTGTAAAGTTTGTTACACACTGGTTGCATGAGATCAGAAAAAAGACTGTGACTTTTGGCCACAGATGTGGGGCATGTATGCATAGGGCCGTACAGTTTCTGAGCATGTGCACGCCTATTTAAAGGGGTAGTTCACCAAACATTTTTTTTTTCTCTTAAGTCAACTGGTGCTAGAGATTTGTAATTTTCTTCTATTAAAAAAATCTCAAGTATTCCAGTACTTATCAGCTGCTGTATGTCCTGCAGGAAGTGGTGTATTTTTTCCAGTCTGGCACAGTGCTCTCTGCTGCCACCTCTGTCCATGTCAGGAACTGTCCAGAGCAGTAGCAAATCCCCATAGAAAACCTCTCCTGCTCTCCAGACTGGAAACAATACACCACTTCCTGCAGGACATACAGAAGCTGATAAGTACTGGAAGACAAGATTTTTTAACAGAAGTAAATGACAAATCTCTGCCACTTTCTGGCTTAATGTTGTCGTCTGTTTTCCCACACACATGCACAGCGAGCTTTATATTCTCCACCTGGAGACAGTGGCTTATTGCCATCTAAAATGTACCTTTATTGTAGGACAATACACACAAATGCTTATAACACATAGTACATTTGCATTTCAGGGATCCTGGATACACAGAACCTGGTGGAATGCTACAAATATAGATTATTTTCCTTCCTATGTACTATACATATGTCATACTAGTTGAACGTCTCTTCAGTTGTTGCTTGTGTCTGGAGCAATTACGCTAATGACATAAAACTATACTCAATCACATTTTATGAGCTTCTACAACAATTACCTGCTAATGGATGGAACAGTTGGATTGAAAGAAATTCAATGTAAAGTTGGCGTATGAATTATATAACATCATAGAAACTTTTTGTGCAATCTGGAAAAATGTAAATCAGTCCAGAAAATAGAAGCGGGAAGCAGGAAACTGCATGCAATTTGAGGAGAGCTGTTTTTATAGAACAATATTTCTGATTATTAGAAAGTGCTTAGTGTCCCATATATTACATAACTAAAAGGAGTAAATTTTAAAGGGCTGATAAACCAAAAACTGAAATGGCTTACATAGAGAAGCTTTTCATATGCAAAAAAAATGTATAGTCTAACAGAAGTTTTGTGTTTTTTGGCTAAGAAAAACACTTGAGGAAAATGAGCCTATACTTATATTAATGTTAAAGTAGACATTGTACAAAATAGATAAGAACACACAGCTCATTATATATGTAAAGGGAGGAATGATCCTAAAAGCAAACAATTATATTCTGTACAATCCATTCCTGGCTTTGGCTGAAAAAATCTGTAAAATAATCTGTCAGACATCTTTTGGTGTAATAGGGGGCCTTAAGAGAGGAAGAGTGTGAGAGAGAGGAGAGAGAGGGAGAAGGTGAGAGGAAAGAGAGAGGAGAGAATGAGAGAAGGAAAGAAAGAGAGGATAAGAGAAGAGAGTGAGAGAGCAACACAGACAGTGGCGATTGAGAGAAGTGTAACAGATAGAAAAAGGAGACAGGAGAGAATGAGAGTGAGATGGAGAAAGGAGAGGAGGAGAGAGGGATTAGATGGGGGACAATAAGAGAGAATGGATTGGAATAGAAGGGAGAGAGAGAAGAGAAAGAGGGCAAGATAGAGAGAAGAAACAGAAAAGGCGACAGAGGGGAAAGAGAGAGGAGAAGAGGAGTGAGATGAGCAAATGAAAAAGAGGGAGAGAAAAAGAAAGAGAGTGGACCCCCAGCCCAGAATTTAACATCATTTTGACTTTCGAGTTGTTCTAGAAGTAGAAAGGGGGATCAGGAGAAGAATAGAGGGATCAAGTACTACACACAGTGAGCCTTTTAGATTATAACTTATTTACTAAAAAGTTGGACACCTTAGCATTGTTTTTTTTATTGTTTTGTTTCCTGCAAAATCAAGCGACTTTCTATACCATCTTCATTAAAAATTTTCCTATGATTTAGCTGCTATTCAAAGAAAGATCATGTAAATCTATCAGATTATCGGGCCGAACAGGGACCGATAATACCTGTAAACGAGCAGTGATCTGCTAGATCGCCGCTCGTTTACTGGGCCTATTACACTGCCCGATAATCGTTAAACAAGGGCTGCAGGGACATAGTAACTGATGTCCTTGCAGCCCTGCATAACTACATACATTACCCATCCACGTTCCAGGGCTGCTGCTGCGATCTTCTTCTCCCCGGGTCCCGCGCGCTGTAACATCAGAGTGGCCTGTCAGCTGATTGGAGAAGAAGACCACAGCAGCAGCCCTGGAACGTGTATGGGTAATGTATATTGTTAGTCGCCGGCCAAGCACCGCTATTACACGTAGCGGTGCGTGGTCAGCGCCTGACAAAAATAGGTCAGAACCTATATCAACGATCAGCCGATGATCGTTGTCATTGGCTGATTGTTGTATTTATTACATGGCATGATAATCGGCCGAATCGGGCCAATTCAGCCGATTATCGTTCCATGTAATAGTACCCTAATTTTCTGCTCTCTTAGGCCGGGTTCACACAGCGTAAGACACCGGCCGTTCAGTGACCTGACCATGTTACAGAACAGCCAGTGTCAGTGAAGATTATCACTGAAGTACTGGCCGGACGAACTTCCCCAGAGTGTATACTATGTGATTCCATTGATTTCAACGCAATGCATAGTTTAAATTAATCACAGTCATTGTTGCAAATTGCAACAATGGCCGTGATTAATTAAAAATATACGTTGTGTGAACGTGGCCTAAGTGTTAGAGATAGCAGCAGGAAGGAGGAGGACTTACACACCAGCTCAAAGAGTAAATGGGGGAGAGAAACTCTGGAGGACAGCTCACACAGGCTGGAGGGAGAGAGCAGATGCAGTCCTATCTGCAGGGGAGAAGCATCAGTGCAGAGAGAAAATAGAGCTCACACAGTAGGCTGTAGAGACTGCACAAACCAAAGTAGGCAAAATCTATGGAGGAAATATGTTTGTTTGTTTGTTTTTGTACCATTGTTTTGTACAAAATGAGAATGAAAATGCTTTTCAAAGGTGTCCAACGCCTTTAAATTAACTAAGTAAACGTTATTTGATTTCTAAGCTTTTTAGTTTAGGAGCCAAATACACATAGATATTTTTACTTCTAGTTTAAATCACTAATATGCCAGTGAAACAGCTAATCAGTAATAAAAAGGAAAAAAAAACTTTTGAAATGTGCTACTAAAGCTAATATATTAGCACAGTACATATAAAGTGTAAAACTCGTTGCTGTATAATTGGTTTTCCATCCTTCCGTCCTATATATTTTTCACTGTACCGCCTCCACTTCCTGACCACCACTGCCTGCAATAGTAGAAGGGCCATAATCAGATGAGTTCATTACATTGATCTACATGTAGACCATAGGCCCACATACGGATTAATATGACCATCCAATGTGGACTCATCAGAGACCCATAAATCAACCTCTTCTTATACCTTATATTTCATTATTGTTGTAGATGTTTATCTCAGTAACTCTGTATTTTATACTAGCTCCTAAATCACTAGACTTATTCTATTCTCACCACTGGATAATGTTATAAACACACAAAAACACAAAAAAAATGCTACAGCTCACCGCAATGGCAAGATACAGACCCACTACAGACATGAAAATAGTTAAAAGCAGCCCTTTTAATGTTATAGTTTCCTCTACACAGGTAACAACAGAAGTAGAACTGAGCCTTAACACTTCCGTTCTTTTTTCTTTATTCTCTGAATAGCTTTACTGTTTGGTCTCCAACAGCAGAGACATATTCTTTGTGGTTAATAAATACTGGCAGGTGTTACTATCACTTTAAAGTAACTCCGATGACGTCACTCAACAATGGCATTGACATCTTATAGTTCTTTACTGTGAGAAAGTGAATGCCTACCATATATTTAAAAGCTGGACCGGTTTCTAGGAAAACAATTGTATTTTTATCATGTAAATCTGTAATGCATGGCTTAGTGGATCAAAATGCTGCAATTATACAAGTTTCTGCAAGGGATGGGATGTTTCTCTTTGACCAGATGAAATACGAGCTTTAAAGCAGATTTCTCACACAGTCAAGAGCAGCTTGCAGTCATTATACCATTACATTGTATGGGAACAGATAATAATCCCCAGAGACACAGTTCTGTGCTATGGCATCTCTAGAACTTCAGTAATGACCACATCATTCCAACATGTGAAGTACAGTAGAGGAGAAGCAAACTCTTGATGTGGTGGACAGAAAGGCTTAAAAATATCATATGGTTCCATAAACCATTTATTGTGTCCTGCTAAGTCTCACAATTGATGTGGCGGTCACTATGTTTTATTGTATTTTCAGCTTTTATTGCTGTATTTGCTGTCAGTTGTGGAGCGCACCTTACTGAGACGACTCTAAAACACGTTAATGTCATTTTCACTTTATTATTTCTTAAAAGTGGACCGCATCTTCCAGGAATTCTAGAGGTCCTCAGACAATGAGGGAGCCATGAAAGCATTAAGGCATATCTAGATATGGAACAAAGCCACCATATCAGGTTTACTACTTCTGTTTAAAGGGAACCAACCATGAGAATTTAGGGTTCCGAGTTACAATAATGATGATATGAAGAATGCTGCAGCGTTTCCCACCATATAAGCTGCTCGTTTGTTGTTGCCGCCATCTCCTAGACAATGTAGTTTTATTCCTCCCAAAGCTCTATGCAAATCAGCAGCAACTAGTCATGTGGGCGGCGTCTCTCCCTCAACTAGTCATGGTTCCCAGGCTGTGATCACTCCCCTACATGCTGTAATCCCACCTCTTTTGGTGTAATTCACAGGCCAGGAGTAGCTACATCATTAAGAGGTGAAGTTACAGCACAGATGGGAGAGATTACAGCCTGGAAGCCATGACTAGGGAGGGAGAGAAGCCGCCCACATGACTAGTTGCTGCTGATTTGCATACAGCTCGGGAAGGAATAAAACTAAATTTTCAGGGGGGTTGGAGGCAACATCAAACAAGCAGTTTATATGGTAGGAAATGCTTCAGCTTTCTTCATATTATCATTATTGTAACTCAAAACTCTAAATCCTCATGATTGATTCCCTTTAAGAGGTATACATTGTAAAATTAGACCAGGCGGCCTAAAAAAGGAGCACATTTATCACATGTCTAAAATCTGATGGAATAAACCAATAGTGCTCCAAATTTTGACAAATTTTACAACAAGGCCTAGGAACAAACACATTAGTAAATGCTGTGTACCTGCATAAACAATGCCTGCCATAGTCACAATAATATTACAAGCTGATATACGTGTTTCTTCTTCTCAAAAGGGTTGACCTGCTTGGACACACACACTACATGTTAGGGGTTACCATGACAGTAGGCAGATCCTGTATTGGTAGTTCCAGCGACCAGATGTTATCTGTGGGGAAATCAATAGTTAAAGTGTCACTGTCGTGAATTTTTTTTTGCAGAAATCAATAGTCTAGGCGATTTTAAGAAACTCTGTAATTGGGTTTATTAGTCGAAAAATGCATTTTTATCATGAAAAAGCAATTTGAAGCTCTCCCCCCTGTCTTCATTGTTCTTCTATGGAGAGCGCTAAATAAACGACCAAAACAGGACAACAAAGTGTTAATCTACAAATCCCTCACCCTTTATCTCCTCTGACAGTCAGCACTGACTTCTCTAAGCTCTGATTACAGCTGTCACCCAGCTCAGTGCCTGTAATCCCCTTGTTCTCTGCTTTCTGCTGTCGGCTAACTCCCCCCTCCCCTCTCCCTAGAACAGACTGGGTACGTCTGATGCAACAAGTCACAATTTCCTAATTTTTTGCAGTGGATGGAAAGAGGAGGGAGGGGGGAGCCGGGAAAAGGTTTTTTAAATGCAGATAATGGGATATTTGGCTAATAAACCCAATTACAAAGTTTCTGCAAAAAAAAAAAAAAAAATATGACAGTGACTTTTTAAGGACCTATTACACCGAGCAATTATCATTTAAAGGAGACCTGTCACCACCCATGCCGGGACAGAGCTCGTCCGACCCCCCGATGCAGACCCATATACTTACCGCTTCCGAGAAGTCCCACTCCTGGACCCGCTCCGGCCGCCGAGATATCTCCATCTGAAGCTGTGTGCGCACTCCCAGAGATGAGTCCGACGCCTGTAGAAGATGACTACTCCAGTCATTTTCTATGGGCATTGGACTCATCTCGGAGCGTGCGCACGTCTTTGGACGGAGATATCTGGGTGGCGGGAGCGGGTCCAGGAGTGGGACTTCTTGGAAGTGGTGGGTATATGGGTCTGCACCGGGGGGTCGGACGGGCTCTGTCCCGGCATGGGGGTGACAGGTTCCCTTTAAAGGTTGCTATAACGATTAATCGCTAGAGATAACTAGCGATATTATAGCGAATGATTCTGATGTTATTACAGTCACTGATTGCCGTTATAAACGATAATTTTTGTGGTCGTCAATTGTTCCTCAGCAGGACCCATGCATCATGTTATATCTGTGAACGACTTATTACACGAACAGATTTGCGAACTACCAGCGAGAATTTTTCAACATATTGATAGACAACATTTTTTTGGTCGTCGTTTGATCGTTGGGTGTTATTGCTCGGGCAGATAATCGTTCATTTTTGGTCATTATATCACATTTTTAAACAATAATTGTTCCATGTAGCAGGGCCTTAAGGGGCCTTTTACAAGCCACGATATGGGGTTGTGTATGACCCCAAACAAGAGCTGATCAGCTAGATAGTCACCCCTTTACAGTGCCCTTACAAGGCATGATTAATTACTTGGCCAATCTGCAAATGATCGCTGTATCGTTCATGCAGCCAACAACATGCAATGTTATTAGTCTCCTGTTTACCCAGATAGATGTGCAGCCAATAATGAGGTTTTTTACGGACAAATAAAAGATCAAATCAGCCAATGGGCAGGTGTTTGCTTGCTTGTCAGCTGATCTCTGGCACTTTTACAGGGGTCGATTATCAGCTGAATGACAGTACAGACTTTAAAAAACTTTGTAACTGGGTTTATTAGCTGAAAAATGCATTTTTATCATGAAAAAGCAGTTTAAAGCTCTCCCCCCCCCCCCCCCCCCCCCCCCCTGTCTTTATTGTTCTCTATGAAGAGGGGAGGGTGGAGGGAGATGAGGCACCAAAAGAGGACAACAAAGAGTTAATTTACAGCTTTATCACTGGGCTATCTCCTTTGAAGTCAGCACTGACCTCTCTGACCACTGTGTAATCCTTTGTTCTCTGCTCTCTGCTGGTGACTAACCTCCCTCCTCCCCCTCCCCTCTCCATAGGTTACACAGGGCTTGACTGATGTAAAAGAGTCGAGAATGCCTGATAATGAGCAGTGAGAGAGGAGGAAAGGGGGAGGGGGGGGACCTTGGGAAAGTCTTTTTGAATGCAGATAATGGCATATTTGCCTAATAAACCTAATTACAACATCTCTTAAAATCGCCTGTACTATTGATTTCTGCATAAAAAAAATGACAATGACACTTTACGAAAGACAAGTTGGGGTAAAGGGGGTCTCCCAGCAAGGGGCCATAAGTGGGGTCAATGCGACAACAATAGGATGGGTTAGGGGTCATTTACTTATCATGAGGAGCATAATATAGGTGTATAGGGGGAGAGGTATATGGACGTTGAAAGTCAGCTAAGATGGAGCAGAAAAGGGGATGGCACCTGTAGGAATAGTTGTGTTACAGGCCAACTTTCAATGGGGAGGGCATGTCTGTGCAAACAGCCCTCAATAGCGAAGCTTAGCCTTTTAGATGGGGGTGTCGCAATTTGCATTGCCCCCCTCCTTGTATTGTATACTTCTTGTTAATAAAGTGCAGCGTATGCTGCAAAAACATTTTATATATAAATTGTGTTTGTTTCTTTTGGCGGGGGAGGCGGTTAGAATTAGCAGGTTCCCTCCAGTCTCTCTGAAGTGCCACTACAGGGGGAATTGAGTATTACATAGTGCCCACTTATGTCAGTGGAGTGCCTGTGTTATGCATGACAGGAGAGGTTTGTCAGAACAACACATTCTTGTATCCACTCTTCAATCTGGCCATGAGGACCCTGTACACAGAACCCATGTATGTTAACCTAACAGGATACATGAAAAAAAAAAATTCTCTAAACTGGACAGCCCCTTTAAAACGTTGAGGCTTTTAAACTAAGTTGAGCAGTGTTGAGCAGTGTTGAGCAGTATATATACTATATGTCAGACATTGCATTGATAACCACTGGTCGTAAATGGCTTCAAATGAGACCATAGAATTATTTACAACTCACTTTCACAAGCTGCAAAGTTCAAAATAGTCTACTTCTTTATCAATACAAATGTCAAAATATTTCTCTGCACACACTGATCTTAAGTAGTTGTAAAAGTGATGCACTATCCGATATAGTAATCTGATATTCTGAGTTGTATAAGGAATCTGTCAGAATTTCTGAGCTATCAGAACTGCTGAGATCCCCATAACTTGTAGCCTTGTATATCAGTCATGCAACCTCCACGAAGGGAAAAAAAAGTCCTGGCTGCCACTATAGTAAATGCTCAGCAGGTGGTTCTTCTTGTTAGGTGTCCAGAACCCCCTCATTTCCATTATGATTGACAAGCTCTAGAGGCCTCCTGATTGGAAACTGGAAATTGGAAATATATATATTTATCCCAGGCATATTTACATTCCGTGTACTCAATGGAGAGAAAAAATAGACATGGCCGCATACAAGGTAAGAGGTTTCTTTTCTGTCTGCTTCTCCTTGTTTTTATGGTGTCGGTCTCCATTGTGGCGGCCAGTGCTGTGGCGTCATTGTGTCTGTGGGTGGTGTGGCCCAGAGCCTAGGCAGTGCTGGGGCTGCTGGGCAACTGGGCTGCTCCCTCCCGTGGCCCAACTGTTGTGATGGTCGCAGTGTGGGGCTGCGCCATTTTTAAGTTAGGGACCCACACTTTATCAGAAACCTTGACAGGGTGTGTGGGCTTATGCCTTTTGATCAAAATGTAGCTAACTCCTTATTGTTAGTAGTAAACAGTGCTGAGAAGGAGATGGTCATTCATAAACACTGTGGATGTGCGGCCATGTCTATTTTTTCTCTCTATTGAGTACATATTTACATTCAGTTACTGTATTTTTACCTATCACATCTGTTTGTTCCAAGCATCTACTACTCTTTTAGTAATACCAATATTAGAGAGTGCACTATATATTGGCATTATGCAGCTTAGCAAAGTATAAGAATGAGTCGAAACCAAAAAGGAGCAAACATTAATTTTCTTGATGAACTTGATGACATATGAACGAGGTATCTGAACAGTCACTTTACTGGTGTCCACATTTGTAAACGTAATAGTGGTGGTGTGGATTAACAGCCTCTGCTTTCAGATCATCCAACCTGCAGAGAAGAAATCCCCTCCTAGCAAATGCTTTCCTTCATTTCCTGTTGCAATAGCCTGGAGACATTCAGAGCAGACCATTGTGTATGAGAAGGAAGGGCTCAATATATACACATGTAGACTTTAGACAGAGCGACTTTCCAGTGTTTAACAGAAACAGCTTGTATTGCTATAGAGTTTTGTTTCTCACTTGTAAGTATATAGTATCACATATCAAGCTGGTGAGCTTGTGCCTCCAGAACACTAGTAGGTATACCGTATAATAACATTTACTGTGCTAGTAGCAGTCTGACCAACAATGTAAGCAAAAACCCTTCCTATTATGATCTGGGTGGAGAAACAATGATCCATAGTGACATTCACATTTAAAAAAGAATAATTTCATTCACTTACATTGTTTAAAAAAAAGAAAGAACTATTGATAAATCCAGTCCTGATACCAAAAAAATTGGAGATGTGATATTGCATTCAATTTGTCTACTCTATGCTGTCCTAACAATAGCTGAATGAAAGTTTAATTCTTTGAGTCATTGATGCATGTTTGTTCAGGTCACATTGAAGCAGTGCTCGCCTCCTCACCTTCTAAGAGCCATAACGTTAATATTTCTTTACCCCACTGGGCTGTTTGGGGGCTCTATAGTTTTTATTGGTACCATATAAGTGTAAATTTGAACTTTTTATGATAAATAATAAAACACAGTAATCCTGGTGTGTTTTTTCCTCTAACATGTTCACCATGTGGGAACAATATTGTTATATTTTAATAGATCGGATAATTCTGCAGCCTATGATATAAAATATGTTTATTTATTTATTTTACACATTTTTATTTGTATAATGGGAAAGAGGGAGATTTCAGTTTTAACTGAGGGAAGGGCTTTGTGATTTTTTAAAACTAAATACTTTTTAAATACACTGTTTAACCTCTAGACGACCCTGGGCGGGTGTTCAGAGTGGGGCCACGCTCTGAACCGCCGCGGTCCCGAGTGCCGCTTGTAGCGCGGGACCGCGGCTATTAGCGGGCACGGTCCGATCGCCATGCCAACTAATTAAGTAATCAGATGCAGCTGTGAAAGTTGACAGCTGCATCTGATTACTTGTATGCAGCCATCCCCGGTGTCTAGTGGGGTGGATTGCCCCCCCGGGACGTTGTCCCCGAGGAGCGATCCACAAATCCTTTACCGGCCGGGGTCAGCGCCGTAATGGCTGATGCAGCCGGAAGCAATCGAGTGCCTATCTCATTGATCTATGCTGTATAACTTTACAGCATAGATCTCAATGAGATATCAGTGTGCATATACTAGAAGCCCCCCTGTAAAAGTAAAAAAAAAGTGTTGTTGTTAATAAAAAAAAAAAAAAACTCCCCTAATAAAAGATTGAATAACCCCTCTTTTCCCATGTTATAAATAAAAATAAATAAATAAATAAGCATGTTTTTTATCGCCGCGTGCGTAATTGCCCGAACTATTAATCATATTCCTGATCTCGCACGGTAAATGGCGTAAGCGCCAATAAATTCCAAAGTGCAAAATTGCACATTTTTGGTCACATCAAATCCAGCGATCAAAAAGTCGTATATGCGCAATCAAGCTATCGATAGAAAGTAAACATCATGGCGCAAAAAATGACACCTCACACAGCCCCATAGACCAAAGGATAAAAGCGCTATAAGCCTGGGAATAGAGCGATTTTAAGGAATATGTATTTGTTAACAATGGTTTGAGAATTTTTTACAAGCCATCAAATAAAAATTAAAGTTAAACATGTTACATATCGTTGTAATCATAACGGCTTGAGGAACATTTATAACAAGTCAGTTTTAACCCAGGGCGAGCTGCGTAAAAACAAAAAAAAAAACAAATAAAAGAAATGCGTTTTTTTTTTTTCAAATTTACCACACATTGGATTTTTTTCTAGTTTTGCAGTGTACTTTATGAAAAAATTCAGCCTGTCATTGCAAAGTACAAAAATAAGGGCTCATGTGGGTTTCTAGGTGAAAAAATGCAACTGCTATGGTCTTTTAAGCACAAGGAGGAAAAAACAAAAATGCAAAAATTGGAATTGGCCCGGTCCTCTAAGGGTTAAAGTGATACTGTCACCCTTTTTACTCTTGCCTCATTTTGTCAGTGGATAGTGTCACCTAGATGGAGCTTCACAGCAGTTGGGCCCCATCTTCTGGCTGGGGAGAAGGCCCAACTGCCATGAAGCCCCGTCTAGTTGTCCACCGATTTAATGAAGTAATTCTACAGCAGAAGGCAGAGGCAGACAAGTTTTATACAGGTATATATCGAATGCGCAGCATCTAAGCTTGTGGATAGTGCAGAGAACTGAACATAGAGTAAGGGTACTATTACACAGAACGATAATCAGCCGAATCGGCCCGATTCGGCCGATTATCGCTCCATGTAATAAATACAACGATCAGCCAATGACAACGATCATCGGCTGATCGTTGATATAGGTTTGGACCTATTTTCGTCGGGCGCCGACTGCGCACCGCTATGTGTAATAGCGATGCGCGGACGGCGACTGACGATATACATTACCTATCCACGTTCCAGGGCTGCTGCTGCGGTCTTCTTCTCCCCAGGTCCTGCGCGCTCTAGCTTCAGAGTGGCCTGTCAGCTGACAGGTTGTCCGGCCAATCGTGGAGAAGAAGACCGCAGCAGCAGCCCTGGAACGTGGATAGGTATTGCATATAGTTAAGCAAGGGCTGCAAGGACATCGGTAATGATGTCCCTGCAGCCCTTGTTTAACGATTATCGGGCCATGTAATAGGTCCAGTAAACGATAGCTGCTCGTTTACAGGTATTATCGGGCCCCCATCGGCCCGTGTAATACCACCCTAAGGGGGGGTGATAGTAACACCTTATACTTGCTTATACTGATCAATGCCATGCCTTTGCATAGCATTGATCAGTAAGATTGGCAGTGCGATTACTGCTGCCTGTCATTATGCCCATCTCTTGGCAGTTTTGGTCACAATTAAGCAGCACTGCACACATTAAAACCCCTTTCACCAAGAACATTTATAGACATATTGCTGATGTGAAGGGGTTAAAGAAGCATTTTTATATTTTGCAAATATGCTGCAAGATGCAATTACTATAGATTAATGTGAAGGCTTGGGGATGGCTTGTGCATATGTTGTTTGTTAATGTACCATTTATGGGCTGTCGTCTATCTAGGTTCCCTCTACACCTCTCATGTGGCAGAATCACTGCACTTGCTCTAAGCAGTTCACTAAAAGTCATATTTTAGTGCATAGATCGGTGACATAGAACCTGACAATTCCCCGACAATGGAGGGCCTCAGTGTATTCCTACAAGATGCAGCTTCATCCGGTCTACTAATGATAGGTTTCTCTTTGTCGGCTTTTAAACAATATGTTGGTGTCAAGGAAAGCATTGTCAAGCAGTGCCCAGCTTCAGATTCTGCACACAGAAGACAGCAGAAAAAACAGTATGGGTAAGGGGGTTATATATCTGCAGCCTATCACTATAGGGACTCTCCCACTATATGACTGTGTGGTATCCCACCATGGGTGTTACTTGTTTGAACACCCCTTGCAAAAGCCTTGTACTATAAGGAACAATGTGGTAATGAAAGTGTATATTTTAGTTTTACCACAAGAGGTGTGAACTTTAGTGAACTAAGGGTTACTGTTTTGTTTGTGATCTGCACACCAATGGGAGCTGCTCTTCTCTTCTACCTATCTCTATCCTCCTTTATTCTTGCACTCTCTTCTCCATCACTCACAGGAGCTGTTACATACACTGTCAGGAATGTGCAGTAGCCTGGTTTTTGCTTTTGTGTGACACACCCGATTGCTTCTCAGCATCCAGCAAGGCAGGAGATACTCAAACCTCTGCAAGACATGATTACTGCAGCTGAGCAAGTCTGTTGACTGATTTGTTCCTCTGCCTGTCTGGAACCTTGAGGATCAGAGCTCTGGTCCAATGGCTCTGATCCTCAAAAAAGAAAGCTAAGCCAGTCTCTAAGCACTGGCTATTAAGGTTTACACCCTGATCTCAGCTCCCCCTGTCTATTCCTGCGATCCCCGTTCCTAATTCCTCTGCTTGCTTGACCTGTTATCTGACCTCCTGCCTGACCTCTGACTATCCTATGGTTTGCTGATTCTGTACTGCGTTGCCCATTTGGTTTTGGACTTTGGCTGGTTAACTTTCCTTTGTGTTTGCTCATCTGTCTTGTTCTGTGTAACACTTATTCTAGAGCAGGGACCGCCTTCGTGGTTGTCCAAGGCTACCTAGGGCCGGCCATTTGAGGCAAGTAGGTAGGGACAGTTGGTGGGCTCAGCATTAGGGCTCACTGTCGTGTCTTCTCCCTAACTGCCCTGTCCTGACATACACCCTGTAGGAAGTTGTCACATGGGGAGAGGAAGTGTAGATCCGCACTTAGTCACTTCTTCTTTGTTTCTCAGAGGAGCAAGACATGGATCAGGCATCCCTACTGAGTTTAGCCAGGAGCCTGGCTCTGCCAGGTTCACTGTCCGGGACAGACCAGCTGTAATGTATCCTTATGGAAGACACAGAGACTTTTGTTCTTAAAACAACACTTCTACATATAATGCAGAGCTAAACAACTGAAGAGAGTACAAGTCAGAGATCAACCCAACATCTCTAAAAGTGCAGGACAGTATCCTAATAGTAGAGGAACTGATCCAGATAGAGCAAAGCAGCTAAGAGCCTATGTACTCTATCGCGCAACGCCGGGTACCCGATACTGCAGGGGAAAAAGGTGGTATAGCGACAAAGGTCGAAACACAGTATTCTTCTTCTTTCAAGTATTCTCAAGTATTCTCCTACTTTTTAAAGTTTCGGCAGGCACAGTACTAATTGGGACTCTCACGACCTACTCCTCTCCACTACTCTGAACTCTCTCTACTCTTTTCAGCACGCAGCCAAGCCATCACTGCTATTCTACTTTCTACCTCAACAGTTCTCGGTGCAGATCTAGTAAAGTCCAGATTGTATAATACTATTCACTGCATATCATATCGTATCACGGAAGATCTATCAGTAAAGAACAAGTTTATTTATTTTACAGGACTCAGTAGTTATTGCACCAGCACCTACACACAGGCTACACTGTCCTTGGGTCATTTCCCCTTTCTGTGGTTGGTGGTACTGACAGTCCAGGTGGGTCAAAACTCCACTCCAAGCCATCGTAATAAACGCCCAAGGGACCCATCACAACCCAGAAGGTCACTGACCATAAAATTCCATTGGTATTACATTTCCAAAAGTAAGGACAGCCTGAAAAAGAGTCTTGTTGTAAGCCAGGTCATCGTTTTTATGGATGTGGATGTAAAAGCTACTGTATATTAAACATATGTTTTTTTCACAAATACTACTCTCCGCACCCCTTAAAAGGCCCCGAATTTGTTGCAAATCTTTCTGTTCACATTCCATTCACTCACCTCAACAAGGGAGCCTATCTTGTCATGCGATAAACACAAGTATTTCCTGCACTGTGCCTACAGCGTTCCTATGTTTGTACTGTATGTTGATGTAAGGGCCATCACTGAAACATAATACCTGGTTTTATTTCTCTAAGAAAATCTCCTGGATATGTTCACAATGAGGAATTGTGTTGTGATTGACAAGCAATGGCAATTTGTCAAAAACAAGTATAGATTTCTGGCTGACTGTGAAAAGTTGTAGTATTACCAAGTGAAGGTTAAGGGAAAACCCTCCCCTGTTGTACTGATAGGAGTTCTGCGGCACATCATCCACTTTCTTTTAACAGGGGATTGTCTTACAAATGGAATTATTGTTGATAGACTGCAGACAATGTTCTGCCTCATGAATCGCTGAGTGCAGGAGGTATATACTGCTAGGCTGACTTATTCCTGCACACCTCTAGAAGATGAAACCTCTCCAAAACTATCAAGTTACACATAGGGTCTTACATGTGTCATTTAGGAAGAAAAGATTCACAAGGGACATTGATCAAAATCTATAAATTGCCCTTCAGTAATTCTCTAAAGGAAAATAAGAACCGTAGTTATGTAACTACGTAGTTATGTAACTACAGTTCTTATGAAAATAAGAACTGTAGTTATTTAAAGCTTAAAGGAATCGTCTATTAATAACAAGCTGTGTCCCTATTGTGCATTAGGGTGGCTTCCACTGCATCAAACACCCCCATTTACTTATTAATAAAAGTAGATTTTTCACATTTATAGCTTATCGACACCTAATAACAAATATATCATCAGCTTCCCTGTTCCCTGCTCTATTAGAATCTATCAACAGGTTAGGATCGTTTAACCTGCTGATAGATTCCCTTTAAGAATATCTTTGTACTTTGTCCTATTCAGATGATATTGGGCTGGTGATGAGTAGTGACTGGTTTCCTCCAGACACAGCGCTTAGAATTAGGGCCAAAAAAATCACTCTGTGTGTCATCAGACCAAAGAATCTTGTTTATCACAGTCTGAGAGTCTGCTAGGTCCTTTTTTCCAAACTCCAGACAGGCTTTCATGTGTCTTTTACTGAGGAGAGCTTTTTTCTGGCCACTCTGCCATGAAGCCCAAATTGGTGAAGTGCTGAAGTGATGGTTGACCTGGAAGTTTCTCCCATCTGCACACAGGATCTTTGGAGGTCAACCAGAGTGGTCTTGGTCACTTCTCTTACCAAGGCCCTTCTCCTCATATTACTTAGTTTAGAGGGATGGACAGCTCTTGGGAGAGTCTTGGTTGTCCCAAACATCTTCCGTTTAGCAATCATGGAGGCCACTGTGGTCTTGGGAACTTTAAGTGCAGCCAAGATTTACTGTATGCTTACTGTATACATTGTCAGCTTGAGATCTTATATAGACATTGCTGTGTCTTATCATATTATGTCCAGTCAGTAGATTAGAGCAGTGATTTTCAACCAGTGTGCCGTGGCACACTAGTGTGCCGCGACACATGGTTGGGTGTGCCACGGAGAAAGTTCCCCAAACTATGGTGCCCCTGTGAAACAGGAGAAAACAATGGGGGAGAGAAACCTGGGGATGGGGGAGAAACAGGGGAGAGAAGCAGGGGGGAGAGAAACATGGGGATGGGGGAGAGAAACAGTGGAGAGAAGCAGGGGGGAGAGACATATGGGGATGGGGGAGAGAAACAGTGGAGAGAAGCAGGGGGGAGAGAAGTTTGGTGGAGAGAAGCACAGGAGAGAAGCATGGGAGAGAGAAGCACAGGAGAGAAGCAGGGGGGAGAAGTATGGGGGAGAGAAGCACAGGAGAGAAGTAGGGGGGAGAAGTATGGTGGAGAGAAGTACTGGAGAGAAGCAGGGGGGAGAAGTATGGTGGAGAGAAGAACAGGAGAGAAGCATGGGGGAGAGAAGCACAGGAGAGAAGCAAAGGAGAGAAGCAGGGGGGAGAAGTATGGTGGAGAGAAGCACAGGAGAGAAGTAGGGGGGAGAAGTATGGTGGAGAGAAGCACTGGAGAGAAGCAGGGGGGAGAAGTATGGTGGAGAGAAGAACAGGAGAGAAGCACAGGAGAGAAGTAGGGGGGAGAAGTATGGTGGAGAGAAGAACAGGAGAGAAGCACAGGGGGGAGAAGAAAACAGGCCCAGGTTTCACACTGAGTGAGTA
Organism: Dendropsophus ebraccatus; assembly: GCF_027789765.1. Taxonomy (NCBI): domain Eukaryota; kingdom Metazoa; phylum Chordata; class Amphibia; order Anura; family Hylidae; genus Dendropsophus; species Dendropsophus ebraccatus. Next base: position 63,291,699 of record NC_091460.1, on the reverse strand, counting down.
TAAATACATTTAGAATCTATATTATTAACTATATGTATAATATGTACTGTTTTAGTGTCATTTTGTGCCATTTTGGTTGGTGGCGTGCCCCGGGATTTTTTAAGTATAAAAAGTGTGCCGCGGCTCAAAAATGGTTGAAAATCACTGGATTAGAGGATGTCAGATTAGTGCACTACTCCTAATAAATTTCCCCCCTTAGGCCGTATTCACAAATGGCATTTATTTAGTGTTTATGGTAAGTTTTTGCTGTGATTTTCCAGCTATTTTGAGCCATGTTAGTTAGAACCATGTCCTAGAGTGCCATCTTGGTTTGCACTGGCATAGTGGCAAAGGGGATGAAAGTATAGAATTATTTAGCATTGCAGAACTCTTAGGCCTCCTTCACACGACTGTATATTTCTTTTCAAATATTGTCCACAATTACAGAAAGTGTAGAATATATTGATCACTATGATCCAGATAAGTTGTATTGTACCTGGATTTAAGCACACATTTAGTGTTAGCAGCTGAGGTGTTTAGTCACTGACATCAGCAATCCTAAAGCCTGTTTAATACTCTTATCTGATGATTTAGCATTTCCTCAGAATTTACCAAATACTTTACAGAAGAGTCCTAAAAAGGCTAGAGCTTGTGGCAAAATGACATTAATGACGAGTAGATTAGACATGGTAGAAAAGTCTGAGGAAGATCCAGGTCATTTAAAGGGCTTTTTCCCACAACTAAGAGAAAGAAAAGGTGTACTATTTCTCAATATAAAACAATTTAATATGTATATATCACATACCACTGGACAGATGCAGGGCCTATGTGTGTGTATATGCAATAAAATGCAATAAAAGCCACACTCGAGGGGCATCAGCATCCATGAATAGATCACTGTATTAAATTGCAATAAGTAATACGTTTACAATGTGTGAGAGATCTTGTTTTATTGTTGAGTTTATTGTAGAGTTCCACAAACTCAGCAATGGAGAGATTCGATAGGGGGCCATAGCGCTAGATGTTAGTGCTAAATGTTAATGGCGATTCGTTGTAGATATACTGGGAAACACTGTATGTCAGTAACATATATTGCAGGTTCAAATGACGATGATGACTAGGGCTGAGCGAATTTACAGTAGTAGCAAAGCGATTTGCTAGGCTCGGCGGTCAGCTTGTCAGCCGGCTGCCTTTGAACTGTGTGCTAGAGTTCAGATTTGAAAGACAGCAGGCTGATAAGCCAAGTGCTGGCCCTAGTGAAGCGATTCGCTACCACTGTAAATTCGCTTTTCTCTTCTGATGACATTTAGCGTGCTGTGGTTCACACTGATGATTCAACTTTAAAAGTTCCAAGTGTCATTTCCACTGTAATGTTTGTTTTTGCCAGGGGACACACACAGATTACAAGCACCTCTCACCCTTTTGGGCAGCCCGGTCAGACGTGGAGTCCTGTGGTAAGTGTCTTCTCCCGTTCGGATATGTTGTCTCTTTGATAACAGAACACAATTAGCATGTTTTTGGCTTATTTGTGGCTGCACTGTCGAGTTATATAGCACAATATTAGAGTATTCACTGTTGTAAGCTGTAGATATGATATCAATAAAGTTCTTAAAGTAGAATGGCCATATGCATTTTGGGGGTTTAACTGTACCCCTTCCTCACAGACAAAATCTTTTGTCACTGAGGAAGAGGTACAGTTCAATCTTGAAACGCATGAGTGCTATACAAAAATGAATTAAAAAACAATGCAAGAATTACTGTTTTTCAATCACCAGGCCACCCCCAAAAATTACCAAAAAATGCCACCATTGAACACATCAGCTCAGTCCACAAAAACAAGTCCTCACAACACTCCATCATTGAAAAAATTAAAGTTGTGGCTCTGACAGCAAAATAGAGCAAAAGTAGCAAATAATAAAAATCCCATATAAATTTGGTATTACTGTAGTAGTCCAAATCCATAGAATACAGTAAATATAACAGTAAATGTCACTTATACTGCTAAAAGGATAAGCAAGACCCTGAGGGTATGTCCACACAATGTTTTTGTGAGGCTAAAATACAGCAGTATTTTGATAATTACAGCCGTAAATAATGATCATAATAATTATTTATAGCCGTAATTATCAAAATTTAGACGTATTTTCACAATAAGTTCTGTGAACATACCCTCAATCTATAGAATATTATACACAATTTCCTATTCATTCTCCTCAAAATGACATCCTTTGCAATAACATCTAATAACCTTACAGCCACTCTGACTTTCTGGTTGTTCACACCGGTCTTTGCTTACCTTTCTACAGATATGACATGCCCATATAGCCAGATTACTGCTACAGCCAGCATGACTGGCTGCTGACAATACAGGGGGTATATAGGTATGTCATCAATTCCACAAAGACTAGCAATCTTTGTGGAGCTAAGAAACTTATCAACTATTTATACACAAACAAAATGTATAAAAAAACAAAACATACGTGAGGGTATACACTCTTTTTTTGCCTTTAAAGCCATTAACCTGCATCAACAACATAAAATGCAATGTGAGAATACAGACACTATAAATGAATAGTGCATACCTGCAGTAGTATATCATAATGAGGGTTGTTTGGGTGGCTGATGGGGCCAAGGCTCCTGGTGGCCCATGACCATCCAAACCACCCCATCTGATCATAAACTGCTGAATGGCAAGTGGCAGTAGTCCACTGAAGAATCAGGGATCCTCTGTTTGGCCACGACTAATGTGCAGCTCTGTCTGTCCTAGATACCTTGGTGTGCACTTTGTGAGCAACTGTTTAAGCACCTTTAAGGCACGCAGTTAATTGACAGAGAGTTGACATGTGGCTGGGATTTCTGACACAGGCAACATCTCCAACACTGCCTGTGTCGAAAGATAGAAGGAGGAGAGTCAGCAGGAGAGCAGCAGCAACGGGGGAGAGTGTGTTAAGTGATTTTTTTTTTTTTAATCTAGCCATGAGGCCATCTACTAAAGGTGGACTACACAATGGGCCATCTATTATAAGGGGACTACACAGGAGGCCATTTACTACAGAAAGACTACACAGGGGGCCATCCACTATAAGGGGACTACACAGGGAGCATCTACTATAGGGGGACAGCACAGAGGGGACCACCTACTATATGGAGAGTTTACAGAAAGGACCACTCACTAAATGGAGACTGCACAGAGGGGGCCATTTCTTATGGAGACTTTACAGAGGGGACCATTTTTTTCTAGTGTTTTTTTTTTTTCCTGCGTTTAGTCATGTCCAAGGGATCAGGGCAGTTTGGGTGGACAGCCCAGGGCCCAGGATGCATTTAATCCACCACTGCATACCACACATAGGTAACCAGTGCTCCATTCATTCTCTTTGTGGCTGCAAAGCATTTCAGAGACCTGATATATATTAGCAACTGAGAAGTACATGTAGATATGTAGACATGTAGATTGTAGGTTCGGTGTTCCTTAAGGTTAATCTGTAAGTGGTTGGTCCCAGTGACTGCATTGTTTGAGAAAAAATAGTTTACATACCTATCATACACTGAGCACATGGCACAGTCTCGCCCCTTTAGCAATGGAAGATTTCATAGTGAAATCATTCAGAAAGCATTTCTTTACTTTACAGGGATTACTGCACAAGGATTTGAGGTATTTCCCTCCAGCTCTTTACCTGATGCTTTAGTTGTCAGAAAGTCAACCTGGAATGTCAACAGCATTATCTCTCCTGGGAAAAAAGATGTGTGTGAGGAGTGCATTGTAAGGAACCTTTGCTCCGTACCACTTAAGTTAGGAACATGACTTTGTCAAATGCATTGAATAAATCATTTCAGTGTTGTGCCTCCAACTTGTCATTACAAATGGGCTTTGCAGCCACTCTGGAGTATGTGCTGAGTGATAGGTATAAAGATCTTATGTGTACACATGATGTGACTGATGTAATGAAGTGTATTATTGGGGATGGACATAGGAAATAGTACTTATCCCCTCCAGCAGTCAACAAGCCTGTATCTGAGCGCATAGTCATAAACTGCAAGTCTAAAATGCATAAAGAGAAGTAGACACAACAATATTGTATTCAGTTATATTGAAACAATACAAGGCAAATGTAAACTTCTTAAAGATGATAATATACAGGAATCTGGTAAATGGTTTTGACAGTAGCTTTGTTTTATATATGTTGCTTCTACTGATGGTAAGTCTCATGAATTCACATGGCATATGGGAATATACCCTCCGAGGCTCCATCTCACACATTTTAAAACAAAAAAATAATGTTTTCATTTGTGATTACAGTGTTTTTTTTATGTTCTATGGCAAATACTATGGGTATATTTCCACTAAAAAGGTATAACCACAGTAGAACAATGTGTATTTTGAAGAAGAAAAAAGGAACTGACCCTAAAAAATGTTACTGAAATGGCAAAAAGGCAATTAAATAATTTTTAAAAATGCTGTGTTAAAAATGTCAATGAAACCACAACAGAAAAGGCAGCGTGAATACAGGGTAAAAGGGTGAGTTCACATGTACAGGATCCGCAAAAGATTTGATGCTGTGTTTAGTCATTTACTTACATTGGTATCTGCAGCATCAACTCTGCGCCGTCAAATCTGCTGCAGATCTGCAGTGGATCCTGTACGTATGAACGCACCTTTGAAGTGACAAGTCTTACTGTACCACTACTGCCTTCTAGTGAGATTCTGATCAGGTCCCATGGAAGCCATGTTCTGAATCATCTGATTACTGTAAGGACACAATGCAGTGAATGTTACAGTTTTGCTCGTTTTTCTTCTACAGCCTGCTAGAGGTACCTGGTAGGAAATAGTGAATAGAAGTTTATTAAGAGTATAACACACTTACTGGGGTTTCGTTTGGGGTCTAAGGAGCTTATGGGTCTGATCTGGAGTCAGAGGAATTAGGGGTGTCTAAAAATTAAAGGTTTGGTCTGAGTCTGAAGAATCAGGTGTCTAGTCTGTGATCTGAGGAATTAGAGGTCTGGGATCTGGGAAATTAGAGGTCTGGTCTGGGGTCTGGCGAATTTTGAGGTGCAATCTTGAGTCTGAAAAACTTAAGGGTATATTCACACTGAGTTTTTAATGTGAATTCACAGAATCCACACCTTAGTTCATATAGCAGAGTTGGCTTCCACATCATGGGGACTGTACCTTTCCTGGAGCTACCAAGTTATAAAATCTTCCTTTTCTAAAATCTCACTCAAGGGTCACAGACTAGTATGCCTCTTCATTCACCCTCACCTCCCATTATCTCCTGACCCATGTACAGAGCACCGTATGTAAGTCAAGGAGAGGCAGGGTGGCGAGGGCAAGTGAGAAGGTGTGCTAGGCTATGGCACTACAACAACTCGACTCCACCTCCTTGACACTTGGTTGAAAAAAAATAAGATTAGCAACCACCATCAGCACCAGGAAAGGCAGTTTGCTTTTATACACAAACAGCTATCCAATGTTGTCTGAAGATCTTAGCAGCAAATTTAACTGACAAATTCACTTTAAGGCTATGTTCACACTACGTAAGTCTCCGGACGTAGCGCGTTCCGTGAATAAGCGGCCGGAGATTTACATAGTTTGCGTACAATGGAAAGTATACGATGTACGGCTGCACAGTTCACACTACGTAAGAACTTACGCCCGGATAGTACGCGGCGCCATAAAAAATGAACCAGACCATTGTTTGAGGATGAAAATGCCGTAACTTACGCCTGTAGCGTAACATGCGGTCCCGTACGTAGTGGTGATTTCTTCATTTTTGCACTTTTCTTTGCCGATCCAAAAGGTTCTGTGAGGTGTCCGGGGCTAGGCGAAGTAAAAGACCGCTGTTAGATCGCTACGTAGGGCGCTTGGGAAGCGTAAGTAGACTACGGGCGTAAGTTCGCAGACCGTACGTAGCCGGCCGCAGCTTACGTAAATCCCCGGACGGAGTTTAACACGTATATGTCCGGCCGCGGCCGGACATATATACGTAGTGTGAACATAGCCTAAGGCTGCGTTGACACTACGTATATTTCAGTCAGTATTGCAACCAAAACCAGGAGTGGATTAAAAACACAGAAAGGATCTGTTCACACAATGGTGAAATTGAGTGGATGGCCGCCATATAACAGTAAATAACTGCCATTATTTCAATATAACAGCCGTTGTTCTAAAATAACAGCAAATATTTGCCATTAAATGGCGGCCATCCACTCAATTTCACCATTGTGTGAACAGATCCTTTCTGTGTTTTTAATCCACTCCTGGTTTTGGTTGCAATACTGACTGAAATATACTGACTGAAATATACATATACTGACTGAAATATACGTAGTGTGAACGCAGCCATAGGGTACAAACACACACACCGTATACGCAGCTTATTTACTGCTGCGATACGCAGCAATGACACAACAGATGCGCAGCAGATTAGATCTAAATAACTGAACACAGCATCAAATCTGAACCACCAAGTCTGCTGCAGATCTGCTGCGTATACGGTGTGTGTGTGTGTTTGTACCCTAAGGGAATAGTCAGTGGCGGTCTTTGGCACCAAGCACCCCAAGCGATCGCTTGGGGCCCCCAACATCCAGGGGGGCCCCCACGCCCGGCTCTTGTGCTCAAGAACGCTGGACAGGGCCGCTGCCCCGCTCACTACTGCCATCTGAACTGTAACTATGAGCACTCGTAATGAGCACTCATATTTACATGCAGCAGCACTGACAGGGCGGGAGACATTGGCTCCCTTCCTGTCAGTCATTCTTGTGGATGCAGGAAGGGTTTTCCCTGCGGTCACAAGTGGCAGCTTTGTCCTTGTGATGCCGGCGCTCCAGTGACATCACTGGAGCATCGGCGCCAGGACAAGGGGAGCGCGGCCTCTTGTGATCGCAGGGAAAACCCTTCCTGCGGCCACAAGAGTGAAGAGAAGAGGAGACGCCCGGAGCCAGGTGAGTATAAGTGTTTGTTTTATTGTGTTATATACTATATGGGAGGGGGAGCACACAGGGGCCTGTGTAAATGGGGGAGATCACAACGGGGGTCTATATAAATGGGGGGAGCACACAGTGGGGCTATATAACGGGGAAGACACAGGAGGGCTATATATAACTGGGGGAGCACACAGGGGGGCTATATAACTGGGAAGACACTGGGGGGCTATATATAACTGGGGGAGCACACAGGGGGGCTATAGACTACTGGGACTTCACAGAGGGGTCTATATACTACTGGTGGGGCACACAGGGGGTCTATATACTACTGGGGGAACAACACAGGGGGTTTATATACTACTGGAGGAGCACACAGGGGGGCTATATACTACTGGGGGAGCACACAGGGGTATATATACTACTGGTGGGGCACACAGGGGGTCTATATACTACTGGGGGAACATACAGGGGGTCTATATACTACTTGTGAGGCACACAGGTGGTCTAAATATAACTGGGGGAGCACACAGGGGTCTATATACTACTGGAGCAGCACACAAGGGGTCTATATAATACTGGTGGGGCACACAGGGGATCTATATAATACTGGTGGGGCACACAGGGGGTCTATATAATACTGGTGGGGCACACAGGGGGTCTATATAATACTGGTGGGGCACACAGGGGGTCTATATACTACTGGGGGAACATACAGGGGGTCTATATACTACTTGTGATGCACACAGGTGGTCTAAATATAACTGTGGGAGCACACAGGGGTCTATATACTACTGGGGCAGCACACAAGGGGTCTCTATACTACTGGTGGGGCACATAGGAGGTCTATATAATACTGGTGGGGCACACAGGGGGTCTATATACTACTGGGGGAACCACACAGGGGGTTTATATACTACTGGAGGAGCACACAGGGGTCTATATACTACTGGGGCAGCACACAAGGGGTCTATATTATACTGGTGGGGCACACAGGGGGTCTATATACTACTGGGGGAACCACGCAGGGGGTTTATATACTACTGGAGGAGCACACAGGGGTCTATATCCAAGTGGGGGAGCACACAGGGGGGCTAAATACCCCTGAAGGAGCACACAGGGGGCCTATATACTAGTGGGGGAGCACACAGGGGGTATATACAACTGGGGCAGCACACAGGGGGTCTATATACAACTGGGGCAGCACACAGGAGGTCTATATACTTCTGGGGCAGCACACGGGGGGGCTATATATAACTGGGGGAACACACAGGGGTCTATGTACTACTGGGGGAAGCAAACAAGGGGTATATACTACTGTGGGCAGGACACAAGGGGTATATACTACTGTGGGCAGGACACAAAGGGTTTATACTATTGGGAGCAGCACACAAGGAGTGGATGCAGGAAGGGTTTTCCCTGCGGTCACAAGTGGCAGCTTTGTCCTTGTGGTGACGGCGCTCCAGTGACATCACTGGAGCATCGGCGCCAGGACAAGGGGAGTGCTGTCTCTTGTGATCGCAGGGAAAACCCTTCCTGCGGCCACAAGAGTGAAGAGAATAGGAGACGCCCGGACCCAGGTGAGTATAAGTGTTTGTTTTATTGTGTTATATACTATATGGGAGGGGGAGCACACAGGGGTCTGTTTAACTGGGGGAGAGCACAGCGGGGGTCTATATAAACCACACAGGGGGTTTATATACTACTGGAGGAGCACACAGGGGTCTATATCCAAGTGGGGGAGCACACAGGGGGGCTAAATACCCCTGAAGGAGCAAACAGGGGGCTTATATACTAGTGGGGGAGCACACAGGGGGTATATACCACTGGGGCAGCACACAGGGGGTCTATATACAACTGGGGCAGCACACAGGAGGTCTATATACTTCTGGGGCAGCACACGGGGGGCTATATATAACTGGGGGAACACACAGGGGTCTATGTACTACTGGGGGAAGCAAACAAGGGGTATATACTACTGTGGGCAGGACACAAGGGGTATATACTATTGGGGGCAGCACACAAGGAGTATATATTACTGGCGGCTGCGCACAAGGGGTATATACTACTGGGGGCAACACACAACGGTCTATTGTTTTGGAATGCGTGTCGAGGGGGGGCCCCAGACATAACTTTGCTTGGGGCCCCAGAAATGCCAAGACTGCCCCTGGGAATAGTGAGGGGCATCACGAAGTAAAGGAAATTTCACTACAGTGCACATTTCACAATATCTATGGGGGAGGGGGGCATATTGTATGTGGCTTGGTGGGGTATGTGTGCCAGGACTGCTTTTCAGGCCAAGTGTGGCCCATAAGTAACAGAAAATTCTATTGTATTTGAATTTACCCTTATATTGTTATATGTAACACAGGGTTGCAAATTCTAAAGAGGAAGGACCTACTGCTTTGTCACCACCTTGAGCCAGCTGAGGGTCATCAGATAAGGTAAGGAGTGACAAAGAGTCATCATGTCAAACAATTCGCCCTCCAGCAGTAAAGTTGAAGGAAGTGCAATTCAGACTGAAGTAGAGACAAAAAGAAAAGAAAGAAATATTTTTGCCTTTACTGTTTTCTAAATTTACTGCTTAACAAACTTGTGGACTGGCCTTTACCTGACCTGCACCTTGTTAAGACCCGTGTCTTCTATCACCTCACATCTAAGGTGAAGAAACTGGGTCTAAAAGGCTACTTCAACAAAAGTACAAAGATTTCATCAGTATGCCTGTAACTTGGAATTCAGAGAATTATCTTTCAAAACCTCATGTGACCAAGGAAGGGAAGCTGGAATCACATACAGTATGCAGAGAAGGAAAAGGTATAAGGTTTCATTACTATAAAAGAAAAATTAAAACCAGCATCATGTATAGTAGTATTTTTTCATTTGTTTTTTTTTTCCTTTGGTCCATTTGCCTGCCTCTTTAGTTCCTATAGAAAAGACTATTGGACCAATGCCTGAAAACACAATACCTGGCCAGCAAAGTAACATTTGGCTACAAACAAAGGGCTTGTTTAGTGGAGTGTGAATAACCCCTAAATATTCTATTCATATAAAAAAAATATGGTTGCTTGTTGTGACCTAGCAAAACCAGACCATGTACCTTAGATTAATATTGACTGACAATGTAATATGTGTGGGGGCATCTGCTCAGTATCTGTGCAAAATAAAAAAAGGTGGGACATGATGAATTTCAATATACCTATATACCTAAAGCTATCCATATCCTGTCTATTATAGCATGATCAGCTGACCGTCTAGTGTAGGAGCGGCTCACCAGACTCTTCCCTGACAGGAGATGTTAGGAGAAAGGAGGATCAAGCATCCTGGCTGCAACCTGTCTCCCCCCATTGAAAAAATGTGCACGCAGATCAAGGTGAGAATGCAAGTACATGGGGGAGCCAGGAGGAATAGCTGTTGGCTGAATGAGCATTTGGCAGACAGCTCTCTTAAAGATATTGGGACTTTAATGCTTTGTTACCCAGGGTCAGGCAGCAGCTTATCTGTAAGGTGGTAGGTAAGGTGTAATTATGTTTTCTTCCCTTCAGGTATTTTTTGCAGTAGCCTGTTTAAAAACCTGTTAACACAAAGAATATGTTATGTTATGTTGCGTGGAGGGGTCCTGTGTGATGGTGTTCCTCTGCCCTGGATTGTTGGGGCTGGTTAGTCACCATGCTCCATTCCATTATTTGATGGTACTGCCAAGCTTTGCCCCAGCTGACAGAAGGGTGGCTGCCGGGGGAGGTTAGGACCTAGGTGGGGCCTGACACATGTGTAGAGTATATGCTTTGACATTGAGGAGCTGCATCCCAATGTTGGTATGAGGGACAGAGTGAAGCAGTTAAAAGCTGCACCCCTGCACCAATTTGGAGAAGCATTTAGCCTGTGTATTAGGTCCCAGTGTCCAGTGAGAAGGTTGTGTACAGAGTTTGATTGGAATGGATAGAAGCTTACCAATAAAGCATGTCTTATTTAGATTAGGGACTACGATAGCCTGAAGCATGCAGAGTTTAGGGCATGCTGACTATAGGCTGAGCATGCTTTCAGCCTTGTGGTTGATCAGTTCTATAAAAGAGTGCAGAGCTGAGAGAGGTGCAACACTAAAGGGCGTAAATCCAGTTTGGGGTAGTGCTAGGCCCAAACCCCAGAGAAACTGCTAACAGGGCCAACATAGGAGGTTGGTGGCTAGCTAGTCACAATATGCGGGTGACCTTAGACCTGGGCATAACCTGGTGGGCTTAGTCTGTGGAAGAATGGGCTGGGAAGGGTTGGAGCTAAAGGTGTCTGTCACAGCCGCGGCGGCGTCCCGCGTTCCGGGCCGCCGCCGCGACCGCTTCCTGCCCCATGCAGCAGCCGGTGTCCATAGTCGGGGACCCGGCGCTGCTATCACCTCGGCCCCGGGGGGCGCCTCACCTCTCCACGCTCCTGTCTCCCGCTGTGCCGGCCGGCGCGCGCGTCCCCGCCTCCTAGGGCGCGCGCGCGCCGGCTGTCTCAGATTTAAAGGGGCAGTGCGCTCCTAATTGGTAGTTGCACCTAATCACTCCCCTATAAATCCCAGCTTGCCCTGTTCCCTGTGTTGGAGCCTCTACATGCTTCCCATAGCGTTTGGCCCAGCTCCCTGTTGTTCCTGTGTCCTGTCCGTTACCTGGTCCCAAGTCCCTGTTCCTGAGTCCTGTCCGTTACCTGGTCCCAAGTCCCTGTTCCTGGTTCCTGTTCCCCTGTCACTCCACCTGTTCCCGTGTCCAGCCTGTCACGTGCTCTCTCATCTGCAGACTATTGCCTGTGCCATCTCCTGCCACGCCTCGCCTGCCGACACCAGCAACCAAGCCAGGGGTAGCGACCTGGGGGTCGCCTGCCGCAGCAAGTCCATCCCGCCTTGCGGCGGGCTCTGGTGAAAACCAGCGGCCCCTTAGACTCCGCTCCCTGGTGAGGTTTGTGCCATCGCTGGTGCCGGTCCAGTGGATCCACTACTCCGGGCGTTACAGTAGGCTCCAACCATGGATCCCGGCGAGGTGCCCGATCTCCGTGACGTCGCCAGAGTGGTCACTCAGCAGGCGCAACAAATCCAGAAACAGTCACAGCAGATCCAGCAACTCACTGCCGCCTTACAGCAGCAGACTACTGCCCAGCGCACACCACCTCCTGACGCTTCTTCTTCACTCCGACTGGCCCTCCCAAGCAAGTACTCTGGGGACTCTAAGTTGTGCAGAGGATTCTTGACTCAGTGCACCATGCACATTGAACTTTTGAGTAGTCAGTTTTCCACCGAGCGCTCTAAAGTGGCTTTCATCATCAGCCTATTAGAGGGTAGAGCCCTGGCCTGGGCCACGCCACTGTGGGACCGTGATGATCCAGTTGCTGCCAATCTCCGGGCCTTCCTATTCGAGTTTCGCTCCGTCTTTGAGGAACCTGCCCGTGCTTCTTCAGCCGAGACTGCTCTCCTCAACCTCTCTCAAGGCAGCTCCTCTGTTGGTGACTACGCCATCCAGTTCCGCACCCTGGCAGCCGAATTGGACTGGAACGAGGCCGCCCTATTGGCCACCTTCAAGAAGGGCCTGTCTAGTCGTGTGAGAGACGTGCTCGCTGCCCGAGACCTGCCTACCTCCCTGAACGAACTCATTCTACTGGCCACCCGAGTTGATACTCGTTTTTCGGAGAGGGAGGAGGAGGTTCGGCATGAACATTTACTAACCCGTTCCCGTCGCCATCCCCAGCTGGCGCCGGTTTTCCAGAATCCTGACCTTTCGATGTCCCAACCCTCTCCTGAGATTCCTATGCAGGTGGAACGGGCTCACCTGACGCCTGATGAAAGAATCCGGCGCCTGGAGCAGAATCTCTGTCTCTATTGCGGTGGTTCCGATCACTTCCGGCTGGGATGTCCCCTACGTCCCCAAACATCCGGAAAATGCTCGCACCTAGGTCCAGTGGGACAGGTGTCCCTAGGTGTGAATGCCACCATTCCAAGTCTGTCTATGCCAGTTTCCATCCGGACTCTCTCAGGATGAAATCATCAGACTACTGCCTTCCTCGATTCTGGGTCAGCAGGCAGTTTTATTGCGGCAACATTGGTCCAAAGATGGCGGCTACCCGTGACCCGACTAGCCAGGCCCCTGACTATCTCCTCGGTCACAGGCGAAATTCTTACCGACCGTGTGTACTACCAGACCGCACCTTTAGTCCTCCAGGTGGGTCCTTTACATCAAGAAAAGATATCCTTCTACGTCCTGCCCCATTCTTCCCCCGCGGTCCTCCTGGGACTCCCGTGGCTGCAAGAACATGCCCCTCAACTGGACTGGAGAACCGGGGAGATTCTCAGTTGGGGTCAGGACTGTTCCAACCAGTGTCTCAGGTCACCTCAGACCAAGTGTACTATGTCGTTTCCTGTCCCAGCCAAGCCTCTATCCGACCTACCGGCAGAAGACCAAGACTCGGCGGATGCCTTCTCTGCCGAGGTGTACCCTCTCTCCGTACCCAAGACTAAGGTCGGGTCCTCTCACCACCGGGAGAACTTACAGAAGGTCCTCGTCCACAGACCCACAGTCCCTTGCCATGTTTTACCGCCTGATCGCCTAGCACCAGTCGTCACCTCCTCGCTTCGGAGAGTACCCCCCGGAAAGACTCATGTTCACCCTGCGCTTCGAAGAGGTATTTTGAAGTGGGGTCATTCCTCGTTGGAGGCCGGGCACCCTGGAGTCCGTAAGACCGGCCAACGGATCTCTCGCCACTACTGGTGGTCCAGTTTGTTTCAAGATGTCAAAGACTTTGTGGCTTCCTGTGCCATCTGCAGGCAAGAAAGAGGGGGAGGCCAAAGGGGGGGGGTACTGTCACAGCCGCGGCGGCGTCCCGCGTTCCGGGCCGCCGCCGCGACCGCTTCCTGCCCCATGCAGCAGCCGGTGTCCATAGTCGGGGACCCGGCGCTGCTATCACCTCGGCCCCGGGGGGCGCCTCACCTCTCCACGCTCCTGTCTCCCGCTGTGCCGGCCGGCGCGCGCGTCCCCGCCTCCTAGGGCGCGCGCGCGCCGGCTGTCTCAGATTTAAAGGGGCAGTGCGCTCCTAATTGGTAGTTGCACCTAATCACTCCCCTATAAATCCCAGCTTGCCCTGTTCCCTGTGTTGGAGCCTCTACATGCTTCCCATAGCGTTTGGCCCAGCTCCCTGTTGTTCCTGTGTCCTGTCCGTTACCTGGTCCCAAGTCCCTGTTCCTGAGTCCTGTCCGTTACCTGGTCCCAAGTCCCTGTTCCTGGTTCCTGTTCCCCTGTCACTCCACCTGTTCCCGTGTCCAGCCTGTCACGTGCTCTCTCATCTGCAGACTATTGCCTGTGCCATCTCCTGCCACGCCTCGCCTGCCGACACCAGCAACCAAGCCAGGGGTAGCGACCTGGGGGTCGCCTGCTGCAGCAAGTCCATCCCGCCTTGCGGCGGGCTCTGGTGAAAACCAGCGGCCCCTTAGACTCCGCTCCCTGGTGAGGTTTGTGCCATCGCTGGTGCCGGTCCAGTGGATCCACTACTCCGGGCGTTACAGTGTCATTGGAAAATTGAACTATGGCGGGGAGTAAAAAACTGTTTGTTTTTTTATTTGGGGTTTTAGTAAAGTTCAGGTCAGGACTATCTTGTGTGTTGAAACCATTTAGCTTTTGTTACCACTGTGTCTTCTGAAACCATTAAGCATAAACGAAAGCATTTTCTCTCTCTTGAACTTGCTTCTTCTGTGAAAGGGAATTCTAGGGCCACAATCCTTTACATATCTCTACCTATATTCTATGCATGGTCCATTATAGTTTTACATAACACTTTTCCTTACTATTAAGGTATACTGATATTAAAAACACTGAATGTGATTAAACATTTAAAATATTTAACGATGGAAAAAGGATCAGGGTGACAGCGAGAAGAGTGAAGGGACCACCAGGTCAGGCAGACAGAGATGGATGAAGAAAGACAGTGGGATACAATGGGGGTACAAAAACACAGGAAGAGGTGATGATGAATAGATAGAATACAAAGATGGGGATTTGCTAACATATAGTGCGTTCACTGTACACTGGGTTCATGTCAAGGACACAATAGGGGCTCAGTGGTTGCCTTGAGTTCTAGATTTGATTTCGAATTGAGGACTTCATCTGCATGGAGTTTACATGTTCTCCCCATGTATTTGTATGTATGCTCTGCGGATTCTGGTTGTCACCCACACTCCAAAGGTATAAAGGTATAATTTGTTTTTGTTGTTGTTGTTGTTTTTTGGTCTTTTCTTCAGTTCCTTTTCAGTTTTTGCTGTATTTCTTAAATCACTTTAAAAATGTTGCATGATTTTAGAAAATGCAGAATATGTTGGGGTTATTTAAGCAACAGGAAAAAAAATAACCATGGTCCAAGAGAATTGATTATAGAAACTTAATTTAACAAATGACCCTACTGACATGGAAGCAACATGGCATTGTTCCATTTGGCACAACCAATGTAAATTGTGTGATTACATATTCATTGTGTGGATATATGTCACCAGGGAAATACCCTTCTTATTAATATGTAAATGAGCTTTACACCAGTTCATTATCGATTGACTAAGCGTATATAGGAGGGCAATGACAGGCTTGTAAAATAATTACCACTTGTTTGAGGTCAGCAGTAGGCGTCTTCTCACCCCACTGACAGATTGTAACCTCTTGTGTGTGGGGCTCATTTGTAGCTGTCTGTATTTGTATGTGAAATAGCATGTCTCCTTCTATTATGACTTGCTGAGGTTAATCTTGAATGTTCACAGCCACCTTCAGCTAACTTCACACTATTGTAATGGCCAACTGTTTCCAAAGGCATCTTTGCATTTCTGTTAATTCTTACTAATATGGGTGTTAATGGTGATATTTGACTTCATCCTCCTGCTTTCATGTCAAAACATGCTAAAAACGCAAGATAATATTGATCACAATGGGATGTTTGTATCTGTGTATCGTATCCTAAAATAAAATAGGAAAAGCGCTGAAGGTGTTGTATAATGGGATTTTTGCAAATAAATGGGGGAATTTACTAATAAAGTGCAAGTCCTTTTATAATAGAAGACCTTCAGCCGTCCGCAACAGCAAATAAGTGCCGATCGGCAAGATCGGCACTAGAGATGAGCGAATTTGCCGAAGTTCGGGTTTGTCTGAACCTGAACTATCGGCTTCTGATTCCCGCTGTCTGCAGCCTCTGTAAACAGGGTGGATACAGCGTAAGGACCGCCTAGAAAACTGGGATATGCCAATGTCTGTATACCAGTTTTCCGGGCGGTCCGTAAGGCTGTATCCACCCTGTTCACGGAGGCTGCAGACAGTGGGAATCAGAAGCCGATACTTCAGATTCATATGAACCCGAACTTCGGCAAATTCGCTCATCTCTAATCGGCACTCATTTGTGGTGCCTTCAGAAGGCAAAATGAATTGAGCGGCCGGGCCACAAGAACGACTCCTGTGTCATTCATGCAGCAATTTAAATCTATTGCTATCGGCCACACATCCCCTGTTTACACAGGATAATCTGCTCCCGATATTGATACATACCTACCAGCACTATTGGCTGGGTGGTGGTAGGCTATCTGAGCTTAAAATAGTTAAACCCAAAGAAACCTAACCTGGGAATACTTGGAGTTATCTTTCAGTCTCCAGTCCTATCTTAAAGACTTTCAAGCTGCATCCAAGGAGTAGTAGCTACAGAGCCAGAAAGAATAAACTTCAAAAGGTCCTCTTTGCTTTGTTCTGGTACCTGCAAGGGCTGCAGCCTGGGACCAGGGCTTCATGGTTTTCATGTCACATCTATATACAGACCTGCATCTTGTGATAGGAAACTGCAGCTCATTCTTCATGACCATTTCACCAGATACCCTACATAGGGCAGACAAAGATCTGCAGTTTTCACCCCAAACAAATGTGGAGCAGAGGAAGGGAGACATATGGGTTCCTTCAAAGACATAAGTCAAGTTGTACCCAAAATGGAATGCAACAACTTTTGGATTATGAGAAATTAGGCATGTGGTTCTTTTCAACCATATGGAAAGCATCAGGTTTGTTGATCTTTCAGTTCTGTGTGGTTCTAAAGGAGTTTCTAAGAGAGATGAGCTGCACCCTTTTGGTTGACATGGACCTATCTCTTATTCATCTTCAATAAAATGTAACCATATCTTTTTGTTATAATTTTAGAATAAAAGTATGGGAGTCCTGACTACGGAGATTACTGTTCTGTACAGAAATTCCAGATAATAGCTGACACGCCTGCTTCTATATAAGGTTATCATATCAGTAGTAGCTGAATATCTGACATTTTATCAGCACAGTTACCTTGCAGGTCAGAAGTGGTTTCAGGCCATGACAGAAGTAAAAATTTAGATCAAAGAGAAAGGAAGACGTCTGAATTGCTATCTTGGGGTCATGTCAAATAGCAGCCATCAATCACACAAACAGATAGATCTATTTCTTTATCGTTTCCCATTTAAAGCCCTGGGACTGATATCTTCTTCTAGATATGTATGTGTTATATCAAGTCAGCAACTTTCTATAGTCAGGGAACTATTTTTCAAAGCATAAGATAAAGACATAAAGGAGGAAAGGCCTTGAGCTATGCCCGACACAAGATATTTATTTGATTCAAGGAACGCTGAATTTAAAAAAAAACAAAAAACATTTTTTTGCATATGACTTGCAGTTGCAGAAACTTTCCATTAATTTCTATTGTCATGTGACTTATGTGCTATGATGACATCAAGCACTAAATTATAATCAACTGGAACCTTTAGTAGTAGAAACATATCTATAGGAGGTGCAAAGTGTGCAGGTGCACCTGTGACCAGGAGCCATAGGCCCCCAATAAGGTCTCCCTTTACTATATAGGGAGACCAGTATAATATATGAATCATAACAGTTGGGATTCTGTTACAGATTTTGTACTGGAGCCATGCATGTTCAAGTTATGGTGCTAATTGGGGTCTTATCACATTGTATCTTCATGAGGTCAACAATAAAGGTTGTGCAGCTTCAATAACTATTGGCCGAATGATTGTTCAGCTGACAATTATATCTCACATTCTCCCCATACACATAAATGTTCGTCATGGCAAATGTTCCTGCATTCTATTTAGAAGGGGGGAGAGGGGAACGCACCCAGACTTCTCTTGGAAAAGCTTATCTCTCAGAGACCAAAGGGATTGGGCAGTGAAATTCCATGATACCTTACCCCTATCTCCATGACAGTCTTAGGAGACCCCCATACACTTTATACGGACATATAAAGTATAAAGTGTATGGGGATATTAAGGACCATTGCTATCCACTAGGCATGACATTGCACAACCTTAACCAAATAAAGCATTGTGCATCTGCCTTTCATGTGTAGGCAGTGTAGAAACTCCTACACATTAGATAGCAAATGACACCAAAATCATTGGGTTTGGAGGACATTTATCCCATATGGCCAATACGGTCAGCTTTAGGTTTTTTTATGGTTTTTGAACTTTCCTATTAAAGGATGTAAAGTGCTTCAAAAGATAACCTCTAACCATCTGGCTTATAAGGACATAAGAAGGTTACAAAGGGGACCCACAACTTTTAGCCAAACTAGACAGCCATCCAAAAAGAATGTCGCCTGCTCTGGCAGGCTTTGCCCATTCATGTATTACTTCAGCCATTGACTCACTTGAATGGCAGGTATTTAATACTACATTGGCAGGCCTGCAAGGAATTTGTTTTATTTTTTCTTAAACAGGTCTATGCAGACCATAATCTATGAATAGTCCGAGTTCTTCCAGTTGTCCTGGAGGAATAATTTAATATTAAACATATATAATGTTTTTCTTATTTTGATAATATATTTTTAAAAGGTTCAGTAAAAATAAAAGAAAAAAATAAATATAAAACACAAAACAACTTTCATACATGCAGACATAGAGCCATGGTAAGGAGGCTGTATGGCAGCACATATTCCCCTGTTGTTCTGTAATACAAAGTTAAAGGGATTTTCTACAAGGAAGTTATTCCCTACAGGCATTGTTTGCGAGGGGTACAGTAAGGCCCCGTGCATCTCTGTGAGTGCCAAACAGCATGGATCCGTGTATGAAGCCAAAAAGCAATTGCCTTAATAGTAATACAGATGCAGTACGTGTTTTCACATTATTCACAAAGACTCAGCATAGAATCTAAGCTTATAATGTGTAATACACTATCAAGCCTTATTCTCTAGGCCTTGTTATCTGTGTAGAGTGCAAATAGGAAGGTCACCAGATATATCTCTTTACAAATATGTTCCTACATTCAAAGGACACATCTTTACCACAAAGCTGTCTGGTAGTCAGCATGGTGGAGAGGTAAAATGCTGAAATGTTCAAGGACACTGTTATCTCAATGAGGCAGGCAGTGGAGCTTGCAACATACTGCTTCCCTCTCCACCTGAGATCAAGAAGCCTTTCCCATTGCCCCACTGCAGGAAACGCTCCTCATTGCTTCACTTCTCTCTTATTTCCTCATCTCCTCCGCTGCGGCCGTCTGTGGCATTTACATTGTTTTACACTTACACAATTATTTAGTTCTTTGATCGTTTGTCTGCTTTTGCCACATTTATTATCACCATGACTTACATAGGCATCTTGGTCCTATTGAGATATATACTGAATTATTTGGTGAGTATTTCCCTCAGCTGTATGCTACTATGCTTTCTCTAGTTTCACCTCAAACTTTTTACACCAGACTGATTTTCTTTAGCCTACAATTAGAAAAGATTAGCCCTAGCCTAAAGGATCGTGCACATGGCAGCACCGTGCACACAGTGGCATACTGATCAGCAACTATTAATATATTGCAGCTTGTATATAGAAAACAATAAAGAGCTTATCCTTACCTCTCTGTGCTTTCCTGGCATCTTGTTGTGGTGACGCTGGTGTCTGTGCATCATTGGGGGTTAACTATAATACTAGGGGCACCATTGGGGGTTAAGTAAAATACTAGGGGCATCATTGGGGTTAAGTAAAATACTAGGGGCATCATGCCAACTGCCGTGCTCAATATAACATTGAGTGCGACATCCGTACAGTACATTGCCCTCGAATGATTTTATAAATGCCCAAATGGCCCTTGAAAGGAAAAAGGTTCCCCACCCCCTGTTCTAAGACGTCATCATATGTGTATTGAGTCTGTAAGAAACTAGTGATACATTCTTGTAGAAATTTATACAGGCAGACCTTTGTGAGATAACCAGCCAATAATTGTAGTAAAAGATGGTCTTTAAGAGGCATGGACAATATGCATAATAGAGTGGAAATTAAAATCTACTCCCGGACAATGTGGCCTAGATGAGAGGTGGTCTTTTAGAGGGGTTCTACTGTACCTCCATAGTGCTGGATACACAGGATATAATCATCACTCTCTGTATAATGTCTCATCATATAAATTCCTTTCAGTAATTCATATCTACATCTTAAAATGATATTAATCCAAATATAACATGTCATGCTGTCATTTTCTGAAAAGCGGTGAAGGCATACGTACAATGGATCCCGGTGTTTAGAGCATTAAGTAATAGGTTTAGTGAGCACAGGAAATCTCATATTTCATAGCTCTATACAATGGCCCCATTCGGAGGAGGGACATGATAAGGTATGTCAATGTTTGATCCTACAGGTTAATGGCAATTAATGGCAATTTTAAGCTCCAATAAACCTCGCTGGAATGTATTTAATCCTGTTATTCAAGTGGTAAAAGGTCATGTAACACATCGCACAGCAATTCTCCATGTGCTGTTCCATCACCATAAAGATTAAGTGCTGACGGATGGCTTCAGTTTACTGACATAGCTTGTGTCACCTCTTATAACCAATGGAAATGTCTTAGCTTCTGGTGGAGAAAACATTGGTGTCCTTATACATGACATTGACTGAATCTTTCAGATGTGATATCAAAGTCTGTGGGTCCTGTTTGGCTAATGAATGTTTCATAGTGGCAAGTGAAAGCATTGGATATGTCAACCTGCACCAGCTGATCACTGAACAGTAAGCTATGATTTTTAATTGACTTTAATATCCAATGTATTATATCAAAGGGTTGGGTATTATATAGTGATGGGCAAACTTGCTCTGCATTTGACTCCTAGTGGCTGGAGAAGTTGGTTGTAGCCCTAGGGCTGCCAGCAAAACATGGGTACAGCCTATGGCTCACTAGTATTGTATGGAGACAATATCCAGCCATGTGCAGGTCACTGGTGTAGGTTCCAGGAGGAGTGGGGAACACACTGATTTAGCTGTAGTGTATAACAATATCAGAGTTGTTAATATAACATCAGTAAGTCTTGCAATTTACTTTGTCCTGGTGGCCAGGACATTTTGCAGCTAGTGGTTTTGCCCACACCCAATGATGTATTTCTCGGAAGACTTCCAAGACAAGGAATCACCGAAAATGAGTGCCGGGAGCAGGTTTAAGCAATCTGGGACAACCAGTAACAGATTATAACAGGTCCATTTTGGGCGGTAGCCCGGGGCCCATGACCCCCTAAACAGACTTATGCTTTCAGTGGTGTATTATCTCCAGACTATAGTTTTGCCATGATTTGCATAAAAATTGTTGCTTTTTACCGCAATTTTGCACAAATCAGGGCAAAACTGCAGCCAGGAGACAGTAGCATTTGAGAACATACTGAAGGACCTTATCATGTGACAATGATGTCACCACAGGTCCTTTACATGCTGCATTATGGAAGAAAAAGACTAAAGCTAGTGCTGCCAACGTTACAGTGGATTGGGGGGGGAGGGGCAAGCTTGGTGAACAGCCTGGGGCCATGGTAAAGTTAATGCGCCCCTGGGGACACCATCTTTAAAGCTAAAGACTAATGTGCCTATGTTATAGCTGTTTTCCTTCACCTACTTTTACATGCTTTTGTACAGAAAGAGGATGTAGGGGGGAAAAAAATAAATGCTTGTTGGGTAAGTATAAAAGACTCACAATAACTAAACTTGCAGCATGGTTTTATTTGTGGAAGCTTAGCTCTTGCCATACCATATCGGATCCTTAGAGGGGTGATCCAGAGTTAGAAAAAGGCACAGCTACTGTGCCATCCCTGTCCCCAGGTTGTATTATAATTCAGCTCCATTCACTTCAATGGAACTGAGCTGCAAAATCACATGCAAACTGATGACAGGAGAGGTACTGTTTCTAGAAGAAAGTAGCCTTGTTTTTCTAAGCCTGGATAACCCCTTCAAGGTTATGTTCACACAACGTCAAAAACAGAGAAAAAACTTCCGATTTTGAAATTTAAAATAACGTCTGTTTTTGCTGCAGTTTAACTGACTTAAATGCAATGCATTGCAGTCAATGGAAAGACGGACGTCCAATGCACACAGTGTATTGTATAACGGACGTTATCACCGCGGATGTCAAAATAATTATCATGACAATTTTTTTCGGACGTCTTTTGCAAACAGCGGACTTTTTTATTAGTTATTCACACAGTATATCTTTTGTCACCAGTCTTTCTCCGTTTTTACTATTAAATTCAATGGACTTTTCAATTAAGCCGCACCCTAAGTGCAATTAGTAACCCCAACTAGAATAATGTACCAACAGCCGTCATTGCACTAAGGGGAGGCCAGGCTGCTAAGTGTCGTCCGTTATTTTAGATTAAAAAGGGTGTAAGGGTACTACTACACAAATCGATTTTTCAACGATCAATGATTATTGATATATGATATCAAAGTACTGCTATGGTGAATGACCGGAAATCGTTCACCCAATTACACGGAGCGATGATTGTTACTTATGATCGTTCTTGCAGTCGTCTTGTCGTCGCTATTGCGTTTGTCGCTCTAGCGAATGACCGAATGACGTCTTATTACATGTGAACGATTTGCAAATGATTAACGATAAGAATAGGTCCAAATCCTATCAAACGACCAACGATTTCTCGTTGGTCGTTTAATCGTTGTCTGCTATTACACTAAACAATTATCGTTCAAATCCGAGTGATTTAATGATTTTTCGAGCGATAATCGTCCAGTGTAATAGGGCCCTAAGAGTATATGAGTTGTTTGGTGTAGTCAAATGGAAATACAGTCTCTTTGCTTTATCACATTCTTCATGGCAGGACTCGATTTCCTCAAGATCAGCAGGGTTCCCAGGATTGTGCAGTGTTAGGACTTTAATATGGAGTAGCCCTATCTGTTTTGGTAAAAGGACCCAGCAGACATGGTGACTGTGAATGCTAAACTCCTTGAAAAAAAAAGAAGACAGCCAAGGTGATAGTTACGTACAGTTCAGAACTAAGGCTTGAGGGCCCCCTAGTGGTAGAATAAAGATATGCTTCAACTCCTCGTAATTTATTGGTTAATGAGATCTATGGAACTATTTCTCTGTATTAATATGGTGACTAATATTCATGAGTTGTAAAGAAAGGATCCAAACTCAAAACCATTATGAGGTTTCCAGTCATTGTTATACGGTCATTTTTAATACTGACTACTGATATTGCGCCATGATGCACAGTGAATGGATGCTCAGAATTCTCTGTCCACAGAAACTCCATTAGATTCTTCCAGAGTTTCCTTTAAACCCAAGACCAAACACCGGATCTCCATGACTTGGAGATGCACTACAGGCTACATATGTAAACCAACTATTCTGTTATCCTTCATGCGTGGGTTAAAAAAAGTCACAAAATTGCCAATTTCTAGTCCAATACTTTAACAATATTTAATACACCTTAATTTATCTACTTACCTATGGTACTTGGGCCTAAATTACATTATTTGGATGAAAAATAACATATTGGGAGGGGACATGATATGGATTAACCCTTAGAGGAACAAGCCCAAAATGACCCATTTTTGCTGTTTCTTTTTTTTCTCTAAGAGCTCTAGCACTTTTATCTTCTAAGGGCTTTCTAAGTGCCTGTTTTTTTCAGGAGTAGGTGTACTTTGTAATGGAGCCTATAATCTACAAATTGCTTCCTCAATAGTTTTTCCGCTGTGGTAGACACCCATAAGATTAGAGCCATAACATTAAAACTATCAGTTTATAATGGTGTCGGTCCCCCTCATGCCACTAAAGTACTTCAAGTCGTGAGGTGGGGTCTTCCTGGATTGAGCCTGTTTTCCAGCACATCCCAAAGAGATGTTCACTTGGAAATCTGGGGAAACTGGAGGCCAAGTCGGCATCTTGAACACTTTCTTATGTCTTGAAGCCATTCCTGGACAATTTTTGTAGTGAGACAGGGGAAGGGGAGAACCTAGTCTGTAACAATGTTTATGTGGTAACCCAGGGGGTGCCAGTTGGTCTTATCAAGGGTAGGTGTTGTGGTACCGCTGCTGCACTTGTCACGGTATACAATGCAATCAACTTCCCTGCTGGAAGAAATCCATATCTGAAGAGTCACCGCATAGGGAATGCAGCAGCAGGTTTTTTTGGCAGTGTATCCTGCCCCCCACTAAAGATTATAATTACCCTTTAAACATAGTTGGTAGTCCCTGGGGTCCCTGTAGTGTGATGGTGATGCAGTGTAGAGAAACCACAAAGTTCACAATAACGTAACCATTTGAATACTTTACTGGAACAGTTCAAGTGACAGTGCAGGATAACTTTAGGAACAAGTGTGGACAAAGTGGTATGATTGCCAATACAGTGGTGCCTTGGATTACGAGCATACTTCGTTCCGGGACCGTGCTTGTAATCCAAATCCACTCTTAAACCAAAGCAAAGTTTCCCATAAGAAATCACTGAAATGCCGACAATTGGTTTCACACCCCCAAAATAATGATTTTATATTCTGAATAACATGTAAAACAGATTAAACAAACATTTAGAAACAGCTGAATATGTGATATTATAAATTACTGTACAGTATAGCAATCAGCATGTGGTGTATAATGTATAGTAAGTGCAGAAACCTGAAAACAGCAGCAGTTTGTAGATACAGGATGGAACTGCAGATCCCCAAAATGGAGAGGATGGGAAACAGACTGCAGGGTGCATGAAGGAATAAGTACAGATGTGGGCACAGTATAGCAACACTCTCTGTCCGGGGAGAAAGGGGTTACAGCTATGAAGAAATTACCTCCACAGTCCTGTCCCCTGATGCAAGCCTAAGCCTGAAATGGATCTGCTATGATTTGGAAGGTGAGGTAGACTTCCTGGGTCAGAGTACAGTGCTGTAGACCTCACTATGCAGACCATGCCCCTCCTCCACTCCCCCTCCCTCCCACTTAAACCAAGTCACAATTTTGAAAAACTGTGAGCTCTTAAACCAAAACGCTCCTAATCCAAGTTACTCTTAAACCAAGGTACCACTGTACCTTGTAATACTGAAAAATGCAAAGTCTCTTTGGTAGGTTTTACATAGAAGACTTGCACAAGATATAGTTGGCTACCAGGGGCTCTGTCTAGGCAGTGCAGAAATCTGTCAGGATTACCTTAATATTTGACTGTTGGTAGAAAAAAAACATACTTACAATTTAGATAATACCTCTTCTTGCCGGAGTTTACAGAGTGTGAGTGTCAGATCCAGGAATAGGGGCCACGGGCTTGGACATCCGGGTGTAGCTAATCCCATAAAATGATAAGATTACTCGAGGAGATCGAGCGAGGTTCAGTGAGATACTTCGGCTTTACTTGCTTTTTGCCGTCCACTTTGGGTAGTTCTGGTCAGCTGAAAGACTTCCTGAAGATACTTTGTAGAAAAAGTAGTAAGACAGGTTTGAGAATACAATATAGGGATCCCATACAAAAATACCTTCAGGGCCAAGTTGACTAAGAGAGGAACCCAGAGGCCTATGGGTTCCTGACACTGCATTTAGGTAGGTGGTAGCATACTAACATATGAATGAAAACACACATGAACACATGAATATTGAGACCCAATGTTCATCATCACATTCTTTCTCTGGCTCATCTTCTGCCCATAATGCATCCTGGTGCTATCTCTGACTGGTATGGGGCTATGCAACAAGCAGCATTGCATTGTGTGTTCTGAGAACTTTATCATAGCCAGCATGAAAGTTTTCAGTAATTTGTGTTAGGCTGGGTTCACAATACTTTTTTTCAATCCGTTTATTCATCCGGTTTTTTTTGGCGGGGGGGGGGGGGGAGGATGGAAAACGGATGAATTTGTGTGCATCCATTTTGATCAGTTTTTTTATTGACTTCCATTATAAAAAAAAAAAAAAAAAAAAAAAAAAAGGATCAATATGGCAGAACACTGACAGAAAAACAGATCCGTTTTGATCCTTTATTTTCATCTGTTTTTTTGGGGGGAAAAAGGACTAAAAAATGGATAGGAAAGACATAGTGTGAAACCAGCCTTAGGATAGCTCTTCTGCGGGATTAGATCAGACAGGCTGACCATGGCTCCTTATGCACATCAGTGGCTGGAGAATCTTTCTCAAGTTTACTGATTATCCTTACCTGCAAGGTTATCCTTTCCTACCATTATCGATAGGTTAATACCAATTAACCACTGTATGCTCTGAAAACTCCATAAAGTTGCCCAAACACCTTTAATAACTGTCAGACAAAGGATCGTTCAGCCAACAGTTGTCTCTGCCATACTCCTCATACACATGAATAGTTGACATGGTTGAACATTTCTGTTTTCTCTTTTGGGAGGAGAACACAGGGCTTATCTCATATAAGACAAAGGGGTCGGACAGTAATTTTCCATCACGCCTGACCCCTTTCTTGAGTCTTGGGAGAGCCACATACACATGTGAGAAGTGCATTTGGCCAACAGAAGTATAAAGTGTATGGGGACCTTAGGGCTAGACATGAGCGAACCTGGAGCATGCTCGAGTCGATCCGAACCCGAACTTTCGGCATTTGATTAGCGGTGGCTGCTGAAGTTGGATAAAGCCCTAAGGCTATGTGGAAATCATGGATATAGTCATTGGCTGTATCCATGTTTTCCAGACAACCTTAGAGCTTTATCAAAGTTCATCAGCCCCAGCTAATCAAATACCGAACGTTCCGGTTCGGATCGACTCGAACCCGAACCCGGTCTGCTCATCTCTACTTAGGACCCGTCGCTTAAAGATTCTCTGAGCCAGTCATCTAGGCATTGGATGTAACACTAGACTGTGATGGTGAATGGGGCACTTTGACTGTCATATGTTAGTAAATTGGGATAGCATATAATACAGAAAGCCATCATAGCATTATACGGTACTTTAGGATTGATTTTATTTCTTTACAGTAGCCAAGTATAAATAAACAATTAGATAAACATATCAGTATATGAGAAGAACAAAATATTAATTCAGTACATTCTTTCAGGCTACATTTCCTATTGACTTTTGTTTGAATTTACTCAGTCATATTGATTTCCTATTCACTTTGTATTGATTACTGAAAATTGCTCATCCATTACACCTTTTATTCTATTACCCTTCCTGCTCCTTTAGGATGAGTGAACTTGCTGTCTCGGATGTCCAGCATCAGACCAGACCCTTTCATCGCCTGATCTCTTTTATCATATACATTTCATCAGCTTGATTCAAATCTTATGAGATAAATCCCAGCTGTGAATCAGGGTTCACATATTCACTTAATAGACGCCATGTAAACAATTCTGGGTAAATTCCAAGCAGGAATATTACAGAACATCTTTAATTCAAAAGGTAAGTCATGTATGAAAATGCATATATGAGTATATTCACACCTGGCAGAGAGTTTTGCACCTGAGATGAATGAAACTAAATTTAATTTTCAGTAACAGACACAATTGCCACAAATGCCAAATATGAATATATGTTATGTCCCTGAAGCAGGAAACAATGCTTGACAAAGACTCTTAGAGGGTCAAAACGTTACATGTTTTGGGGATCCTAATAAAGATGTCTTCTTTTTTTTCTCTCTGTTGGATTCTGTCAAAATTCTTTTCTTTATCATTTGGAACAGATAACAACTTAGAATTTTAGACCAGGGGTATTTCCCATCCTTTTTGTGATCCTCGCTGCTACTACTTATGTCCTTTCTACTTACACAGTACATTGCAAACCCAGTGTATGAATATTGCATTCTTACATATCTATATATCTATAGTAGTGTACAGAAAATAATTCCCCTAGCACAGCGCCAGCCTATTCAGTGTAGAGTACTTTTTGCAATATGTCATGACAAAGCAGAAGAGTATGTAGAAAAAAGTCTAGATGTGAGAATGGATGACAAATAGAGATGAGCGAACCTCAAGCATGCTCAAGTCCATCCGAACCCGATCGTTCGGCATTTGATTAGCGGGGGCTGCTGAAGTTGGATAAAGCTCTAAGGTTGTCTGGAAAACATGGATACAGCCAATGACTATATCCATTTTTTCCAGATAGTCTTAGGGCTTTATCCAACTTCAGCAGCCCCCGTTAATCAAATGCCGAAGGTTCGGGTTCGGATGGACTCGAGCATGCTCAAGGTTCGCTCATCTCTAATGACAAACATTCCCACTCTGGTCCCACCATGTGAAGTGGAGACAATGAAAAATAGTGTTCACCATTACAGAGGCACTGGGAGCACTAAAGTTACCTTGTAATTGTGCTGATTTTTAAATCTCTTCTGACAAAGTTGCAAGTACACCAACTTTTGTACCGAAAGGATAGGGGCTGTTATTAGGGCATACCAACGTATACCTTATCCTGAACAAACAGTTCATTCTCTCTGGGTTCCTAAACTGTCTATCTATGGATACAGACTGCATCCAAGGGCCCCTATAATAGTACGGCAAAAGTCCTTTGAATACTCCTGCCTGCACTGATCGTAATGGTGTCGGTCATAGGGAGGTTAAGTAGTTTATTGCAAGAAAGACAAATGAGCAAACATAAGAATGTGAACAACTTGTACACAGGCCAAACCGGCAGGTCTTGTGGGGTATTCCCAGTATGCAACGATCAGTACCTTCCAAAACTGGTCCATCTGGACACCCAAGGCTCGTTGACAAGGGTGGTGCACAAAGAACAGCCCAGCTGTCTAATCTTGCCTTAGAGCTACAGTAGCACAAATTGGTGAAAAAATATTCTGTTGGCCACACATCTGTCCGTGTTATAAGAGATGTTCAGACAACGGCTGATTAAAACAAAATCTTTCTGCAGCCATGTAATAAATGAGATGTAAATGAGATTGGTGCTTGGCTGTGGCTGTCTAAAAGCAAACACAATGGTAAGGGGAGCACCAAAACTAGACCATGGAGAATTGGAAGAAGGTGGTCTAGTCTAATGAATTGAAATGGCTGGAGAGTGTGTGTTCCTTACCTGACCACCAGAACACACTATGGGAAGAAGGACAGAACTGGCAGTATGATGCTCTGCTGCAATAACTTGGATCTTGACATTCATGTGGATGTTACTTTAATACGCTGTGTTCATCCTTTCATGGAAACATAATTCCCTAATATGGTACGAGCCTCTCTCAGAAACATAATGTGCCCTGTCGCACTGCAAAGTTTAGAAATTGAGGAATATGACAAAGAGTTCAAGGTAACCACATTGTCCATACATAGATGGTTCAGAGTCCCTTATTGTTCAGCAGAGGACCATCTAGTGAGATGCTCAGCTCATACATACTTGATGTTAGAGCTATATAGCTATTTTCTGGTGTTGGAGTATTAGAGCTATACAGTGCATTCTGAATGTCATATTATGGCTATGTTCACACAACGTAAAAAAAAGGCATCCTTTATTGCCGCAATGTAATTGGCTTCAATGCAATGCAGTGAAGTCAATGGGATGACAGACATCAAATGCACACAGTGTATAAAATGACAGAAGTCATGCGCGGAAGTCAAAATAATGATCATGACAATTATTTTCGTTCATCTTTTGCAAACAGCGGACGTTATTTTTGAGTTGTTCACACACAGTTTTCTTTTTTTCAACATGCTTTCACTGTTTTTACTATTAAATTCAATGGACTTTTCAATTAAAGACACACCCAAAGGCCCATTAGTAACCCAAACTAGAATAATGTACCAACAGCCTTCATTGCACTGATCAATTTCATGAACAGACTGAAATGTGTAATGCTGAGCCTTTTATATATGTTTTTATTTTTTAATAAAGTAGTTTTTTGTACTTCATCTGTTGGGAGTAGCTGCGCCTGTTCATCCTGCTGGAATTTGGAGAGGAGGTCTGCATCTTGTTACGGCCCTGGCCTGGGTTTGCAGGAAGGTTGCACACTGGTTCCCTTCTTGAGTATACGCATGGAGATCTTGTGCAACTCAGGCAGGTGAGAGGGGACCAGGTTTCACTCTGTTACTGGAATTTTATCCATCCTATTGCATCTGGTCCTGCACATGGAGCGCTGTCTTTGTCCTCTTTTACTCTACCAATATGATTTGGAAAAACACTGCCCTGTCTATATAAAGTCTCATAGCTGACAACACATTTCAAACAAAAAGCCCTGAGGAGGAAAGAACTGCCTGTAGAGCTCAGAGACAGGATTGTGTGGAGGCACAGATCTGGAGAATACAAAAAAAAATCTACTGCACTGAAAGGTCCCAAGAGCACCCATAATTCTTAAAAGAAAGAAGTTTGGAACCACCAAGACTCTTTCTGGATCTGACTGCACCATCAAACTAAGTAACAGCGGAGAAGGGTTTGGTAAGAGAGGTGACCAAGAATGAAGTGGTCACTCTGGCTGAGCTCCAATGATCCTGTGTGTGGATAGAAGAAATGTCCATTAATATTCACGATTCTGGGTGGAATACTCCTTGAAATACTGATAACATTAGCAGTAAGACAAATGTCACACTGATGTAATAGTCAAAACATTTCAGCAGCAGCTGAGAACTGGGTGAAGGAGACTTAAAAGATAATAACAAGTTTGGAAGGAATTGTTAGTCTCACCATGGGCAGCAACCTCTTTAACCCCTAGATGACCCTAATTAACTTTTTTAATGCAGCCGTCAAAGCTGACAGCTGCATTTAAAAAAATGTTTTATTATTAATAAAAAAAAACTCCCCTTATAAAAGTTTGAATCACCCCCCTATTTCCCATTTTATAAATAAAAATAAATAAATAAACAAACATGTTTTGTATCGCCGCGTGCATAATCGCCCAAACTATTACGTTTATTTAATTCCTGATCTCGCAAGCTAAACTGTGTAAGCGCAAAACAATTCCAAAGTGCAAAATTGCGCATTTTTGGTCGCATCAAATCCATAAAAATTGTAATAAAAAGCGATCAAAAAGTCCCATATGCTCAATCAAGGTACCGATAAAAAGAACACTTCATGGCGCAAAAAATGACACCTCACACAGCCCCATAGACAAAAGGATAAAAGCGCTATAAACATGGTAATAGAGACATTTTAAAGAACCAGCTTTAAAAGCCATCAAATAAAATAGAAGTTCTACATGTTACATATCGTTGTAATTGTACTGACTTGAGGAATATATATAACAAGGCAGTTTTACCCCAGGGCGAACGGCGTAAGAACAACCACCACCACCCCAAATAAAAAAAAAAATAAATTTACATTTCACTACACATTTAATTTTATTCTGGTTTCGCAGTGTACTTTATGCAAAACTTCAGCCCGTCATTGCAAAGTACAATAAGTGGCGCAAAAAATACGGGCTCATGTGGGTTTCTAGGTGAAAAAGGTGCTATGGACTTTTAAGTACAAGGAGGAAAAAGCGAAAGCACAAAAATTTAAATTGGCCCGGTCCTCTAAGGGTCCCAAAGGGCTTCTTCAGGTGTCTGTAACTAAAGGTTGTTCATTCTATAATGTAGATAGATTCTATGTCAGTGAATGGAAACATTGTCTTCTTCGTGTTATATATATATATATATACTGTATATATATATATATATATATATATATATATATATATATATATATAAATTATAAATGAAAATATAAAGAAGTCTATCCAAGAGACTATTTATACCCCAGTCTGCATTCTTAGAGCTGTGTTCATACAGATAAAATAATACGTCTATGACAGTGAATGTCAGACATGCTATGACCAGTCCTGGGAACTTTCACATCCAGCCCAAAAAACAAGCGTGGGCAAATGCACAGGCAGATAAATGTTTCATTGATGACTGAAGAGAACATCTCTCTCATCCGTCTGTCCACAAATATGCTACCCTGTCTGTCTGAGGGCAGACTCTTAACAGCAATAAAAAGCTATGTAAAACACACTGTGAACACTTGACATGATGTCAGCTCCAATCCACCAAAAAATAACAATACTCTGTGCAGGCAGAATGGATTGTAAAATATACAGGGATGAGTACATTAATGGTGACAAGTAGAAAGGTCAAGTTCCCTGTGATGAGTAAAGATTTCTAGAATTTCTCAGACACTATGACAATCACTTTCAATCACTAGTATGATTGCGGTGTGACCGCATGAGGCACAAGAGGGGTTAGGTTTTCTAAAGAACATTGCATTAGGATTTAGCTTTAGTACCATGTAAAGAACCTGTAGCTACTGTGACTTTCCTCTCCCTTCTTGTCTTTCCATAGATTTGTGCAACATATAACCTAAACCCTCATTGAGCTGCTAGTAATTTGGGTAATTTGGTTAATAAAAAGTTGGGGGGAGGGGGCAGGAAAGGACCCAGATAAAAGGGGAAAAATACATTTTTCCTGATAAGATACGTTACACATTTTCTATTCAACCCTAATTTTGTAGCCAGAGGTCCATTTTGTATTCAGGTCTACCCTTAATTTGCACCATTGTAATCTAAAACCAGGACAAAACATGTCACAAATAATTGATAAAACATTAAAAGAGTGAGATACATGTCAAACACTGTTTAGATTCTCTTTATTTCAACATAGACAATAACAAATACATCTTCCATGTAATACACAATATTTTCTAATCAGACAATATTTGTGGTATGATTATCTGTCACTATCTGAGCAGACATTTCACCTACCAGTGATATCACCCCTGAGACCATGACAAATTTGTCCATTATTAGACCATTCCAATTACAAAGACTGTTCACCCCAATTTTTTTTTTTTTTTTTTTCAAATCAACTAGTGCCAGAGATTTGTAATTTACTTATATTAAAAAAATCTAGTCTTCCAGCTGCTGTATGTCCTGCTAGAAGAGGTGTTTTCTCTCCAGTCGGACACAGTGCTCTCTACTGCCACCTCTGTCCATGTCAGGAACTGTCCAGAGCTGTAGCAAATCCCCATAGGAAACATATCATTCTCTCCGGACTGGAAAGAATACCACTTCCTGCAGGACATACAGCACTGATAAGTACTGGAAGACGAGACTTTTTTTTAATAGAAGTAAATTACAAATCTCTGGCACTAGGTGATTTGAAAGAAAAAAATGGTGAACATTCCCTTTAAACAATAAAAAACAGTTTGGTGTGTTCCCATTTTTTAAGCTGTCAATGCTGCATACAGGCAAAACCACCACAATTAACAGTACGATATTTGGGAATGGAGATTTAAAAACATAAATGTGGAGTATGATTATTCTGTTGTGAAAGTGCTGCAAATTTTATTACTTCAGTGTTGTGGTGTTGGATGGAAAAGAAAATTGCCCCATCAGAACTCATCCTAGTAAGCTCTATGCAAGAATCAAAGGAATATTCAGAGGGGTCGGAGATTCATCACTACACTTGCTCTGAATCCTAAGTGCTGCAAGTGATACATCAGTGACACATAATGTCTGTTCCCTAACTCCTACTATAGAGGACCAGTGTATTCCTATGAGATGCAGCTTCAGCTCATCTCTTTATTGTAGGCTTCTCTGTTCTTACACGCAGGAAGCAGGGAAGATCAGTGTGAAGCTGCCTGACAATAAAACACACAAAAGATTCTGAGGACAGCAGATAGAAGAGACAGGCAGTGAGTCAGGGGAGGTGTATAACTCAGCTAATTACTGTATGGACCAACGATATCACTGTTCTACTCGTCTCTTACATAGGGCAACTAAACAAACATCAGGTTCCAGACAGCGCCTGAGGGTCTTTTCTGGTGGGGGGCTTTTGGGGTTTGGGATACATTTAGTAAAATAAATAATAATTTGATCAGAATTGTTAATGAGGCTGTTAGGAACCGGACAGCAGGACAAGACAAACAGTGAGCCCTAAGCTCAGCCCCGCCCACTGTCCTCTACCTATTTGCCACAATCCGCCCTAAAATGGCGGCGAGCAACTGGGCGGCAGTCCCTGCGCTGGCTAGGTGGGACACAAGGACAAGACAGACAGACAAAACACAATAACGAATGGTCAACAGTCCGGGTCACAACAAACGGGCAGCAAAAGTACAAAATCACAATCTGAAGGCAAAGTCAATATACAGGCAGTATGGTCAGGGGCAGGCAGCAAACAAGAATGGTCAGAAAGGCAAAGCAGGGTCAGAATCAACAGAGCAAGAATAGAAACACAGAACCAGGCAGAGACAAGCTCAATATCCGGCAATGAGAGCACAGACTGGGTTAGTTATATAGGAGGCCAGGATTCTAGTCCAGAATGTAATTGGACCATCCCCCTGATCTCCAAGCACAGACACCTGAGAACAAGACAGATCCACTGGCAGGATGACCTGTCAGTCACAGCAGAACCCAAACACAGATTAACCATGACATGGCCAGACAGAATTCAGCAGGTGAAGTCGGGTGTGTCTCCCAACAAAGGTGAGCATATAAACACTGCAAACAAAACACAGAAACAGGATACAAGAAAATCAGTGCCTTCTCGGCCGAACAGCACGAGCCGAGGGGCGCATAATGCTCTGCAGAGATACCATCCTGACAGAGGCATCCTGTTTTGTGGAGTCAGGGGTGAGATCCCGCTTCTTCAAGCCATCACTGGTAGTTTGGAGGGGGGGAGGAACAGGTATATAAAGGGTACAGTTGCTTTTCATTTGATCTGATCAAACTCGGCTTTGGGTTACCCCTTAAGGCTATGTTCACACTACGTATGAGTCCGGCCGTAGTTCGTACACAGCCGTACATGTGCGTCTGAAAGTACGGCCGTGGGGAAAAATAGACATGCGGCCGGATTGCGAACATGCGGGCGAACCGCGAACATACGCCGGTAGTACAGTTATGCTTCCCTAGCTTGTGTCGAAGCGATCTGAAACAGGTCATTTACTTGGAAATCTTCGTCCAGCCCCATAAACCACACAGAACCTTTTGGATCTAAAAATCAAATTCAATTTGGCTGCAATAAGTACTCCGTACGGGACCGCATGGAAATCCCAGGCCGTGAGTTGGAACATTTCCGTCCAACAATGGTCTTGTTAATTTTTCACGGCGCTGCATACGATACGGCAGTAAGCTCATACGTAGTGTCCATTGTGCGGGCGTATATCGTATACTTTCAAGCGAACACATCAACCTCAAAACTACATGCGTATATTCGCGGTTCGCACTACGGCCGGAAAGATACGTAGTGTGAACATAGCCTAAAGGCCCTATTACACCAACAGATCTGACGACAGATTATCTGCCAAAGATTTTAAGCCAAACCCAGGAGTGGATTTGAAAAGAAGAGAAATCCAGTCTTTCCTTTATGACCTGTTCTCTGATTATAGTCTGTTCCTGGGTTTGGCTTCAAAGCTTTGGCAGATAATCTGTTGTCAGATCTGTTGGTGGAATAGGGCCTTTAGAGAACACATTTTTAGGTATACATCTCCATACAGATTGCATCAGTACTGATTGCAATTACTTTCCCACACAGAAAAGCAATTTTAACCATTGTACTGTGTCCTATACTCTAAATCTCCATTATACTTTTGTTTAACCAAACATTGTGTTCCTCAAAAAGACACTAAGTAACACCAGTACAATGCCTGCAATATCAGCAACCTTTTGCATATTCACACAATATAGTGCCACTTAGGGAGCTACTAATGGTTTTCATGGCAAAATACCCATAGCTATGTGCTTATCCCTATATATTTATATGATATGGCATTAGGAGAAGTCTTGAAGTGAAACATACAGTTTCATAAAGTCCCCGCCTATGAGCAGTGATTATACATCTGCGTCACTTTATCATAGATATACCGCGTCAGCATTTGGCCACTCCAAGCAACTCTAGCTGGGGGGCTGGAGTTTGTTTGGGGGGGAGGGTAAATTACTGATGGGGTATTCCCATCTCAATCTGCAATTCACTCTCTGTGGCTATGTTCACACAACGTCAAAAACAGAGAAAAGGCGGACGATTTAGCGATAAAATAATTGTCAGTTTTTGCCGTGATTTAACTAACTGCAATGGTAATACATTAAATTCAATGGAAAGAAGGACGTCCAATGCACACAATGCATTGAATAACGGCCATTTTTACCGCGGACGTCAACATTTTCAGATGTCTTTTGCAAACAGCAGACCTTTTTTAGTAGTTGTCGACACACAGTTTTTTTCCCCACCATTCTTTCTACATTTTTACTATTAAATTAAATGGACTTTTCATGTAAATGATTATTTCTCTTTTGTAAATGGAAGTAAAAGAAATAAAGAAATAAAAATAAAAAATTAAATGGACTTTTCAATTAAGACACACCTAAAGTCCAATTAGTAACCCCAAAAAAGCATAATGTACCAACAGCCGTCATTGCTAAGGTGAGGCGGGGCTGCTAAATGACGCCAGTTATTTTAGCCTCAAAATACACTATTGACCTACACACTATTGACCTTCATTCATCAATTCTGTTTTTGCATTATACCACAAATTATTATTCCTTATAATACACAAGTTTCAATTTGAAACAACCAAGTTCCTAGTATGAGGTGATGAATATACATCTGCTGACAGATACACATATCACAGAATCACATTGAACTAGTCTATATATGTTATAATTTACAGAAATTACATCAATACTCCTATGAATAAGAACAAATTGTACACTGTAGCAGCATTTTATTGCATTGTCCACTTAAGCAAATCTCTCATGACACTATGCTGTCCTGTTGTAAGGACACCATAGTGGAGGGACAGGTTCCCAGTCTGTAGTGGTGATTGACAGCTGTACGCAGATCGCAGACCGTCATCACTGTGCGGGGAGACACACTCCCTTTTTGAATACACCCACCTCATAACTATGTATGTGTATTCTTTTTTCAGTAATATTAGCCTCCAGCACAGTATTTAAGTGCCATTTTGGCTAATTGAGGAGCAGATTTGTCCCCATTCTATACTGCCCTAACATAGGACAACACATTCTGATCCAACAGGGCCGATGCACAGAACCAACCCAATGTGGTTGTATCCCTGGATATCTGAACTTCTGCTGGCAGAATGGATTTCAAATCGATTGGGTCAGCGCACGTCATGCCAGGTACTCTTGAAAGGAGAAGTCAGATAAATTTAATAATTACAATGCTTGCACGGGGTGGGGGAAACATAATAAGGAACCTACACTTACTAGTCCCTGTGCCCCTGCAGCGCGGCATCACCAGAACCCTGCCAGATGTCATCTGCTCTCCTTTTCTTAGTACGTCACAACTCATTGGGAAAGGGTGAAAAGTAGTCCACTTAGTCAGTCAGTGACTGCAGGGGTGTCCCACCCCAGTCACTGACTGACAGAGCGTGGCATACATGAGCCAAGTCATGATGTAGTGGGGGGGAGAGATGGTTAATCCTGGCCGGGCTCTGGGAGAGGGACGCGGAACTGCAAGGGCAAGGGGACCAGTAAGGGTCCTATTACACAGGTCGATTAATATTGTATATGAGCACCGATCTGCTAGATCAGTGCTTGTTTACTGGGCCTATTACATGCCCCGATAGTCATTTAGCAAGGGCTGCATGGACATCGTTAGCGATGTCCATGCAGCCTTTGCAAAGACAGTTTACAGTACCCGTCCACATCCCTGGTCTTTATTATAGTATAGGTTCTTTACTATGTTCCCCCCACCTCTGAACTGAATTAATATTTTTTATTTTACCGGACGTCTCCTTTAAATTAGTACTGAGTGATACAAAATTTACGGTGTGATCATGCAGCAGTAAGATTGAACACAGGCTGCAGAAATCAACTGATCTTTAGGGGACACAGCAGTGATACACCATGAGATCAGTTTATCTTTAGAGGACCCCTCTAGCAAAAATCTATTGTAGAAAGTTCATCAATGACATATTAATAAATTGTTCTTTGTTGGGTCCCTTACTGGTCAGTTACCTGATGCTGCAGAAGCATTTGTGCATTATATGTAAGTAAAGTGCCTGTCACTGAGTCCTCTTGGCCAGGAGTAGGATCTGGCTTGTTCTCCCCAGTTCTCCAAAATTAGTTAATAAAGTCTGGTTTCCAGAACTCGGGAAATGGGGAAATGTATACAACTGAACAGCCTAACAGCACTAGTGGGGAAAGAGAACCATCAGTCCTGACTTCTGGTCTACAAAAGCCTGGGGGAACAAAATGGGGTCAGAAGAGATGTAACGTAGTCGCCAGCGGGATCTTAAAGGTGTCAAAGCACCGGGATGACGACAATCACCATGGGTGAGTATACTGGGGAACCTGTGGGCGGTAAGCTAATTTAAAAAGACAAAGTACTACTTTAACTTTCCTAACAAATCCAAGTTGATAGGATTAAATGGATCCTGTTCTCCCACATGCGTACACAAGGAACACAAAGTAAAGTGCAGTGGTGGCAAACCTTCAGCACTTCAGTTGCTTCAAAACTACAACACCTATCATATCTGGGCAGCCAAAGCCATAACTTTTGTTGTCCAAGCATGATGGGAATTGTACTTTTGCAGCAACTGTAGTGCTGAAGGTTCCCCATCATTGGTACAGTGAGACATGAGGATCACAGTCTAGTATTGACTACACAACTGGAGCAAATCATGGCTTTGAAGATCAGAGGGTGCAAAACAAGTCAACCAGTCTGTCTGCCCAGACTGGCCATTCTGACTTCAGCAGCAGTTGGGTTAAGCATTGCTCAATAAATCTGTTATGTTGGGTTCCTGATCCTCTCCTTAAGGTAAATGGGGTAGTGCATGTGTCGACCCCAAACAGCTGAAGCGGTGGGAGCAAGGAGGGTACTTTTGTTTTTCCAGCAGGCTGAGCGGATTTTAAAAAAAAACGGAATACCCCTTTAACCTGAATTAGCAAATGGTCTCTGTACTGAGCTATATCTGTGCTAGAGGTGTATATCTGTGCACTATAATGACATTATAATTGCTTGGTTCTGGTACTGTATGTCTGTATGAGTTTGATTCTAGTACTGAGCTTGGTTCTAAAGTAGCATACAGTATGTGCACTGTACTTGGTTATAGTACAATATATCTGTGTTGAGCTTGGATTCAATGCTGAATATACGTTTAGGGCTTTATTATAACACTGTATTTCTGTTTAAGTTTGGTGCTGGTACTGTATTTATGTAATCTGATTTAACTATATTTTTGTACCAAGCTTAGTTTTGGCACTGTGTTTATGTACTGAGCTTGTGTATTTTTTGCTCTCTTCCCTTATAGCAGTGCACAGTCCAACTAAGAGCACTGAATGTGCACATATATATAGGCTTATTCACGATGGGTGACTTTAACATATCAAGGCATCTACTGTATGTCTATATAATTATATACATAGTGGGGCAATCCAGGTAAACATTTTATGCAGGAAGCCACACAAGTATGGAAAGTTTATAGCATATTCCAGTTGCACACAAAATATTTATTTAGAGTCCACATTAATATATAGTGCATTTGGAATATTGTAACTGTTTTGATTACTACAGCGGGAATACTTTTACATGGTGCATGGTACTCTGCAGGGTCATCACATATATATCTTTGATGGTTCTCCTACAGAGCTAGAACTGCAGCTCCCAGTTCTAGCTAATATAGCTTAACGTTAATAGTATAAGATTTTCCTCCATCCTTGACACAAAAAATCCCTAAAATCTACGTAAACCTACATAAATCTACATACATAATTGTCAAATAATTGCAATTTTTTTCATGGATATACAAATCTTATTTTCTTCAGCAATAAGATATGATATATATATGATCCAAAAGAAATAATAAGATTTATATAGAACACACTAGTGACTGCCATGATTATTTCTTTTGGATGATAAACTTGTGGATTGCTATACACTCACGTCACTGAGAACCACCTAAGGCAGCATGTTTCGTGAATGCGGTTCATGCACGGAGGATGTGCTATGGACCAGATTCACGGACCTCAGGTCCGAACAGCTGTGTCAGTACAGTACCGCAATGGTTTAAACAGTTGCGGTTCTCCCGGCATCATAATGATACATGATGCCATAAGTTTTTTTTAATCTGGTCCATGCATGGAACTTGTGAATGTGGCCTTAGTCCAAACCCATTAGCACTGGTCTGACAAGGTGAACACCTGAAATGAGTGGCCAGTGTAACTTAGCAGTGCCAACTGCACTTTCTGTGGACTGACTACTTGTAAAATATACAGTATGTTTCTCTTTGTCTGCTTTTATAGGAGTCCTACTGAAAAAAAAAATTATTCCTCACTGGACCCAAATCCTGAGGCAGAACTACTGCTAGATTCCAATAACAATGCTGCGTGGCTTCCATCGATCTCTTTATGTAAGAAGATATTTGTCCCTGGAATACCGTTAGTAGAGAATATCCTAGAGCATATAGAAATACTAGTTTTAAATATTTTATGGTGTTGTTAAATACATTTTATATTATGCTATAGACTTTCAAATGCAAAGTATAGATTAGCCTCCCAAAAGTATAGAAAAAAACACATAGCGAAAATTCTTTAAAAAACATTGCGGAATGCTGTTTGAAGTCACCCTGAAGTACACGTTTATTTGCTTTATAAAGTAAGCAGCATTTAAGTGAATAAATATGGTGCTTCTTAGGTAATTGCCTGGTAAAAGACTGATAATAATAATCTAGAAATCCTCTAATTATCCTGGTATTACCTATTATCAAGCAGATAGAGGTAAATGAACCAGTAATGATGGGTGGCCTCTACGAGAGCGCCATGTAATGATGTCCTTTTCCAGAAACAGTATTGCTTCATTATCCGTTTCTTGTTAAAAAAAAAAAAAAAATGAACAAAAGAATAGTTATAATAGGAAACAAGGATAGTAAAAATACACCATTATCCACTAATGGCTAATGTGTATAAAACATTATTTCAAGTATTGTTATTTGCAATAATTGTAATAAATTAAATAAATAGCAAAATTATTATTTTTGTTGAGGTACAAAAAGAAAACACATTAAAACATCCTACTACGACGAAGTAACCATGACTTCATGTAAAAAAAATGAAATACTTATGGGATAAGATTATTTTTTTCCGCGATTACACACCAGTTTCCATGGTCAAAAGAAGAACTTATAATGGTAAGTTCTGGAACATCACTTTCTAAGAGACTACGCAATTCTCCCTCGCGGAAAACATGATAATATCGCATGTATGATTTTGAGTCAAAAGCATCTGCCTCTTGGTCGCTGGCGGCCACAGTCTCATCCAGGACTGAGTCACTGGACTCAGTGGTTGAAGTTCTTTTTAAGACTTTGCTTTGGGTACCTGTATTACCTTCACTGCTACAAATACAGCTACAGTATTTGGCATCTGGCTGAAAATTTTGCTTTATGTCATTTTGAACCAAACCAACAACGTGTTTTCCATTTTTATTTTTCGAGGGATCTAAAGCTAGAAACCATTGATGTTTTTTGTGCGTATCATTTTTAATAAAAACCTCATC
The DNA here is from genome assembly GCF_027789765.1 of Dendropsophus ebraccatus. Classification (NCBI taxonomy): domain Eukaryota; kingdom Metazoa; phylum Chordata; class Amphibia; order Anura; family Hylidae; genus Dendropsophus; species Dendropsophus ebraccatus. Next base: position 63,250,191 of record NC_091460.1, on the reverse strand, counting down.
ATCATCATCAAAACTATGCTCCTGTAGTAGAAGCCTCTGGTGTCCCAGGTCCAGGCTACAGTGCCGAGAAGGCTGCACCGACACCGCACTGTTCACCCACCCACTGACAGGGCTGAGAGACTTCATCTTATCTATCTGCCTCCTCAAAGTAGACTCATCGAGGGACCTGGAGAAGAACCATGAGCGGATTGATCTTCCAAGAGCACTGTAGAGTCTACTGTCATCATTAGGGAACTTCATGCAGCATGATTCATTTGCTTTATAGTTGCCAGTGTTGTGTAACTGCTTAGAATCGAAAGACTTCTTCAGGTTATGTAAGACAATGCTCTCTGACTCTTGGTCTAACTTTTGGCCGATGTCATGTGACTTAGTATCAGGATTAGCTTTATTTTCACACTGGTTTGTTTCTGGGGTCCGTCGAGGCAGCAATGCTTTGTTCCATGGCACAAATACATCTTGTTTTTCAAACCGACGGCTTTTTTGTTCCATTGCCCACACATACAACATTATCTGACCACCAGGGTGCAAAATTCTTGCCATTTCTTTTATTGCACGGATTCTTCTTTGCTTAGTGGAAAAATGATGAATCACTGGGGACAAAAAAAAAAAAAAGAAGCTATTTAAACACATGCCCAACTATAAAATTAGAATAGAAAGCTTATATTTAACTGACAATGACAATGAATGTTATTATTATTTTATGCACAATTTATACAACTAGATTAAATAGGCATTGAATTACAAATTTACAGCATTATAATACAAATAAGAAATGTAGCAAAGAATGCCCTTGAAGGAATTGTGCCATCAAAGACAACACCTTCAGCACACTGCCAATTGTCTTGGGTCTGGTCACTGAAACCGTGGCAATGTTAACTGGCTAATACATGCACTTTCCATCGCAGCTCTCTGCTTTGGCCAAAAAGGGGGGGCCCTGTTAAGGTGTTCACATGCCCTAATATAGTTTATGGCCAGGGATTGTCCTAAGGGGACAACCTCTTGAAATAAAATATGGAAATATAGGTAAAGAGTCACAGAGGTGGTGCTGAGCCATAGCAGCATGTCTCTAAGGATATGCCATAGGTGTCCCACATAGGTATACCCCACAACAATCACAATGTTAGGACATATCCTTGAGGTAAGAAAACCACTTAAAAGTATCCAAGTTATTAGAAAAAAACTTTTGACATGTCAGACAGTGATGTCAAATGTTTCGATAATTTTGGGTGTGAGTGTTCAGACTAGAGATTAGTGAACCTGATGGATTTCTGGTTCGTACGAACCAGAAATCTCGGCATCTGACTCCCGCTGTCTGCCGCGGGTGGATAAAGCGTAAGGAAAGCCTAGAAAACTGGGATACTGCACTTGATAGGACTTCATATATGGAGCCAGTCCAGTTGTTGGTTGGGGTCTAAACACCCAGACCCTTGCAATCAAAATTTTCTATCAGGGAAAGATGACATGGAAGAAGATGGTCAAGCATGACGGATTTCAAAGCATGATGGATTTCACCAGCTGCACTTGATAGGACTTCATCCATAGAGCAAGTCCAGTGGTTGGTTGGGGTCTAAACACCCAGACCCACGCAATCAAAATTTTCTATCATGGAAAGATGTCATGGAAGAAGATGGTCAAGCATGATGGATTTCAGCTGCCCCATTTTCATTTATTTCTAAAGCAATAACCCAGCACACCACCTTGGACACCTTGGACTACACCTACACCTTTAAAGGGCATGTGTTGGGACCCAGTAAGGGCATATAACACTGAGCCCTGTGACAAATGCCGCAGTAGTACCGGAACACCTGCCTTTGCAAGTTCCCCCTAGTAACCCCTGGGTTACCACATGTAATATGGAAAGTTGCTACCAAATACGAACAAGCAGAGACCTCAAAAAATTGAAGAATACAGAAGGTATATTTTAAAAAGTCCATCTTTTCTTTACACAATGTTTTATTTGCTGACCTCGTCATACCCTTTTAAGTGTGTGCAGAATAAATAGTATTGATGACTTATACGAAGATGAATGCATTAACTGGGAACGATGATGAAGATGTCTGTGTGTTCTAGTCATTGATATTTATAGAAGTATAAATGGAGCATACACAGGTCTAATAATAAGCAGGTACATATGAGTCACGGCTGCTTGTCAGTTTGCCTCTATGACATAGTACTTTTTACTACATAATTACCAAGGAAATAAGAAAAGTTATACACAAGGTAAGATTTCAGACATTACAACCATAAAAACGCTTCTGTACTTGGAAAAGGGCAATGGCATATCATGCACTATTACTAAGTAACTGAGTAAGTGGGATTACTAATAAGTATGGTTTTATAGTGTAGATAGACTGTGTCATCATACAACATGACATCAACACATGCATCCTGTACGAGGAGGGAAGGTTACGGCTGGTACAAGAAGGCTTGTCCTGGCCAAAGGCACAATTAAACTGCAGATAGTTTTCCATGCAACATTTATTGTTGGTCTATCTTCAGGGAAGATCATCAATCTCAGATTGGTGAAGGTCTAAAACCCTGAACACCCAACGATCAGCTGTGTGCAGGGCTGTGCTGCTGGTCTACACAGTGAAACATAGCAGAAAGCAGACAACTTTGCCCACTATGTAGTAGCCAATATCAGTCACTGCAGCTCAGCTCCCATGCACTTAAAGGAGTACTTCTTGATTTTTTTAAACAACTGATGTGAGAAAGTTATACAACTTTGTAAAATATTTCTATTTAAAAAAAAAAAAGTATACTGTCACCTTCTGCTTTGCTCGCCACTCCTACCCCATAGTCGTGTCAGCCTCCAAGGGAACTAAGACGGCAGGCGTCGATATTCTTTTCTCTCGCTCTCTCGCTCTCGCAAATCTCCTCTTCCTTCTCTGACCCGGGCAAGCCCCTCCTCTTTTGCCATGTATTTGCCCCTAATAGAGCACGGATTCCCTTCCTCCGTAGGGTTCTCAATACGCTTGCGAAATATTCCCCAGCCCCCAGAGTTGTGGAGGGGATTTTAATCTACTCTTTTCTGACTTGATGGATAGGCACTCGGTCACTGGCCGAATAGCAAGTTTCGCAATACTTTCTAGCAAGTTTCGCAAGCTCATTCATAGACATAAATTATATGATCTTTGGAGACTTGATCACCCTACAGAGGGGGAGTACACATTTTATTCCCATCCGCACTGTTTGCACTGTAGGATCGACTATTTTTTCATCAATATCCCTACTGTTAGACTTCTACAGAAGGCTACCATCGACCCCATTTCTTGGTCGGATCACGGGCCTGTGTTAATTTACTTGAAAAGTCTGTTGACTCCAGTACGCCATTGCCAATGGCGTCTGAACGAGAGCCTGCTAAAGTTTCCGCTCACCCGTGATTTGATCAAAGCCAGTATACTCTTTTTTGAGAATGGGGGGTCAGTCGGGTCTGAAGCTATCCTGTGGGAGGCCCATAAGGCAGTAATTAGAGGGCAGTGTATTGCACTGAGTTCCCGCTAAAAGAAGGACTCTCAGATGGCCCTTAGTAACGCTAAACGAGATATTGCAGCCCTGGAGAGATCCTTCACTCATCATTCGTCACTTCGGACACTGTGGAGACTGGTGGCAGCTAGAGCGCGACTAAAAGAACTATCATTGATGAAGGTGGAGAAACTTCTTCTTTACTCCAAACAACGCTTCTATGAGAAGGGCAACAAGGCTCACACGTTGTTGGCTAATATGCTCAATGAGCATACAGCTTCCCAGTCTCCTCAGGTCCTCAGGGACTCCACCGGTACGCTGAGGTACCACCCCACAGATATCGCATCCCTTTTTCCTCAATACTATACTAAGTTGTATTCCTTGCCTTCAACCCTTCCGTCCGACCCTGGGGCTTGTGCTGACGGAATAAATTAATTCCTCTCCGAATGCCAGCTACCATCCCTGCCACCCAATGCCATAGATGACTTGAATGCGCCTGTTACTAGTGAAGAATTGTCTGAGGTGCTCAAGTCTCTCCCGTCAGGGCGGGCCCAGGGGCCAGATGGATTTACTTATCTTTACTATAAAACGTACTCAGAGGAGTTGTCCCCTAGGCTACTGGCATTGTTTAACTCCCCTCTCCAGGGCAAGCCTATCCCTTCCTCTCTGTTTCACTCATACATAACCCTCATCCCCAAACCAGACAGGATTTTCTTATGGTTAAAACTGACGTGTGAAGAGGGCCTTAGACTGGAAAGAATACATCACTTTCTGCAGGGCATACAGCAGCTGGTAGGTACTGGAATACTTTTTTTTTTTTTTTTTTTTTTTTAATAAATGTAATTTTTATAAAATTTTTAATTCAAAGGTTTTTAACAAAAACACAGAAGGAAACCCGACTTATCGGGAGATCATAAAAGAAACAAAATGAGAAGTGTACATATATATGCGATTGGTACAATAATAGTTACACATAGCACATTCCCAAGGCAGTCAGATTAGAAGCACAGAATCAGAGCGACAGGTATGGAATGTACACCTCTAATAAAACATCCATAGACTCCCCAACCCAACGGGGAGGGAGAACGAGATTCAGTATCCTCCAACATTGTACATGACCTACACAGCGGCCCACTTTGACACGGGATACCGACAAGACAAACCAACATAGAAGACAGGGGAAGGACGAGAGGGAGGGGTGGAGAGGAAGGTAGAGCTTTAGGGCTGCCCACCAGTTGAAATATGCGGAGCATAGTAAGAGTCCCATGGAGACCACACTGACTCAAACATTTCCATTCTATTATTGAGAGAGGCTGTTAATCGCTCCAAAGATCGCAGTTCTAGTCATGATCCTAGTCATGAGGCAGTTCAGGGTAGGGGGGGGGGGGGGGGAGAACTGCTTCCAACTCCTAGCTATGAAGGATTTAGTGGCCGTTAGGAAAACCAACAATAATTTAGCTTGTTTTTTCCCCAAGTGCTTAGGGAAGAGTCTGAGCAGGCATACTGCCGGGTCCTTAGAGACATCCATCTGGAGAACTGTGGTAGACCGCAAACATCCCTCAAAAACTGTTGAACGAGGGAACAACCCCAAAATATATGAAAGAGGGACCCTATAGCACTCATACACCTCAAGCACGAGGGGGAGATGGCACTATTCAGTTTATTAACTCCGGCGTATGGTACCAAAGCATCAATAAGTTATAATGCGATTCCTTGTATGTAGTACATATGGAAGACTTTGCCGCCCTTTCCCAAATAACAGTCCAGCATTCTGTCAGAAGTTGTCTACCCAAGAACTCCTCCCACTTCGACATGTATGCATGTCTCACTAGGGATCTTCCCACGGGTGAATTAACGATACGGTAAATGTCTGAAATTAAGCCAGAGGTAGAAGTGTTACACCTCACTAGCTGTTCAAATGCAGAGGGCTTAGAGACCGTGAGAGAACCCAGGCGAGACATCATGAGATGGGGTATTAGTAGGTATGTGAGCCTTTCAGAGGACGGCAGGTCCGATCTGTCCATGAGCTTGGCAAAGGGAAGCAAGGTCCGGGTAAGTGGGTCAACACTATCTGCAAATTGGATAAGTTTTTTTGTACCCCATAGTCGGACAGTTTGAGATTGGAGGCCTGTGGGAAGTCTGGAAAGAGGAGGAAAGAGTTAAGAGGGGAAGCTTTAGACATAACACCTGAACTTAGCCGAACAGGACGACCATATGTGTAAGGTAAAGCGTATTGGCCCAAGCAATCAAAGATGGGAAAAGGAGGGAGATGATAGGTGCCAGAGGAACGAGTTAGGATGGAATGGGGCCAGCCACACCTTCTTTATTTCGGCCCATTTCTTGTAGGCCAGGTACTTAGACCAGGCCAGTATTTGCCTCAGATGAGTCGCCCAGTAATAATGGAGTATATTAGGCACAGCTAACCCCCCCTGGGTTTTACTGCTCATCATCACCCATTTAGGTATGCAATGCCTTTTCGAGGCCCAAATGAGTAGACGGTACAGTAGGCGGGTGTCATTAATCCCCAGGTACTTAAGGGAAGACTGGGTCCACTTAAATTTGAAAACTGTGCGTAGATGGGCTACTAATGTACTAGGCAAGTTCAGGGGCATAGCCTCCGATTTCGTGGTGTTTACTTTGTAACCTGACAACACCCCAAATTTAGTGAGCAGGTCATGGAGGACAGGGATGGTCGTATCAGGGTCAGACAGGGTAAGAAGAACATTGTCATCGAAAAGCATAATTTTAGAGTATTTCCCCCTAATGAAGACTCCATGTATATCAGGACAACTGCGAAAGGCTGCCGCCAGGAGTTTAATACATAAAACAAACAATAGAGGGGAAAGCGGACATCCCTGGCGGGTGCCATTCAGAGTTGACAAAGTTTCCGACAGCATATGAGGAAATTTAATGTCTGCAGTAAGTTTAGAATACAGTGCCTCAATGGCAGTCAGGAAGGGACCCCGAAGGCCAAAACGCTTAAAGAGGACCTGTCACCTCCGATGCCGGGGTGACGGGCTCCCGACCCCTTGCTAGAGCCCCTCATACTTACTTGATTGCGCCGGGTCCTTCTTCTTCGGCCGGTCCTGGGACGGAGACATCCCCGCAGAAAGCCCGGCGCGCGCACTGATGAGATCAGTCCGACGCTCATAGAGAATGAATGGAGCGTCGGACTCACCATTCATTCTCTATGAGCGTCGGACTCATCTCAGCGGCGCGTGCGCCGGGCTTCCCGCGGGGATATCTCTGTCCCAGGACCGAAGCGGGACCCGGTGCGATCAAGTAAGTATGAGGAGCTCTAGCGGGGTGTAGGGAGCCTCTCACCCCGGCACCAGGGGTGACAGGTCCTCTTTAAGAGTCTCAAACATGAATGGCCAGCCCAGGCGATCAAAGGCCTTTTCGGCATCTAGACTAAGAAACAGGGCCCTCTCCGACTGCTGATTGACCGCATCTATAATATCAAGAGCTCTTCTTGTATTGTCCCCACCCTGTCTGCCGGGCACGAATCCCACCTGATCTGTGTTACTGAGGGAGGGCAACCAACATCCCAGCCTGGTAGCCAGTATCTTGGTGAAAAATGTTAAGTCTGAATTTAAGAGGGAGATCTGCCTATAATTTGCACAATCCATGTGATCCCTACCTGTTTTTCTTATCAGGAAATCCTCTCAGGATTTCTCACCCATAGGTTTGCATTGAACACTAACACCCTTCAGGATTTTCCTGAAGGGTGTCCGTTCAGGAATATAGGTCACCTGTCTATTTTCATCAGGATTTCCTGGCCATATGCCTATGGGAGCTCAGGAAGCCCTCATACTTTCCTGATGCGAATCAGGAAATCTTAAAGAAACTACTAATTGTTTCCTTAAAGTGACACTGTCACCCCCTTTGAGCATTCTGACATCCCTAAACAGGTGTAAAGGGTAAATTTAGCGTTTTTCATACCTTATTTTATATCATACGTCATGGTCTTTGTTCAAGTAAAAAGTGTCATTTTATCAACTGCAGATTGTAGTAAGTGGGCGTGGCCTCGCGGCATTAGCACCGCTTAGCCCCGCCCACAACTGCACCGTTGGCCCCGCCCCCTCGACGGCCATTGGAACAGGCTGGCCAAAAGGTCTAGACCCCACCCCCTTTACGTCGACCAACCAATGGGCGTCAAGGGGGCGGGGCTAAGTGGTGCTATTGCCGCAAGGCCACGCCCACTTAACACAATCTGCAGTTGATAAAAGGACACTTTTTACTTGAACAAACACCATGACGTATGATATGAAATAAGGTATGAATAACACTAAATTTACACTTTACACCTGTGTAGAGATGCACAAAGGGGGTGACAGTGTCACTTTAACATAAAAACTGATTACTGTCAGGAAATCCCGAAGACACTCCTGATTGTTTCCTTAACATAAAAACGGATTACTGTCAGGAAATCTTGATAGTTTCCTGAAGCCATTTAAGGCCCCCTGATCAGATTTTTCTGAAGTATAAAAGCCTGGCACAATGCTCTCTTCTGCCACCTCTGTCTGTAACAGGAACTGTCCGGAGCAGTAGCAAATCCCCATAGAAAACTTCTCCTGCTCTGGACAGTTCCTGTCACAGACAGAGGTAGCAGCAGAGAGCACTGTGTCAGACTGGAAAGAATATACCACTTCCTTTAGGACATACAGCAGCTGATAAGTACTGAAAGACTTGAGCAGGGCAGTATTTTACAGCAATTGTTCAACAGTACCACCAAGGGACTTACCGCCAATAGAGATGATGGTGTCAAAACACTTGTCCCTAAAAGGGAGATTCAGATTGTCACATACCATGACTTCAAAGTTGTTATTTTTGCCAATTTCCACTAGAGGTTCACAGTAATCACAGCCAAGATTGTATGTATTGCAGTTCACACTCAGATACTTTCCTGTACCACAACCTGCAATGACAAATGGGCGATTTACACATTTTTACTTACAGTATATGCAGAGAGCAAACAGGGTAACAATAAATGAATAGTAAGTGAAGATTTCTGAAAAACCCATGTTGGAGCTGACATGACTGAAATACCATATGTGGTCTATTTATATGAATAAAATAATGCAGAACACACTTCTGTTACTTTATTGTAAGAGAAATCCTGAAAGCTATACCCCTAGTATGTACCTAGAATGGAAGCAGCCCATGCAGCTGAATAGGGCGTTCTGGAAAGTGAAGAGCCAGCCATGGTTGTATAAACATGTCCCATAGACATTCCTGTTGATGTCTTTTATATTCACATATGTATAGAGAGATGAAGCAATGCAAAATGTTGGGAACACATTGAGGTCAGTCACACATTCCTACTTTTGATATGTTAAACCTATTAGCAGATCCACATTTCAAAAATAAGAAATCCCCATAAAAACCGTACATCTATTATCATACACTAGGGATAGAAATATGTTGCAATAATTCCTAAAATAAAGTCCCTTTGGAGTCAATAAATAGAACAGTGTGAAATTCTGAATATTTCAAATATGTAGACTATAAAACTCTGCACTGCATTCATTAGCAGGGACTGTTTCCTCAGCTAGAATCTCCAAATGTTCCTTTTCCTTGTTATTATGTAAGAAATCATCACTTATTCTTCATGCAGGGTAAATAGTGCTGACTTGAGTCAGCTTGACACTGTAATGCGTCGCAGCCTATTTATATCTGTTGTCTATTTCTGTCATTGTTCAGGGGAGGCTGACTCCAATCTCAGGTGGCAGGTGACAGCAAGATGCCCCCCAAGACTCCACCTAAAGACATATGCAATTATGATGACACTCACAGGCTCAATTATAAAGCACACTAAGGGGGAGATCGAACAATACCTTTATAGGATTTGTGAACTTACATACTGAAACATAAAGAATATGAAGCAAATTGTTAAAAAGAGTGGCCACTGAATTTAGTAATGTTACTTTAATAATAAAGCTATGACCTCCCTCGCCTTCCTCCACTGCAGCTGTATATGCCTATGGAAGATGACGAGTGCTGTGTGTGTCACATGCTCCTCTATGATGGACCCTGTTATAGATGGGCTTGTCATGAGGTAAGTATGGGCTAGTTATTACTTTCTTTATAACTGCAGCTACATATGAAAAGGTTTGTATTGCTGGATAACCCTTTAAAGCATTTGAGGTAATTTTTACAAAATTCCAGAATGCCGATCCTTTTTCAAAAGAACTTAAAGTGTAACAGTCATTGAAATTTTTATTAAAGAAATCAATAGTACAAGCAATTTTAAGAAACTCTGTAATAGGTTTTATTAGGCAAAAAAGCTGTACTCAAAAAGCTGTTTCCTAGACCCCCCCCCCTCACTTATCTCCTCATTATCAGGCAAATTTGTCTTCATAACAAAGAAGCAAAGTGAAGACGGGTTTGTAAAGTCCCATTATAACCTATGGAGGGGCAACGGGTCAAGGGGGATGAGTGAGAAGGGAGATCAGTCAAGTAGCTGTACAGTTTGCAGATTCTCTGGGCACATAAAATGCTGGATTCAGAGGTCAGAAAGGTCAGTGGTTATCTGGGAGCTTGGGGAGAGAAGATTGTAGGATGTTGTTTTGTACAGCCCTGCTTTTCTCCCCTCTGTGCTCACTCACCCCTCTCAATCCCTCCCCTCATAATGGACACAGAAATCCTACTTCTTCTGAAGTGAGGGGCATGGTAGGAAAGCATCTTTTTGAGTATAGAAGGAAACTCTTTTTCTTAATAAAACCCTATTACAGAGCACTTTAAAATCACTTGTACTATTGATATTTATTGATTTCTGAAAAATGACAGTTACGCTTTATTAATGAGGCACAACAGAGGGGGGAGAAGATATCGATGCACTGTTTTTGAGGACCTTCTGACACATAAAAAAGTAGTTTTGTGCTTCAGAAAACAGGTAAAAATACTGAAAACAGTCTAATTTTTTCCCATTATGGCTGGTTTACAAAGCACACTTTTATGGAAGCAGAAGAAAACCTAGACAATCAGATAAGGCAGCAAAACAGCAAGTCATTATTATAAGAGGCCTCAGCTGGAAGCTAAACCTGCAGGCAATAATAAAAGACTTTTACAAGTACTGCAGGCAGGTCCCACCACTGTATCACAGAAGCTAAAGCATAACGTTTATTATATATGCCCCAAAATATGTTCAAAACAAGAAACAAACCAATTACAACAAAGAAATATAATAGTATTCAATTGTATCAGACTAAACAGAAGATAGGATAAAAATGATAATAGTCACCAAGGAGTATAACTACAATGTATAACCACATATCTACTAAACACTAGCTTTTTAAGTATAGTCTGTACAATATCTACCATGGGAATCAATGCGTTAAAAACAGGAGAAAATTAATGTGATTAAGTTTAAAGGAAAAGTCCGGCTAAAATTTTTATTGAAGTATTGTATTGCCCCCCATAAGTTATACAAATTACCTATATACACTTATCACGGGAAATGCTTATAAAGTGTTTTTCTTCCCTGCACTTACTACTGCATCAAGACTTCACTTCCTGGATAAAATGGTGATGTCACGACCTGATTCCCAGAACTGTGCGGGCTATGGCTGCTGGAGAGGATGATGGCAGAGGAAGCTCAGTGTCCCTCCAGTGCCCTGTGTCCCTCAGTGTCCCTCTGCCATCATCCTCTCCAGCAGCCACAGCCCGTACAGCTCTTAACCTTTGAGGGGCAATACAATACTTTAACAAAAATTTTCACTGGACTTCTCCTTTAACTGTAAGGGCCATAAAATTTACATGGGCACTATTTTATTGGTTGTGGTCTGAGTGTTTATACTGTGACCGATCAGTAGAACAAGCTGGGAGAAGTACAAGTGCAGGGCATTCACTCCCAGATCTGTGTCATGTGACCTAAACGGACTTCCAATGCAAGCCTATGGGACTATCTCAGACACACAGAAGGTAGAAGAATGCACGGCAGCCAAATTGTCTCCCCACTTGTTCTACTGATCAGTCAGGGTCTAAACACTTAGACCATGACTGATTAAAACCTTTGATATGTCCCTTTGATATATCTAAACTTTATTTATGTTTTGTTTTACTGACAGGTACTCTCTAAGTTATTAAAACCAGAAGGTAGTGAGGAAGCAATAAAAGTTTCTAAAGTAAAAAAAAAAAAAAATTAGGATAAAAGACAAGTAAAGGTAGTAGAAACTGAAAGGGAGAAAATGATTGTTATAGAAAGCAAAAGGAATCCAAAAATATAATGTGGGTGTAACTGTGGAGGAGGTAGAGGATACGGAAATGGCCAATTTATTAAAGTCTTTTTCTCTACTGTCTACTAGATGTCATGAGTAGGCATAATGTAAAACATTAAAATATACAAATCACCGGGTCCAGATAACATCCATCCCCACATTCTGCAGAAACTAGGTACAGCGATAGACAAACCCTTGCCATCGGCAACAACGGCCGTACTTTGTACAGGTGAACATGCCGCATGTTCTTTTATGGGATCCCAGCCGGAGCGTATACACATCGCATACGCTCCGGCCGGGATCCCTCATGGCGCCCAAAGAACTGACATGTCAGTTCACACAATGAAGCAAGCAGATCCGGACGCTTGCTTCATTGTGTGCTGTGAGGAGTTCTGATGCGGGCACGCGCTGATGCGCCCGCATCAGAACACTGCAGCTGGAAAGATCATCCGGCCGGTACTTAACATAACATAGCATCGGCATGGGTATATGAGGGATGGGGCCTGTAAGACTGATCTGCTTCTATAGGAAGGTCACTTATAAACTGGACCTGGGTGAGGCAGTGGATGCTGTGTATCTGATACTGATACTGCGCCAAATAAATGGTTACTATATAAAAGGACAGTCCTAGGACTAGGGAAAAATGTAAGTAAATGTGTAAGTAACTGGCTCAGTGATGGAAAAAAGAGGGTGGTCATTAATGGAATATACTCTGATTAGATTACAGTCACAAGTGGGGTATCGCAGGGGTCAGTATTGGGCCCACTCCTTCAATATGTTCAATAATGACCTTGTAGATGGATGTTAATATTTTCATTTGACACTAAACTGAGTAAGGTAATCACCACAGAGAAGGATAAGATAACACTATAGATAGATCTGGGGAAGCTAAATGCTTGGACAAAGAAAGGAAACATAGAGCTGCTGTGCAGAGCTTCTGGATTCGGGGACATGATGTCAGAAGCCTGCTCAGCCAATCAGTGGCTGAGGAGGGACACCGCTGTGGCCAATGACTGGCTGAGTGGGCCTGTAGTATCACATCCCCAAAACCCAAAATCCCCACACAGCAGATATGGAGGACCATAATACTGACACTGGCACAGGAGCCAGGAAAGTGTCTACATAAATATATATTTGCTCAATCCTTTTAAACATGTTCAATGAAAAAGATGAAATAAAGGAATAAAGTTAGGGATACTAGATTTCTGGGTATAGGATGTTGATTCAGGGATACAACCAGTGGTGTAGCTACCATGAAGGCAGGGAAGGCGACTGCTATGGGGTCCATGCAGGAAGGGGGCCTGAGGACGCCTGCTCTGCCTTCATGGTAGGTACTGTATGCCACTGACAGTCAACCACTGTACCCCGCTCCCCCAGGGGTCCAGAGAGGAAGAGGGACCCGCCACTGCACTGTTCAGCCCCCTCACTGTAGTGACGGGTGAGCGGGCTTAACATCAAAAGGAGAGGAACAAAGGAGCAGGACCTGCCAGGTCCTGCAGGGCACAGAAGAGGGATGAAGGACCTTATGATCACATGACCCAAAGGTCCTGAATACTTCTATGTGAAGATCAGCCCGGACTACAGGAGGAGGAGGATGGGAGCCTGGAAGCTTTAAGTGCTGTGTATGTGTGTCAGTGAGTGTATGTATGTATCTGTATATATATTTATATGTCAGTATGTGTATGTATCTGTGGTTATATGTGTGTGTGTGTCAGTAGTGTCTGTAACACTGGTGTATGTGTGTGTGTTTGTGTCAGTTGTGTCTCAAGTGATTGACAGGTTTGCTCCCAAAGATGTTCTGCAGCAGCTTCTATTAATGTTGGGCTCTAATAAAATAACCCACCATTAATATCTGCAGCATTTTCTTTTATTTCTGGTTGAGTATTTCTTATTACACTGAGATGATTTCCCTTTATACAGTCTACTCATGGTGTATACATCAGCACTAGTGTAATCATATTACAGCGTATATACCGTATGTGTGTATGTCAGTGGTGTATCTGTATATATGTTAATGGTGCCTCTGTGTGTGTATATCTACGTCATTGTCTGTGTTTGGCGGGGGAGCTTACAGGATTCATGGGGCCCCGTATAGTTCTTTGCTATGCGGCCCCATGAATCCTAGCTACACCCCTGGATACAACATTCCGATTACCATATTAAAGTGTCGTGAAGGAAGTTTTTCTTCTGGTGTGAGGCAACTGGCATTTAACTCTTCAGGGGTTTTACCCTCCTCTGGATCAACACAGACACAGTAGGGTTACAGGTTGAACCTTATGGACTCGTTTTAAAACTACTATGAAACGATGAAGCCTGCCTTTTATTGTGTACTTCCCCCTTGTGTCGCCAAAACAACACACTGTCACCTTGTGTCGCCAAAAGAGCCACTTGGCACCAAGGCACCAAACAGATCCTACATAGTTTTCTAAGGGTTATACAAATATGTGATCCCCCCCTCCCTGGGTCATGTCCATGAATGAATGCAAAAGAAACTTCTGAAAGACCCAGGGAGGGGTCAGGAGAGAAGATATATGCCTTATCTGATGTGCAGTGTGATGTATGGTCCCTAAAGGGAGGAATAGTAGTAGAAATAAATAAATATACAGTAGATCAGACAATCTCCAGCAACAATACCAAATAAGAAACGCTTACCTATATCAACAACAAGACTGCCTGGTTTTTGCTCCAGCAGAAACTGTCGAACCTTAGGCCAGGCTTTACTCTGCACTTCATTGAAGTAAGGAGCGGTGCTCTCATATACGCTGTGCACATGCTGATTCTCCAGCTGGGCAGCTTCATAGTCCATGCTAGAAAAGGCCAACAACAATGAAATTAGCACTCTTTTCAGATACAATGACTATTTAAAATTTGATGATTATATTAGTATATAAAGAAGTGGTCCACACAGGATCACCAGACCAAAGGTCCCCCACTAAAGGGATCAGTGCAGGTATGTATGGAAGGTGTCCAGTCCGCAGTCCCAATCCATAGGTAAGGGAGGCCCAAGTACAGTACTTCAAATAATATGTGTTTTTGCAACGCGTTCCAGCCTATATTATCACAGACAAGTCTTTCTCAAGCATGCTTGAGATGCTTGAGAAAGGCCTGTCTGTGATAATACGGACTGAATCTCGTTGAAAATAAAGATCCTGTTTGATGTACTGTACCCGGGCCTCCCCCTATCTATTGATTGGGACTGCGGACTGGACACCTTCCATACATACCTGCACTAATCCTTTTAGTGGGGGACTCTTGGACCACTTCTATACAGATATATTGCCACCCTGGTGGTGACCCCTGGAACTGCTGCAGTGTCAGCATCTGTTTGCTTACTATAGAGGTGTACCTATTCACTTGCACAACTCACCCAGTAAGTGCTTCCAATTGCACCCTGTTGCAAACTCTGCTGCTTTAACGATATTACAGCGACCCTTGTCTTTTTCTCTCCATCATTATAACAAGAAGATGACTTTCTATTGCTTTATTATACTAATAAGGCTATCCTATAAGCATCCATACAACATAATACATCTTTTTTTTTTTAACAGTATGCTCACTAAAAGTGTTGTCTGATTTAGAAAATCCATGATCCTATAACCTATTACAGAATTCTCCCTTTTTGCCTATTACAGAATTCTGACATAATAGAAAATGGGGCTCCAATACATAATCCTTATTTATTAAACACAGTGGCGGCTGCTTGTGCAAAAGTGAAAATGTCAGTCATTCAACTTACTTACTCCAGACAATGAATTCTTTTATTATTCATATCATTTGTTTGTCTCATTACTCTGTTCCAGCAGGTATGGAACTTAACAGCTATGGAAACATTAAGGCTATGTTCACACAACGTAAAACTACGGCCGTGGTTATCGCCGCAGAACTACGGCCGTAGTTTTGCGGTGTGGAACAATGCCTTATTTGCAATGGGATCCCGGCCGGAGCATACACACATCGTATACGCTCCGGCCGGGATCCCATACGCCGCCGGAAAAAACTGACATGTCAGTTTTCTGCGGCCGGAATTCGGTGAATTCCGGCCGCAGAAAGACCTGTCAGTTCACACAGTGAGGCCGGAGCCGCTCGCTTCACTGTGTGCAATGTGAAGCACTGATGCGGGCGCGCGCTGATGCGCCCGCATCAGAGCTCCTCGGCCGGAAAGATCACCTCGCCGGGATGATCAGGGCTGAGACCGGCCGTTCCGTGACCGGCCGGGGTCACGGAACGGCTGGATGTTCACATAATGTGAACATAGCCTAAAGTGTTAGGAAGGAAGGAGTTTGTCTGTTGTTTGCACTGAATGTTGTCTGAATTGTGTCTTAGGGGCCTAGTCCACGGAGCGATAATCGGCCAAATCGGCCCGATTCGCCAATTATAGTTCCGTGGAATAGAGAGAACGATCAGCTGATCATCGTGTTATCGGCTGATCGTTCATTTAGGTTCAAACCTAAAATCATCGGTCACCACTCATGCATCGCTACGTAGAATAGTGGGCGCGGCTGGCGACCGATGATTTAAAAACATCATACATTACCTGTCCAGGCGCAGGTCTTCTCCCGGTCCCGCGCCACAGCATCAGCTTCGGAGCGGCCTGTCTGAGCTGACAGAGCGCTCAGCCAATCACTGGCCAGGACTGCGGGGGCCAGTGATTGGCTGAGCATTCTGTCAGTTCAGTCAGGCTGCTCCGAAGCTGATGCTGCCGTGCGGGAACGGGAGAAGGAGAAGACCTGCGCCTGGACAGGTAATGTATGAAACAAGGGCTGCTAAGGCCATCGGTAACGATGTCCCTGCAGCCCTCCCTAACGATTGTCGGGTTGTGGAATAGGCCCAGTAAATGAGCGCTGATCTAGCAGATCAGCGCTCATTTACATAGTTTATCAGGCCCTGCTCAGCCCGTGGAATAGGAACCTTACTTTCCAGCCACACCTGCCTTGCCTGACAGACTTCTGGAGGTGCAGGGGTTACTGCACTGCTAGGTCTGTTCAACTGGAATCAGGGCTGCTCCAATCAGCTGCTGGACTTAGGCTCTGATCCTGGATAAAAAGCAGCCAGCTCCTCACTTCCCTGCTGGCTATTAGTTGTTACTAGTCCCAGCTCCCCTGCTCCTTTCCCAGCGTTCCCTCACCTATACCCTTGCTATTGTTTTGCCAGTTTTCTGACCTTTTGTCTGACCTCCGACTATCCGCTCTCTTTCTGATTTTGTACTGCGTTGTCCGTTTGGTTTTGACTTGGCTAGCTGACTCTCCTCCATTTTGTTTGTTTGTCTGTCTCCGTTCTGTGTGTTCACCTACTCAGCGTAGGGACCGACTCCGTGGTTGTCCCCGGCTAATTAGGGCCGTGCGTGGCAAGTAGGCAGGGATATTGGTTGGGGCAAGTTTAGGGCTCACTGTCTTGTCCGTGTCTCCCTAACCTGACAAAAGGCAATGATGTACAGTACTTAAAGGAGAACTGCAGGTGGGGGGTGCAGGAACATAATAAGGAATTTATACTTACCTGTCGGGGCTCCAGTTTCTCCCAGGTTCCAGTGCTGTTATGTTGCAGGAGCTGGAGTTCCAGGAGGCCGGCGGGGGTCTGTGAGCATTGTGGGGCACAGGGATGGGTAAGTATCGACTCTTTATTATGTTCCCACACACCCTGCCTGCATTGAATTTTTCATTGTGGCCAAACTTTTCCTTTAAGGACAATGATACAAGCTTTGCCCACCGACTCAAAGCAATCTGCATTTAGAAAACGTCAAAGCTTTAAAGAACAGGGAATTGCTTTTCAACTAGAAGGATTGTTCTGTAGTGTAATGGCCATGTGTCTATATATGTTATAGAGCTGTAAAAGTATTTAATCTGTGGTTGTAGTGCTTGGAGCTCTGAGATTCCCTGGCTCTCCAAGCACTGCCAGCTTTCTTACATATCAAAAGTCTGATGGTCCATGGCCGGCATGACATGATGTGGTGCCTACACTCTTCTCAAAAAGCAAAAAGAATCAGACAACACTGAGTATGGGGAATGCAATGATTATTGGAACTGACTGCAAAGGGCTGAGAAAAAGAAAAAGCAGCAAGCAGGACCTTCAGTAGAATATCAGATTTGACATGAAAACATATAAGAAAACATATAAGAAAATATCTGGCCACACAAAAAAGAACAAAAAAAGAGCGGTGTATAAAACCTAACATTTATTCTTGTTATTGGTAACACAAATCTGGCAAGAGGATTACTTGCTCCAGTGCATTTCTACGATTTCTGCATTGTACCCTATTTCTTAGGATACAGTATGTCCCAATAGTAGGGTGTCTTCCCAGGAGGCACATCAGTTCTCTGCTATGGTCCCTCTAGCAGGTAAAGCATAAACTATTGATCATTCCCCACCCCAGATACAGTGAATAAGATTTCATGTGAAATACAACTTCTCAGCATAGCATTAAGCCACACAAGGGATGCCGGGCAACCTGATAGAATATTATATTGGGAAGCTTTTACCTCTGAGTGTCTTTATCTGACATCAAAAGGATGTCCTTTATGTAACTCGTGGGATGAAAACACGGTTATCATTTCCTTTTCATCACAATTGCTATTTAGCTTTAAGGGCACTACCTCTGTAGATCTAGTTTCTTAATATCCTGCAGAGTGTTGAGTGCCCCGCTGATCCGCTAACCGGTGGATTTCAGTCTGTCAATCTCTGATAAGAGATCAGATACTCTTCATGTCTCTTTCTCATAGAGAATAATTGGAGCGAATAATTGGAGATCATGGTTATAGTTCGGTCTTTTCTAGGGAGGCTGAAACATATAGCATGCTTGATAATGATATAAACCCAGATTTATATTCATACAAAATATTTTCATGCATACTGTGCAGTCTATATTATAGACGTTATACTATAAAAATGGTATCAAAAAATTAATATGTATGTATCTCGAGCTTCTCAGAACTGGAGATTTAACCCTATCTGAAATGGCTGCCTTAAGGTTTTTCCTGATTACGGTTAGATACTGCACTGTTATCAGCATTTAGATTTATGCTTTATAGCAGCTATATGTACATAGGAAACAATAGACTATCAGGCACTTAGTAAACTCTATGGAAAACTTTTCTAGGCATGGTCTGTGACCAGTGTAGAAGTCAATGTACATGTAGGAGGATCTAGGGCAATCACCTATTGTGAATGGTGAATCCTTTGTTATCTATATATTGCTGTTACCTTTCATTGTAATCCTGTCTGTAACTATAAGGAGGAGGAGAATGCTGAAAAGTTTTATTTAAAGTCTCATCCATCTTATGACTAGGCTTAGTGCACAGAAAAATGCACGATTTTAGAATTATTTTTAAATACTGATAGTAAAATTTTAGATAAAACTACCAGAAATTTTTGAAATCTATGTTTAACATAAAAAGCTGATTTAAACAATAGGTTCTGATAACATATTCCAGAAGGCGTCGTCCGCATAGCCATGTGCCAGCCTGTAATGCACGGTCCATGCACTTGTGTGTACAGTCTTTGGAGCCAAAAACATAAAATAATATAGTAGTTCCACTTTTTTACGCAGGTTTTATGTTGTCAAACATTGCTAACCCTCCCTATATGCTTTATGGATGTATCTGTGGCAAAAGTACATGTAGCCTTAATGGACTGTGCCAGACAGAGCTTTCATATTAAAATCTCTGAAATCCCACACAAACATGGTGATATTGATTTTTTTCCTAACACGTCTATGTATTTGCAAAATAAGAGCGTGCCTGCCTGAGGGAATGTAGCTATGTGATGTGACACGACATGGTTGACCTTGTGGCTTAGATGTCTCTAAAGGAATTCTAAGTGACAACATCTGTGAATTGAGAGTCAAAAAATCAGAGGTGCATGCTGACCCTTTACATGTATCCGTGTACAGAATACTGCTTAATCAAATGATCCATGTAATCCGTGAGTATTTCAGTGACATAAGCTGAATGTATTCATGTTTTATTATGTATACTATTAGCTTAGTAAATATTTCATTGCAGGTAAGATCAGTAGAGTGGAGTATAGTCATTACATGTTGGCTTAAGGGACTTCTAATCCAGTTCTACAAGCAAAACCTCTTTCTGCAATGTAATAATAATAATACACTGTGATCACTGTCGATGTCCCAGGGTTTAAACATCAACCTAACAGCAGCAAAAGTGATTAAATAAATAATAACCTATACTCCAACTGCTGCAGCACCCGTCCCTATGGTGGTCTCTGCCAGTGCACTGCAATGATATCACCTACATCAGATAACTGAGGCCAGTGCTTGGCTGCAGCAGTCACATGCATGTACAAGATGTCATCAATGCAGCTAAGTAAACCAAGAGTGGGTAGCAGTTATATTTTACTGCTTCTAGACACATTTTGTATATAAAATTGTTAAATACATGAAATTGGTCATAGGATTTAACACAAGTAAAAGGACATGGTAGGATTCCCCCTTGACTTTATACTTTATTAGTAAGGCTATGTTCACATCATGTTTAAACAAAAAAGGTTGCAACATATGCCACAGCATACTCGTAAGAGTACCCTTTGAGTTACTACATTCAGTCCATTTTATAAACATACTGTATACTGTATGTTACTTTTATGGCACTCAATAATGTAGTGTGCTACTCCGGCAACATTAAAGGTGAAGTCCAGCAAAAATTTTTATTAAACTATTGTATTGCCCCCCAAAGTTTTACAAATCAGCAATATACACTTATTATGGGAAATGCACATAAACTCTCTTTTTAGAGAGTGTGATATGGTATACGTTGGCAATCTTCTTTGACAAATTGCAAGCATATACTGTAAGCATAATGGGAACATAAACTTACATATCTAACAAATCTATGGTTAATATGTAATATTACATGAAACTAACAATTGGATAATCTTTAAGTTCCTAATATTTAAATAATACAAAGTCTATATACAGTGCTGTGCAAACAATTTAGATATGGTCAAAAATAGCAACTGTGGTGGTCACTCAGATGTGCTTATGGTACATGGCTATTATAAAGGGGATCCTCCATTTTAGAATGCCTTCTACTAAAAGACTGCTGCTGCAAATAATGTGAATGGGAACTATGCATTTACACATTGCTCTTGAATCAGCAACCGCAGAACTGCTGATTTAATTGATATTTTGAAAAAAAATCGTTAGGGAAACGGACTAGACTTTGTAGATGTCTACGTTTAGCCAATTTAACTCAATAGGGCCACCACGAGTATGCAACATTTTACATTGATATATTGATTTGTCAGTATGCCGACATATATGATGTGAACAGGTCTATAAAGCACTCTTTTGTCTGCATCAGAAAAATAGGAAAACATAATTATCCAATTTGACAAAAACCTTTAACACTAAGGGTATAAACCCACACACCGTATATGCAGCAGATATGCAACAAATACGAAGCAGATTTGTTGGTACAGATTTGATGTTGTGTTCAGTTATTTAGATCTAATCTGCTGCAAGTTTGCTGCGAGTTTGCTGCATATCGCAGCAGTAAATACGCTGCATATACGGTGTGGGTTTATACCCTTAGAGAGAGATTTATCAAACTGTAAAGTAGAATTGTCTTAGTTGCCCCTAGCAACCAATCGGATTCCACCTCTCATTTTTAAAAGAGTATGTGTGGAATCTGATTGGTTGCTAGGGGCAACTAAGACAATTCTACTTTACACCAGTTTGATAAATCTCCCCCTAAGTTTATATTAAATAGTAAAAAATGTAATCTTTAATTTCTCCTACAAGCATAAGTAAGGCATGGTAGAGGACTTGTGCAGGCCTGTGAAAGACACAATCTAGAATTAGGGTCTGTTTGGAATTAGAAGCATCTTAAATGCTTATAAACATAATAACATTTTAATGAATGAAATATTACCACCAGGCTAATAATACTTGTTCAGAAGGTTTTTGGGGTATTCCCATCTCAGCTTGTTAACCCCTATTCATGATTTGAGGATATCCCATACAAAGAACAGCTGTGATAATAACTTATACGCTGAGTATAATTATATCACCTGTGAAATGCTAAGGAAATCCTCAAAGCATGATCTGATGGTGGGCCATGAGGTCTGGAAATGAGAAGCACTGGCATAGAGGATAACAAGCTGATCGATGGGGGTCTGTCTGATAGGATCCCATCAATCCCACGAATGAGGACCTAAGGGCCCTATTACACCAACAGCATACCTCACAACTTTTGCAAAGAGCAAAGAGGGACATGTGTGCCGCAGTCCCCATAGCCATGCCCCCATAGTGACCCTCCATAGCCACGCCCCCATAGTGATCCTCCATAGCCACGCCCCCATAGCGACCCTCCATAGCCACGCCCCCATAGCGACCCTCCATAGTCACGCCCCCATAGGGACCCTCCATAGCCACGCCCCCATAGCAACCCTCCATAGCCACGCCCCCATAGCAACCCTCCACAGCCACGCCCCCATAGCAACCCTCCATAGCCATGCCCCCATAGCAACCCTCCATAGCCACTCCCCTACAGTCACCACATGCTGCTGACTGAATAGTGCCCTATACAGTATCCAATCCCCCCCAAAATGCCCTATACTGTATCCAATCCCCCCAAAATGCCCCACATAGTATCCAATCCCCCCAATAGTGCCACACATAGTATCCAATCCCCCACATAGTATCCAATGCCCCCATATAGTGAGCCACATAGTATCCAATGCCCCCATATAGTGCCCCACATAGTAGCCAATGCCCCCATATAGTGCCCCACATAGTAGCCAATGCCCCCATATAGTGCCCCACATAGTAGCCTATGCCCCCACATAGTGCCCCACATAGTAGCCAATGCCCCCATATAGTGCCCCACATAGTAGCCAATCCCCATATAGTGCCCCACATAGTAGCCAACCCCCCCATATAGTGCCCCACATAGTAGCCAATCCCCCATATAGTGCCCCACATAGTAGTCAATACCCTCATATAGTGCCCACATAGTAGCCAATCCCCATATAGTGCCCACATAGTAGCCAATCCCCCATATAGTGCCCCACATAGTAACCAATCCCCCCATAT
This sequence comes from Dendropsophus ebraccatus, assembly GCF_027789765.1. Classification (NCBI taxonomy): domain Eukaryota; kingdom Metazoa; phylum Chordata; class Amphibia; order Anura; family Hylidae; genus Dendropsophus; species Dendropsophus ebraccatus. The sequence goes on along the minus strand of NC_091460.1, from coordinate 63,227,463 downwards.
AGTGCCCACATAGTAGCCTATGCCCCCATATAGTGCCCCACATAGTATCCAATGCCCCATATAGTGCCCCACATAGTAGCCAATGCCCCATATAGTGCCCCACATAGTATCCAATGCACCATATAGTGCCCCACATAGTAGCCAATGCCCCCCATATAGTGCCCCACATAGTAGCCAATTCCCCCATATAGAGCCCCACATAGTAGCCTATGCTCCCATATAGTGCCCCACATAGTATCCAATGCCCCATATAGTGCCCCACATAGTAGCCAATACCCCATATAGTGCCCCACATAGTATCCAATGTCCCCCATATAGTGCCCCACATAGTAGCCAATTCCCCCATATAGAGCCCCACATAGTAGCCTATGCCCCCATATAGTGTCCCACATAGTAGCCAATGCCCCCATATAGTGCCCCACATAGTAGCCAATCCCCCATATAGTGCCCACATAGTAGCCAATGCCCCCAAATATGCCCCCCATAGCAGCCAATCCCCCATATAGTGCCCCACATAGTAGCCAATCCCCCATATAGTGCCCACATAGTAGCCAATGCCCCCAAATATGCCCCCCATAGCAGCCAATCCCCCATAGAGTGCCCCACATAGTAGCCAATGCCCCCATATATGCCCAACATAATAGCCAATCCCCATATATGCCCCACATAATAGCAAATCCCCATATATGCCCCACATAATAGCCAATCCCCATATAGTGCCCCACATAGTAGCCAATGCCCCCATAGTAGCCAATCCCCCATATTGTGCCCACATAGTAGCCAATGCCTCTCATATAGTGCCCCACATATTATCCAATCCCCCATATAGTGCCCCACATATTATCCAATCCCCCATATAGTGCCCCACATATTATCCAATCCCCCATTAAGCGCCCCACAGAGCAGCCAATCCCCCCATTAGTGTGGCTCCTGCGAAAAAAAAACAATAAACCAGTAACTCACCTGTCCGCCGGTCCCAGCAGCTCCTCTCCTGGCAGAGCGCGCACTCCCGTCATCCTCCGGGGCGGGCAGCGGGGTATACAGACACTGACTGTGCCGGAAGTGAGTCATGACAGAGGCTGCAGGTCACTTCCGGTACAGTCAGTGTCTCTGTACCCTGCTGCCCGCCCCGGAGGATGACGGGAGTGCGTGCTCTGCCAGGAGAGGAGCTGCTGGGACCGGCGGACAGGTGAGTTACTGGTTTATTGTTTTTTTCGCTGGGGCCACATATAATGCGGGACACTGGGTGCCGTTCCGGGACCGCGGGACAGCACCCCGAAAACGGGACTGCCCTGCGGAATCCGGGACAGTTGGGAGGTATGCAACAGATATCTGACAGATTATTGAAGCCAAAGAGGAGAAATCTCAGTCTCTCCTTTATAACATGTTCTCTGTTTATAGTCTGTTTCTAGCTCCGGTTTAAAAAATGTGTCCGATAATCTGTCAGATATCTGTTGATGTAATAGGGCCCTAAGTCCTGCATTAGAAAAGAGCAGCAGGATGTACATGTGCATCGCCACTCTATCCATTCTCTTTGGGAGCTGCTGTGTACAGTGTTTAGATAAGCTGAGATGGGGAAGAATACTAAAGTGAACTGATATAATGATCAGGTTATACAACTATGCCCCCAACCTCTATGTCTGTGAGACATCACCACACGGTCAATTATTCAGGGAGAGCTGAATGCTTCTGCCCCTTGTTCTCAGCAACCAGACCCCTCATGATAAAAAAAAAAATTGTGTTAAGTGTGCGGCTATGTTTACACTTTTTTTTAAGTAAAAAAATTGACATTTTTCATAATAATGGCCAGAAAAAAATGATCAAAATGATTATTTACTGTTGTAAATTAATTTCCAAAATCCATTTTTTCACTGATAAACATAGCCTAGTAGTATATTTTCCTGGCATTTCTTGACCTTTGTAATTACCCCTGGCTTGCATCTCTATGCTAACTGTACTATCTGTTCCATAGTACTGCTTTCTGGCACTGCTCGACCTTCATTACCTCTAGCCTGCTTGACTTTGCTCCAGTATTCCCTATTCATCATCCTACTCTCATGGGTATATCATGATACTGACTTTCTGTTGACTGCCTATAACAATCCATTCCTGTGTATTCTGGTTCTACTTAACATTATCCCAACAGACCTGAATAAGCTAAATATATCACCCAAACTGCAGTAATGGGAAAGGGGGATCTCATAGATGAACTGTGCCGTATGGTCCTTTTCTGGGGTGTTGACGGTACCAGATCATTACAGTGTGTACCCCTGATATCAATGATATCCAGTCAATTCATAAGTTACACAGCCACCTTATCACAGCACAAACAGGTCTCGAGATCTCACTTTGCTGTAACGCTAGTGCAAAATGATGACACTCATAACACAATCTCCCATAAGACAGGCTGATGTAAAAACAGATGCTATTTCTTGTCTCACAGGACCAATTAAGCTCTGAATATATGAGTGCTGTTATAAGGATCATCTTCTAAAAGCCATATCATACAGAAGGACATAGTGAGATACAAGCACTGTTGGCCATTAGATACATGGTAGCCATGAACTATAACAGAGATAGCCTGTGCATATTGAGTGTCCCACCCAGCTGACTGGCCAAGCAGGTGGCTTTTTAACTGTACCAAGTGGCTCCTCTACAAGCTGCCTTTCATCATTATCAAGCGTGTCACATTTGATTACCAGTGGCTGAAGAAGTTGGATGCAGCCCTAGTGAGTCCTGGAAAACATGGCTACAGCCTATGGCCATGTTCACATGGCGTAAGACACCAGCCCTTCACAGAGCGGCCGGTGTCAGAGAAGATCATCCCAGCCGGTAATGCAGTACCAGCCAGATGATCTTCGTTTCTTTTGAATTCGGATGCTGGCGCACCGCACGCTCCATTGTGTGAACTAACAGGTTCTCTGCGGCCGCTATTCAATGAATAGCAACCACAGAAAACTGACATGTCATTTTTTTCGTGCGGCCAGATTGTATACTGTGGGGGAGATTTATCAAACATGGTGTAAAGTGAAACTGGCTCAGTTGCCCCTAGCAACCAATCAGATTCCACCTTTCATTTTCAAAAGTGTCTGTGAGGAATGAGAGGTGGAATCTGATTGGTTGCTAGGGGCAAGTGAGCCAGTCTCACTTTACACCATGTTTGATAAATCTCCCCCTATGTGTATACACTCCGGCCGGGATTCCATTCATTCAAATGCACCATATGTTTTGCATAAATCATGGCCGTTGCAGCAAATTGATATGGCTGTATCCACATTTTCCAGGCAGCCTAAAGGCTGTATGAAACTTCTACAGCCACTCACTTAGGTTCAGATGAACCCAAGTAGGAAAAGTATCTCCTGGAAAACCCCTAACAATGTTATAAAACCAGTTGACCAATGAGCATTATAAGATGGAATTGGAATGCAAGGAGAGACATTATGCAGAACAGTATATAATGCATAGCTAAGAAACAGTAGCATGGGTCTCAATTCCTGCTCAATATCAACCACATCAAATGAGAAGCCTGAAGGTCACATTTCAGATTCTACAATGTATTTTTCACTGTTCTTGGGTATTAAAGCAACATTTTTCTACATTAGATAGGAACCCACTCAGCAAAAAAAAAGTCTAAGGGTATGTTCACAAGGTTAATAAAAACTATGGAGAAGATTTATCAAGACTGATATATCTGTACGCTGGTCCTACCTTAATCCCCCCCTCGGCCCAAGCTTGATTTATTGGGAAACGCACGCCATGCTGCAGTCTCAGAAATCTACACTAGCTCTCAGCCGGTATAGATTTTTACCATGATTCACTCCTGACTGATAAATATTGCCTACCCCCCCTCGCACACACACACAAACATACACAAAGATCAAAAGACAAAAAAGTGGCACTGGTATTCAGCTTCCATAGACTCCAATGGGGACTAGACTCCAATGTTACTAGTTACCTTTTCAGAGCTTTTTTACTTAGTGGCACAATTCAAAGCAATCAGAGCATAAAAAGACGCCTGAAAAAGCAGATGCCTGTGGCTCAGTGGTAAGCACTGTAGCCTTGCAGTGCTGGGGTCCTGGGTTCATATCCCACCAAGGGCAACATCTGCAAAGAGTTTGAATGTTCTCTCTGTGTTTGTGTGGGTTTCTCCACACACCCAAAAAATACAGATAGGTGAATTTAGATTGTGAGCCCTAATGGAGACAGGGAACATTAATTGGCAATACTATGTAAAGTGCTGTGGGATCTGTGTATGCTATACAAATAAAAGCGTTATTATTATAATATTCTTATTGAGCCATAGTCATTGTTTGTATTGTAATACCATAAAGGAAATGGCTATGCTATATCTGTATGACCATCACAATATAAAAGGTTTGCGCCATTCCAATCTTAGACAGTCTATCGGTCTGCTGAATAATATAGTGGGATAGATAGACAGATTTTTTAAAATTGCCATTTCAGTAAAAGGCAGTGTCCATGTGTAATACCATCAGTCCCACGTTCACAACCCTGAATGCAGACAGTGATGCACTGGCGTCTCTCATTGCTGGTTTTAATGACCAGCTCCAAGATGTAGGTCTTTCTGTCACCAGCAAGAGGTTACCAAGTATGAGCTATGATCTTGTCGTGTCTTTCTTCGTGTCATTCTCTATGGATGCCTTGCTGTCTTAACTAGAAGCTTTGTTTGCCCTCATTACTTCTATCTCATCAAGTACATTGCTGAGATTTTAACAATAAATCAATGTGGCCAAATGAATTGCATGAATGAGAAAGGCACAATGCCTACAAGTCCATCACAGACATCTCACAGGGTTCGTCTGGCGCAGTCAGGAAGCATAAGAGAGGCGATATATTTATAGCAACATGCATGAAAGATTTATTGCCACACACTGCACATATACATTAAAATTCATATTGCCATGACAGGTTTCTTCCTTGAGTCAGAGTCTGCTTGTAGACCTATTTTAACATGCCTGGAGGTAATATTGGGCCTTATCTAATTTGGTAAACTAGGGAAGGTGGGTAATTAGAAATTCCCTAATATATTGTGACTCCCTAATATAATAAGAATTACTCTGGTTACAGTAATAATCCAGGAAATTACTTGCTCTCCTTGCAGTGATCCATTTTGTATAGGGATTCTTGCAGGCAATGCTCTCTGGGAAACAGTATGTAAACTAGCTCTCCTTCCAAAGGAAGAAACCTGCCTCTCTACTGCCCCCTATAGGTTACTACCCTGTAACTCAATGTCTGGCCTGATAAAAAACTTTAAAACCTGAGTAGGGATTATCAGCCAAACCTCAGACAGTCATGCATAGACTCATTTAAATGTAGGGCCCTGGTTGGGTGATTATATTATATTACCAGGCCTGTATTTAGAGTTCATGCTGCCCTAGGCACTTTGCATGCCGAGGCGTCCCCCCCCCCCCCCCGGCGAACTAGTGCCCCCTTCCCCTCGGCACTGGCAGGTTACATGCATGGTGTATACCCTGGCACAGCTGGCAGGCCGGCACTCCAGCACCCAGTACTACTGAGCGGCACCCCCCGACTGTCAGTAGTACTGGGGTGCCCTTTTGCTTGATGCCCGCTCTTCTCATCATCAGACGTGATGGAGGAAGGAAGGAGGGCGGGGACTTAATTTGGGGACAGCTTCTGTCCAGTGTCGGACTGGGGTACCTGGAGCCACCAATATAGAACCAGTGAAACGCGACATGCTGACCCGCTCCTTTCCTGGATTTATCTGTATCTGTGACAAATCTCAGAACACCCTCTATTTATACAGCTCTCAGGGTATGCTGGGATTTGTAGTCTCTGAGAGGACAACCCTATAATAAATCACTGTGTGCAGAGGCTCCTGGTGGCTGCAATCTGTGGGTGACATCAGCCCTGAAGGTCCAGCAATACATCTGTCTACACTGTACTACAACTCCTAGCATATCCTGAGGGCTGCAGACTGTCAGTACATGCTGGGAGTTGTAGTGCATGCAGCTGTTAGGTCCTAGGAGGCTTGGTGGAAGATCAGAATACATAGATCTGTGGGGGCTCAGTGCAGGGAAGTGACCCCAGAACATCACTAATAGGGGATAGGGGGAGATGTTTTTGTTCTATCCCCTATTAGTGATGTTCTGGGGTCACTTCCCTGCACTGAGCCCCCACAAATCTATGTATTCTGATCTCCCACAAAGCACCTAGTGTATAGGACCCAACTACAACAGCTGCAGGCACTACAACTCCCAGCATGTACTGAAAGTCTGCAGCCCTCAGGATATGCTGGGAGTTTTAGTACCTGCAGCTGTTGTAGTTGCATTCTAGTTTAAAAGTTTGTGCTAGTGTACTGTAGTGACCGCAGGGCTGTGTCAGTACACTACCGCAAACCATACACTGACCCATTTAGACCCCAATGGTACACAGGCTCTGCACACTATAGAAGTGATTACAGTGCAGTTACTAATGACTCACAGGTGACGTCTTCTCCGATTGCCATTGCTCACTTTTTTCTTTCTTCTCCATCTGGTGCAGCCATCATGATGACTTCTCCGACCACAACTCGTCTGCAGGCTGGCAGAGCAGGGTGACTGGGGAAGGGAGGCAGCTGGGGGTAACTGGGGAAAGGAGGCAGCTGGGGATGGCAGGAGGAACAGCTGGGGTGATAGGGGGAGGGGGAGAAGCTGGGGAGTAGCTGGAGTGACAGGGGGAGCAGGAGAAGCTGGGGAACAGGGGGAGCAGCTGGGGCGATGAAGGCAGCTGGGGCAATGGGGAGAAGCTGGGGCGACAGGGGGAGAAGATGGGGTGGCAGATGGGGTGGCAGGGGGAGGGGGATAGGCTGGGGTGACAGGGGGAGGGGGAGAAGCTGGGGTGACAGGGGGAGGGGGATAGGCTGGGGTGACAGGGGGAGGGGGAGAAGCTGGGGAACAGGGGGAGCAGCTGGGGCGACAGGGGGAGGGGGAGCAGCTAGGGGTGGCAGGGGGAGAAGATGGGAGGGCAGCTGGGGTGGCAGGGGGAGAAGCTGGGGCGACAGGGGGAGAAGATGGGAGGGCAGCTGGGGTGGCAGGGGGAGAAGCTGGGGTGACAGGGGGAGAACCTGGGGAGACAGGGGGAGAAGCTGGGGAATGGGGAGAAGCTGGGGCAACAGGGGGAGAAGATGGGGTGGCAGATGGGGTGGCAGGGGGAGGGGGATAGGCTGGGGTGACAGGGGGAGAAGCTGGGGTGACAGGGGGAGGGGGATAGGCTGGGGTGACAGGGGGAGGGGGAGAAGCTGGGGAACAGGGGGAGCAGCTGGGGCGACAGGGGGAGGGGGAGCAGCTAGGGGTGGCAGGGGGAGAAGATGGGAGGGCAGCTGGGGTGGCAGGGGGAGAAGCTGGGGCGACAGGGGGAGAACCTGGGGCGACAGGGGGAGAAGCTGGGGAATGGGGAGAAGCTGGGGAACAGGGGGAGCAGCTGGGGCGACAGGGGGGCAGTCGGGTTAACAGGGAGGGGAGAAGCTGGGGCGACAGGGAGCAACTAGGGGTGGCAGGGAAAGGGGGAGAAGCTGGGTAACAGGGAGAGCAGCTGGGGGGTGGCAGGGGGAGAAGATGGGAGGGCAGCTGGGGTGGCAAGGGAGCAGCCGGGGGGGCAGAGGGACCAGCCGGGGGGGGGATGCAGAGGGACCAGCTGGAGGGGGGCAGAGGGACCAGCGGGGGGGCGGGGGATCAGGCAGGCTGGGAGGGAAGGTCCCCCTATGCAGGGCCGGCGTGAGCTTCCGGCACAGACTGTCACACAGGCCGGAAGCTCACAGTGCAGCCCCGCGATGCCCAAACTTCCCTGCTCAGCAGCGTGCGTGTGACGTCATCACGCCGCTGCTGAGCAGGGAAGTTCGGGCATCGCGGGGCTGCACTTTGAGCTTCCGGCCTGTGTGACAGTCTATGCCGGAAGCTCACGCCGGCCCTGCATAGGGGGACCTTCCTTCCCAGCCTGCCTTTGTCCCTGCCGGCCGGCTAATCCACCGGCCGACTGATCACAAGACCCCCCCCCCCCCCCGCCGCCGCCGCACCACCCGGGCGCGGATGTCAGCGGCGGGGCGACTAGGGGGTAAAAAAAAAAAAAAAAAAAATTAAATAAAAAAAGAAATGTGTCCTGCGGGTGCCGCCCCCCGCAGGGCGCCGCCCTAGGCACCGGACCACGGGTGCCTAGTGGCAAATACGGCCCTGTATATTACCACAAACACTGATGTCCTTAGAGAGTCCCCCGAGGAAGGCAGAGGTGTGGTGGATATGAGCGAGCGGATGACTGCATGGGGGCCATACCTGTGTTATATGGGGCATCTGTCACTTATCTGTTATGGGGGTATTTGTAGACATCTGTTTTACAAGGAGGCTCAAACTATAACAAGGGCCCATATGGCTGCCTCGCACTAAATGAAAGGAACATTGAGGGTCAATAATACCTTAGCTAAACACAGCTTACATACTACAAACAATTCTCCACCTCTGCTTTACACAGTGCAGAATCAGAATGAGAAAACCTCCCACGTCTTTCTAACCTCCATAGTGAAAGATTTCGCATCAACCATTATTAGGGCAAAGGATACAATTATCATGGCTGTAGGATACAGAACACAAATTCCAATTTCACCCCGCGTTATAGCTACAATAAGTAATTCAGTGTCCTCCTGAGCGAACATGACAGAGCCTACAGGAATCTTTTATCTCTTTTTCACCGTTTCATTTAATAAATCAAATGTACAATAGTGTTATTGCTTTTATAGGAAGCCTGCGGACATTTCTCCGAAAGTGAATTTGTATACACATGGACTGCATACTGGGCCACTATGGACTCTGTAGGTTACCTACAGGCAAGGTTATACAACACAAAGCTTCATTCAGGTAGCAATATTATGGGCAAAATGGGTCTCCACTCCACACAACATGGCGGTACACAGATTCCCTGCTGTCTAGTACTAGCGGTTTGGAGGGAAGTCTAGGCTCTGCAGTACAGGCTGCTGAACTCCAGGGTCTCAGGTTGTTCTGTGTACACAGAAGACCACCTTCAAATAATTTATATTTATGAAATAGTTGAACAGATTTTCATAGGGATAATGACAAAAAGTTTGCTCTGGATTTTTTGCCCATTCTAACTTCCTAATGCAAAATCCACTGCAAATCTAAACAATCTTTTTATCCTATCTTTATACCCATTCAGTCCCATTGTACTGTTGTGGATTTTTTCCACGTCACCTTTAAAGAGGATGTACCACCAGGTACATCCTCTTTAACTTGACACAGGGATAGATCGGCACTGTCACGGGGAAGCCGTTGCCGCGGTCCGTTTTTCGAGTGACCCGGTTCGCTTTCCACGATAGAGGGGAGGAAATTCCCTCCCACTGGGGGCGGACCGGCCTACCTCCAGTGCTTGAGCACCGGCCGGTAACCGTGGAAAGAACAGTGACGCCGAAAAACGGACCGCGGCACCGGCTTCCCCGTGACGGCGCCTTTCTATCCCTGTGTCAGGTTAGAGAGGACGTACCTGGTGGTACATCCTCTTTAAAGCAAATTTCTAATGTAGAGTAGCTTATTTGGGGACAATCGAGCACTGTGGTTGATAGACTTCTTAACCAGAATTGTACAAACATATGGAAATATGGATATGTTTAATATTTTTGGTCCATATGATGCAAACAAAGCTTTACCTTAAACCAGGTAAGTCCAGGCTGTCCGGGTATGATGGGAGTTGTAGTTTTGCAACAGATGGAGGGTTGAAGATTCCCCATTCCTGCCTTAAACCAACATCCTCATGATTACCTTGAAGTGGTTGCTGGACTACACCTTTTATCATAATCCCCTACCTAATCCCTCTGGGTCATGTTGTCTAGAAACACCTGGATTCTCACATTTCCCTTATTGAATACAGCAGAACACATAACATATTTTTATCTCCATAATGCTGGAGGGTAGGCACGCAGACAGACGTACCCACAGTCAGCCCAGCTCCAGACATTACACAGGGATATTGGATTAGAATACACATCTGCTGCCAGTGTCCCGGCTGCAATCGTCTTACACCATTTACCAAATGTCCAAACACTCTCAGTGCATTATAAATGTTTCCTATTAATTATATATTTCCTCTATTAAATTATCTTCTCGTTCCCAGACTATTAGGTGGTCATGCCCTGCATGGTTAACATCAACTGTGCCAGACAAATGCTGAGAAATCACTTAACAGCTGCTGGGTAGTAAAAAGCCTCTGTTCATGGTAAATAAATCATCATTTTGATATCATTTTCTGCTATTAAAATAACCTTTGTTTCTCTCACTGGGGGTCTTCTGTACCCTATAATAAAATGTGCTAAGCTTCACAGATCACAGTCTATTCACTAGCCATTGGTTTACTTATTGTACTGGAAGGTTGTCATTGAACTCCCAGCAAATCCATGTCTAGAATGTCACTACATAGCTATAACATTGCACACATATCAAATACATACAGAAATAATCACTGTATTCTGTACTCATATCTTTTATTTGGTATCACTGAATTGCCTGTATTTATAGCCAAGATATGGAAGTACAACATACATGATGTATCACTTACTGACTGAAATGAAGGAACATGTGACTATGCCCCACCCCCCAGTGTCCACCACTGAGCCTGTAAAAGCCTATGGAGGACACTGGGGGCGGGGCATGGTCACATGCTGCTCCATGTCGGCCATCTTATGGACAGACTCCCCACAGAGCAGGGCAGCCCAGCTTGGAGGAGGGGAGTCTGATTGTAGCTCTGTGAGGTACACAGGGAGCTGCTGTCAGTAAGTAATGTGAATACACTTACTTCACATACTACACACAAAACAATTTTACTATAGTAAAAAGTAAGTTGTCAACCGTTTTAAGCAGATTTGGGACATCATTGCACCTGATATACTCTACCCAAGGTATACATGGGATATCATTGCGTATATATACCTCTAACTCACATAATGCATAACTGCAGACTTTATACTTGTATACATGCATGGGGCATCTTTGCATTCTTTATACTCCAACTGAAGACATATATGACATATCATAACATACTTAGGCTATGTTCACACTACGTAAGTTCCCTAGTAATCTCGGCCGTTGTTGCCGATTTACAACAACGGCCGTCAATACTACAGAACTTACCTAGTGCTGCAGGCTAAGGGAATCCCGGCTGGAGTGTATACACATAGTATACACTCCGGACGGGATCTGAAGCAGCACCGCAAAAAACTGGCATGTCTGTTTTCTGCGACCGCTATTCACTGGCTGGATGCTCAATTGTGTGCAGCGGCGAATTGGGATACGGGCGCGCACAGATGCACCCGCTTCCCAATTCATCAAGAGTGAAGATCATCCGGCCGGTACTGCAGTACCGATCGGGATGATCTTCTCTGACAACGGCTATTTCGTGATCCGACCGGGTCACAGAATGGCTGCTGTCTTACGACATGTGAACATGGCTTTACACTTATATACATATATATTTATATCATATACATTATGTACAAAGGGGATCATTGCATCCTCTATACTCATACTATACCTAAAGCAAGCAAGGGAAGGCAATGAATTCTCCATACTTGTATTCCACACAAACATGAGATATCATTGTATTATCCACACTCATACCCAACTTATACCACTTATACATGGGGTGTTAATGTGCATCCATATCCATGAAATATATGGATTGTCACTACACCCTTTTTACTCATGCCCAACAAATGATCTGTGAATTGTCTTCTGCCATAACCAAGAAATAAATATAAGTGGTGTCAATACATTCTCTGGGCTCATGGCCAAGACAATAGGGATATCACTACATTCTGCACACCAATACATAGGGTAACAAGGAACTATATAAAAGTATGCCAAGAGATATGCACAAGGTGTAAATGAACCATCATGCCCAGGATTGATGTAGCATGCATTTACATAGCAACACATAAAGTTGGGCTCACATCACATTGTATGCTCATAGTCAAAGTCTAACATCATTCTTTATATGTATATGCAATGAATATATTATTTATCACTTAATTTCCATATTTATATATCACTCATATATAAGACATGTATATGATATCACTGCATCCTCTATACCAGTGGTCTTAAGGCTCTGATTCCCCAGCTGTAGTGACACTACAACTCCCAAATCCCAGGCAGCCTGAAGAGACACAGGTTGGATGCCACTGCTCCATGCTCATACCTTACACATGTATGGGGTATGACTGCTTCTCTACACTCATACTCAAGACATACTTGGGAACTCATTACATCCTCTATATTCATGTACAGTGTCTACATAGGATACCACTGACACGCATATCCAATACAGACATGATGTATTACTGACCTCCTTATACTTACACTAAACTTTAGCAGATTTGGGATGTCATTGCACCTGATATACTCATACCCAGGGATATCACTGCATATGTATACCGCTAACTCACATAATGCATAACTGCAGACTATAAATTGGGGCATCGTTGCATTCTCTATACTCCTATTGAAGACATATCATTACATACTTGTACAAGGGGCATCACTGCATCCTTTATACTCATACCAAAGACGTATAAGGAATATCAATACACACTTATACCATATACATTCTGTACAGAGGGCATCATTGGATTCTCTATGCTCATACCAAGGATATACACAAGATATCAGTGCACACTGTCACTAAATACATACTGTACAAAAAGCATAACTGCATTCTCTATACTCAGACTAAAGACATATATAGGGTATTAATACACACCTATATAAACTTCTATATAGTGGGCATGATTGCATCCTCTATATTTAAACCTAAGACATATGTGAGATATTACTGCACACTTATATGTCATACATGCTGTACAAGGGGCAGTATTGCATATTTTATACCCAAACTAAAGATATTTATGGAATATCAGTACGCACTTGTGCCATATATATTCTGTACAGGGGGCATCATTGCATCCTCTATACTCTTACTGAAGGCATATGAGATATCATATTTACTGTACATGGGGCATCATTACATCCTCTATATTCATACTGAAGACATCTATGTGCTTTCACTGCACACTGTACCATATACATACTGTAGAAGGGGCATTGTTGCACCCTCTATACTCCTACTGAAGACATACTGTATGGGATATTGATGCAATATACATATGAGGGGCATGGATGTACCCTTTCTATTCTCACTAAAGACATATCAATACCCACTATACAAAGGATACTTATGCATTTATACTCATACTGAAGACAAACAGTATTTAGTATACCATATACATACAAGTGGCTTCATTGTACCCTCAAGACTCTGACAGCATATACAGGGTATTAATGCACACTTCCACCTTATACAAAAATGGGATATCCCTGCACCCTCTATAGCCACACTAAGCACATATGTGGGATATCACTGCACCCTCTATAACCATACTGGAGGCATATATGGGATATCACTGCACCCTCTATAACCACACTAAGGACATATATGTGATATCCCTGCACCCTCTATAACCACATTATAGATATATATGGGATATCACTGCACCCTCTATAACCACACTATAGATATATATGGGATATCACTGCACCCTCTATAACCACACTAAGGACATATATGTGATATCCCTGCACCCTCTATAACCACACTATAGATATATATGGGATATCCCTGCACCCTCTATAACCACACTATAGATATATATGGGATATCCCTGCATCCTCTATAACCACACTATAGATATATATATGGGATATCCCTGCACCCTCTATAACCACACTATAGATATATATGTGATATCCCTGCACCCTCTATAACCACACTATAGATATATATGGGATATCACTGCACCCTCTATAACCAAACTATAGATATATATGGGATATCCCTGCACCCTCTATAACCACACTATAGATATATATGGGATATCCCTGCACCCTCTATAACCACACTATAGATATAGATGGGATGTCCCTGCACACTCTATGACCACACTATAGATATATATATAGGATATCCCTGCACCCTCTATAACCACACTATAGATATATATATGGGATATCCCTGCACCCTCTATAACCACACTATAGATATATATGGGATATCCCTGCACCCTCTATAACCACACTATAGATATATATGGGATATCCCTGCACCCTCTATAACCACACTATAGATATATATGGGATATCCCTGCACCCTCTATAACCACACTAAGGACATATATGTGATATCCCTGCACCCTCTATAACCACATTATAGATATATATGGGATATCACTGCACCCTCTATAACCACACTATAGATATATATGGGATATCACTGCACCCTCTATAACCACACTAAGGACATATATGTGATATCCCTGCACCCTCTATAACCACACTATAGATATATATGGGATATCCCTGCACCCTCTATAACCACACTATAGATATATATGGGATATCCCTGCATCCTCTATAACCACACTATAGATATATATATGGGATATCCCTGCACCCTCTATAACCACACTATAGATATATATGGGATATCACTGCACCCTCTATAACCACACTATAGATATATATGGGATATCACTGCACCCTCTATAACCACACTATAGATATATATGGGATATCCCTGCACCCTCTATAACCACACTATAGATATATATGGGATATCCCTGCACCCTCTATAACCACACTATAGATATATATGGGATATCCCTGCACCCTCTATAACCACACTATAGATATAGATGGGATATCCCTGCACCCTCTATAACCACACTATAGATATAGATGGGATGTCACTGCACCCTCTATAACCACACTATAGATATATATGGGATATCACTGCACCCTCTATGAGCACACTATAGTTATAGATGGGATATCCCTGCACCCTCTATAACCACACTATAGATATAGATGGGATATCCCTGCACCCTCTATGACCACACTATAGATATATATGGGATATCCCTGCACCCTCTATAACCACACTATAGATATATATGGGATATCCCTGCACCCTCTATAACCACACTATAGATATATATATATGGGATATCCCTGCACCCTCTATAACCACACTATAGATATAGATGGGATATCACTGCACCCTCTATAACCACACTATAGATATAGATGGGATATCACTGCACCCTCTATAACCACACTATAGATATATATGGGATATCACTGCACCCTCTATGACCACACTATAGATATATAAATGGGATATCCCTGCACCCTCTATAACCACACTATAGATATATATGGGATATCACTGCACCCTCTATAACCAAACTATAGATATATATGGGATATCCCTGCACCCTCTATGACCACACTATAGATATATAAATGGGATATCCCTGCACCCTCTATAACCACACTATAGATATAGATGGGATGTCCCTGCACACTTAGCCCTTATACACACACTCTTTCTGCATCTTGTACACTCTCTAGCCTAACCTAGGACTCCTTTAGCATGCTGCATGAATTACCTGCCTCTGATGCCAGCCGTGGAGCCCGTGTTTTGCAGTCAGTGCATAGCATTGTGACCAAGGAAGCTCAAACTGCTCGGATTGGCATGGTGTGCCCCCTCCATCCCCCCCTGCTGCTGCAGCTGACTGGCAGAGCTGTGAGCAGGGAAGGAGCCAGTGCTGGAGGGTGAGGGGCAGCAGCAGGGCAGTGCTGGGTGTCCAGACGGAGCAGGAAGATGCTGGCTCCCTGTAGTAATCCTCAGTACTGGCAGCTAGAGAGAGTGATGTGCCGGGGACAGAGGAGGGGGTGGGGGACTGCTGCTGCTGCTGCTCATGTGACCTTGCTTCTCTTTTCCTGCCTCTTGCTCACATAAAAAGCTCTGCAAGGTGCATGGGAATCAGGATCAGCTTCTCAGGTCCCATTCTGCACGCATATCACGACATGTCATGCCTTACTGCCAGCCTCCCCATAGAGGGTATGTATAGGTCATGTGCATTCTCTGCAAGTTCACATCTGCAACCTAGGAACAGAGCTCATCCAGGTTCAGTGATAAATCTCAGCCTGCCATAAAAATCAAACAATTACCTGTCTGATTAGATACAATGGAACAATAAGCACCATCACAGCATCTGATACATAGAGTGCTTCAGTGGATTTAAGTTAATTGTATGCAGTCATTGGTCATAGGATCAAAGGGGTAATTGTTACATGGTATTGTTACTAGAAGAAAAGACTAAAGTTCAACTCATCTAGAACAAGCCCTGTAACCTGGATATGTACAATTGGTAGTGCCCTCTAACAGATTTTAGGTACATACTGTAATTATGAATAATCATTAATACGAGGAGATATTTCAAGGGTGAAAACACATAATCCCATTGCATTGCAGTTGTGGTGCTGTTGCATTGTCGTTGACCTTATGCAGTGACTGCTCCTGAAATGCTGCTGTCAAATATATATATACACTCACCGGCCACTTTATTAGGTACACCTGTCCAACTGCACGTTACCACTTAATTTCTAATCAGCCAATCACATGGCGGCAACTCAGTGCATTTAGGCATGTAGACATGGTCAAGACAATCTCCTGCAGTTCAAACCGAGCATCAGTATGGGGAAGAAAGGTGATTTGAGGGCCTTTGAACGTGGCATGGTTGTTGGTGCCAGAAGGGCTGGTCTGAGTATTTCAGAAACTGCTGATCTACTGGGATTTTCACGCACAACCATCTCTAGGGTTTACAGAGAATGGTCCGAAAAAGAAGAAACGTCCAGTGAGCGGCAGTTCTGTGGGCGGAAATGCCTTGTTGATGGCAGAGGTCAGAGGAGAATGGGCAGACTGGTTCGAGCTGATAGAAAGGCAACAGTGACTCAAATAGACAACCGTTACAACCAAGGTAGGCAGAAGAGCATCTCTGAACGCACAGTACGTCAAACTTTGAGGCAGATGGGCTACAGCAGCAGAAGACCACCCGTTACTAGCATGGTGTACCTAATAAAGTGGCCGGTGAGTGTATATACAGCAGCTGCGGTGTCTGCTCATGGTTCCCATACTCCAGATACTGCATGGAGCAGATGGAGGTGATGGTTTCGTGGCTAATATTCCTGTGTTGTAGACTTGTCTCTGCACAGCTGGACATGTGGTTAAGACAACAATGAGGGTGCAGGGGCGCATCTGCAACCTGAGAAAATTTATTGTGTAAAATTATGTCACTTCTATCATCATATTTAAAGGGGTATTCCAGGCAGGAGGCATTTTTTCAGTGTTGGGGTAGCTTCACACGTCCCGGATTCGCAGCGAAATCCACTGTGAAATCTGGTACTGTCACTTCAATGGTGTTACATACCCACAGCAGAATGTTTATTCCGCTGCGAGTATGTAGCCCGGCCCCTTTAACCTCCCGCCGCCCGGAGCATACATTACCTGCTCGGTGCTCGAGGCTCCCATCTCCCATCGGTCTTGCTCAGCCAATCAGTGCATGGCCCCGCCGCAGTCACTGATTGGCTGAGTGGGACCGATGGTGAGCGGATGTCTAGTAGAGAGAGAGTCCACCAAGATTGTAACTGCATAGCACAGGAGGTTGCCAAAAAGGCTAGATCCCTGTCAATTCTTTCCTCTCTGTCCATGTTCTGACAAAAATCAGAAGCAGTAGAAACAAACTGGCAGTATACGCAGCCATGCATGGGCAATACAGAGTGTGGTCAATAGTGTGAAGCCCCTCAGGACAGAGAGTCTGCGACTCTGCACCTTCTTTCCTAGGGCCCTGGGGTGACATCATCAATTATGTCACTTGATGTCACTGCTTGTTGTATCCTGATGTCATGAGCATGCAGATTGTCAGGGCATGATGGAACTTGTTTTAGGTTGGGGCACGTTGCACCCACTATGAAATATCAAGATGTGAAAGAGGCTTTTATGGCCTCTCAGAATGATGTAGGGTGAGTTCAGACATATGGATATGTTGCAGATTTTTACAGCCCAATACATGTGACTAGTGGTTGTACAATCAGGTCCAGGGGAATAGCTAAAGGATGATTGGCCTCCTGGTGCAAAATTTTAGCTCGCCATAAAGGCAAACTAGGCAGCAGCCATGGGATCCGTGTGGCAGGGGTCCGGGCCCCCTGGCAGAGTGTGACTTGCCTCCATGGTAACAGTGTCCACCATGCCTGTGCCCCCGTTCCCCTGGGGACAGCGCTCACACCTTCCCCCCTCCCTGTCCCCGGATGCTCGGCTTTCACAGACACCCTGCCCCCCAACCCTTCAGACATGTGTCTCTGGTAGACAAACTCCCAGCATGGTGTGTGGGCTAATATGCAGGACTACTTATACCAGCATGCTGTGTGGTAATATACAGGACTACATCTCCCAGCATGGTGTGTGGTAATATGCAGGACTACATCTCCCAGCATGGTGTGTGGTAATATACAGGACTACATCTCCTAGCATGGTGTGTGGTAATATGCAGGAATACATCTCCCAGCATGGTGTGCGGGCTAATATGCAGGACTACATCTCCCAGCATGCTATGGGGTAATAAACAGGACTACATCTCCCAGCATGGTGTGTGGCAATATGCAGGACTACTTATCCCAGGATGCTATGGGGTAATATACAGGACTACATCTCCCAGCATGGTGTGTGGTAATATGCAGGACTACATCTCCCAGCATGGTGTGTGGTAATATACAGGACTACATCTCCCAGCAGGCTGTGTGGCATTATGCAGGACTACATCTCCCAGCATGCTGTGTGGTAATATGCAGGACCAGAGGTGTAGCTTGGCTCTCCTGGGGCAAAGATTCCATTTGGCGCAGGGGGGCCCATATCGCCCCTTACTGCTGGTATATAAAAATATATGTATATATATATATTTATTTTTTTTTTTCAATGAAGTTATATTAATATTTAACCCTTTGGTCCTCATAACAGCAGCTATGGGTGATACAGCTATTGTCACACCCATGCCTATGTGTTAATTGTTTTGTTTTTTTTACATTATGGTTTGAGGATAGGGATAGCTTACATTCCAAGTAGGGTTTATGCAGGGGGGGTCAGACAGCTCCGGCTGTCCAGGCATGATGGGAGTTGTAGTTTTGCAACAGCTATAGAACCAAGGTTTTCTACCTCTGCAGATAGTAGGTAAGGTTTATATAAATGTGATATATATTTGGAGAGGGCAGTAATTGAGGGGTTAGAATAATGTACAACCAGACCCCTAAATAGACACTGGACCCCAACTCTCTTGTGTGTCTTCCCCATCCCAGACTGGTCACCCTGTACCCCCTTTCCCCTCTCCACATTAGACTGGTCACCCTGTACACCTTTGCCCCCCTCTCCACACCAGACTTGTCACCCTTCACACTCCTCCCCAGACTGGTCACCATTCACCCTCCTCCCCAGACTGGGCACCCTGTACCTCCTCCCCAGACTGGGCCCCCTGTACCTCCTCCCAAGACTGGGCACCCTGTACCTCCTCCCCAGACTGGGCCCCCTGTACCTCCTCCCCAGACTGGGCCCCCTGTACCTCCTCCCCAGACTGGGCCCCCTGTACCTCCTCCCCAGACTGGGCCCCCTGTACCTCCTCCCCAGACTGGGCCCCCTGTACCTCCTCCCCAGACTGGGCACCCTGTACCTCCTCCCCAGACTGGTCACCCTGTACACCTTTGCCCCCCTCTCCACACCAGACTTGTCACCCTTCACACTCCTCCCCAGACTGGTCACCATTCACACTCCTCCCCAGACTGGTCACCATTCACCCTCCTCCCCAGACTGGGCACCCTGTACCTCCTCCCCAGACTGGGCCCCCTGTACCTCCTCCCAAGACTGGGCCCCCTGTACCTCCTCCCCAGACTGGGCACCCCTGATTGTCCTCCGCTTGCCACACACCTGTATCGTCTTTTTTCCTCCTCCATAGCGCAGCGTACATACAGGAACAGCCAGGAGACAACAACCGTATCTGGTTTGAGCAAAATCGCTGTAAAAACGCAGTGATTTTTGTGCAAATCATAGCCAAACAACAGCCAGGAAACAGTACAGCATGGAAAATACCTCTGCTGATCAGCTAAACATCCTCCCCTGCCTCCCCACACTGACAGAGGTCAGGACTGCTTCTAGGCTGCCTCCTCCTCTGCCATCCTGCTGTCTGTGCTGGTGCCCCCCCCTGGTCTTGTCACCCGGGGAAGCCGCCCCTCCTCGTCCCCACTCTCTACGCCCCTGTGCAGGACTACATCTCCCAGCATGGTGTGTGGTAATATGAAGGATTACATCTCCCAGCATGGTGTGTGGGCTAATATGCAGGACTACTTATCCCAGGATAGTGTGTGGCAATATACAGGACTACATCTCCCAGCATGCTAGGTGGTAATATACAGAAATACATCTCCCAGCATGGTGTGTGGTAATATGCAGGACGACATCTCCCAGCATGGTGTGTGGTAATAAGCAGGACTACATCTCATAATTGGAGTTGAAGTTACGGATTAGAGGATGAAACAGTACACTAGGGGACATGTGACTCCCCTCATCTACTAAAATGCTGCCTACAACTACTACTACTAGAGGGGGCATGGTTAGCAAGGGGCCCACAATTTGTAAACAGCCCAGGGCCCATGGTAACCTTATTCTGCCCCTGCAGCTGTCTATATGCTGTTATTGTGCTATCTATTGTGTATTGACAGCTTCATATAGTATAGGTCTATAGGTACCCACTATAAAATAAAGGTAAAATATGTCATTTTTAGGTAAAAGAAAAAAATACAGCCGAATTATCTATATAAGGGAATATGCACAAGAAGTAATTCTCGTATAAGTCAATCAAAAATTGGATGGCAGAGCACACACAATATAGAATAATGGCTGTAATTAAGTACAACCATCCAAACAATAAACATGCTCATTTTTTACCACCTGCTTTCGCAAAATATGGCTATTTTACCTCTTTTCCTCACACATTGTTGTATTTTCCGTCAAAATTACGGTTGTATTTAGCTTTTATTTTACTTTGTGTGAACATTCCTCAACCTAAATGGTAAAAGGTCATAGCAGAGGTCAAAGGTTTAGCAAATTGACTTGCTCAGCAAGATAAACAAGTTGAAAGTCAACAAATTGCACATTGGCTGAAAGAAAGGGCTGTGTTAGACAGTCCAGCATTACATATCTGCTAGATCGTAACTAAAAAACGGATGAAAGACGGATTGCAAATACGGATGCATTTGTGTGCATCCGTTTTGATCCGTTTCTCCATTGACTTCCTTTATAAAAAAAAAAAAACAGATCAAAAAGGGTTTTTTTAATGGACACAAAAACGTTGCTGACACTATTTTTTTGTCCGTTAAAAAAACGGATCCGTTAAATGTATGCTAAAAACGCAGTGTGAACCCAGCCTTACTGAGCCCATAAACTGCGCGATTATCTGCAGCGAGGGCTGCACAGACATGGTTAGTAATGTCCTTGCATCCTTTGCTTTTGTGTAAAAATCAAAGAGATATACTTACCTGTCCAGGCTCCCCCACTGTCCTCTAGCCTTGTTCCTGTGTTCCCCACTCATTGCATCGGGGACTTGTGAAGTGACAGGCGACTCGGCCAATCACTGGCCTAGATGGGACAGCCGGATGGGAGCAGCCTGTCACTTCAGAGACAGGTTCGGAAATGCCGGAGGTGGCTGCGGTGAGCAGAGAACACAGAGCCTGGCCAAGTAAGTAAAATCTTTATTTTTTTTCTTTACCCTTGCAGCTAATGACTGTTTCTTTGGCTGAACACTGGCTGAGCGGGACACAGGGTCTATTAAACTGGTCCCCCCCCCCCTTTTTTTTTTTTTTTAATCCTAATAAATTCTGTCATTAAATATTATTCAGGAGTCTGTTCTGCCTCAGCTGCTGGTGCTACACTTGCAGAGATAAGTAACATCCAACTATCATATACAAACACAGTGGTTGCTATATTGCACTTCAAGCTACCTATTGCACATATCAATAACTGCACGGCTCCCACATAAATACCGTCAGCTTCTCACCCATCCTGTATCCTGTTGACTGGAACCTCAACGTGCATTTTGCGATTGTATAACCCTTGAGGAACACCCCTCGAGAAAGCATACAATCGCAAATCGCACATTGGGTTCTAGTCTGCAGGATACAGGATTGGTGAGAAGCTGACGGTATTTATGTGGGAGTCATGCAGTTATTGATATGTGCAATAGGTAGCTTGAAGTGCAATATAGGAACCACTGTGTTTGTATATGATGACTGGCTGTTACTTATCTCTGCATGTGTAGCACAAGTAGCTGATGCAGATACTGAGACTATAGCATGAGGCTTATCTGGCAGCTCCAGCTCCGCTATTATATATTTATACCACCTACTGTTCCTGCAGTATATTTCTTGCTTGGAGATTGTCGCTTTATTTTATTAATTGTAATTGTAGTGATAATTGAAAATCAGTGGTTTTATATCTGATTTTCTGTTGGTTGTGCTGGATTAGATTTATGCTGGGTTTACACGGAGCGATAATTCGCCCGATCGTACGATTAACGATTTTGAAGTAACGATTTTTTTTTATAACGATCAGCGTTTAGACTGTACGATATATCGTACAGAAAATTTGTTTTGCGATCGCTTAAGCCTATCTCACACATAGGGAAAATCAGTGAATGACTGTTTACACGGAACAATCGGCGAATTTTTTGCGAACGACGATTTAAGAACCTGTTAAAAGAACAAAATGAACGATTTTTCGATCGTTCGCCGCGTTCGAATTAGATCGTTATCGCGAAAATTC
Source organism: Dendropsophus ebraccatus (assembly GCF_027789765.1). NCBI lineage: Eukaryota > Metazoa > Chordata > Amphibia > Anura > Hylidae > Dendropsophus > Dendropsophus ebraccatus. The sequence goes on along the minus strand of NC_091460.1, from coordinate 63,204,696 downwards.
GCCCGATAATCGCTCCGTGTAAACCCAGCATAAGGGTCCATTTACACAGAAAGATTATCTGACAGATTATCTGCCAAAGATTTGAAGCCAAAACCAGGAACAGACTGTAAACAGAGATCAGGTCATACAGGAAAGTCTGAGATTTCCCCTCTTTTCCAGTCCATTCCTGGCTTTGGCTTCAAATCTTTGGCAAATAATCTGTCAGATAATCTTTCTGTGTAAATGGACCCTAAGATCCAGGGCCGTTTCTAGGGGCGGGCGGCCCGCAGCCCCCGCATCATTAGGACTGGCCTGGGGATCTGGAATCTAAGTTCCAGATCCCCTGGCCAGAGAGACTATTAGCTGTGCGTACAGCACGCACAGCTAAAGGAGACAGCAGCTGGGGCAGAGACAGAGGGGCTTCCTGTGCAGGCGGCCTCTGTATGACAGGTGGCTGCCTGCACCGGAAGCCAGAAGAGGACGGGACTCACCAAGAAGAGGAGCTGGAGGCTGCAGGGACAGAGGTGAGTATCTGGTGGGGGAATCCTGCACAAAGGGAGCCCGATATGTCCCGATAATGCCGCCCCCCACGATAAGCCCCGCCCCCCGCGATAAGCCCCGCCCCCACGCCAAAGTTTACATGTCATCCAGCTCTCCCAGCATCCTGTATGGCAGTGTAATGGAGGTCACCCAGCTTTCCCAGTATCCTGTATGTCAGTGTGTAATGGAGGTCACCCAGCTTTCACCAGTATCCTGTATGTCAGTGTGTAATGGAGGTCACCCAGCTTTCCCAGTATCCTGTATGTCAGTGTAATGGAGGTCACACAGCTTTCCTAGCATCCTGTATGTCAGTGTATAATGGAGGTCACACAGCTTTGCCAGCATCCTGTATGTCAGTGTAATGGAGGTCACCCAGCTCTCCCAGTATCCTGTATGTCAGTGTAATGGAGGTCACACAGCTCTCCCAGTATCCTGTATGTCAGTGTAATGGAGGTCACCCAGCTTTCCCAGTATCCTGTATGTCAGTGTAATGGAGGTCACCCAGCTTTCCCAGTATCCTGTATGTCAGTGTAATGGAGGTCACACAGCTCTCCCAGTGTCCTGTATGTCAGTGTAATGGAGGTCACACAGCTCTCCCAGCATCCTGTATGTCACTGTAATGGAGGTCACCCAGCTTTCCCAGTATCCTGTATGTCAGTGTGTAATGGTGGTCACCCAGCTTTCCCAGTATCCTGTATGTCAGTGTAATGGAGGTCACACAGCTTTCCTAGCATCCTGTATGTCAGTGTAATAGAGGTCACACAGCTTTCCCAGTATCCTGTAAGTCAGTGTAATGGAGGTCACACAGCTTTCCTAGCATCCTGTATGTCAGTGTAATAGAGGTCACACAGCTTTCCCAGTATCCTGTATGTCAGTGTAATGGAGGTCACACAGCTTTCCTAGCATCCTGTATGTCAGTGTAATAGAGGTCACACAGCTTTCCCAGTATCCTGTATGTCAGTGTAATGGAGGTCACCCAGCTTTGCCAGTATCCTGTATGTCAGTGTAATGGAGGTCACCCAGCTCTGCCAGTATCCTGAATGTCAGTGTAATGGAGGTCACACAGCTTTCCCAGTATCCTGTATGTCAGTGCAATGGAGGTCACACAGCTTTCCCAGTATCCTGTATGTCAGTGTATAATAGAGGTCACCCAGCTCTCCCAGCATCCTGTATGTCACTGTATAATGGAGGTCACCAGCTTTCCCAGCATACAGTTTGGGACCTTATAAGTGGGAAAAGGGGAAGGAAGTTCCTGGATATGTGCGGATCCTGAGATGTCTGTCTGGCAGGTCCTAAAGAGATGAATTGAAGCTGCAAGAAACCGTCATGGAGGCCGGGGCCGGATGGAGAGGAAAAGGGACCCGTCAGATCAAAGAAGACATCACCTGTGAGTCACTGTATAATTATTTTGTATTCAGTGGAACATTCTTTGGCAGGGGTGCAACACTGATCTATGCCGCAATACACACACTGCTTCTTTCTAATAACCTGAATCTTGATAAAACCCTTTCCTTCCCCAGGGCTGAACTGAGAGAGGGGGGGGGCGCTTTTATCAAAATCCGCCCTGTTGCCGAAATAACCTAGAAACTGCCCTGCTAAGATCAAGTAAACATAGAAGAATATGAACGTGTTCAGCTCCTTGAACTCTTTGACTTGCTAACCATTCTTAAACAATTTTTGCAGTATGGGAAGGTACATTACTGCTGAAAGAAAAAACTGCCATTAGGGAATACCATTGTCATTAGGAGTGTACTTGGTTGGCAACAATGTTAATATAGGTGATAGATGTAAAAGTAACATGTATGTGAACACCAAGCCTCAGTGTACCCGAACAGAGCATCACACCGCCTCTGCTGACTTTTCTTCTTCCTACAGTGCATCCTGCTGCAATCTCTTCTACTGGTAAGTGACCCACACATGGCAATTCACATGATGTATTGGGAAATGTGATTCATAAGACTAGGCTGCCTTATTTCATTGTTCCTTGGTCTCCTTCTGCCACATGAAGCTACTTTTGGCATTGCACCATGGTTAGCATAGGCATAGCCGAATATACAGCAACTTCTAATGTTCAGTGTATTCTGAAACCTTTCTATTATAGCCTGCATTAGGTTTGCAGCAATTTCTCCTACAGTAGTTTCTCTGAGAGACAGTCAAACAGTCTAGTCTTCCCATACCACATGAATCAATAAACTTTAGTTGCTCATGTCCCTGTTGCTGATTCACTGGTTGCTCGTCCCAATAAAACCTTTAACCACTATATACAGGGAACACCCCTTGTGACATACTCTTAGGTGAGTTCAGAAGGTCAGATAAATGCTAATTTATACCAACACCCCCTGTCCACACAGGCACAGGAGGGCCGAGTGACCCCTGTCACTAATACCAGTGAAAAAGTAGGAAGTACTGCCACCAGCTTCACGTTTAGATATAAGCCCAGTCTGTTATCTGGATTATATTGGGCCAAAAGCCAGTCCTGTAGTGTGTAACATGTGAATTCATGGATCAAGATAAAAGGACAAGCTACGATTAAATGGGATATTTAATTGCCTTAAAAGCGCGCCAAACAAGACACTATATACACGTTAAAAGATATATACAAGGGTCAGATGCAAACACAGGCAGTGATAGAAACAGTTTTAGAAGTAGTCATTTAATGTTTTGATGCAGGTCTTGGTTGCAAAGCGAACACATGGGGAGGCGTGTACTGCTAAGCGGTTCCTTTCTATGATGAAGAACTCCACATGCCAAGTGAACTGGGCAATTGTTCTTAAAGGGGTAGTGCGGTGTAAAGCATTGTTTCAATAAATAACACACATTACAAAGTTACAAAGTCTTCTGTATCACACTTTCGGGTCCATGGTCGGGGGGGCATGGGGAAGGGGGCCATTCACTTAAATAACACACATTACAATGTTGTATAAACTTTGTGATTTCTAATGTGTGTTATTACTACCCCTTTAAGTATTGGTAGGGCAGGGTAGTAGAGGGTGTGTGGGTGTCTTTGTCTCTGAAGGGGCAGAGGTAGATCTGGCACAATACAAGTAGAGTAAGGGTGGTATTACACGGAACGATAATCGTCCGATTATCGCTCCGTGTAATAAATGCAACGATCAGCCGATGACAACGATCATCGGCTGATCGTTGATATAGGTTAGAACCTATTTTCGTCGGGCGCCGACCGCGCACCGCTGCGTGTAATAGCGGTGCGTGGCCGGCGACTAACGATATACATTACCCATCCACGTTCCAGGGCTGCTCCTGCCGTCCGCTTCTCCCTGCGTCCCGCGCGCGCTCTAGCGTCACAGAGGCCTGTCAGCTGATAGGCCGCTCAGCCAATCACAGGCCGCGGCGGTCCCGGCCTGTGATTGGCTGAGCGGCCTACCAGCTGACAGGCTGCTGTGACGCTAGAGAGCGCGGGGGACCCCCGGGAGAAGCGGACGGCAGGAGCAGCCCTGGAACGTGGATGGGTAATGTATGCCAGTTTAGCAAGGGCTGCAAGGACATCGGTAACGATGTCCTTGCAGCTCTTGTCAAACGATTATCAGGCCGTGTAATAGGTCCAGTAAACGAGCAACGATCTAGCAGATCGCTGCTCGTTTACAGGTATTATCGGGCCCTGCTCGGCCTGTGTAATACCACCCTAAGTTGCAGCACTCTTCTCACCATGTTGCTGTGTATTTGATATGTGAAGTGTCCATTACATTGGAATAAAGGACTTAGGTTGGTATTACACAGGCCGAGCAGGGCCCGATAATACCTGTAAACGAGCAGCGATCTGCTAGATCGTTGCTCGTTTACTGGACCTATTACACGGCCCGATAATCGTTTGACAAGAGCTGCAAGGACATCGTTACCGATGTCCTTGCAGCCCTTGCTAAACTAGCATACATTACCCATCCATGTTCCAGGGCTGCTCCTGCGTCCGCTTCTCCCGGGGGTCCTGCGCGCTCTAGCGTCACAGCAGCCTGTCAGCTGGTAGGCCGCTCAGCCAATCACAGGCCGGGACCGCCGCGGCCTGTGATTGGCTGAGCGGCCTGTCAGCTGACAGGCCTCTGTGACGCTAGAGCGCGCGCGGGAAGCAGGGAAAAGCGGACGGCAGGAGCAGCCCTGGAACGTGGATGGGTAATGTATATCGTTAGTCGCCGGCCACGCACCGCTATTACACGCAGCGGTGCGCGGTCGGCGCCCGACGAAAATAGGTTCTAACCTATATCAACGATCAGCCGATGATCGTTGTCATCGGCTGATCGTTGCATTTATTACACGGAGCGATAATCGGCCGAATCGGGCCAATTCGGCCGATTATCGTTCCGTGTAATACCACCCTTAGTTGAAGTAAAGACTAAATGCTCCCAGTACTTATACCCCTGCTTCCTCTCCCACCCTATGGGACGGTCCCAAGTTTTTCCCTCTTGGACTGAAAGCAAAACCCATACAATACTAAGAGGGCTCATAACTTTGCAACACAGGGTCATAGGATGATTGTTCTGGTAACATTGCATCTGGCCCTATAATGTTTGTAGACCAAATACCAGCTCCCACTACTAGTTCAGCATATCTACCTACTCTGGGGTCCTACAGAGGAGTGAGAAGCGGGGGAAGAAGAGGTCGTTCGGCTAGGTCCAGTGATTTGGAAAATGTAACTGTTATGTGGATAGGACTTATGGAATTATGACTCCTGGCTGTCTACATGTGCTCTCTGATCCAGGGCAAGTTAACATATTAATATAGTAACATAGTTAATTAGGTTCAAAGAGGACAAGAATCCATCCGGTTCAACCTAGAGAACCCCTTCTTTGTAGATCCAGAGGAAGGCAAAAACCCATATGAGGCAAATGACAAGTTGGATCAATTTCCACAGCAGGGGACCTCACCATTTGAATCTTGGTGCCTTTTAGACTATAAAGGGTGTGAGATTCTATTTTTTCTATTCTACACCCAAACTTCATGAACTGCTTTTTACTTGCTTCTAAATATATATGCCTCCTTTACAGGATTAATAGTCATTAGAGATAATCGAACAGCGGAAAATCTTAGGTTCTATAGAACTCGAACCTTGTTGAACCTTTCGCATTTGATTCCCGATGCCTTCCCGATCCATGGGGAAGGAGGAGACAGCCTGGGTACCGCCTGGAATTCCAGGATATAGCCTATTACCTTGGCTGAATCCTGGAATTCCAGGCAGTACCCGGGCTGTCTCCTCCTTCCCCACCGACCGGGAAGGCATCGGGAATCAAATGCGCAAAGTTCAACAAGGTTCAAGTTCTATAGAACCTAAGATTTTAAGATTATAATAAATATTGGATATTAGTTGCAGAACCCAGTGAAGCAGTGTGTAAATGGAAACCCAAAAACAGCTTGGATCTCACACATGGAGATAATGACATAACAAATGACAATGCTGTGAGGTGCAATCATTTCTATTATAATAATAAGTTAAAGCAATAAGAAGAAACCTCTATTACAGTATGTTAGAGAAATGGTAATTCTAATGAATGATAAACCCCAGCTACACAAAGAAAATTATTTCTCAGTTCTTTTAATGAGTTTTTCAGATTTTTCAGAGCAGACTCTGTGTAATTTAAAGGGATTATTTTAACTTGTAATTGCTGCGTGATTGCTTCTGCAATCCTTACTGTTATACAATCCATGGACCACACGTTGTATATATGATTGGCTGTATGGAGCATTTCATTTTATAATTTCATTTTTTATAAATCTTTCATGAAATAAATATAACATAGCTTTCTGAAAAGTATCAGATTATGTGCATAGGCCCTGTCTAGAGAATGAAGTGTCCCTAGCTACCTAGCACGCTACTGCGTTGTATCCTCTTGGGATATTACTACTAGGGGAAACATTCCATAATATGGCAGGCAAGAGAATACAAAAAGGCTGCATCCACACATCCGTGATATTGGTGTGTCAGTTCAGTAGTGTAGTGCTTTAGCTGTTTTGGAGCTCACTATATTATAATGAATTATGATGATGGGAGTCAGTAAGAGGCAAAGTCTTTAGTTTGTGATATACATCAGACATACGAACTGTATATTACCCGTATACATGTGAATGCAGCCTAATGGTACTTTTACACGGTGCGATAATTCACCCAATCGCACGATTTTGAATGAACAATGTTTTTTTTATAACGATCAGCGTTTAGACGTAACGATACATCGTATGGAAAATTCGCTATGCGATAGTTTTGCGATCGTTTAAGCCTATCTCACACATAGGTGAAATCGCTGAAAGAATGTTTACACAGAACGATCTGCGAATTTTTTGCGAACGATCAACGATGATTTGAGAACATGTTGAAAGATCAAAATGAACGATTTTTTGCTCGTAGTTTGATCGTTCGCTGCGTTTACACGTACGATTATCGTTCGAATTTGACCGTTATCGTGCAAAAACAAACGATCAATCGTCCCGTGTAAAAGGACCATAAAGGTGGCCATATACCTTCAATAACTGATGGACAAACAATTGTTCATCCGTCATTTATCCCTCCAGTTTCCCCCCCACACAGGAATGTTTGGCAAGGGTACGGGAGGGATAAGGGTGTGTTTACACAGAGAGATTTATCTGACAGATTTTTGAAGCCAAAGCCAGGAACAGACTATAAACAGAGAACAGGTCAAAGGAAAGACTGAGATTCCTCCTCTTTTCAAATCCATTCTTGCCTTTTGCTTCAAAAATTTGTCAGATAAATTTTTCTGCATAACCACGTCATAAGACCGTTCTGGGCAGTCAAGAGAGCCTTATACTGATGGATGCTGCAGGTATGGCTGACAAAGGTATATAGTTTATAGGGACCTTAAGACTGTGTTCACACATGTTGCATAATCATGTGACTTTGGTCTCATAAGGAGAAGTGGAGACAGAGTGGACCAGGAAGTGAGGATTTTCATCAGCTTCAGGCTAGGTTCACACTATGTAACTGTGCGGCTGTATTTTTTATGCGGCTGTAAATGTGCGGATGAAACTCCGGCCGTGGGAAAAAATAGACATGTGGCTCAAAACATACGGTCATTTACTTGGAAATCTGGTTCAACTAAAAATAAAATCTTAAGAAAGTGATGCAAATACCTCTGGATGCATCTGGGAAAGCAGGGAACACAGTTTACATGAATTGCTATTACCGGGGTTTGCGATCCTCTGCACTAATGCCGATGTCTCTCATGGTTAATATATTAAAATAATAAAACACATTTTCGTTGTAATAAAGTGCCTTTCGTTGTTCAATAATTAAATTTAAACTAATCCATCATTTTGCAATTAAATATACTGTTAAAATAAATATATATATAAATAAATGTATATTTATATATATATATTTATTTTTTGACAGTATATTTAATTGCACAATGATGGATTCGTTAGAATTAAATTATTGACCAACGAAAGGGACTTTATTACAAAGAAAATGTGTTTTATTAATTTAATATATTAACTATTAGAGGCATCAGCATTCGGCATCATTGCCGGCTATTTTTGAAGTACTCCGTAAGGACCGCCTGTCAATCCACGGCCGCATGTCCAGCCGCAAACAATGGTCTTGTTCATTTTTTACGGGTCCGTTTACGATCGGGCCGCAGATTCATACATAGTGTGCACTGTGCAGCCGTATATCCTATACTTTCCAGCGTACGCATGAACCACCAAAAATACCGCCGCACAATTACAGCCGCAAATACAGCCGCACAGTTACATAGTCTGAACCTAGCCTCAAGGTGTAAATCAGGATGTGCTGCAGACAAACGGGTCAATTCATGTAATAGAAACCTATTACAAATAAGTTAAAATTATGGGTGGGGATTAAACAGGGTCAAATCTTTATTAAGCGGAGTTCCTCTTTAAATTGATCACTTTGAACAGGCCTAAAGACATGGCTGGAGCGTCTCTCCCAGACTTTAAATTACATTATTTGGCAAGCTGCTGTGTGATTGTGGCCTAACATTGCTTTTGTAATAGAAAGGAGCAGCATTGTTATTCAGAATTTCCAATCAAGTAGACACATATTACTAACAGAAAGCCAAATAGATTTTCTCACACTGTGAAACTGATGGCCGAACAATGAAGTGAGCGGTGACAGTGGGTCAGCATTTTCATCATTTACAGAAACCTATTCAGGAAGTGTGTTATAGTGCCTGTATAGAGAACGGGAAGGCTCAACACAAAGGGATATCAAGGACAGGAAGGAAAATAAAAACCTGGATAAATAATAAACCTAAATAAGGAGTTAAAAGAGAAGAACACTGTCTCTGACAGAAGTATAGAGGGACACAAAGATATGAGGATGAGATGGAGATAAATATGCTCCCATTAGTCAGTGTTTGCAGAGGGCTGCTGTGTCGTGTGTTTGCATTTGTGGTGCAGCCATGGCAGCATGAACCTTTGCATTCAGTTTATTCTGTTTGGAGGTGTTGACCATTTTTGTTTTTTGTAGTATAAACATGAGGGAGTGGCTCTGCTAGGTTGTGCACTTCTCTACCTTATGGTGGTTTTAATCACAGCTAAATTTTAAGACTTGAAGGGGTACTTTAAAACTTTAAAGTGTCACTGTCGTTATAACTTTCAAAATCTAAATCAACGGTAGATGTGAAATAAAGCAAGTTTGCAAAATACATTCAATATTTTCTTTAGTTATTATGGAAAATACGGCACTTTCTGCGCCCTGACTCTTTTTTTCCCCAAAGAGTCTAAACACAGCAAGTCAAGCACATCTGAGCCCTCACAGAGAAGGCAGTCGTGTGATTCATGGACACATTGAGCCGTGACTCTCTGTACTGGCCGGGACTTCATGTGTTTAGTTTTTTTTTTTACAACCAGCACAAGACTAAAAATTTGCCTTCAGGAGACTGGACCTGGATTTCTGGTAAGTACAGCTTTGTTTTACAGCATGATAACGAAAATATAAATAATAAATATAAATATGACAAACTTGCTTTATTTCACATCCCCTAATTGTTTAGATCAGGGGTGTCAAACTCAGGCCCTCCAGCTGTTACAAAACTACACTTCCTATCATGCCTGGACAGCCAAAGATTTAGCTTTGATGACCAGGCCAATTAAAGTTTTTGCACTTTTGTTTTTTCCTCCATGTGTTTAAAAAGCCAAAGCGCTTGCATTTTTTACCTACAGACCCACATGAGCCCTTATTTTTTGCAACACCAATTGTACTTTGCAATGACAGACTTAATTTTTCCATAAAAAATACAGCGAGACTGGGAAAAAAATATTTGGGCTGTTAAATTGAAAAAAAACCAAAAACTTTTTTTTTTCATTTTGGGGGTTTCGTGCGACATGTTATATATGTTGGCAACTTATAAAACTTTTATTTTATTTGACTGCTTTTAAAAATTTTAACTTAAAAAAAAAAAAACACTAAATGACAGCCCACTCACTCAGTCAGCTGATAACTGACTGAGATGGAACAGCTCCATGGGCTGTGAATGCCAAGAACGAAAGGACCCGAGCATGCTTGAGATTCACTCATCTCTACTAAGGAATTTTCTTTCCACCTCTACTGGATATCACTCAAGAAATAAAAGACTGTCAGAGAAAGTTTTGTATAAATTTAACCCCCTTTCCCTTCTAAACTTTTTTTAAAAAAACTTGGTTGTTTATTCAAGCTGCTCCACCCCCTCTGATATTGAACATTACTTGTCGTTTAACCCATCAGCCTCTGCTGACACATAACAATTACCAAGATGTAAAAGCCTCCTCTCTGCCGAGCACTCATGTTTGTCCTAGATGCGTTCTCTTATAGCTGATAAGCAGACGATTATAATAATAACCTGTCTCAGGTGGTGGGAGAACTGCTTTGTTACGCTTTCCTGTCCTATTTCTACAAAGCTTCTTACTCCTATCCTGCTGGGAATACATACGTCTGTACAATCTGCTGGGCCACATATTACTGTATATTACTCACAAGGACAATCTAAATAGAAATTAAAGAGTAAACACATATTAATGGAGATAAATGGGACATTTGGCCCCAACCCTACAAGGATTTCTATACAATTACAGAGTTTTATCAGCAATGCCCAAGATGTTCCATATTTGCTCCAAATGTATCACTCATACTGCACCCAACCTAGCAGAATGTCCACAGCTCCACCACCAGAGGTATGCTTCCCGATAGCACCAGGAAAATGCTTGAAAATCTTTATTATTAAAGTAAAATGTGGACATGATAGTGAGTTTCATGGTACCTAAAATTTGTGTAGAAGATGGCACTGAGAATGAAAGTAAGAAAAAAAAATAGTATAGTACCGTGTTAGCCAGAAAAATCCATATCATGGTAGATACTTGTGATCAAAGTATTTTGGCAGTGATACCTTTATTGGCCAACAAAAAATTGTTAGAATTGTGAGCTTTTGGGATTCAAAAGATCCCTTCATTAGATAAGTTCACAAATTAATGACTTACAGAAACAGCGCAACATTTAAGGGACGTTAGATACAAGAAGGGACAGACATCTGTGAACAAGGGAGGTGAGGGGGTATATACATCACATAGATAAGCCAAGGCAATAAAAAGGACTTGTTGTAAATTAGAGGGGTAGTGTGGTGCTAAACAATTATTCACTAAATAACACACATTACAAAGTTATACATATGTTATGTTAGTGAATCGCCCCCTTCCCTGTGTTTCCCCCCCACCCTTACCAGACCCGTAAGTGTAGTGCTCTATACTCACCTGCTTTTTGCCGCCCCCCATCCGCCATCTTGTGATCTTGTGCCAACGATGTCATCTTCAGAGGGACGGCCGAACCGCTCCGACCGTCTCTCTTTTCTTGCTTGTAACATCCCTAAAATGTTGTGCTGTTTCTGTAAGTCATTCATCTTGTGAATCCTGAAAGCTCCCAGCTCTAACAATTTTTTGTTGGCCAGTAAAGGTATCACTCCTAAAATACTTTGATCACAAGTATTTACCACGATATGGATGAAAGTAAGAAAGTAGTCTTCATCCTTTTGAGCCCCTCCATGCACTATATAGGGACATATCAACAGGTTAGATGCTTGTTTAAAGAAGCAGTCCAGGTTTTTTTTTTACTTCTTCCCTCATTGCAGGCTGGCACAAATACTTACCAATGATGATCGGTTTCCCATAGCACGTCTTTGTTCCGGTCCTATTGCACTGCTCAGATCCCGCTGGCACACACATGACCTCTACAGCTCAGGAGGCCGGAAGTGTTTTGCTTAGAGTTAGATTCTTTGGATTTCGTTATAGAACATGAGAAGAAAGTCAGACAAATCAGCAATAGTTAAACATAGTTTATTGAAAATATAATAAATCCCTTACCACACTGTCACACTTCATTGATGAGTTCCGAAATGGGTATCGTCAGGAAAATATCACCAAGCCTTAGTGACAGGTCACTTCAAGCAGCTTTAGGCATCCCCAACCACTGCTGTCAATTGATGATCACAAAGGAGTGGCAATATTTAACATCTTAAGCTGCGTTTACACGGAACGATTATCGCGCGAATTCGCACAATAACGATCGAATTCGAACGATAATCGTACGTGTATACGCTGCGAACAATCAAGCGACGAGCGATAAATCGTTCATTTTGATCTTTCAACAAGTTCTCAAATCGTCGTTGATCGTTCGCAAAAAATTGAAGCCGAATGAAGCCGTGCCGAGGGACACCAATCATGATTGATCAGTATATCTGCCAGCCTGCGGCAGGGGGAAGAATTAAAAAAAATGGACTGCTACTTTAAGGGGTTGTCCAGCGAAAATCTTTTTCTTTCAAATCCACTGGTGTCAGAAAGTTATATAGATTTGTAATTTATTTCTATTAAAAAATCTCAAGTCTTCCCATACTTATTAGCTACTATATATGCTGCATGAAATGGTGTTTTATTTTCAGTCTGACACAGTGCTCTCTGCTGACATCTCTGGCCAAGACAGGAACTGTCTAGAGCAAAAGAGGTTGTATACGGGATTCATATAAAAACAAGACAAGACATGGTTCCTGTCTCGGCCAGAGGTGTCAGCAGAGAGCACTGTTTCAGACTGAAAATAAAACAACATTTCCTGCATGACATACAGCAGCTAATAACTATGGGCAGATTTAAGATTTTTTAATAGAAGTAAATTACAAATCTATATAACTTTCTAATATTAGTTGTTTTAAAGAAAAAGATTTTCGCTGGACAACCCCTTTAAGGGTATAGCCTCTTTGTAGCAGAAAATATTAAAGTGATTCCCAGCTGCGATGCAATAAAAACAGTGCAAACATGCTAATTGGTTGTTAATTGCCACATGGTGTTGCAAGCTGGTTACCTGCAAAATCATGCTGCCATGGAGTTTAACCATTAATGGACAGGTAATCTGGAGCTGAGCAGTCATTATCAATCAATAAAAAATTACACCAAACAACATGTCCATGTGGTTTTCCACTACATGAAAGCCACGTATTTGCTGTGCAGCTTTGCTTTGTTGCCTGGATATATAAAGTATATATAGTTTTGTAGGAAGTGATTTCCAATATTTTCCTTTATTTAACTTTCCACTGTTTATATACCTTGGAATTTAGTGATGAATGACATAAACTTGCATACAGAGAAAGCTAGCACTGATTAGGACCTCTCACTGAACTAGTAAGATTAGAATAACAATGGCTTTAAAAGAACAAGTCATTCTTAGGGTACTATTACACGGAACGATAATCGGCTGCTGCTGCGGTCTTCTTCCTGCGCAATCTAGCTTTAGAGTGGCCTGTCAGCTGACAGGCCGCCTGGCCAATCACAGGCCGAGGCGGTCCCGGCCTGCGATTGGCTGAGTGGCCTGTCCGCTGACAGGCCACTCTGAAGTTAGAGTGCGACGGAACCCGTGGAGAAGAAGACCGCAGCAGCAGCCCTGGAACGTGGATAGGGAATGTATATAGTTAAGCAAGGGCTGCAAGAACATCGGTAACGATGTCCCTGCAGCCCTTGTTTAACGATTATCGGGCCGTGTAATAGGTTCAGTAAACGAGCAATGATCTAGCAGATCGCTGCTCGTTTACAGGTATTATCGGGCCCCCATACCACCCTAAGTGTGCCTTTACACAGAAAGATTTATCTGACAGATTTTTGAAGCCAAAGCCAGGAAAAGACTATAAACAGAGAGCAGGTCATAAAGGAAAGACTGAGATTTCTCCTCTTCTCAAATCCATTCCTGGCTTTGGCTTCTAAACGCTGTCATATAAATCTCTATGTTTATGGACCCTAAGTTTAGTTCTGCAATGCTATATATCAATCTACTCAGCTGTTCCTGCTCTATAACATGATGCTGGCATAGTGGGCTGCATGTTCAGTGTAGGTTATGACATTTCCCCACCAGGTCTTCTCCAAAGAACATGCGACTGACATGATACTGAATATCCCCCTCTAAGGGTCCTTTTACATGTCAAGATTTCTAGGCTGCAGGGGTGCAAACGAGTGCCAATTAGCAAGGTCGGCAGTGACTTTACAGGGCATAAAAAATTGAACCCCAGAATGCACAAATAATTACTGTAGCTCTGGAAACTGACAAAACACATATGTATATATCTGTGCTGTCAGTTAAAAGAGCACAAGCAGCAGTCTATACTTACATCTGTCCTACTTGTGATCTGGCATCCAGGTCTCCCGTCTTCTGACCACCGGCTGGATCTCCCGCCTCCAGCTGTCAATTATTCTAGAGAAGGTGGGGCCTGAAGCCAAAGTCGGTGGCCGAAGTATGGGAGACCTGGATCCTTAATCACAAGCAGCGCAGGTGTAAGTATACACTCTGCTTGTGACCTTTAAACTGACAGCACAGATATAAACATGTGTTCTGTCAGCGCACTGTTTAACAATAAATTTAAAAGCCTGCTGTAAAGACCTGATAAGCCAAGGCTCATGCGTTTTCCCTCTCCTCGGCTGATTGGTGTCACTTTTACACTGGCTGATTATCACTCCTGGCCAATAATCAGTATGTAAAGGGCCTTTAAGTGTACAGTATATGCTCAACAGCTAGCTAGAATTTCTAATAATAATTCTACTCTATTAGAATTTTGGACCATCTTCTTCTGGACTATTAGAGTTTTAATAAAATCCTTAAACATATGCTCATAATACAGTGATGGGGTAGATGAAAGTAGCATCTGCTTCATGGCAGATTAGACATTTATTCAGCTCGATAGACTGTCAACAAACATTAAACTAGAGAGATTGATTTAACAAATAGTGCAGCCAACAATTAAGAAATCCTATTTTATGCACAAAAACTATATATAACCATAATAGGGTTTGAGTCCAGTCACAGAGACCTTTGCAAAGACCAATGCTCAAGGGAGAACTTGCAAGAAAGGATGTGCATTTGCCTCAAGCCATTCTTGTTATTAGAAATAAGCGCTTGTCTTTCTCTTTAGGATAGCACCAATATAGCATTTATGTCCTAGCTCGTGATATATATGAGGCAGTACCAGGCTTAAACAAATGTACTATCAGTACATCTTAAAGTTTTGCATATGAATAGAACGGCACCAACTCAGGGAAGCCAGTTCCTTGGTCCCTTTTTTTTACCGGTTCCTTGGTCCCTTTTTCTATTACCAAACACCGGCCTGAGCTGAAGCACTGGAGGTGGTGGGCCTGATGGTGCATTCGCTTTAAGGTATTGGCATAGATTGTCTAATAGCTTAGCAACATAAGCAGAGCCTAGGTCTTCTAAACATAGCCAAGTTTAGTATTCAGCATGCCAAGTTCAGAAATCCCATAGAGAATTAATGGCGTGACAGTCAAGCATGTACACTGCACTCCATTCACTTAGGGGAATGAGCTCCAGTCTTGTGATCAGTGGGGGTCCTAGCAGTCAGATCCTCCACTGATCAGGTAGTTATCCTGTAACCTGTGGATAGGGGATTTTTTATTTTATTTTTAGGATAAACTCTTAAAGGCCAGGTTCACATGTACCGTATCCGCAGCGTACTTTACCGCCCCGCCGCAGCACACTGATTGGCTGAGTGCAGGGAGCCCCCAAAGCAAGCCAGAGGGGGACTCGGTAAAGTATGTACCCGGGCCGCGGGGAGTTAAGGGTGCATGACAATCCCGCTGCGAGTGTGTCATTCCATTAAAGTGAATAGGAAGGTATCTGCAGCGGATTTCGCTGCAAACTCGCAGTGTGAAATCCGCTGCGGATACGGTACATGTGAACCCGGCCTAAAGGGATATACTGGTATTTCATAATATTCTCAAAGTGGTGTAGAAAAATAAATAAGTAATCTACCCCACTATCCCAGCCCATTGCAACTCCCAGTCTAGTTCATTTCTGTCCTTTACTGGTCACCGCCTTTCCCTGATTTTGAGACTAGAAATCTCAACTGGGGCTCAGAAAGCACTAGAACAGGAAATACAAGTGACGAGAATAGGACAATAAACGGTCAAAATCACTTTTTTGGTATGGTGTTTTGGTACTTTTTTGGTTTGTATGATGCTTAAAAAAACAAGATTAGGGAATGTTTGCTTATAGCTCTAGGTTGGGTCGCCAAAATCCATTCTACTGGTCATCCCTAGGCACTTGAGTCCATCACAGTTATCCTAAAGTCCAAAGTAGGGAACATCAGTGCTTAAAGCAGGAAAAAAGGGAACAATAGACACCGCTAAAAAAATAATAATTGCACAGTTATGAGGCAAACAAGGAAAAATAAATATCAGCGCTCATAAAACTACTGTGACTGAAGTCACTCCACAACACAGTAGAAATCTGTGAATGTTCCACTGCATGACACAAAACACTAATGGCTTTATGAAGAGTACTCAAGCTGACAAAGACAACTTAGATTTAGAGTTGTGTTTGAAATAAGGAATATGTGAAAATTATAATACTAGGAAAAGGTGAGACCTGTCTTTATAGTTATAATAGTTGACAGTGATTCTGCTATCATTTGTCTATTATTGTATACAGACTTTATTGAGTTTTTAAGGCTATGTTCACACAAAGTGAGAGACCGGCCGTTCCGTGACCCGGCCAGGTCACGGAACGGCCGGTCTCTGCAAAGAACATGATGATCTTTTGGCCGCAGGGTTCTGATGCGGGAGCATCAGCGCGTGCCCGCATCAGAACCTTCCACAGCACACAATGAAGCAAGCGGCCGGAGCTGCTCGCTTCATTGTGTGAACTGACAGGGTTTCCTACTGCCGCAATTCATTGAATTGCGGCCATAGAAAACTGACATGTCAGTTATTTGCGGAGCCGCACGGGATCCCGGCCGGAGCGTATACAATGTGTATACGCTCCAGCCAGGATCCCATAGAAGCAGAGGCAGTGTTCCACAACGTGAAAAGTACGGCCGTTGTTGCCGATGGCAACAACGGCCGTACTTTTTCAGAGTGTGAACATAGCCTTAAAGGGGAACTGTCAGCAAGTTAGATGAATCTGCTGATCGCTCTCTAGTACGCATGAAGTGCTGGAAATGAAGGTATGTCTAGTACCTTTATCCTCTGCTCTGTGTGTTGTTTGTTCTGAAATCCTTGGTCCGGTAAGGCTGTTAAGAGCAATGGGGGCGAGGCTGGTGGGTAGCCCCACCACCCGTGCGTTGATCTGTCCTCAGTCTAACCTTTTCATAGTTCCCTTTTAAGGCACAAATAATTTACACAAGCATGTTCAAACATAAATCAAAGTCTCAGGACAGGGATGTGTAGATCCTTCTAGCTACTACTGATTTGGCATTGACCATACAGAATCTTGGAGTCAAAAGTAATGGCAGGTCATGGTCCCCAGAATAGCCATCATTAGGGATCCAAACACAACCAGAATAACAGGGACATCTGACATATGAACTATGGAAAGGAATCATCGGAACACAGTCTGTGCAGCAGGAATCGATTGAAGCACAGACTATAGAAAGGACTTGCAATCATTGCACCAGATTATAGTACCACAAGTACAAAACACGACACAGAGCTCGTAGACATGGATGCAAGACTTGTGGGTATAAACACAGAACAGATCAGCCTAGGAACATAGACACTAGGCTAGCAGACATAGACACAGGACTAGACAGAACATCTAGAAGTGGTAAATCAGTGCAGTAAAGGATAGCACTCAGCTGGACGGTGGTAGAGTAAACTCCAGGAGTACTAAGGGAAGAAATCCTGGCACTTACCAATATCTTTCTTGCGGTTTTGTATACATAGCAGGTGACCAATCAAAAACAATTGTACAATAGGACATGTTTCGGCAAGGAATGCCTTTGTCAACTCAGTTCACCTGCTATGTGAATACAACAGCAAGAAAGATATTGATAAGTGCCAGGAATTCTTCCTACATTGATATCCAGAAGGGATATGCAGAAGCAAAGTCCAGGAACAGCCCCACTTAGAACTAGTGCAGTAACCCAGGGGGGTCAGGAGGTGTTTAGCTGGGCAAGATGGTAGTGTACTGCCTAGGCATGTCACAGTTGTCAAGAGTAGTAAGTGCCCACCCCTGGATGTACCGACACACGCCCATTAAATAGAACCATTCTAGGTGCAGGTGTGGGGAACCACAGAGTCCAGCAATTAGACTTAACCAGGAAAACGTTTTCTTGAATCCTTAAAGTGACAGTACACAATAGGCAGTCTCTTGTTTTCCAATAAAGGTGTAATGATACACACTTGACTGACTGAGATCCCTTTGCTGAGCTGGGTACTTGAGAAAAGAATACTTGAATACACTTTAGACTTCACAGCTTCTCGCTGGCAGAAGAGAATAGACTTTGGAATCACAGCTTCTTGAATAGATGGTTCTTGATCTGAGATTGACTGGCAGGGGTGACAGTGGAATGTCTGTAAGATGAGGAGTTTTGGGTCCTATTCAGACCTTAGGTACTTAGCTGTGGGGGGGGGGGGGGGTTAAAGAGACAGCACCTATGCTCATGGGTATGAACTTCTACCTGATGCTGTCTGTGGGCATCGAGTGGCATGAGATCAGGGATGTAGGTCCCACCTAGTAGGTGGGACCAGCCCCCGGGGGGACCCCTAACAAAACCTAGCCAAAGCAGTAGAGTTCTTGTCTCGAATTGTGCTTGATTGCCTAACTACTGACTAAATACTGGCTTAGTCATCAGGATAAAGAAAGATAGCCACGTAGCGTGGATGCAGTTTTTGCATTTCTTTCTACCGCAGCCTCACCGCGAGGTGCACTAGCTGGACATCACTAGCTAGATACTGGTAGAACAAAATAAATTCTCTCATAGGAATAGTCCCACAAATGGGTCCTGACTGCCTGGATAGACACTGCAGCAGGAGATCTCTCTGTACATACTTTCTCTCAGGAAACACACTCAGGCTAGACTCACATGTAATGTATCGGTAGTGGATTTCACACTACAAGTTTGTTTCAAAACCCGCTGCAGATACCTCTATTGTCAGTGTCAATGTGATTACATACTTGTACCAGCCGCAGCTGCTGCAGAAGCTTTATACTGGAGAAAAATTAGTTTAATTACCGTACCGTGAGTGCGTGACAGGCAGAGGCGGGGAGGTAGTCATCTGGGTGGCTCGCCGCCCATGTCTAGTCACCACTCTCTGTCTGTCAGCGCACTTGGCCCTGATTGGCTGAGCAAGCTGGAAGCCATTTGATGCGCTCCAGCCAATGAAAAGGCTGCCGGTGCACATGCTATCGTCACCAGAGGGATGGTAAGTATATATGCTGTATATATGCTGTGTATGCCGCTGGAGTACTCCTTTAGGGTAAATTCACACGGGCGTATCCACAGCGGATTTAGCGGTGCGAACTCGCCGCTAAATCCGCTCTGGATCCCTCCCCTGTGAATTCCAATGGGATTACATACTGGCTGCGGAATTGTCATCCCGCTGCCAATATGTAAGTGTCGGCCCCATTAACCCCCGCCGCTCTGCATAATACACTACCGGCACCACGATCCGGCCGCGTCTGAGGCTCCCGGCTCCCGGAGGTCCCGCACAGCCAATCAGTGCATGCCCCCGTCACAGTCACTGATTGGCTTTGCGGGACCTCTGCGAGCCGGGAGCCTCAGACGCGGCCGGATCGTGGTGTCGGTAGTGTATTATCCGGAGCGGCGGGGGTTAATGGGGCCGGCACTTACATACTGGCAGCGGGATGTAATCACATATGCAATCACATTGGAATTCCCAGAGGAGGGATCCGCTCCGGATTTAGCTGCGAGTTCACAGCGTTAAATCCGCTGCGGATACGCCCGTGTGAATTTACCCTTAAAACTTATCCCTGTGAACAGCATGAAGACTCCCAATTACACCCAAACTGAAATTGCCTAATAACCCATTTGCACGTGCGTTGGTGCCATGGCGGGAGAACTGTCCACTGTATTTGTTATCTCCATAGCCAATTATCTGTAAAAAGGAATCTTGCCCTGTTGTAACTGGAGGCAACCAACCTTGCTTAGATTACTAATACTCCTCTTCAGGCACCACACAGACATGATAGAGCTGCTTTAACAAGAGTTTTTTTTCCCAAGCTGACATATAATTTTCCATTTGCAGTTGAAGGGAGGAAGGTGCTCCCTGCTTGGGCTGGGTCCCTACAAGACATTTATAGTAATTGATGACAGTGTAAATTGGGAAGAGTGCTAACCTACCGCCATTGAGTCACTGTCGTAGCATCATTTTCTCACTAGAGGCTGGTAGTGGGTGGATTGCTAATATAAAAGTCTCTGAACTGTAGACTTACCATTCACAGAAAGCTTACGGTAGAGAGAGACACCTGCCTGGTTAACAATGAGTCACAAAAATTTCAATATATCACTTGCAAGCTGATTCAGTAAATAGAGTAACCTTGATAAGACTGATTCTATGCATAACCTATTTACTTATACGTAGCGAGGGGGGACAGCTGCTCTGTCTGCTCTGTCTAACTATAGGCAGCAGGTGATGCTAATAACAAATTGTCTTGCTGGTACTGAGTTATTGAACAATTACCATTACTAGCTGCCGTGCATGTACCAGACACATAAAATATGAAGATGGCACATCACAGGGAGTTTTTCCAAAGTAGCCTTTTTTTCTCCATATCCCATAGTTTTAGGCTATGCACGTATAATTAGTACAACAAAGTAATGTCACATTTCAAGTAATTCAGACTCTCAATCTGTGAAATGTGGTACTCACTATGGGCAATGAGAGCTGGGAAGACAAGAGTTGTGGCGGAGAACATATGCACAGTGGCACATGTCACAGTAGCCATGATTCCACTACTGGGGATAGATAAAACACTTGGTTTCTCATAAAATACATTGTCTCTCTTTCTGTCTTTGCCTTTATCAAACTGCATCTTCTTTATCCTCTGCTCCAAAGCCATTGTTTGAGGTGGACGTTGTTTGACGTCTCAAACGGCCAATGCTTCAGATGTTCACCCAGCTGATACTGCAGTATCAGTCAGGTGAATATCACTTTGTTTTAATTGGAATGCAGGCACATTCGGGTGTGCCCCCACTTCAATTAGCCATAGCACACGATTTTATAGTATGGCCAGGAGCCGTACATTACATTGTGAGCACAGGCTATTTTGTATGCACAGCCATGGTGTATACAGAGTGTGTACACTGCGGACGGTCTTCAATACACTACAATGTAATCACACTGTCAATAAACAGCGGCTGTTGTTGCAAATTGCAATAACGGCCATTGTTTATTGTAAACATACAGGGGGAGATTTATCAAACATGGTGTAAAGTGAAACTGGCTCAGTTGCCCCTAGCAACCAATCAGATTCCACATTCCATTTTTCAAAGAGTCTTTGAGGAGTGAAAGGTGGAATCTGATTGGTTGCTAGGGGCAACTGAGCTAGATAAATCTCCCCCATAGTGTGTGAACGCAGCCTTTGACAGATTTGAGCACTTTTTTGCAGTGAGTGATTTGTGTCAGATAGGGAGAGGGTGAGAGGGTGAAGATTTTTAATATTTCATAAATTTGTTCATACTGCTTATTTATGCAAAGTTAGTTAAAAGATTAGAGACCAATCAAAGGGGTTATGCAGTGTTAGAAAAACATGGCCACTTTCTTCCAGAGACTACATAACTCTTGTCTCCAGTTCAGCTGTGGTTTGCAATTCCTGTGCTTTGCAAAACACCATTCACTTCAATGCCGTACGGGTCCTGTAGCAGTTGTGTGGTCTGCTTCCATGGTAGCTACGCCACCTAAGTCCAGTGCTGCGTATTTGCAGCAAGACTCGCTGCAGATCCCGGCCCTATTCTTTCAATGGCAGACAAAATCGCAGCAGGGATGTACATCCCTGCTGCGAGTTTGTCCCCAGCCCGCCCCGTTAACCCCCGGCCGCCGGAGCATATACTTTACCTGATCCCGACTCTGGCTTGCTTCGGCGGTTCCCGGTGTCTTCAGCAAGCCGTAGTCGGTATCAGGTAAAGTATATGCTTGCTCCAGCCGCCCGCCCGCAGCCCCGGCCGCCTGATCACCCCCCAGGCTGGGGGGTTAACGGGGCGGGCTGGGGACAAACTCGCAGCAGGGATGTACATCCCTGCTGCGATTTTGTCTGCCATTGAAAGAATAGGGCCGCGATCCACAGCGAGTCTCGCTGCAAATACGCAGCGAGAGGACTCGCTGCGGATCCGGCAAGTGGGTTTGTACCCTAAACATAATAAGACTTACGGGCAGGTGCTGTCCTCTGATTAATCAGAAAAGTAGGGAAAAAGAATCCCAGATGTGAGTACTGCTAGCAAACAGCCCAGCTCTGGTCCCACTACTTGTAATGTAGAGAATAAGAAATAGCTGAGCACCATGCAGCGAAACCTTAGGGGCTTATTTAATTGCAGTGAAAGCCCAAACATGTTCACCACTCTGATAGGTTAATGTAACAAACCATGCAGGTTTATACATTTATTTTGAAAGTACAAATACACTTTAATATGACATATGACACAAATTGCATCTAACAGGTTCCATAAGATGGCCCACATGAAGGAGCATGTGACCATGCCCCACCCCCTAGTGTCCAACACTGTATATGCCCATGGTGGACACTGGGGGCAGGGCATGGTCACATGCTCCTTCATGTCAGCCATCTTATGGACAGACTCACCACACAGCTGGGCAGCACAGCCTGGAGGAGGAGAGTCTGGTTTTAGCTCTATGAGGTAAACAGGAAGCTGCTATCAGTAAGTACAGTGACTACACTTACTAATCCTGACACTGAGCAATTTTACTATAAAGTGGCACTTTAAGCATGCAGCTTTTTCTGAAGAGTATGGGAAATGTCAAAAGGTAGATAACTGGTGATAATAAGGCTGGTAATAATAAATGGCACTGGTATCCAGTACTGGCACCAATATGTGGTGTATGTAAACTTTAATAAGACTAAAGATAAGTCTGAGAAGTCAGAAAGAGTTGCTGTGTTACGATGCAACATATATCAGTCCCCTTTTCCTCTCACTACAGGCTGGGAGGAAGAATAAAGGCATAAATGAAAAAAGACGGAAATTATTTCCTGTTGAGGAATGAATCTGAATAAGTTGAAAAGATGCATGATGACATCCAGGATACATTTTATTTACAGAAGGAGAATTGCAAATGTGCAACTGTAGCGCTGACATATTTGACACCAATGTGTGAATCAATATATCGGATTACTATGAAATGGGATTACATTTTTATTCATACTCATTTCTTTTACAACTGAAAGGTAACATGCCAATTTTTCCTTTGGCTGCTAGACACACAATTTTGGAAACAGATTTCATCCACCCACACACAACACATGTTTCACTGTCTGCTGAATGAGAATCACTGACTAAACTGAATGAAGTTATTATACAATGATTAACAAAAACAACTCATAAAGCATGAAATAGTATGTAGCATTTGTACGTATGTCTATTTCAATTGCAGTATTAGGAAAAGTTCACACTACGTAAAAGTACAGCCATTGTTGCCGATGGCAACAACGGACGTACTTTTGGCGCGGTGGAACAATGCCTTACTTTCAATGGGATCCCGTCTGGAGCATATACACATCGTATACGGGGCCGCAAATAACTGACATGTCAGTTTTCTGCGGACGGAATTTTCTGTGGCCGGTGTGCTATGAGAAGCTCTGATGCGGGTGCGCCTTGATGCGCCCGCATCAGAGCTCTGCGGGCGGAAAGATCATCTGGCCGGTACTTAAGAACCGTCCGAGTTGATCCGGCGAGAGACCGGGGTCACAGAACGGCCGGTCTCTTACGTAGTGTGAACATAGCCTTAAGTGTTAGAATTCTTTGAATCTCTACTATCCCATATTACACAATGTTCTGCATAGATTGTATTCACAAATGTTCTTCTCTGTCCTGGGATTTTGAGTTATCTTGTAATCTAATATGGGGGCTTCCTGCTGGATTTCCTTGAGAGAAAAATGCTGCAGGCCTAGGGCACAGATTCTCTAGGCCAAGCCTCGTTGACACAGTAACGCTGGAATTAAACATTTTTAACTTTTTACACAAATACTGGTTCCAGGAGAGAAGGGCAGGGCCGTCTTACCCATTGGGCATGGTAGGCGGCTGCCCGGGGGCCCTTGCGTCCTAGGGGGCCCCCTGCCCTCTGGGACACACCTGTATTTTTTGCTTTATAAGACGCACTTATAAAACTAAGTGCGTCCTATAAAGCGAAGACGGCTTCCAAGCAGTGCTGAGCACCGCAAGGAAGCCTTCCTGCCCGCCCCCTGTATTGCCGCTCACTAAGCATATGCATAGTGAGCGGCCCTGAGCGACCCCCTCCGCCCGCCCCTTCTATCACTTCTCAGCTTCTCAGCTTCTCAGCTTCTCAGCTCTTCCCCCTTCGCCCTTTAATCCAATCAGCCAAATCATGCCGTTTCTCACAAACACTCTCCTCCATACCTTTGTAACCATCTCTCCGAAGAATATCAAAATCAATATTCAAAATCAACCTCAGTTCCCACTCCTGAGGTCATTCACTCACTCATCTGCCTTTCCCTCCTGACCCCAAGGAAACCACCCCCGATTAGAAAACGAATCCCCTCCGGGCCAACGGGCCATTCTATACCACACATTCCGGAGACCTACTCTACATTTATCATGAAGAATTGTCCCCCTTTGCTGGCCACCCCTTACAGCTAATAGCCATAGTTCCCCCTGGCATATCACTGGGGAACTACGTCATTAATACGACCCTTATTGATAAAATCCTTCTTCGTGCTGTACTATCACACATTTACAGTCCCTTCATCATACATTTACACTACCTTCATCCCTTTTAGACTACAGGTTCTTAAAGGGTAGTTCAGCAAAAAAAAAACTTTCTTTCAAATCAATTGGTGCCCGAAAGTGCCAGAGATTTGTAGTTTACTTCTATTTAAAAATATCAAGTCTTCAGGACTTATCAGCTGCTAGATGTCCTGCAGGAAGGGGTGTATTCTTTCCAGTCTGGAGAGCAGGACATGTTTTCTGTGGGAATTTGCTACTGCTCTGGACAGTTCCTGTCACGGACAGAGGTGGTAGCAAAGAGCACTGTCAGACTGGAAAGAATACACCACTTCCTACAGGACATACAGTAGCTGATAAGTACTGGAAGATTGGAGATTTTTAATAGAAGTAAATTACAAATCTCTGACACTTCAAAAGCTAACAGTTATCTCTCTCAAACCCCCAAACGCTCAAGGCAGAGCTTGTATCTGTTCTAAATGGAAAGAGGGGAGAAAGCTGCTGCCAGACCCCTCTAGTGATGTCCGTGAGAAATAAAGAATCGGGCAACTAAAATCCAACATGCCCAATGACCTCTGCTATCAGGGAAGACTTGGAGGGCTCCTTTTGCCTCATTGTTGAAATTAATTTGTTTTCATTATTTGTATGATACTAATTCTCCAGACAGTAAGGCTCTGTATATAGGGTCGTTGCCTTTATCCTCATGACCTCATCCAGGGGCGGATTAACTTTACCATAGGCCCCGGGCTGTTTACCAAGCCTGGGCCCCCCAACTCACGGTAACAATGGTGG
Organism: Dendropsophus ebraccatus; assembly: GCF_027789765.1. Taxonomy (NCBI): domain Eukaryota; kingdom Metazoa; phylum Chordata; class Amphibia; order Anura; family Hylidae; genus Dendropsophus; species Dendropsophus ebraccatus. Next base: position 63,179,236 of record NC_091460.1, on the reverse strand, counting down.
CATTAGCGAGGTGTTCATAGTACAGGATAGATATTGTCGTGATGCCCTGATTTGTGAAAAATTGAAGTAAAAAAGCAGCAATTGTTTGCAAATCATGGCAGAATTGTAGCCCGGGGACAATACACTAATGAAAGTATAAGTCTGTTTGGGTGGCCATGGGCCCCTAAGGAGCTCTGCTGCCCGAAACGGACCTATTATAATCCGCTACTGACCTCATCTGAAAAGTGAGGAATATAATTCCTTAGTGGAAATAACAAGTTTTGCCTGCGCTGCTCTGGCTCTTAGAAAAGAACAAGATGTTTATTATTCCTGCTGTTCCATCGGCCCATTTTGCCGCTATGGTAACAGAATAACAGAGCGAGCCTTTCAGAATGGTGATGTGATTGGCACATTATTAGTATGCAGCAGTATCAGATGATGAATGATGCAACTTGTAAGGAGTAATTGCTGATAAAGCAGTGGTATGGAATGGTATTTATTGAACGGCCGCACAGGACATGTGATGTTCTACCTTCTCACAGGATGTACCCTATGTATTTGCTCAATCAATGACATCTGGCTCTGCCGGTTTATGGCTCCATGGTTTCCTATGCATTCAGGCTGTAAATCAGTGCTTTGTGACTATGCTGGCCATAAAGAAAAGGAACCAGAAGAAACGAGTCATCGGGCAGGACATCATTTCAGGAGCATGGAACAGCGCACGCAGCCAATAAATGTAGGTCTCATAGGTCACAGGAACTTGTTATACTTACAATCGACCATATGGCTAATGGTTCAGTCAAATGAACTTCTCAAATATCATAAAATTAGTGTTTACTGTGATCTAAGCCAGGGATAGGGTACCTTCGGCCCTCCAGCTGTTGCAAAACTACAATTACCGTCATCAGGGCCGCTATCAGAAATTTTGGGGCCCCATACAGCCGAAGTGCTTGGGCCCCCCCATTAACAAAAATTATGGGGTGTATCTTTGACTAATGTGTCTGATGTGGCGTGCAGATCCCTCTCGAAGAATGGGTTGCTTTGGAAACTTCACACGCCAGCCGAGCTCCATGCTCTCTGCTGCCACCTCTGTCCATGTCAGGAACTGTCCAGAGCATCAGCAAATCCCCATAGAAAACCTCTCCTGCTTTGGGCAGTTCCTGACATGGACAGAGGTGGCAGCAGAGAGCACTGCGCCAGACTTTGACGTTGTATAATGTAACGTTTTAATCTAAAAGCAACTGTGCACTTTTCCCACCTTAATACTCCTAAGGCAGTGATCAGATATGCTGGATGATTTGGAGCCTTTTTAGCTTCCGTTCACACAAAGTAAAACTGGTGGAATTCCGCCAGCCTCCATGTCATAATGACAGTCTATGGGAGGTTTGCGTGCCTCCTCTCTCCACAATGAAGAATGGGCATGACGCGGAGAGAGGAGATGCGTAAGCCTCCCATAGACTGTCATTATGACACTGAGGCTGGCGAGATTGCGCCGGTTTTACTCCGTGTGAACGGAGCCTAAGAGGGGAATATCCAATACAACAAGCTGGATCCATTGCACTGAGCGTCCTATCCTGTGCTCCATAGGCTGATGAGGCACAGTGCTGGAACTATAGATGATCTGGCCTAGTTGCCTTAAACAAAAAATGCTACATGCAATGCTTTATCATCCAGGGCAACCAGCCTGGGTAGCAACTATACTGGACATATATAAACCTGGCCTAAGAGATAGTGGACCCCTATAGTGGTATTTTATTACAGACTCATAGACATGCTTTGTGCTATTAGAAAGTAAAATACTCTTCTCTATATTTTACATGTTTGCACAGAGATATATTAATGAATTCTATAGGTGCTGTATTGTGAGTTCACACTAGAACGATATACAAATAAGCACACACAGAAAATACACTTAATGTTACTCCCTGCATATTTTAGTCCAAGATCTCCAGCCCAGCTGGCAGCGGGTATGCAGATGGCAGATTTTCTATACAGGGATGCCAAGTAACACAGTCAGAAGCACAACCTAATAGGAATTGTGGGTGAATGTGTTCTCATTAAACCACACATCAAGGGGAAATGACATCTTCCTTTAAAGGTTTCTTTTACAACTTGTGTGTGTTATCGCCAGATAATACTACCATACATTAATGCTGCCATACTTAGTGTCAAATTTGAAGTGATACAAGAAAACAAGTCTCTAGCTATACAATATCATTTGTAAGATGCATACTTTAATTTCACACAAGGATTGAGCTTTCAGATGTTAGTGCCATACACAGGTCGACCAGTAGAGGGCAATATTTATCACACCAATTCATTCTTCTAAATACCTGATACTGTAAGAAAGTGTCATACTATGAAGAATATTATGTTTATTTAAATAAAACACATTTTATCACATTGTCATACATAATATGGCACTACCTGGAGCATAAATTGTACCTCTAGTGGGGGGGTTTTCAGCAATGACTGCACTGTGCACGATCACCTGTCCTGCCAGCTCCACTCTGCGCACAATAGAACGCTATGAGAAGGAGCATCCCCTGCAGCCAGTGAGAGACCCAGTGCCTACTGCAGGTAATGTCTAACAATCTGGGGCTATGTTCACACTACGTAAGTTTCCGGCCGTAGCGCGTTCTGTGAATAAGCGGCCGGAGACTTACGTAGTTTGCGTATAATGGAAAGTATACGAAGTACGGCTGCACAGTTCACACTACTTACGAACTTATGCCCGAATCATTCGCGGCGGCGTAAAAAATGAACCAGACCATTGTTTGCGGACGAAAATGCCGTAACTTACACCCGTAGCGTAACATGCGGTCCCGTACGTAGTGGTGATTTCTTAATTTTTGCAGCTTTTTGTGCCGATCCAAAAGGTTCTGTGGGGTGTCCGGGGCCAGGCGAAGATTTCCAAGTAAAAGACCGCTGTCAGATTGTTACGTAGGGCGCTCGGGAAGCGTAAGTAGACTACGGGCGTAAGTTCGCGGTCCGTACGTAGCCGGCCGCAAGTAGCGTAAATCTCCGGCCGGAGTTTACCGCGTATAGGTAAAAGTATGTACGCGATAGGTGCTAAAGTATGTGTCAAAGTAACATCCACATAAACCCAAAGTTTTCAACCGGAACATTGCCCAGAGGATTACACTGTCTTTGACATGACATCAGACAAGGCCGGGCCAGAATCTGCGGGTTCAGCTGACACGTGTCAGGCCACGTTAACTCAAGTATTAAATCAACTAACCCCAATATTCCAACAGAATACAGCAGAAAGGGTCACATGACCACATCTTCAAAATGGTGGGCAGGGGGAATGAGGTACCAGGCCGGGCCGTGCAAACTATTGCTGCATCGTTCCTGCGGTACATTGCTATCAACTGCACATGTCCTGTTTAAGGCTATGTTCACACTACGTAAAACTACGGCCGTAGTTCTCGCCACAGTAGTTCTCTTCACTACGGCCGTAGTTTTGCGGTGTGTAACATAGCCTTACTTTCAATGGCATCCCGGCCAGAGCGTACACACATCGTATGCGCTCCGGCCGGGATCCCATGCGGCGCCGGAAAAAACTGAAATGTCAGTTTTTTGCGGCCGGAATTCAGGGAATTCCGGCCGCAGAAAGACCTGTCAGTTCACACAGTGAAGCAAGCTGCTCCAGCCGCTTGCTTCACTGTGTGCTATGGGAAGCTCTATTGCATTGGTTTTTCCCTTGTCATTACATTGACTTATAGGGCCACTTAATATGGTGGTTTTGTTGGTTTCCCTACAAGAGCCACACCTTGGCTGAGTCTTTCCCGGAGGGATATCTGGCTAGTCCTGTGTTTCGAGACTATTAAATGAGGCTCCACGGGCTTTCCTTTTGCATGTTTCCCAGGGAGCAATGCAGGGAGAATAACACACATTACAAAGTTATACAACTTTGTAATGTATGTTATGTCTGTGAATGGCCTCCTTCCCCGTGTCCCACCACCCCCACCCGTGTACCCGAAAGTGTGGTGCGCTATACATACCTGTCACATGCCGACTCGTCTCCGATCTTCAGTCAGCGATGCCGTCTTCGGACGGCCGGGCCGAATCCCTCCGGGCGTCCTGAGTGCCGGCCGCCCTCTTCAGCGTCATCAGATGCTCAGCCGCGATTGGCTGAGCACAGTTATGCTCAGCCAATCGCGGCAGAGGGCGGCCGGCACTCAGGACGGACGGAGGGATTCGGCCGAAGACGACATCGCTGACTGAAGATCGGAGACGAGTCGGCACGTGACAGGTATGTATAGCGCACCACACTTCCGGGTACACGGGTGGGGGTGGTGGGACACGGGGAAGGGGGCCATTCACAGACATAACATACATTACAAAGTTGTATAACTTTGTAATGTGTGTTATTCTGTGAATAATTGTTTACCGCCGGACTAACCCTTTAACAATGATTTTGATGTCAGCTCAAAAGGTGCAATCGACATACAAACAAATTTTCACTCATAGTTTGATCATTGCCATGTTTACATGAGAAAATTATCACTTAAATTCGAATAATTTTTTGCATGATAATCAACCTGTGTAAAAGGCCAATTCTCTGCTGCCGAGGGCCCTTTTACACTGGCCAATGGCAGCCTGATCAATAATATAAACGAGCGCAGATCTGCTAAATTGACACTTGTTTACTGGGCCTATTACACGGCTCGATAATCATTTAGCAAGGGCTGCACGAACATCATTAGCAATGTCTGTGCACCCCTTGCCATAACTGTTATACATTACCTCTCCACGATCCGGTCTTCTCCTGCGCTCCTGGTCTCGCGTCTGCTGGCTGCCTAGCCAATCACTGTCTGGGACCACCAGTGAAAGTAGAGGGTGGGAGAAGACTCTGAGAGTGGAGAGGTACTGTATAAGTTTATTCAATCATTAGCCGTCGTTCGCGCATCCCTGCGTATAATAGCTATGTGCGACCGACGGCCAATAATTTTAGATCAAAACCTAAAGACACAATTAGCTGATGATCGTTGTCAATGGCAGATCATTGTCTCTATTACACGGAGAGGTCAGCCGAATCAGCCCATTTCGTACAATTATCGCTCCACGTAATAGGGCCCTAACACTATTCTTTTGTCTTCTTACTCCCTAAGCTTGGTGGGTATTGTCTGTCATACCCTCTTGTTTCCCCCTATTATAAGAGTAACTACCCTAATTCCTTTTGTTCTCATACACATCATCTTTATAACCCCTTGTTATTTAGTGACATTCCTGTTATAACCACAACATATTTGCATTAAAATGTTGGTGATTTTTGTTGTAGAACTTATAAACCATTTTTTCTTTCTCAACGCTTTTATTGAAGAATAAAGAAGTGCACGAAAAAGAATGTACAAACAGTAGGAGCGGGCATTCCGCTCGACAGTAAATCAGTATCACATTAGGGAGCACTTCTATGTAGGGCCAATAGTGGAGATTATTCATAGCAATTCTGACCTTACAGGTCACTACAGGCATATCAACTTATTAGCAAATTAACGGAGAGGAAAAGAAAACCAAGAGAACTAAAAAGAAGAACCGCAAGAAAGAGAAGGAGAGGAGACAGAGGAGGGGGAATGAAAAAGGGAGGGAGGGGAAAAGGAGGGGGAGTGCCAGCACGGTCCGAGCGATAGAGAAAAGGTTCATTTAAGAAATGCGAGCCAGGAAATGGGTCAGGCCCGATGCACTACAGCTCGATTTTTGTAAGCTGGAGAGTCAAGAAAGTTCATCCACTGAAACCACAGCCTGGCCGTGGGTACGGGTTTATTGTGATAGTCCGCTTTGAGTTCCTCCATTCTCTGCAACCGTACGATTTCCTCAAACCAGTCGGTTATTGTAGGGGGGGCGGGCGTCTGATTTCCACCTCCTTGGAATCACCGTTTTAGCGGCTAGGAGGAGGAATTTGACAAGTCACTTCTTGAGTTTAGCTATCGAACCAGGCAGGATCAGCAGTAAGAGCGTGGCAGGGTCGTTTACTAAAGTCAGTCCCGTGATCTCCTTTATAATGGAAACCACTTCCGTCCAGAAACTCTGTAGGCTATTGCACCCCCACCATATGTGGGACATAGTTCCCCTAGCTATCCCACATCTCCAGCAGATATCAGTGACAGATGGGTATAGTCTGTGGAGCAACGTCGGCACTCTATACCATCGTGAGAGAACTTTATAGCAGGTCTCCTGAGCCCTGCTGGAGACCGAGGATTTGTGGCAGAAGAACAGCGCCTTTTCCCATTCCTCCTTGGAGAAAGTGTGGTTCAGTTCCGCTTCCCACCCTAATTGAAAGGTCAACTTAAACGAGTCCCCCGATGCGTTCAGTAAAGCGTATATGAGAGATACAGTGTGTTTGACGGGTTCCACCTGAACACATAATTCTTCAAATGGCGTAAGTTGTCTATGAAGGTTAGCGCTAATGGCTATGGATCGATAGAAGTGTGACAGCTGCATATATTGCCAGCTAAGTCTGGGGGTCCTATCTGACTCGGGAACCAGAGACTCAAAGGGACTAAGAGACGTAGCAGTGCAGATCTCCTTGAAGACGAGAATTTCAGAAAGAGTCGGTCAGTGTGTCCTGCTGGAAAATCTATATTATGCGTTATGGGAGTGAGCGGGCCATCAGCTGAATATAGGGAACTACCAGCTTTCGTGTAACGGAACGTCAGCAAGACCGTGCGGGATATCAAGGGTAGGGAGGACAATTGTGTACCTGTCCACGGGGCGGGTTTAACCCACAACAAGGATGGTATAGAGTACGGGGACATGTAGTTTTCAAAGCGTACCCACAATTTCGAATCAGAGAAGTGGAATCCATCCAGGACTCTAGTTGCTACTGCCGCCAGATAGTATTTGTGAGGGTCAGGGAGGGCCAAACCTCCATCCATCTTCGCCAAAGAGAGAGTGGATCCCGCCAGACGGGGGCGTCTACGCTGCCAAATAAAATGGGAGAAAAGGCGGTTCATGGCCTGAAAAAAGGAGCGAGGGAGCTGGACCGGAATAGTTTGAAAAAGGTATAATAACCTAGGCAGGAGGTTCATTTTGATAATGTTAATTCTGCCCAGCCACGAAAAATCCCTCTTATCCCATTTGGCGAGATCCACCCTAAACTGGGACAACAGAGGGGCGAAGTTTTTCTCATAGGTGTTGGCCAAGTTGGCAGGGATGTGGACTCCCAAATATTTAAAAGAGGAAGTGCGCCACATGAAGGGGAAGCGCTGCATCAAGGGGCGAATGGATTCGTGGGGCAAGGAGACATTTAGGGCAACACTCTAGGAGAGATTTATTTTGTAGTTACTAATTTTACTGTAAGCTTTCAAAATGTCCATCAGAGCCGGCAGGGAACTCTCTGGCTTTGTAATGTACACCAGCAGGTCATCTGCAAAGGCTGAGCATTTAAGGTGCATCTCTCCAAGCTTGACTCCCACAACATCGTCACTTGACCTAATGGCCCTTAGCAGATGCTCCATCACTAATACATAAAGGAGCGGGGAGAGAGGGCACCCCTGTCTGGTGCCATTATGAATTGTGAACGGGGCAGACAATGCCCCGTTTACTCTAATTTGCGCCTGCGGGTGTCCGTATAATGCCAGAATCCTATCCCTCATCACCGTTCCCAGTCCAACGCCCTCCAGAACACCCCCCAGAAAACCCCAATCCACCCCGTCAAATGCCTTTTCCGCGTCGAGAGACAGAAGCATACACGGTGTGTTGGAGGCATGAACAAACTGAATAGCAGAGAAAGTCTTCAGAGTATTGTCTCTGGCTTCTCTGGAGGGGACAAACCCCACCTGGTCAGGGTGGATCAGGGTTTCCAGAAGGGGTGAAAGTCTCTGAGCCAACATTTTAGCATAGAGCTTGGCATCTGTGTTTATAAGGGAGATTGGTCTATAGCTCGCACATAGGTTGGGGTCCTTTCCCTCCTTGGGAATAACAGTGATATGTGCTGTGAGGAAGGAGGGCGGGAAGGGTGAGGACGAGGAGATACCATTAAAAGCTGCTAAAATGTGGGGGGAAAGATCTGTTTGCAGGAGTTTGAAGAATTTGCTAGTATAGCCATCAGGGCCTGGGCTCTTACCCGCAGGTAGTGCCGCGATAGCAGTAGCAAGTTCCTCAGAGCTGAACGGATTGTCCAAATCCGATAGGACTGACGAATCCATTCGTGGAAGGGCTGTGCGAGCAATGTACTGGAGCACATCTTCTTTAGACACCCCTCCTGTTGGCAAAAGGTGGTATAAATCAGAGTAGTAGGATTTAAAGGAATCAAGGATCTCAGAGGTGAGTCGCACCACATGGCCGGCTGGGTTCTTAACCGATTGTATATATAAGGAGGCCCTTTTATCCCTCAACGCCCTCGCCAGCAGGCGTCCCGACTTGTTCCCATGCTCGTAGAATGCACTCGCACAGATTTGCCTGTATCGGTGGTGTTTTTTATCTAAGAGTTTCCTTATTTCCTCGCGTACTCGGATCAGTTCTCTAAAGTCCCCGTCAGCTAACGTCATTTTGTGTTTCAGTTCCAGAGTTTGTAAGGTGTCTAGTAATATACGCAATTTGCCTGCCGCCTCTCTCTTTAACCTGGACCCATGTTTTATCAGTGTGCCACGTAATACGCACTTGAGAGCCTCCCATTTCATCTGCGGAGCAGTGACATCCAAGGCGTGGTCCATTGCAAACTGATATAAACCATTTTTTAACATTTGTAAAATGATTTGTAAAACGAAAGTAAAGTAAAAAAAAATAAAATAAAAAAATAATAATAATAATAAATAAAAATAAATAAATAATAAAGTAATAATAAAGTAAAAAAATTAAAATTAAAAAAAACACTGCAGCCTATCATAATTCAGTGTACACGGAAGATTCCTATAAAGGTGGCTGTAACCATAATAACCCAAAAGACTTCATAGTAAATGAATAAGATCTGTCGAGCAACACTGCTATCAGCCATAGGATTCAGCTGTGTCATGATTTCCGTTATAGACAGAAACCTGTTCTGCTGTTGTTATATTATTTTTACCTTTTAGCTACTGAATACATAAAATGATCCCTCTTACCGCATCATTTTACGAAAACCAGTTGTGCAATATAAACAGCCAGGCATTCAGGAATGTTAGCTAGAAAAGTCTTTTTTTATGGGAGTGGAAATCAGATTACATAACTGGCTGTCTTGAAATCAGGTTTCAACTTGTATCTCTTTATAGCCTCACTCTGTGCTTAGTATGACAGTTATATAATTCTAGATTACATAAATTCTGTTTATATAATTGGGTTTGATACTCCTCAATTGTCCTACATGGCAATTTCTAGAAGTATTATATAAAATGTTTCTTTTCTCTGTTGTCTAGTGCAAATAATATTCTCTGCCATGTACTCCATTGGGTATCACATTGATCTGCAATGGTTACAGAAACTATTTTATGAAATCCTTACTATTTACCGGAAAACATCAAGGTTAATTATATTAATAATAATAATCATCATCATAATAATTTTTATTTATATAGCACCAACAGATTCCGCAGCACTTACAATTCTGGGGAACATACATAGACAAAATCAGACATTACAGATAATTATACATATAATTATCCATACATGAGGAATAAGGGCCCTGCTCGCATGCATGAGCTTACAGACTATGAGCAGGGGGTTGGAGACAAAAAGGCAGAGGGGCAAAAGTGCTTGGTTGTTCTTATGGTCCAGTCATCTTCATAAAATGGGAAATGCAGGTAAGGGTGGGTAAACCAGTTACCAATCAATACTTGCTCTAAGCGCCTAAAGCCCCCTATACACAGGGCGATGCTGAGCAGCAAATCAGTGCTGTCAGCATTTGCTTGCTCCTTGTTCCCCGCTCGCAGCCCACGCAATTACACATGTCTGCTGTGTAGCGTTACAGGTAGAGAATACAGTGTGCTGTGTGGTGTTACAGGTAGAGAATACAGTGTGCTGTGTGGTGTTACAGGTAGAGATTATAGCGTGCTGTATGGTGTTACAGGTAGAGAATACAGCGTTCTGTGTGGTGTTACAGGTAGAGAATACAGCGTGCTGTGTGGTGTTACAGGTAGAGAATACAGCGTGCTGTGTGGTGTTACAGGTAGAGAATACAGCGTGCTGTGTGGTGTTACAGGTAGAGATTACAGTGTGCTGTGTGGTGTTACAGGTAGAGAATACAGTGCTGTGTGGTGTTACAGGTAGAGAATACAGCGTGCTGTGTGGTGTTACAGGTAGAGAATACAGCGTGCTGTGTGGTGTTACAGGTAGAGATTACAGTGTGCTGTGTGGTGTTACAGGTAGAGAATACAGTGCTGTGTGGTGTTACAGGTAGAGAATACAGCGCTGTGTGTTGTTACAGGTAGAGAATACAGCGTGCTGTGTGATGTTACAGGTAGAGAATACAGCGTGCTGTGTGGTGTTACATGTAGAGAATATACAGTGTGCTGTGTGGGGTTACAGGTAGAGAATACAGTGTGCAGTGTGCTGCATACAGTGTGCTGTGTGGTGTTACAGGTAGAGAATACAGTGCTGTGTGGTGTTACAGGTAGTAACTGTGTGCTGTGTTTATTGGACCACAATGAAATCATAAATTACTGCATGGATTTTTGGTAGTTTCAAAAAAATGGAATAGATAGATAAGTAATGCTTTATGCTTCTGCAGAAGTTTCATTTTTTTAACCTCTACCTGGAGTTCCCCTTTAAGAATAGACTGGAGAGGGAAGAGTTTAGAGCAGGGAAGATGATTAGTTAGGAATTGCAATAGTCTACACAGGAATGAATCAGAGAGACAATGAGAGTTTTAGCTGATTCAACAGTACGGAAGGGTTTTTTTAGATGCAGGTGACAAGAACATAAAAGAGATTGAATATGGTGAGTAAAGGACAGAGTCTAACATAACCCCAGGCTTGCTGTGTAGGGGTTATGGTTGCACCGCATACAGAGATGGAAATGTAAGGTGGAGGGCGGTTAGCAGTGGGAGGGAATACAAGCAGCTCAGTTTAAGCAACATTGAGTTCTAGGAATAGGGAGGACGTAATGTTTGAGATGGCAGACAGACAGTTACTGGTGTTCTGTAGAAGTGCGGGGGTGATATCACGGGAGGAGGTATACAGCTGGGTATCATCAGCATAGAGATGGTACTGCGGTTAATAATATTAATATGTTGGAAGCCACAGGTTATTTACTGTTCTGTTATAATGGAGTCATGAAAACTATGTGACTTCTTAGTGATTCCATTATGTTTCAGGTATTGTAGATGGCAAGAACAATGCTGCAGATTGCCAAAAGGTCCAATGGAAACTCTCAGCAGAGCCTTGAATGCAATGGTCTAACAGTGGTAATAAGTGGTGCTGCTATAGAGCACAGTACAATGCAGGTAGCTTCTGTCAGGACGAGAGGTAGAGACCAAACGAGACAGTGGGCCCTAAGCAGAACCCACCCACTGTCCCTACATACTTGCCTCAGTCGGCCCTAGGCGGCTGTGGACAACCACAAAGACGTTCCCTATACTGAATAAGTGTAACACAGAACAAGACAAACAGACAAACACAATATAGGAGAGTCGACAAGCCAAGTCAGAACCAAATTAATTTATGAGGATCAAGAGCCCGGTCCAGATCAGCTGCAGCGATCAAGCCTAGCAGTGAGCAGTGTAACTCCTGCATTGCCAGGAGGCTGAAAGAAAAGCGGGTGTGTCAGACAAAAGGCAATATTGTGAATTCCTTAAAGCAATGGTCACCAACCTTTTTTCCGCCAGGGACTGCCAGGTGACGTCACAGATACCCGGCGGTGTCGCCGGCAACACAAGGTACTGCGGGTCTGCGTCACTCGGCAGGCATTTAGAGTTCTGTAGTCATGCTGCAATGACTAGCAGTTCTCCCTGCCAGTCAAATGTTCTTTCTGCATGTGTGCCTTGTCAGGATCAGGTGACTGGTCCTATCACATTCTAGACTGGACCCCTGACCTTGTGTATATATACGACTCCTAGTTAACATTACCCTTTCTGGCTATTAGACTAGCTTTCTAGCATGCTCAGTATTTTCCATATCCTAATGTGCTTTGTTATCTGGCATTCCTGACCTCGGCTCTTGTTACCCGACTACTGTTTGGATTCTGATTTTGTATTTTGCCACCCGTTTGGTTAGACACGGCTTGTCCACTACCCCTTATCTGTAAGTTCTTATTGTCAATGTTTTCTGTTTTTCACATTTTGCATATTCTGTATTTCACATATCGTCCAGTTGCCCGCAGTAACCTAGGGCTGTCTGAGACAAGTAGGCAGGGACAGTGTGCGGGGACCTCATCCCTTCCCTGACCGTTCTCTCCCTTGGTATTGTAACAAGAATAATCCAAGAAGATTATTTGCCAAGTGCTAATACAACATTTTGGTCTTTATCAAGTATGTTGAAACTTCTTGGATTATTCTACTTTGGATGCTTTTGGACGTTTTCAATAAAATAACACTAGACATGCTAATAAGTTATTTCCTATTGTCATGAATGGAACTTTGGTGTTTTGTTTGCCTTGTTTTTGCCCTGTCTGAACTGTGTCTTATTTCTTCTGGTCTGCTAATTGTTTTCCCTGCCCCACCCGTGTCTGTGCTGCAGACTGGTCTTGTAACAGTTAACCTGCCTTTGCCTCAGTGATTGACAGCTGGTCCCTCCTATCACTTTCTGGACATGGTTCCTGGTCTCCTATTTAAGATTTCTGTTTCTGCCTGTGCCTTGCCGGTTATTGACTTAGTCTCTGCCTGCTTGTGGTTCTGTGTCTTTGTTTCTCCTGATTTCTGCCTTGTATCTTTTGACCTCGCTTGCCGCCTGCCCCCGACCATATTGCCTGTTATTCGACTACTCTTTTGGATCCTGATTTTGTACCTTTGCTGCCAGACTGTTGTGACCCGGATTGCTGACCATTCTTATTGTGTTTGTTCATTTTGTCTTGTCTATTGTTTCACGTATCCAGGCCAGGGATCGCCGCCAAGTTGCCATTTTAGGGCAGATTGCGGCAATTAGGTAGGGACAGTGGAAGGGGCTGAGCTCAGGGCTCACTGTCTGTGTGTTTGGTGTGACTGGTCCTGACATAATAACCGGCCCAAAAAATCTGCTGCCCCCTCTGGTTCCATGACTACGGTAGAGGATCTTGCTATCCAGGTGGAGGGGCTGTCAGGCCTGGTAGTCAAGCTGGCTAACCAGGTCAATATGCTTATAGACATGGACCTAGTCACCCAAGTGAAGGGTTTGGCAGTGTCGGTAGCTGAGCTGGCTGATAAAGTTCGTGTCCTTACAGCTAACCAGGATGGGGCTGTGGCGCCCCCAGTGGTAGTGCAATCTGCTAAAGCTACAATGTTGCTTCCAGACCGTTTTTTGGGGGATAGAGACAAATTTTAAACCTTTAAAAATTCCTGTTTGTTGTATTTTCAAGTCAACCACTTCCCTACACAGCAGGAAATGGTAGCTATAGTTGTCTCACTGTTGCAAGGAGATCCCCAGGCCTGGGCTCTTAAACTCCCTCCTGAGGCTGAGGAGTGGAGCGATTTAGAGCACTTTTTTCTTTCTCTGGGAGCCATCTATGCCCAACCAGATCATGTGGGTCTAGCTGAGACACAGTTATTGACTATTTGCCAGGGCAAGAGACCAGTTGAAGATTACTGTGCCGAGTTCAGACGTCATAGTGTGACTACCGGGTGGTGTGAGGCTGCACTGAAAGCATTATTCAAGCAGGGATTGTCTGATGGCATTAAAGATGCCTGGACAGGTCATCCAGATCCCCTTACCCTGAAGCAGGCCATGGCTTTGGCGGTACGCATAGACCGCAGGCTCAGGGATAGGCAAAAGGAGAAAGCAGGTCCTGACTTTTCTAAACCTTCTGTCTCTCCATCTCTGTCTTTGAAAAAACCTGTCCTTCCCTCTGATTACATCGAGGCTGAACCCATGCAGTTGGGAGTTATGGGCATCAGGACCAGATGTGAACACCAGAGATTAAATGGACTTTGTTTCTACTGCGGTGATGACGAACACTTCATTTGCCACTGTCCCAAGCGTCCCCTGCGGCCAGAACATCAGCGTCCAGGTGACAACCAGGAGAGTCACCTGGGCGCACAGGTACCTCAAAGTGGTGTGGGTATGCATTGTTGCTCTGCTGAACCTAATGTGAAATCTATGTGTTCACCCAAAGATGACACTGTAATCTTAAATAATTGCAACATGGAAGCTGAGTCTGTGTCTGATGCCAGTAGTATAATTGGTGATATCGAGCCTGTCAGTGAACCTTTAGTCAGTCACCTGGATGCCTCCGCTGATGAGTGGGAGACGGACAGTGACATCTCCAGTGGTGTTCAAACATGTGTTGTAAGAGGTAATTTTCCACCCACTCCTGGTACGTCTAATGAGGGTCCGGTGGCCCCTCATAAAAGGGGGGGTACTGTCATGAATGGAACTTTGGCGCAGTCCTCGGTGCGTAAGGTACGACCGAGACTGCGATTTTGGCCATAATCTTCCATTTATTCTGTGTTTTGTTTGCCTTGTTTTTGCCCTGTCTGAACTGTCTTATTTCTTCTGGTCTGCTAATTGTTTTCCCTGCCCCACCCACTGTACAAAAAGAGAAGGTGGGAGCTACTAAAAATCTCTAAATGGGATGCTGCCCATGTCCTTTAACAGAACATATACCAAACAAGACAGAAAGACCAAGAATGGCGCACCCACAATATAATAATGAATAAATTCGATATCTTTATTTTCAAAACACATAAACAAAACAGCAAATGAACATACACTTAAAAACACCTAAAAGACCCAATCCAGGTAAACCATCACAGGGAGTACTCGTAATAATATACGTGTCCCTCCAACCGCAGCCCCAATAACAATAAATACCAGGCCCTATATCCTATCTAAACAAATAAGTCAAAACCCTGACTGTTCAAAATACACATATCCTAAAGTGCACGTGCTCACAGAGATAGCATGAACTAAACAACCATGTCTAAATATAAATACTGAAAATCCTTATAATTCCCCCCCAAAAAAAGTGACCTAGTGCAAAACTTATCCTATCATGTCAGAGAGTCAGGGTCAAAACCAAATCAGAATGATCACATATCACCCAGGGCACTGACATGGGGCTCCGGTCTGTAACCCTACGCGTATCGTCACCTCAAGTGACTTCGTCAGGGGTACTACCTACCCCCAGGGTGTTTTCGGCGTTGGACGCATACGTTATTGCCTCCGACACCGAAACAGCCAGTGAGGATGAATGGGAGGGATCCTTCTTTCCTCCATTCATCCTCATCATCCTCATCATCCTCATCATCCAGTGACATGTCTGGGAGTTAGCGTAGCGTACGCTGCCCCCCAGACACGTCTTTTCCACCAGTACCGTCCCAATAAGAGATGGCGGTATGGTGTAAAATTCTACTAACTCTGTGAGCGTACCTCAGGGTACACTTACAGATTCAGGGTACGTGCACACTGCGGAATGGCGAAGGATAACCCTTTGTGGAATGGCGAAGGATAACCCTTTGGACGGATTCCATCGTCCGTCCAAAGAATTAACACGTTGGACGGAGAGCGGAATCCGCCCGTGCATAGAATGGAGTCTATGACACGGATGGAGACGTGCGCCCGCATCAGTCCGCCGGTGGGTGCCAACTGCGGAATGCACGAAGGGTTATCTGTCGCGATTCCGCAGTGTGCACGTACCCTTAGAGTGTATGTAGGAAGGGACACCCGAATCCAGCCCCAGATGCCCCCTCCCCCCCATCCTCGGAACAAGTGGGAAGATCGTCCGGGAACTGATCTTCCCACTGCTGGATAAAGGTTACCACCTGTACGGGGATAACCTTTATACCAGCACCCCCTCTTCCGGTCCCTCGCTGCCCGAGCTACTGTAGCTTGCGGCACGATACGAAAATATCAGAAGTAGTAATAGAGCCCTAATATTTAGCAGCCATGGAGCGGACCCAGCGCTTCTGGATATGAAGGACCCCGTATCGCACCAGGGCAACATTTTCCAGGTGACGTCCCCCACACTGGAGAAAGGGAGACCCCAGAAGAAGTGCAGAGTGTGGCGTAACAGGGGGATCAGGAAGGACAACATTTTCCAGTGTGACACCTGTCCTGATCACCCCGGCCTCTGCATACTGGATCGCTCCAAGGCGTACTACACGTCATTGGGGTTCTACATTATCTATATTCTGTCCCTTATTCCTATTTCAGGGGTCACGTTGATCCAGGGATTATTCTGATCGCCATTATGGAGTCAGGAAGGAATTTTTCCCTGTGATGAGGCTACTGTCGTCTGCCTCACGAGGGTTTTTTGCCTTCCTCTGGATCAACACAGGTTGAGTTTGATGGACACCTGTCATTTTCAACCTTATAAACTAATAATTGGCCTAATACCCCCAAATAAATCCCCCAAATAAATTAGAATTGTCCCTTTTCCCCAGCTAAGTAGGTATGGCCGCCATTCCCATTAGAGGATGCCATGATGCAATTACAAAGCCTCTGTGCGGCCAGGACAGTAGAAACCCTCACAAGTGACCCCATTCTGGAAACTACATCCGATAAGGAATCTAACAAGGGGGGCAGCGGGGATATGGCCCCCTGGTGACGGCCACATTTGGGACGTGAAAATGAAAAAAATGGTATTTTTTATTTTCTCGGCACATGTTCTACGTAAGTGCCCGTCACCAGTGGGGTCCATATGCTCACTGCACCCCTTGTTAGATTCCTTATGGGGTGTAGTTTCCAGAATGGGGTCACTTGTCGGGGGTTTCTACTGACCTGGCAGCACAGGAGCTTTGTAATTGCGACATGACCTCCATCCTCCATTCCAGCCTCTAAATGGCGCTCTGTCCCTTTGGTGGCTTGCCCTGTGCCCATATAGCACATTATGCCCACATGTGGGGTATTTACGTACTCAGGGGAAACTACCCTACACGTTTTGTGTTCATTTTCTTTTTTAACCCCTTGTGGAAATGGAAAAAAATCAAGGCTAGACCAACATTTAGTGTAATTTTTGTAAAATTTTTACTCTAAATCATTAATCTTGTCATGATTTTTTCATTTTCACAAGGGGTTAAAAGATAAAAAAAAACATTTAATGTGTAGCGCAATTTCCCCTGAGTACGGAAATACCCCACATGTGGACATAAAGCGCCATGCCGGTGCAGGGTAAGCCTCCAAAGAGAAGGAGCGCCATTTCGTTTTTGAAGGCTGGATTTGGATGGAATGGATTTCGAGGGGCCATGTTGCATTCAAAAGGCCACTGTGTAGCCAAGACAGTTGAAACCCCCCACAAGTGACCCCATTATGGAAACTGCACCCCTCAAGGAATGTAACAAGGGGTGTAGTGAGCATATGGACCCCACTGGTGACGGACACAAATGTGGAACAATGTGGCGTGAAAATGAAATATTAAATTTTTTACACTATAATGTTGGTTTAGCCTTGAATTTATCATTTTCACAAGGGGTTAAAAGAGAAAAAAAAACTAAATGTGTAGAGCAATTTCCCCTGAGTCCGTAAATACCCCACATGTGGACATAAAGCGCCATGTGGGCGCAGGGCAAGCCTCCGAAGGGGAGGAGCGCCATTTGGATTTTGGAGGTTGGATTTGGCTAGAATGGATGATGAACGCCATGTCGCATTTACAGAGCCCTCGTGCTGCCAAAACACTGGAAACCCCCCACAAGTGACCCCATTCTGGAAACTGCACCCCTCAGGGAATCTAACAAGGGGTGCAGTGAGGATATGGACCCCTTGATGACGGGCACATTTGTGCCATGAAAGTGAAAAAATGAAATTTTTCCCTTTCACGTCACATTGTTCCACATTTGTGCCCGTCACCAGTGGGGTCCATATGCTCACTGTGCCCCTTGTTAGATTACTTGAGGGGTGTAGTTTCCAGAATGGAGTCACTTGTGGGGGGTTTCCAGTGTCTTGGCAGCACGAGGGCTCTGTAAATGCGATATGGCCCTTGAAATCCTTTTCAGTGAAATTCAGCTTCCAAAAGCCAATTGGCGCTCCTTCCCTTTGGAGGCTCGTCCTGCGCCCCCTTGGCACTTTATCGCCACATGTGGGGTATTTCCGTACTCGGGAGAAACTGCGCTACACATTTTTTGTCTTTTTTTCCCTCTTATCCCTTTAAGAAAATCAAAAATTGAAGGCTAGAACAACATTTTAGTGTAAAAATTTTTTTTTTCTTTTTTCAAGCCATATTGTTCTGAAAATCTGTGAAGCACCTGTGGGGTCCAGATGCTCACCGCACCCCTTGTTACATTCCTTGAGGGGTGTAGTTTTCTAAATGGTGTCCCTTTAGGGGTGTTTTTTAGGTTTTGGCACCCCAGAGCCTCTGCCAACCTGAAGTGGTACAGTCAAAAATGACCAAATATAACGGAGGCGTTGAAATTCACTAGGTGCTCCCTTATATCTGAGGCTTGTGGTTGCGTCAAATAGCGCAATAGGGCCACATATAGGGTATTTCTATAAACTGCAGAAACGGGACAATAATTATTGGGGTGCATTTCTCTGGTAATAGGTTTATAA
The DNA here is from genome assembly GCF_027789765.1 of Dendropsophus ebraccatus. Lineage (NCBI taxonomy): Eukaryota > Metazoa > Chordata > Amphibia > Anura > Hylidae > Dendropsophus > Dendropsophus ebraccatus. The sequence continues at coordinate 63,160,727 of NC_091460.1, read as the reverse complement.
TTATGAAAAATATTGGATTACAATAAAATCTCTGCACAGAAAATTAAAATTTTCAAATTTCTTACACACTTGGCTTTTATTTCTGTGACTCCCCTAAAGGGTTAAAACACTTTCTGGATATGCTTTTGCAGAGTGTGGGGGGTGCAGTTTCTGAAATGGGGTGCTTTGTGGGGCTTTCTAACATACAGGCCCCTCAAATACACTTTAAACCTGAACAGGTCCCTAAAAATATCTGATTTTGAAATTTTACTGAAAATTTGGAAATTTGCTGCTAATGTTTTAAGCTTTCTATTGTCTAAAAAAAAATGAAAGATAGTTTAATAAATGCCGCCAACATAAAGTAGACATGTTGCTAATGCTATTTAATATATAATTTATGTGGTATAACCACTTTCTGTATACGCAAAAAAGTTTCAAAGTTGGAAAAATGCATTTTTTCACAATTTTTCACATTATTTGGGTTTTTTTCATAAAGATTTGGTATGAGTATCGACTCCAATTTACCAGAAATGTAAAGTACAATATGTCACGAGAAAAAAATCTCAGAATCAGCCGGATAGGTAAAAGCATCCCGAAGTTATTAATGAATAAAGTGACACTGGTCATATTCATAAAATTTGTCTCTGTCATTAAGGCCATTTCAGGCTCTGTCCTTAAGGGGTTAAGTGTATGTTCATTTGCTGTTTTGTTTATGTGTTTTGAAAATAAAGATATCGAATTTATTCATTATTATATTGTGGGTGCACCATTCTTGGTCTTTCTGTCTTGTTTGGTATATATTCCCTGCCCCACCTGTGTCTGTTCTGCTAAGTTTCTTCTGGTCTTGTAACAGTTAACCTGCCTTTGCCTCAGTGATTGACAGCTGGTCCCTCCTATCACTTTCTGGACATGGTTCCTGGTCTCCTATTTAAGATTTCTGTTTCTGCCTGTGCCTTGCCGGTTATTGACTTAGTCTCTGCCTGCTTGTGGTTCTGTGTCTTTGTTTGTCCTGATTTCTGCCTTGTATCTTTTGACCTCGCTTGCCGCCTGCCCCCGACCATATTGCCTGTTATTCGACTACTCTTTTGGATCCTGATTTTGTACCTTTGCTGCCAGACCGTTGTGACCCTGATTGTTGACTATTCTTATTGTGTTTGTTTGTTTTGTCTTGTCTATTGTATCACGTATCCAGGCCAGGGATCGCCGCCAAGTTGTCTGCTGCCATTTTAGGGCAGATTGCGGCAATTAGGTAGGGACAGTGGGCGGGGCTGAGCTCAGGGCTCACTGTCTGTGTGTTTGGTGTGACTGGTCCTGACACCTATACTTAAAGGGGTTGTCCAGCGAAAAAAAGTTTCTTTCAAATCAACTGGTGTCAGAAAGTTATTTATATTTGTAATTTACTTCTATTTAAAAATCTCAAGTATTCCCATACTTATAAACTGTTGTATGTCCTGCAGGAAGTGTTGTTTATTTACATTCAGAAACAGTGCTCTCTGCTGATATCTCTGGCCGAGTCAGTACCTGTCCTGAGCAGTAGTAAATCCCCAAAGAAAACCTCTCCTGCTCAGGACAGTTCCTGACTCAGCCAGAGATGTCAGCAGAGAGCACGGTTTCTGAATGTAAATAAACAACACTTTCTGCAGAACATACATTAGCTTATAAGTATGGGAAGACTTTTAAATAGATTTTTAAATAGAAGTAAATTACAAATCTATATAACTTTCTGACACCAGTTGATTTGAAAAATAAAAAATTTCCCTGGACAACCCCTTTAACCCCTTAAGGACAGAGCCTGAAATGGCCTTAATGACAGAGACAAATTTTATGAAAATGACCTGTGTCACTTTAGTCATTAATAACTTCGGGATGCTTTTACCTATCCGGCTGATTCTGAGATTGTTTTCTCGTGACATATTGTACTTTACATTTCTGGTAAATTGGAGTCCATATTTATAACGAATATTTATGAAAAAACCACAAATAACGTGAAAAATTGTGAAAAAATGCATTTTTCCAACTTTGAAACTTTTTTGCTTATACAGAAAGTGGTTATACCACATAAATTATATAATAAATAGCATTAGCAACATGTCTACTTTATGTTGGCGGCATTTATTAAACGATCTGTCATTTTTTTTTTAGACAATAGAAAGCTTAAAACATAAGCAGCAAATTTCCAAATTTTCAGTAGAATTTCAAAATCAGATATTTTTAGGGACCTGTTCAAGTTTAAAATATATTTGAGGGGCCTGTATGTTAGAAAGCCCCACAAAGCACCCCATTTCAGAAACTGCACCCCCCCAAACTCTGCAAAAGCATATCCAGAAAGTGTTTTAACCCTTTAGGGGAGTCACAGAAATAAAAGCTGTAAGTGTGTAAGAAATTTGAAAATTTTAACTTTCTGTGCAGAGATTTTATTGTAATCCAATATTTTTCATATTTATAAACTTATTACCAGAGAAATTCACCCCAATATTGATTGCCCCGTTTCTGCAGTTTATAGAAATACCCCATATGTGGCCCTAATGCATTGTTTGACAGAACCACAAGCCTCAGATACAAAGGAGGGCCTAGTGAATTTCAATGGCTCCGTTATATTTGGTCATTTCTGACTGTACCACTTCAGGTTGGCAGAGGCTCTGGGGTGCCAAAACCTAAAAAACACCCCTAAAGGGACACCATTTAGAAAACTAGACCCCTCAAGGAATGTAACAAGGGGTGTGGTGAGCATCTGGACCCCACAGGTGCTTCACAGATTTTTAGAACAATGTGGCATGAAAAAAGAAAAATGTATTTTTTACACTATAACGTTGTTCTAGCCTTCAATTTTTCATTTTCACAATGGGATAAAAGGAAAAAAAACACAAAGCGTGTAGCGCAGTTTCTCCCAAGTACGGAAATACCCCACATGTGGACATAAAGTGCCAAGCGGGCGCAGGACGAGCCTCCAAAGGGAAGGAGCGCCAATTGGCTTTTGGAAGCTGGATTTTACAGGAATGGATTTCAAGGGCCATGTCGCATTTACAGAGCCCTCATGCTGACAAGACACTTGAAACCCCCCACAAGTGACCCCATTCTGGAAACTACACCCCTTAAGGAATCTAACAAGGGGTGCAGTGAGCATATGGACCCCACTGGTGACAGGCACAAATGTGGAACACTGTTACGTGAAAGGGAAATTTTTAAATTTTTCACTTTCACGGCACAAATCTGCCCTTCATCAAGGGGTCCATATCCTCACATCCTCCATATCCGCACCCCTTGTTAGATTCCTTGAGGGGTGTAGTTTCCAGAATGGGGTCACTTGTGGGGGGTTTCCAGTGTTTTGGCAGCACGAGGGCTCTGTAAATGCGACATGGCGTTCATCATCCATTCTGGCAGAATCCAGCCTCCAAAATCCAAATGGCGCTCCTTCCCTTCGGAGGCTTGCCCTGCGCCCACATGGCGCTTTATGTCCACATGTGGGGTATTTACGGACTTGGGGGGAAATTGCTCTACACATTTTGTGTGTTTTTTTTCTCTTTTAACCCCTTGTGAAAATGAAAAATTTAAGGCTAAACCAACATTATAGTGTAAAAAATGTAATATTTCATTTTCACGCCACATTGTTCCACATTTGTGCCCGTCACCAGTGGGGTCCATATGCTCACTACACCCCTTGTTACATTCCCTAAGGGGTGTAGTTTCCATAATGGGGTCACGTGTGGGGGGTTTCAACGGTCTTGGCAACACAGGGGCCTTTTAAATGCAACATGGCCCTCAAAATCTATTCCATTCCAAATCCAGCCTCCAAAAACCAAATGGTGCTCCTTCTCTTTGGAGGCTTACCCTGCACCCGCATGGCGCTTTATGTCCACATGTGGGGTACTGGCCGGCCTATCACGGCGATCGTGGGGGTGGCACCGGCGCCATCTTTGTTGGGGACACTAATGGCGATTGGTGCTGTCCCGGACAGCACCAATCGCCATTGCTTTCCGGGTCACCGATGTATTCAGCTGCTATCGGCTGATCTGTATTGATCAGCCGATAGCAGCGATCGTCGGCACGGGGGGGGGTAATCACCCCCCGTGCCGACGAGCAGAGATGGTCCGCTATACATTATAGCAGGCCATCTTCCCCGATCGCTGTGTGTGAACACACAGCGAGCGGGGAAACATCGGGCGTAAATTTACGCCCTGGTGCGTTAAGTACCAGGCTGCGAGGGCGTAAATTTACGCCCGATGTCGTTAAGGGGTTTCCAAGTTTCCAAGCATGGCTTCAAATGGGGAATTTTACATTTATTTATCTGCCTTACAATCAAAATACTAGCTTACCTCTATAAAAAAAGTCAAAATAAGAAACATGCAACCCCAACCCCAAGTATTAAAAAGAGCGAGAGATATAACAGGCAAACTTATGCTGAAAATAGGGGAGCCACCATTTAACTTATCTGTTTAATCAAAGAAACGGATGAAAAAACAGATGCAAAAACAGATGCATTTGCATGCATCCATTTGGATCAGTTTTTTCGTTGACTTTCATTATTAAAAAAAAAGAAATCAAAACATGTTTTTATTACTGTACAAAAAAACATGGTTAACCACATTTAAGCATTTAAAAACAAATGTGTTAAATGGACAGCAAAAAAGCAGTGTGAGCCCAGCCTGTAATGTCACTGTACCAGCGTAATACTGTGCTGGAATGCTTTTCACTCATTCAGCTTTCACACTAAAGATTTCCTGCTTAAGGCCATCCACTAATTGGTTTATACTAATAATCTTTTAACTACTAAAATTGCTTTACAGGTGATTGCAAGGCAGTTTCAATGTCATAGAACACCACGGCTACAGCTCTTTCTGAATACTTAATCATGCAACATTATATAGGGACTGCATAGAGGCCTATACTAGTTAGGGGCTGCAGATAGATCTGATACTATATGGGGACTGCACAGAGAGGCCTGATACTACCATACATGGGGACTGCACAGAGAGGCCTATATTATAGAGGCCTAACCTCAGGGGCGGATTACCTTTACCATAGGCCCAGGGCTGTTCACCAAGCCTGGGCCCCCCCACCCCACTGTAACTATGGCGGCACTAGCCTGGAGTTCATAGTACAGGATAGATAATGTCATGATGTCCTGATTTGTGCAAAATTGCCAAAAAAACTGTGATTTTTTTGCAAATCATGGCAGAAGTGTAGCCAGGAGACAGTACACCACTGAAAGTATAAGTCTTTTTGGGTGGTCATGGGCCCCCCAGGAGCTCAGGGTCCCGGGCTGCCGCCCGAAAGGCCCCTATTATAATCCACTGCTGCCTAACCTTACTACTATTTAGGGCCACACCTAACTAGTATGTGAGAGCAAGCCAGCCCTGGACTTAGTACATCATCTAGCTCAGTGATTTTCAACCTTTTTTGAACCGCGGCACATTTTTTATACGTAAATAATCCCAGGGCACACATCACCAACCAAAATGGCACAAAATGACACTAAAACAGTACATATCATACATATAGTTATTAATATAATAATATAGATTCTAAATGTATTTATACTCTCAGTGTGAAACCTGGGCCTTTTTTCTTCTCCCCCCTGTGCTTCTCTCCACCATACTTCTTCCCCCTGCTTCGCTCCTGTGCTTCTATCTCCCATGCTTCTCTCTTGTGCTTCTCTCCCCCTGCTTCTCTCCTGTGCTTCTCTCCACCATACTTCTCCCCCCTACTTCTCTCCTGTGCTTCTCTCCACCATACTTCTCCCCCCTGCTTCTCTCCACCATACTTCTCCCCCTGCTTCTTTCCTGTGCTTCTCTCCACCATACTTCTCCCCCCCTGCTTCTCTCCTGTGCTTCTCTCCACCATACTTCTCCCCCCTGCTTCTCTCCTGTGCTTCTCTCCACCATACTTCTCCCCCCCTGCTTCTCTCCTGTGCTTCTCTCCACCATACTTCTCCCCCCCTGCTTCTCTCCTGTGCTTCTCTCCACCATACTTCTCCCCCCTGCTCCTCTCCTGTGCTTCTCTCCACCATACTTCTCCCCCATGCTTCTCTCCTGTGCTTCTCTCCCCCGTGCTTCTTTCCTGTGCTTCTCTCCACCATACTTCTCCCCCCTGCTTCTCTCCTGTACTTCTCTCCCCCATGCTTCTCTCCTGTGCTTCTCTCCCCCATGCTTCTCTCCTGTGCTTCTCTCCCCCATGCTTCTCTCCTGTGCTTCTCTCCCCCTTGCTTCTCTCCACCAAACTTCTTCTCTCCCCCCTGTTTCTCCCCCCCATCCCCATGTTTCTCTCCCCTGTTTCTCCCCCCCATCCCCATGTTTCTCTCCCCTGTTTCTCCCCCCCATCCCCAGGTTTCTCTCCCCTGTTTCTCCCCCCCATCCCCAGGTTTCTCTTCCCCATTGTTTTCTCCTGTTTCACAGGGGCACCATAGTTTGTGGAACTTTCCCTGCGGCACACGCGACCATGTGTCGCGGCACACTAGTGTGCCACGGCACACTGGTTGAAAATCACTGATCTAGCTAACCAGAGGTTCATATGGAAGTCTAGCTTCACATCCAACAAAGGGCAACATGTGCATGCAGCTTGTCCATTTTCATGGGTTTTTACCTATACCTCAAAAGTATTAGTGATACTGGGTTTCTATGAAATTGTCCCTGGTGTTCATGTGTGTATTGTGTGAGCTCTACTGGTAAGTAATGACATTATCTGTACAGCGCTGCACAATGAATAAATCTGCGTGTAGTGGTTGGACTGATATATTCAGCAGGGGTGGTCTATAACCTAGACAATAATCTGTCAAAATCGGAGGGAAAGAGTAGCATATCAGGAGAAGGAGCCAAGTTTGTTAAATAGGCACTTTCACTACAAATAACTTTTAACATATCATGCACATATTAACAACAAAAAAGCACACTGTGTGACCTGGTCTCATAAATCACCACAGTCCTTGTGTGCAAATCATGCATACATTGCAATTCAATCCTATGGAGGAGAGCATTCAATTGCATAGGATCCATAGGATTCAGTTGCAATATACACATGATTTGCATATAAACACCGTGAGGATTTATGGGACCAGTTCAAACAGTGCGTTGTTTTTAATATGTGCATTTAAGAAATGGGCTATGAGGTGGCGGCCTAGAAAGGAAAGTATTTTTTAGTGCATGAATACCCATTGAAAAGATGAGTAAAAACTTTGCAAATACATCCATTTAGCAAAGTTGCCTCCTCCTCCTAATTTCACTGCTCTTTTTCCCCCTGTTGTTGACATCTTGTTGTCTAGGTTACTGACCACCACTCTGCTCTAATAACAGTGGTATGGCTGGTGTACAGTATATACAGCTATTATATATATGTATAGAGCAGGGGTGTCAAACTGAAATACACAATAGGCCAAAATAAAAAAATTGGAGAAAGTTGCAGGCCAACCTTAATATTTAATGAAGATTGCATGCAGCGTTTTAGGTACTGTCAGAGCAGCGTGCAGCGTTCCTGGCACTGCCTATCCTAAGGTAAATGTCCCTACATGGTAGTTACCCATTATATCCCTCAAGCAGTAGGAAATCCCATAATTGTGCCCCATGTAGTAGCCCCCCGAATAAAGCCCCACATACTAGCCAGACCTACTATAAGAGCCCCACATAGTAGCCAGCCCTTCCAATAGTGCCCAAAATAGTAGCCAGCCCTCCCAATAGTGTCTTATTTAGTAGACAGCCCTCCAAATAGTCTCTCATATAGTAGCCAGCCCTCCTTAATAGTGTCTTATATGGAAGTCCGTCCCCAAAATAGTCTGTTATATAGTAGCCAGCCCTCCCCAATAATGTCTTATAAAGAAGTCAGTCCTTAAAATAGTCTCTTATATAGGAGCCAGTTTTCTCCAATAGTCTTTTATAAAGAAGCCAGTCCCTAAAATAGTCTCTTATACAATACCACCCCTCCCCCATAGTTTTATATAATAGCCAGCTCTCTTCAATAGTCTTAGAAAGTAGCCAAATCTCCCTAATAATCAGCCTGTATTTAGAGTTCATGCTGCCCTAGGCACTTTGCATGCTGAGCCCCCCCCCCCCCCCCTGCCTGCCGGTTACATGCATGGTATATACCCTGGCACTTGGATGCCACTCTGCTTGATGCCCGCTGTTCTCATCAAACAGACATGATGGAGGAAGGAGGCCGGGGACGTCTTAGTTTGGGGACCTCTTCTGTCCAGTGTGGGACTGGGGCAGGCTCGGACTGGGCCACCGGGGAGCCGGGGGTTTCCCCGGTGGTGTGCGCTGCTGTCATCTGACTGGGCCCTGGTTGATCTTTCCCAGCCAGATGACAGCAAGTTCCAGGGCCCCCTGCTACAGGCAAATCCGTGGGCAGCTCTCCTAGGGCCCTCAGTGAGCCTCAGCAGGCAGGTTCTCCTCACCCTCCCATAGATGCTGTTGTCGGGATGTGCAGGAGGAGCAGGAGGCTGCAGCTATGACAGGAGCTCTGGCTGCTCTTCTCCTCACCAGCCTCCTGCTCAGACAGAAGGGAAAGAAGATCTTATTAGCGTCCAGGAGGTCAGATGTGGCTGCCACTGAACAGTCAGGCAAAGGTCAGTCAGCTCCCCCTCCCCCCTTTGCTGTCCTGGGGTCTGAAGAGAAAAAGCTCCACAGGTATGGTGGTAATGGGAGGTCTGACATGTGACTGGAGGTGCAGGGTGACTATACTGTATGTGTGTATGTGTGACTGACTCTGCAGGGTGTGTATATATGCGTATGTGTGACTGACTCTACAGTGTGTGTATACAGGTATAATATGTGGGGGTGCAGAGGGTATATATGTGTGTGTGTGTGTGTGACTGACTCTGCAGGGTGTGCATACCTCCCAACTTTTGCAAAGGGCAAAGAGGGACATGTGCGCCGCGGTCCCCATAGCCACGCCCCCATAGCAACCCTCCATAGCCACGCCCCCATAGCAACCCTCCATAGCCACTCCCCTACAGTCACCACATGCTGCTGACTGAATAGTGCCCTATACAGTATCCAATCCCCCAAAAAATGCCCTATATAGTATCCAATCCCCCATTATAGTGCCCCACATAGTATCCAATCCCCCACATAGTATCCAATCCCCCACATAGTGCCCCACATAGTATCCAGTGCGCCATATAGTGCCCCACATAGTAGCCAATGCCCCCCATATAGTGCCCCACATAGTAGCCAATGCCCCCCATATAGTGCCCCACATAGTAGCCAATGCCCCCATATAGAGCCCCACATAGTAGCCTATGCCCCCATATAGTGCCCCACATAGTAGCCAATGCCCCCATATAGAGCCCCACATAGTAGCCTATGCCCCCATATAGTGCCCCACATAGTAGCCAATGCCCCCCATATAGTGCCCCACATATTATCCAATCCCCATAAAGTGCCCCCCATAGTAGCCAATCCCCCATATAGTGCCTCCCATAGTAGCCAATCCCCCATATAGTGCCTCCCATAGTAGCCAATGCCCCCATATATGCCCCACATAGTAGCCAATGCCCCCATATAGCGCCCCACAGAGTAGCCAATCCCCCATTAGTGTGGCCCCAGCGAAAAAACAATAAACCAGTAACTCACCTGTCCTCCGGTCCCAGCAGCTCCTCTCCTGGCAGAGCGCGCACTCCCGTCATCCTCCGGGGCGGGCAGTGGGGTATACAGACACTGACTGTGCCGGAAGTGAGTCATGATGGAGGCTGCAGGTCACTTCCGGCACAGTCAGTGTCTGTACACCCCACTGCCCGCCCCGGAGGATGACGGGAGTGCGCTCTCTGCCGGGAGAGGAGCTGCTGGGACCGGAGGACAGGTGAGTTACTGGTTTATTGTTTTTTTTTTTTGCTGGGGCCACATATAATGCGGGACACGGAGGCCGTTCCGGGACCGCGGGACAGCACCCCGAAAACGGGACTGTCCCGCGGAATCCGGGACAGTTGGGAGGTATGGGTGTGTATACAGGTATAATGTGTAGGGGTGCAGTGTGTGTATATATGTGTGATTGACTCTGCAGGGTGTGTATACAGGTATAATGTGTGGGGGTGCAGTGTGTGTGTATATGTGTATGTGTGACTGACTGCAGGGTGTGTATACAGGTATAATGTGTGGGGGTGCAGTGTGTGTATATATGTGTATGTGTGACTGACTCTGCAGGGTGTGTATACAGGTATAATGTGTGGGGGTGCAGTGTGTGTGTGTGTATATATGTGTGTGTGTGTGTGACTGAATCTACAGTGTGTGTATATACTGTAGGTATAATGTATGTTGGTGCAGCGTGTATATATGTTGCATCAAAAGAGAAAGACCCATCAGATAGAGACACCAGCGCTTCACTAATAAATGTAGTAGCCAAAAAAAATCTTTTTAAATAGTACACAACATGCAAAAAACACCATGAGATAAAAACACTAAACATGATAAAAACCAAGAGGCCATGATGTAACAAATGGCCCCTCAGCCCAACCAACACCAGTATGAACAGGAGAAAAATGGGAATTCTAATGTACTACTCCAATACATGAGTAAACCATACAGCAATGTAGTGCTGGTGTATATAAGCATATATGTACCATGCAGCCTACAAACAGGATACATATATGCTTGTATATGCCAGCACTACATTGCTGTATGTGTGTGTAATTTTTTATTTTCTTTTTTGTTATATTCCCTATTAGTGCTGTTCTGTGGTCACTTCCATACACTGAGCCCCCACAGAACTATTCTGTGTATTCTGGACTCCCACAAATGCACCTAGGATCCTCCTACTACAACAGCTGCAAACACTACAACTCCCAGCATTTATTGACGGCACACAGTCCTCAGGATATGGTGGGAGTTTTAGTATATTTGAATGGAAAATCCCCTGATAACAGCTGGTGATGTAAATAGATTTATTGATGGATCTTTAGGGCTGATGGTTGTTTCAGATTGCAGCAACCAGAAGCCGCTACACAACCATCACTTGTTAAAGGATTGTCCTCTCTGGAACTACAACTCCCAGTATACCCTGAGAGCTTCATAAGTGTAGGGCATTCTGAGAGTTGTAATTTGACTGGTTGTGGACACGGATCAATCCAGCATAGAAATGGGTCAGCATGTTGCTTCTTAATGGTTCTTCATTGGTGGGCCCCCAGGATAATTTCCCCTGGTGGGCCCCAAGTAGCCAGTCCGACACTGGACTGGGCCACCTGGGGCCCACCAATATAGAACCAGTGAGACACGACACGCTGACCCGCTCCTTCCTGGATTCATCTGTATCTGTGACAAATCCCTACATTTATAAAGCTCTCAGGGTATGCTGGGAGTTGTAGTCTCTAAGGCCCCCTTCACACGTCCGGAAAATCTGTCCGGATTTCCTATCAGGAAATCCGGACGGATTTCCGGACTCATAGACTAACATTAGACACGGACACCCTTCCGGATTTTTCCGGAAGGGTGTCCGTTCCGGAAAATAGGACCGGATTTTTTAGATCCTGTCCTATTTTCGTCCGGAAATCCGGCACGGACGCCCCCATAGAAGTCTATGGGAGCGCCGGAATCACGGGCATTTTCCTGATGTATATCAGGAAAGTGCCCGCGATTCCAGACTGGTAGAGAGCCAGCCCCGGCCGCCGTCCGATCACCCGCACACCCCCATCCCCCCCGCACCGCACACTCTGCCCGGCACTACAGGGCTGGCCGGCCAGAGTGCGGTGCAGGCCAGAGTGCAGAGTGCGCTGCTCTGCTGGCAGGCCATGATGGGAGTTGTAGTTCTGCAGCCTGTGGCCATCCAGGTTGCAGAAGTACAACTCCCATCATGGCTCTGCTGGCAGGCCATGATGGGAGTTGTAGTTCTGCAGTCTGTGGCCATCCAGGTTGCAGACGTACAACTCCCATCATGCCTTGCTGACAGGCCATGATGGGAATTGTAGTTCTGCAACCTGGATGGCCACAGACTGCAGAACTACAACTCCCATCATGCCTTGCTGACAGGCCATGATGGGAATTGTAGTTCTGCAGTCTGTGGCCATCCAGGTTGCAGACGTACAACTCCCATCATGCCTTGCTGACAGGCCATGATGGGAGTTGTAGTTCTGCAGCCTGTGGCCATCCAGGTACACGGGTACCTGTGATTTATGTTGGCATACTAGACCATCTCATCAGGAAATCCTGAAGGTTTTTCCTGATGGTTTCCTGATGGTAAAAACGGATTACTGTCAGGAAATCCTGATACTATCCTGATGACATTTGAGGTCTCCTGATCAGGATTTCCTGACAGTAAAAACTGACACGGACGTGTGAATGGGGCCTGAGAGGAGAACCCTGTAATAAATCACTGTGTGCTAAGGCTCCTGGTGGCTGCAATCTGTGGGTGACAACCATCAGCCCTGAAGGTCCAGCAATACATCTGTCTACAGCTGCAGTTATCAGAGGATTGTACTATTGTACTACAACTCCCAGCATATCCTGAGGGCTGCAGACTGTCAGCACATGCTGGGAGTTGTAGTGCCTGCAGCTGTTGTAGTTGGGTCCTGGGTGCATTATACACTGGAGGCTTTGTGGGAGATCAGAATACATAGATCTGTGGGGGCTCAGTGCAGGGAAGTTACCCCAGAACATCACTAATAGGGGATAGAACAAAAACATCTACCCCTATATCCTGGGGCTGCAGTTCTGGTAGTTGTAGTGCCTGGAGCTGTTGTAGTTGGGTCCTAGGTGCATCATACACTGGATGCTTTGTGGGAGATCAGAATACATAGATCTGTGGGGGCTCAGTGCAGGGTAGATGTTTTTGTTCTATCCCCTATTAGTTATGTTCTGGGGTCACTTCCCTACACTGAGCCCCCACAGATCTATGTATTCTTATATGCCACAAAGCATCCAGTGTATGATGCACCTAGGACCCAACTACAACAGCTGCAGGCACTACAACTCCCAGCATGTACTGACAGTCTGCAGTCCTCAGGATATGCTGGGAGTTGAAGTGCCCGCAGCTCTTGTAGTTGGGTCCTAGTTTAAAAGTTTGCGCTAGTGTACTGTAGTGACCGCAGGGGGTTGTCAGTACACTACCGCAAACAATACACTGACCTATTTAAACCCCAATGGTACACAGGCTCTGCACACTATAGAAGTGATTACAGTGCAGTTACTAATGACTCACAGGTGACGTCTTCTCCGATTGCCGTCACTCACTTTTTGCTTTCTTCTCCATCTGGCACAGCCACGATGAAGACTTCTCTGACCACAACTCGTCTGCAGGCGGGCAGCTGGGGGTGACTGGGGGGGGGGAAGCAGCTAGGGGTGGCAGGGGCAGGGGAGCAGCTGGGGTGACGGGGAGGGGGAGCAGCTGGGGGTGGCAGGGGAGGGGGAACAGCTGGGGGCAGGAGGAGCAGCTGGGGTGAAAGGGGCAGGGGGAGCAGCTGGGTGTGGCAGGGGGAGCAGCTGGGGTGACAGGGGGGGGCAGCAGCAGGGGAGCAGCTGGGGTGACGGGGAGGGGGAGCAGCTGGGGGTGGCAGGGGGAGAGGCTGTTGGGGGAGGGGTAACAGCTGGGGTGGCAGGGGGAGTAGATGGGGGGCAGGAGGAGCAGCTGGGGTGAAAGGGGCAGGGGGAGCAGCTGTTGGGGGAGGGGTAACAGCTGGGGGACAGGGGTAACAGCTGGTGTGGCAAGGGGAGTAGATAGGGGGCAGGAGGAGCAGCTGGAGGGCAGCTAGGGTGGCAGGGGGAAGATGGGGACAGCTGGGGGGGGGGGGCAGGGGAGCAGCTGGGGGGCCAGGGGAGAAGCCTGGGGGGCAGCTAGGGTGGCAGGGAGAAATGGGGCAGCTGGAGAGTAGAGGGAGCAGCTGGGGGGCAGGGGGAGCAGCTGGGGGGCAGGGGAACAGCTGGGGGGAAGGGGAGAAGCCTGGGGGGCAGGGGAGCAGGGGAACAGCTGGGGGGACAAGCAGGGGAAGTAGATGGGGGCTGGGGGACAGGGAGAGAGGCTGGGGGGGAAGGGGACAACGGCACTACAGCTACCAGCATATCCTGAGTGCTGCAGACTGTCAGTATATGCTGGGAGTTGTAGTGCCTGCAGTTGTTGTAGTTGGGTCCTATAAGCATTATACACTGGGTGCTTAGAGGGAGATCAGAATATAGTTCTGTGGGGGTTTATTGCAGGGAAGTGACCCCAGAACAGCACTAATAGGGGATAGAACAAAAAGATCTCCCATTATTAGTGATGTTCTGGGGTCACTTCCCTACAATGAGCCCCCGCAGAACTCTGTATTCGTATATATCACGAAGCATCCAGTGTATAATGCACCCAGAACCCAACTACAACAGCTGCAGGCACTACAACTCCCAGCATTTACTGACAGTCTGCAGCCCTCAGGATATGCTGGGAGTTGTAGTACAGTGTAGACAGATGTATTGCTGGACCTTCAGGGCTGATGGTTGTCACCCACAGATTGCAGCCACCAGGAGACTCTGCACACAGTGATTTTTTTTTAAGTCTCTGACACTGGACAGAACCAGTCCCCAAACTAAGACGTCCCCAGCCTCCTTCCTTCCTCCATCACATCTGTTTGATGAGAAGAGCGGGCATCAAGCAGAGCGGCACCCAAGTGCCAGGGTATATAGTATGCATGTACAGTAACGGGGGAGGGGCGCCTCAGCATGCCAAGTGCCTAGGGCAGCATGAACTCTGAATACAGGCCTGCATGTACTATAACTATCTGCAGGATTCTTGCAGCACGCCCCATACAATAAGGTGTGTGTTGTTGCTATGGGTGATAGTTCTCCCTCCGTTGTGTGTAGCGCGTCCGTCCCGGCCGTTACATAAACTCCACTCCCCATTTACACAACACAGGAGTGTGGAGCCCCGGTGACGTCAGGAGTGGGCGGGGCACCATTTTAGCAGCACAGTTATGAGAGCCGCTGACCTCACGGCTCCGCCCCTGTTATGACTTGTTATGAAACTGGGCAGCGGCAACAGCGTGTTTTGTAACCTTCTCCCTTCCTGCAGCCAATCAGAAGTGTCCTTCGCGGTCACCTGACCTGCTGGCTGAGCCGCACTTTATGTAATAGCAGGTAGAGCCTGTGATAGTATGTGGAGGGGCTGAGAGCGCTCCGTCATGTCGGCGGCCGCACCGCGCTGTGTGCTCACAGACTCGCTCAATATGTCCCGTCCGCTACAGCTGGAGCCGCTGCTGGCGTGTCTGCTGCGGCAGTACCGGGGCTCTGTGGTGGTGCGGAGGGAGGAGAAGGCCTGTGTGCTGCGCTGCCCGGGCTGTGGCGGCTTCCTGCGGGACCCGGTCACCGTGCAGTGCGGACACACGTACTGCTGGCCCTGCCTGCGGGGGGAGCCGAGGAGGCGCTGCCGGCTGTGCCAGGGGGACATGGGGCGCCCTCCCCGCCGGACCTGCGTGCTGCTCAAGCAGCTGGCGGACAAGTGTCTCCCCGGGAGGAGCTGGCCGCACCGGGACGTGGCAGAGCTGCTGGAGGCCGGGGAGCACCGGGAGGCGCTGGCCAGGACCGGAGCGGCCATAGACGCAGGTAATGCCCAGCATGAATCTATAGCCGGAGGTGAGGGAGACTCACAGGACAGCGAGAGTGCTGGCATTCACACTGGTGCCTTGTTGCGTTTGTCTTAATTGATAAATTACCATTGAGTTCCCCAATCAAGAGAGAAAATGCAACAAAACGCGGTGTGAATGGAGCCTTATGGATAGTGTCTTTATCAGGCTTTCCAAGGCTCCTGCAGCTGGACTGAGAACTTCTAGCAACTAAATAATTTTCCTGCAACTCCACTCAGTTCTATAGTGTGTATTTGTGTGTATGTGTATATATATATTATATATATATATAATATATAGTGTGTGTGTATATATATAGCATTTGTTTCCTTTAGGAGCAAGTTGAGAAACATGAAAAGTTTCTGCTGAGCTCGGTCGCGCCCCTCTGTCTTGTGTAATGCAGATAGTGACACAGTCTACTCTGTGGTGATATAGTGCAGGGTGTTATACACTAACAGTCTAATACACACAGTGATGTCATAGTACAAGGATAATGTATAGCGATGTCACTGTGCGCAGCTAGGGCACAAGGG
The DNA here is from genome assembly GCF_027789765.1 of Dendropsophus ebraccatus. Classification (NCBI taxonomy): domain Eukaryota; kingdom Metazoa; phylum Chordata; class Amphibia; order Anura; family Hylidae; genus Dendropsophus; species Dendropsophus ebraccatus. The sequence continues at coordinate 63,144,713 of NC_091460.1, read as the reverse complement.
GATGTCACTGTGCGCAGCTAGGGCACAAGGGGATGTCACTGTGCGCAGCTAGGGCACAAGGCGATGTCACTGCGCAGCTAGGGCACAAGGGGATGTCACTGTGCGCAGCTAGGGCACAAGGGGATGTCACTGTGCATAGCTAGGGCACAAGGGGATGTCACTGTGCATAGCTAGGGCACAAGGGGATGTCACTGTGCGTAGCTAGGGCACAAGGGGATGTCACTGTGCGTAGCTAGGGCACAAGGGGATGTCACTGCGTAGCTAGGGCACAAGGGGATGTCACTGTGCGCAGCTAGGGCACAAGGGGATGTCACTGTGCATAGCTAGGGCACAAGGGGATGTCACTGTGCATAGCTAGGGCACAAGGGGATGTCACTGTGCGTAGCTAGGGCACAAGGGGATGTCACTGTGCGTAGCTAGGGCACAAGGGGATGTCACTGCGTAGCTAGGGCACAAGGGGATGTCACTGTGCATAGCTAGGGCACAAGGGGATGTCACTGCGTAGCTAGGGCACAAGGGGATGTCACTGTGCGCAGCTAGGGCACAAGGGGATGTCACTGTGCGCAGCTAGGGCACAAGGGGATGTCACTGTGCGCAGCTAGGGCACAAGGGGATGTCACTGTGCGCAGCTAGGGCACAAGGGGATGTCACTGTGCGCAGCTAGGGCACAAGGGGATGTCACTGTGCGCAGCTAGGGCACAAGGGGATGTCACTGTGCGCAGCTAGGGCACAAGGGGATGTCACTGTGCGCAGCTAGGGCACAAGGGGATGTCACTGTGCGCAGCTAGGGCACAAGGGGATGTCACTGTGCGCAGCTAGGGCACAAGGGGATGTCACTGTGCGCAGCTAGGGCACAAGGTGATCTTCATGTCCCACTACAGACATAATACACTGTAATGTCATATAGTATACAGATAATGTACTTGATGTCATAGTACACAGTGATGTCATTACATATACACACAATGCGGTCACAGTGCATGGATAATCTATTCTGCTGTTGTGATGTCACAGTCTAGGGCTAATCTATATGCTATGACAAGTATATTCACAGTGAATGTATAGTATATGGATACTGTACATGATGTCATCATATCATACTGATAATACACGGCTACCACAGATGATTCACTTGTTGTCGCACAGGGATAATGCTTGTAGTGATGTCACAGCACAGGGATAATGCCTGTAGTGATGTCACAGCACAGGGATAGTGCACAGCACAGGGATAATGCCTCTAGTGATGTCACAGCACAGGGATAGTGCACAGCACAGGGATAATGCCTGTAGTGATGTCACAGCACAGGGATAGTGCACAGCACAGGGATAATGCCTGTAGTGATGTCACAGCACAGGGATAGTGCACAGCACAGGGATAATGCTTGTAGTGATGTCACAGCACAGGGATAATGCTTGTAGTGATGTCACAGCACAAGGTTGCAGAGTTATTGCATGGGTTTTCCAGGCTGGCAGTTTATATGGTGGAGATTTTTTTTTTTCTTTCCTGCAGCAGATTTGTGTGTAAATCCCCCATCAAACTGCAAATCCATCCTGCATCTCTGTCCATGTTCAGGTATCTGTCTCTCCTGTATCCAGTCCTTTCTGTATATAGGAAGTGAGGCTCTGGAGGAGTGTGTGATGTAACTTCCATGTGACTATCCCGCCCAGGCTGTATGCACGCTCCTGTTCCTGGGATGCATTGCACAGATGTCACCCTGCACCTTTCAGTTCCAATCTTCACTGGTCCGCTTCTCTGCTTTGTGTGGCCAAAGAGTTCTGTCATTGGGATGTGTCCTAGGAGTAGGGGGGAACAGAGCATGACAACACAGTAGGGCTGGGCGATATGGCCAAAAAATAAAATCTCAATTTTTTTTTTTTTATTTTATTTTTTTTTTTTAATTTTGGACGATTCTCGATTTAAATCTCGATAATTTCTCTTTTTGCTAAACAAACAGGACATTTTTCTCCCTGCAGCATCAGAAACTATTTTATAGACGTTTGAGACAACAACCATATTGCTTCCCAATGTGACAGTGCTCCTCCCGTGCCCCTATGTAGTAGACAAGCCCATTGTGTGCCCCATATAAGTAGTTTTCCCAAATATGTGCCCTATGTACTAGTGTATTAGTAGTAGTACAGATGAGGGGATTAGCAGTACAGGTAAAGATGAGGGGTGTAGTAGTGGTACAGATGAGGGGTGTAGTGGTACAGGAACAGATGAGGGGTGCAGTAGTAGTAGTGCAGGTAAAGATGAGGGGTGTAGTACAGGTACAGATGAGGGGTGTAGTAGTAGTACAGGTAAAGATGAGGGGTGTAGTAGTAGTACAGATGAGGGGTGTAGTAGTACAGGTACAGATGAGGGGTGTAGTAGTAGTAGTACAGGTACAGATGAGGGGTGTGGTAGTAGTACAGGTACAGATGAGGGGTGTGGTAGTAGTACAGGTACAGATGAGGAGTGTTGTAGTAGTAGTACAGGTATAGATGAGTCTGGTGTAGTAGTAGTACAGGTACAGATGAGGGGTGTAGTAGTAGGGTTGCAGGTAAAGATGAGGGGTGTAGTAGTAGTACAAGTAAAGATGAGGGGTGTAGTAGTAGTACAGGTAAAGATGAGGGGTGTAGTAGTAGTACAGGTACAGATGAGGGATGTAGTAGTAGTACAGGTTCAGATGAGGAGTGTAGTAGTAGTAGTAGTACAGGTTCAGATGAGGAGTGTAGTAGTAGTACAGGTTCAGATGAGGAGTGTAGTAGTACAGGTTCAGATGAGGAGTGTAGTAGTAGTACAGGTTCAGATGAGGAGTGTAGTAGTAGTACAGGTACAGATGAGGGGTGTGGTAGTAGTACAGGTACAGATGAGGGGTGTGGTAGTAGTACAGGTACAGATGAGGAGTGTTGTAGTAGTAGTACAGGTATAGATGAGTCTGGTGTAGTAGTAGTACAGGTACAGATGAGGGGTGTAGTAGTAGGGTTGCAGGTAAAGATGAGGGGTGTAGTAGTAGTACAGGTAAAGATGAGGGGTGTAGTAGTAGTACAGGTACAGATGAGGGGTGTAGTAGTAGTACAGGTATAGATGAGTCTGGTGTAGTAGTAGTAGTAGTAGTAGTAGTAGTAGTAGTACAGGTTCAGATGAGGAGTGTAGTAGTACAGGTAAAGATGAGGGGTGTAGTAGTAGTACAGGTAAAGATGAGGGGTGTAGTAGTAGTAGTAGTACAGGTACAGATGAGCGGTGTAGTAGTACAGGTACAGATGAGGGGTGTAGTAGTAGTACAGGTAAAGATGAGGGGTGTAGTAGTAGTACAGATGAGGGGTGTAGTAGTACAGGTACAGATGAGGGGTGTAGTAGTAGTAGTACAGGTACAGATGAGGGGTGTGGTAGTAGTACAGGTACAGATGAGGGGTGTGGTAGTAGTACAGGTACAGATGAGGAGTGTTGTAGTAGTAGTACAGGTATAGATGAGTCTGGTGTAGTAGTAGTACAGGTACAGATGAGGGGTGTAGTAGTAGGGTTGCAGGTAAAGATGAGGGGTGTAGTAGTAGTACAAGTAAAGATGAGGGGTGTAGTAGTAGTACAGGTAAAGATGAGGGGTGTAGTAGTAGTACAGGTACAGATGAGGGATGTAGTAGTAGTACAGGTTCAGATGAGGAGTGTAGTAGTAGTAGTAGTACAGGTTCAGATGAGGAGTGTAGTAGTAGTACAGGTTCAGATGAGGAGTGTAGTAGTACAGGTTCAGATGAGGAGTGTAGTAGTAGTACAGGTTCAGATGAGGAGTGTAGTAGTAGTACAGGTACAGATGAGGGGTGTGGTAGTAGTACAGGTACAGATGAGGGGTGTGGTAGTAGTACAGGTACAGATGAGGAGTGTTGTAGTAGTAGTACAGGTATAGATGAGTCTGGTGTAGTAGTAGTACAGGTACAGATGAGGGGTGTAGTAGTAGGGTTGCAGGTAAAGATGAGGGGTGTAGTAGTAGTACAGGTAAAGATGAGGGGTGTAGTAGTAGTACAGGTACAGATGAGGGGTGTAGTAGTAGTACAGGTATAGATGAGTCTGGTGTAGTAGTAGTAGTAGTAGTACAGGTTCAGATGAGGAGTGTAGTAGTACAGGTAAAGATGAGGGGTGTAGTAGTAGTACAGGTAAAGATGAGGGGTGTAGTAGTAGTAGTAGTACAGGTACAGATGAGCGGTGTAGTAGTACAGGTACAGATGAGGAGTGTAGTAGTAGTACAGGTATAGATGATGGGTGTAGTAGTAGTACAGGTATAAATGAGTCTGGTGTAGTAGTAGTACAGGTACAGATGAGGAGTGTAGTACAGGTACAGATGAGGGGTGTAGTAGTAGTAGTAGTACAGGTAAAGATGAGGGGTGTAGTAGTAGTACAGGTACAGATGAGGGGTGTAGTACAGGTACAGATGAGGGGTGTAGTAGTACAGGTACAGATGAGGAGTGTAGTAGTAGTAGTACAGGTAAAGATGAGGGGTGTAGTAGTAGTACAGGTAAAGATGAGGGGTGTAGTAGTAGTACAGGTACAGATGAGGGGTGTAGTAGTAGTACAGGTAAAGATGAGGGGTGTAGTAGTAGTAGTACAGGTACAGATGAGGGGTGTAGTAGTAGTAGTAGTACAGGTACAGATGAGGGGTGTAGTAGTAGTACAGGTAAAGATGAGGGGTGTAGTAGTAGTAGTACAGGTACAGATGAGTGTAGTAGTAGTACAGGTATAGATGAGGGGTGTAGTAGTAGTACAGGTACAGATGAGGGGTGTAGTAGTAGTACAGGTACAGATGAGGGGTGTAGTAGTACAGGTACAGATGAGGGGTGTAGTAGTACAGGAACAGATGAGGGGTGTAGTAGTAGTAGTACAGGTACAGATGAGGGGTGCAGTAGTAGTAGTGCAGGTAAAGATGAGGGTCAGGGACATAGCTAAGAGCATGGGGCAGACTGGGGGGGAAGGGCATGGGGTACACTGGGCTGGAGAGCATGGGGTACACTGGGGGGGGCAAATATGGGGCACACTGGGGGGAGCAAGGGGCAGACTAGGGGGGAAAGGCATGGGGTACACTGGGGGACATGCATGGGGCACACTGGGGGGAGCATGGGGCAGATCGGGGGGAGAATAGGGCAGACCGGGGCAGGAGGGAACATACCTGGTGTACCCGCTCTGCGCGGGCGCACACCACCGGCACTTGCGCTCTCCTCCCGCCCGCACTACTCCCCGCAGCGGACCCGCCCCCATAGCCAGACATATACGCGCGCTTCCTCCCGGCCGCACATGGAGGTCCCCGGAGGAGGCTGCAGATACTGAAGCATCGGGTGATAGTGTCGCTGCTGTACAGCTCCAGCACCCGCAGCGATCACCCGATGCTTCAGTATCTGCAGCCTCCTCCGGGGACCTCATGTGCGGCCGGGAGGAAGCGCGCGTACACGTCCGGCTATGGGGGCGGGTCAGAGGCGGGGACATAGGACGCTGCTGGGCGCTCTCGCTCCTCACGCTGTTTCAGTAGCTGGAGGATGCGAGCAGCCCGCCCGCGCGCCCAAATCCAATGATTTTTTTGGAAAATCGATTTTCGATTTTCCAAAAAAGTCAAATCGATTCTCAAATTCTGGGCGAATTAATCGAATTAATTCGATTAATCGCCCAATCGCCCAGCCCTACAACACAGGGTACGGGACAGCAGCCACTCCCAGTGCGACAGCATTGGGCAGATCAGGGAAGCATTGGGAGTACGCTTGGGAGGATGTTGCATGGTGGGATTTGTTTCAGAGAGATCACTCACACAACTTCTAAAAACTACAAACCCCAACCACATCAGTTCCCCAGCAATGTATCACAGCTAGATGCCATGGGATCCCACGACCAGTATGAAGCTTTACACACAGCTCACTACACCACTATTGTAAGACCCTAGTCAAATCAAAGGGAGATACACTTAAAGTGGTTGGCCAGCACCTAATTACATTTGTATCTTGTCAGCAGCTTACTGTATAGAATAGGGCTTCTCACCCAGAATCAGGAGATAGAACTCTTATTTTATTCTACTGAGGTCAGCAATATTCTGCCCCTTTCCTTTAGACTGAGCCCCTATGTCTTCATGTAAATGGCCACACTTAGCAGGGCTTCCACAGCCCTGGGGAGCACCTAATGGGCATTATTATTGGCATTAATGGGCATTATCTCCTAAATTGCATAAAACTTTTAAAGCTTATATCTCAGCGCTGGAGCGACAGATTGATATAAGAGCTATATGGTTATTCAGGGTAAGAGGCTCTACTGTAGTCAGCAGAAAGCCGCTGACCCGTCCACTTTAAGCTAGGACCTCCTGTAGTCAGAAGAGCTGAGAAAACATGTACTGTAAGTCAGCAGAACTATTAAGGAATCAGACCCACAGTAATAGAGGGTAAATGATTGTATAAGCACACGTTACAATGCAGCTGTATCTTCTCTGGATTTAAATTATTTTTACCTATTTGAGCACAAAGCTCACAGGCGCCTACTGTAATACGTTCCTATGGAAACCAAGAAATTTAGAAACCAAGAAATTAGCATTTATTAAGTCTATTGTGCTGTTCTATAAAGGTGACCATACACCAAGTGAACATCAGATATGTATGGGGGAGTGCAAAATCTCACCTGGTAGTAATTGTGGGGGTAGAGATGGGTCCTGCATGGTAGATTTTAACATACCCAATCCCTTGTCTGAGTATTCATCTCTGCTATTTGAGAGAACGGACAGTCTGCCAAGTGTGCATGGGGTTGTTAAAGGGTGGCTGAAAGTGTTTGACCAGCAGCTGTCTAAGGTGTACGTATACTATAAAGGAGCATGGCTTCATTTTCAGAGCTGCAATGGTTATTACAGACCTGGAAGTGGCTCCTTGGCAGTCAGACAGGCCGAACAGGCTGTGCTCTAGATGAACTGGATGTACTGTGACGGTCAAGCCCTTCTGTGCTTCCTCTGGGGCCCTTCACACTGGACTTAAGTGGGGTTTGGAGGTGTTTTGCTATGGGTCGTCCACAGGTGTCAAACTGTAGCCGTCCAGCAGTCGCAAAACTAGAATTTCCATCATGTCAGCTAGTTAAAGCTTTGGCTGTCCAGGCATGATAAAAGTTTTGCAGCAGCTGGAGGGACCTGGGTGTGACCCTCCTGGGTTAGTCACTGTTCTGAGCTGTGTTGGAGGTAGTCAGAAATCCACCTCCTATCCATCAGGCCTTTAGTCTATTGCTATGTTCCTCCCTCATGCTTTAGGTTGGGGCTACACAACAGGCTCCAGAGGTCCAGGGCATGGGGAGGTTGTTATAGCAGCTTGGGGATGTTATGCCCAGCTATAGGCTTATGGAAAAGGTCCACTGATTCTCTGCTGATCATCTTTTTGTGGGCATAAAAATCCTTCAAATGGCTGTTGTGCCCTCCATGGTATGTATACATTGACAACCAGTTAAACTTGGATGTATATGTGCACATATAGACATGGGCCCCCCTAATGGTTTTATTGTAGTCAGCTAGTTCCTATGTTCGGGTACCTACCCAAACATGTGTTTCATGGTCTATGCATTTGGGAAATGATCCCAACATAGTCACTAGCTATGTATATTCTGACCATTGACGTCAGAGTTGGTATCCCATTTTGACAGGTTGCCGATGTATACATGACCCAAATGGTACAGTTGTGATGTGAATGCAAGTTATTGGGCAGCACGTAGGGGATCGACTACTCCCTGTAAGACAGATTTGGCCTTAGTATAGGGGATCCTGCTTTTACTTGTACATTCAGCTCTGCCAGACATGTCTGTTATTCCAGGATATGAGAAGTTGGGAGCAGTAAATCTACCAGACAACTCCCAGCACATACTCTGGCAGGGCCTATGGGGATCTGCCAAATATATAACAGATTCTTTGCATAGAAACAGAATTCAGGGATAAACATCCATAGAAAACATTGCCTAGGTGGAAACTTTAAGTGAACAATACTTTCTGTCTTCTATTCTAATGCACATATAATAGACTATGTATCAGGGCATATACAGTACCGGGTACACCCTGTGCGTTACTTTGCAGTTGTCGTGCAGCAGCATTAGATCTTGTGCACACAGCACTTTCCTCTGTTAGTAAATGTAACTTGGTGCAAAGCAATGGAAGCTATGAAGCCCCTTACTGTTAGTGAGAAATCTGAGGAGAAGCTTCTGGATAGAGAACATACAGTGTTCCGTCTGGGGATGGAGACGCCTCTCATGGGTCACATGACTGCTGGTTATAAAACAATCCTCTTGTGATGTCATATGTTATACAACTAGCACTCGGGACTGTAGAGGAGGGGGAAAGAGCATCTCCTGTGTGTGTGTGTCCTTATGTATAACACACTTTAACAGATCCTACAGCATCCTTTGTTTTACCTGCTGCTAGTTAAAAACTCTGACTTTTTGCTTTAGGGAACAAATGGTTAATTTTAGCCTTTATAATAAAGTGATATGTGTGCAATAATGGCCTTTTTACCACTGAGTTCACTAGAATGGCCTAAAAAATGGCAAAAAATCAATTGCGTGAGCATGGCCTATATTGTGAAGAGAACTTGACTATATACAGTGTATAGAAACTGTAAAGACAGGGTTTCTTTGTTAAAGCCTGCTAACAGTCAGCTAGATATGAGCCAATATGTATCTTAAAGAGTGAATGAGGGTGAATTTATAAGTAACTTGGATTGGTGGCACGACTCTTATGTTTTTCCTCTCCTCTATGTTTTGCTTTTACAGATCCCAATGACTTGGTCCTACGTGTTTACAGAGCGGAGTCCTATGCTGCACTATATGAATGTGGGAAGGCTCACAAGGACCTGGACTTTGTCCTCTCCAAGCAACTGAACTGGCCGGAGGTGATTACAAAAATGTATAGAAATGTTCTAGAGAAATCTGATTGCTCATAGCGGCTGTTATAGAACTACAATTACCAGCATGCCCTGACAGCTGCAAGATAAATTCACACAAGGCAAAGATGCAGTGATTTTGTACAGATAGTTATTGCTGTACTTTGAATTCTCCTTAAGGTACTATAAGATTCTTTGAGCCTTATCTTTGAGCAGTTTAAGGCTTAAAGGGGTCTGCCTGTTCTCACCTAACCCCTCTTCCCTGGGGTCCTCCTGTCACGTCTTTTGGTCTCCTCTGAACATGTAACAGGAGAACCTCAGAGGAGAGTGGTTAGGCGATAGCAGGCAGCTCTAGCACAAAATAAAAAGATTTGAAGGGCCGGAGTATCCCTTGCTGCTGTATGACATCTTGTTACTACTGTGTGGCCTGCCTTACGTGACCATCTAAACCCTGCATTTTTTCATAGGTGTACTTCAGAAAAGCTAAAGTACTGCAGGATACTGGGAACCTGTACGAATCGTTAACATTTTACCTCCAGTGTCTGGCTTTAGATGAAGAGTATACATCTGCCAGGAATGAGATAGAAAAGGTAAGTGGGAATTGTATTAATTTGTCTTTCCTTTTTTTTTTTTTTTGTTCCCAAGATACATTTAGGATTTTTTATAAACTATAGCATTGCTAGAAAGCTGTCATTAAAAGTAGCTTTACATGTGTGCCAATAAGTTAACAGTTTAACCATTATCAGGCCACAACTAAGAGGAATCCATTCACAACCTCAGCATGACGTTAAAGCAACTCTGTACCCACAATCTGTCCCCCCCCAAACCACTTGTACCTTCGGATAGCTGCTTTTAATTCAAGATCTGTCCTGCGGTCCTTTCAGCAGGTGATGCAGTTATTGTCCTAAAAAAAAACTTTTAAACTTGCAGCCAATGCCAAACGGGAGTATCTGTGCCCCAACTTTGCACCACCCCTCCGTCCCTCCTCCCCACCCTCTTCATCATTAGGACGGCAGATTGTCTCCTATTAGTCAGCTGTGTGAATACTGAACATGGGCTGGATCATTAAGCACCTGTGCAATATTCAGCATGGAAAAAATGTTCCATTGGCATTCCTAATGATGAAGAGGGTGGGGAGAAGGGACGGAGGGGTGGTGCAAAGTTTCCCAGCAGTTTCCCAGCCTATCTGTTCATTATCAGGCAAATCTGTCTTCATTACAGAGAAGCAAGTGAAAACTGGTTTTGCTGCATCCATTATATTCTATAGAGGGGGAGGGGCCAAGGGAGATGAGTGAGCAGGAAGAAGAGACATGAAGGTCAGCTGTTTGTACACTGTCTGGGCACCTAAAACGCTGGATTCAGGGGTCAGAAAGGTCAGTGCTTATTTAGGAACTTGCTGAGAGAAGATTGCAGGGTGTTGCGCTGTGCAGGACTGATATTTCTCCTCTCCGTGCTCACTCACTCCTCTTGACCCCTCCCCTCTCTATAGAGCATAATGGACACAGAAATCCTGCTTCTTCTGTGAGAGGGGAGTCAGGAGAACAGCTTTTTGAGAAACACAGAAGGAAGGAAACACTTTTGCTATAAAAAAAAAAAAAAACTTTTACAGAGTTTCTTAAAATTGCTTGTACTACAATGCAGAGACTTGTTCTTTCCCCTGTGGCTGTATATGTTATAGAGGATAATTCTGACTGTTCTTTTATACACTTAATTGCAGATTCTACGTGACTTCCTCTTTCCCGTCCCGGAGACTGTAGAAGGTATCCTGAAAGATCTTGAAATAAAACCTTTGCCAAATCCATCAGTGAAAACTTTTGTATTAGGATCAGATAGGAAAGATACTACATATCATTTGCACACAAGTTTGGAACAGGTAATTAGGATTTTGGCACGTTGCAATAATCACTTTATTGGGCTCATGGTAAATTGTCTATACAAAAATATTGGCAAATTTTTCACATAACATTAGAGTGCAGATTTTTATTTATTGAAGGCTTGTTTGACAGGATACCTTTTCAAAACTCCATGTACATAGTCCACTCCTAAATCAAGCAGTGCAAAAAAATTGCCAGAAGCATCATGGCTTTGAATTGTAATAAGTTTACAATGCAAGGCTATCATGGTTCTCTCAGTTCTGTACAACACATGCTTTAAAGGGAACCTCCGACAAGGATATACCTCCGTCCCGGGACCAGCTCCAGGAGCGGGACTTGGCGAGATGGGGTAAGTATCCGGGGCTCTAGTGGGGGATCGGGCGGCCTTCACCCCAGCACGGGAGGTGACAGGTTCCCTTTTAAGAGCAGACTATTCACCTGCTGGAGTTTGAAAAAGGTACCCTGCCAGACAAGCAGAATAATTGGTACCCTTTTAAATCCTTTGAAAAATATAGGCTGACATGTCAAGTATTGATTGGGCAGTGTCTGGCTGTTCTCACTCCCACAGATTGGGTATTCCTTTCACCTAAACTTTGTTAGGTGATGGGAAAAGCTAAAGAGCAATTTTGCAAATTCTTTTCTCTTGCTGTCATTTTGACAGCTATTGCATAGGATCCTACCAGTGCTCTCAGCACTCACAGGTGGTTGGGAGCTGGTAAGCATGATTTTTATTTTGTGTGTCTCTCTCTGAAATCCCACATGTCTTCAGGGCTAAAAAAAAAGTGGGTAATGGGACTTCTCCTTTAAATACGTGAGTGATTTTCCAGGCTCTAATAATGTTACACCCCAGCTCTTTGCGATCTGTCTGTCTTCTTGTGAGATCGAAAAGGCAGTGAGCTGGAGAGAGAAGTTAGTTAGTACCGGCTTCATCTAACAAATGGTGGGGGTCTGAACACCCAGTCCCTGACTGACTGATAAAAAAAAAAAAAAACTTTGTCTAAAGTGACAGTACAAATTCAAGCTATTTGGATTTCATAAATATATATATATATTCTCTGTATCCACCTTCCCACATGTATATTCATTTGTTTATTTGTAGGCAAGTTGAACCTTGTACCAGTGACTAATTTTGTGTTCTTTTTGCAGGATGAGGCCATGCCAAAACAAATAATAAGCCCGAGCAGTAGTGGTCTGCAGCGCACCCAGTCTGTGCATGTTCTGCATTGTAAGGAGAAGACTGATGCTGAGGACGGGTTGAAAAGGGTTTCCTCAGAACCCCTGTTATCAAGTCAAGAAAATGGCATATTGCTCAAAAGAAAGTTTCACCTCTCGGAGCAAGATGCGAATATCTGTGAAGATGGTCGGAAGAAGCATTTAAGGCATGGAGGTAAGAATCTGCTGTGTAGATCTAAGTATAGATGCAAAATATCTTTCCCTTAAAGTTTAGTGTCTCACTCAGACTAAAGGCCCCATTACACAAACAGATCTGACGACAGATTATCTGCCAAAGATTTGAAGCCAAACCCAGAAACAGACTATAAACAGAGATCAGGTCATAACGGAAAGACTGAGATTTCTCCACTTTTCAAATCCACTCCTGGGTTTGGCTTCAAATCTTTGGCAGATAATCTGTCGTCAGATCTGTTGGTGTAATAGGGCGTAGGGTCTTTAAACATGACTTATAATATATGCGAAGCTAGAGATCTCACTAAAGGGAGAGATTACCCATCTTTTGACGGCAAGCATAATGCCATGATATTTAGTACTCTGTCTCTCTTCTTTGACTCCCCCTCCCTTCTGAGGCGAAGATCACAAGACTCTTATATTAACAAGGGGCATGGTTGGCTGTTGCATTTGCTTGCAAGCCAGGCCCCTCAGCTGATGTCGCAGAACAATCTTGTGATGCTCCAAGATGGAGACGATACAGTGATCTGGGACTGGCGGTATCATCCGGGGAGAATACTTCTGGAAAATGTTGTGCAATATAGGAAATAAAGCAGGGTCATAGACTTACATTGGACCCAGCAGGGAATATGGGTGCCCCAAACTCAAAATACAGGCGCTTTAAAAAAAAAAAAAAAAATTATAGAGCCGCATGAAAGTTAGTTAACTTTAGTTAAAACCTTAGGCTATAGAGAAGCAATAAAAAGCATTTTTTAGGTGATTGCCGCCTTAGACAATTACAATAAAGTTATGGATACTTAAGCTTACATAGCTCACTACTTACACATATAGCCATGTGAGCAGTTGAGGATGACTTTCCTAGCTGGCCGTTTCCACTAAGTACTTTTGGGTTTATTGGCTCTTGTGGTGCAAATTCAACATTTTGAACTAATTTCTGTTTTCTTCTAGAATCCTCCAATGACGACTCCTCCAACTTAATAGCAGACTCATCCATCCTATGTAAGCTGATTGATGGAAGTGACTTTGAGTGCTCCCTTTGCATGAGGTTAGTAACTTAGACCTAGAAGTCCCCATTTACACTACGTCTGTTTGTAATCGTACTTAATAGTGACAGGAAAAGCAATAATGTGTTGACTACTGTCATTTGGTAGTTCTAGTACATGTGCCTTATGTGTAGTAGATTGAATAACTGAATGATAAATGTATTTGCAGGTTATTTTATGAGCCAGTTACCACACCTTGTGGACACACCTTCTGCAAGAACTGCTTGGAGCGCTGTTTGGATCACACACCTCAATGTCCCTTATGTAAGCAGAGCCTAACAGAGGTGAGCTATTTTGTGTAATGAACAGCTCTGTTGTGGGCCTGTGGTAGTATTTAGGACCATCATATGCCAAGTCTGACACATTGATACTTCATTGATGCTGTGAATTCCCGCTTTTAACTCTAATTTCTTTTCCCCTAGTATCTAGCAAACAGAGCTTACAATGTGACAACCATATTGGAAGAATTAATCAAGCAATATCTCCCTGAAGAGCTGTCTGAGAGGAGAAGGCTACATGAAGAAGAAACCATGGAGCTATCAGAGTAATTCCATTTCTAATTTATTGTGAAAATAGTACTCCATTAGAGATAAGCGAACTTTAAGTCCGGGTCCACCAACTTCTCTGAACCCAAATACTCTGGGGGAGGTTTATCAAACATGGTGTAAAATGAAACTGGCTCAGTTGCCCTTAGCAACCAATCAGATTCCACCTTTCATTTTCCAAAAAGCCTGTGCGAAATGAGAAGTGGAAGCTGATTGGTTGCTAGGGGCAACTGAGCCAGTTTCACTTTACAACATGCTTGATAAATCTCCCCCTCTCTGTTTAACTCCCTGAAAAAGTTGGTTGGCAACCTAGGGCTGCCTGGAAAATCTGGATATAGCCTAAGGCTGTATCCATGCTTTCCAGTACTCAACGTTTTATAATTTTATTTTGCCAACTCATATTGATCTCTATCTAGCTTCTGTGGATGACGCCATAGACTTATAATAGGGCTGTCTAGAGAAGCTGAATAGAGACTGCTGTGAGGCACCTCGTCCTAATGGATCGGTATTTATATACAGACATTTTATTTTTTGATAAGGACACTTATCAAGTTGTTTAATATATTTTGTATTTAAAAATTATGGAGAAAAACACTACCTTTCCTGCCACTTCCGATTTGCTCAGGCTGCAGCCGCAGCACACTAGTGTCAGTTTACCTAATTAAATTACTTACCACTTTTCTTTTTTTTTTTCCCCCAATTATCTTTTCTCTAATTCAGCTTAACAAAAAATGTGCCTATGTTTGTATGCACAATGGCCTATCCGACCGTGCCTTGTCCTCTTCATGTGTTTGAGCCACGATACCGACTTATGATTCGGAGATGTGTGGAAACTGGAACTAAACAATTCGGAATGTGCATCGGTGATCCTGAGAAGGGGTAAGTTTCCTTGTGATAATAATGAATAATTTGCTATTCTTGGGGATCAATAGAAATTTGAAGAGTATACACTGTAAAATTCACCTGTAAACCCTCAGTGTATTTAAAGTGAATCTGTCAGCTGCAATTCATATTTGACATCGCAGACACTCTTGGATAGCACTTAAGTATTTATACTGTACCTATGTTTTTGTTTTGTCCCCCCCCAGTGTCAGCAATTTGGAACTGGAATGGCAATTAACCAGTTAACTTTAATGGTGGGTTCACATGTAACGGAATCGCAGTGGATTTCACGCTAGGAGTTTGCAGCTGTGATTTCCCCTCCTGTCACTTTCAATAGGATTACATGTTCGCTACAGAATGGTCATCCCGCTCTGAGTATGTAAGCAGCTCTTAACCCCCTGTGCTGCATACATTACCGTGTGCACACTCTGGCTTGCTTCAGGGGCACCTGGCGTCTGGACATCCCGCTCAGCCAATCAGTGCGCTGCCCCGCCGCTGCGAGTATGTAATGCTATTGAAAGTGACAGTTAGGAGATTTGCAGTGGGCGTGCACAGATTGGCTGGGCGGGACCTATGGGGACTGGGAGCCTTAGATGCAGCCGGAGCGTGGACCAGTATGCTTCGGGCGGCGAAAGGTTAAGGGGCTGACATTTACATATTTGCAGCGGGATGACAATCCCCCTGCAAGTATGGAATCTCATTGAAGTGACACAGAAGGTATCTGCTGCGGATGCTGCATGTGTGGACCCCACCCTAAATGTGGTTTTCAGCGCTAAAATTGCCCTGTTGAAGCCAGTGAGGACCTACACTAGAACCCATCTCCTGAAATGAGTCACACTGAGAGCAGAACTAGGGAGTAAAGCATGCTGCCACATGCTTCACCCAGCTTTCACCAAGAACAATCACTGGGAGTCTTGTCACAGACACCCTGATGGATCAAAACTTTGGTATTATGTATTTGTGTGAAGTGTCAAAATGTATTTAAATGACAGTAACTCTTAAAAAAATAAATTAATGACCATAAGGTAAATTACTATAGTGCCAGAAATTTTGTTTTCCTTTCTTTGGATTTTCATTCTAAAGAATGTAACCTGCAAATCCATTGCATATAGAACAGGATGCAGATACATTTATAAGCTGATATGAAGCCCAACTGTGGCGTGAACATGTGATGCACAAATCTATCCACGCTGTGTGAACTTGTAGCAGACCTTAACATTGTATTCTTCTTTAGCTTTGCAGATTATGGTTGCATGCTCCACATTAGGAATGTTCATTTCCTACCCGATGGGCGTTCTGTGGTTGACACAATAGGAGGAAAAAGATTTCGGATATTAAAAAGAGGAATGAGGGATGGATACTCCACCGCTGACATAGAGTATTTGTCTGACACTCAGGTAACTATCTTTATTTATTTTTTTGGCCTGCTTCAAAGCATTGGGTGTAAATAAATAGAATGTAGAAATAGCAGTACAATGATATTCAACAATATGCCAATTTTTAAAGGGTACCTATCATTTAAACAAACTTCTGACATGTCAGGGATCTGTTTAACTGATAGGTACCCTTTTAATATTAATATCTCAAATTTAAGAAACCTGTTTCATGTATGCCTCTGTGTGTTGAAGTTACTTGACCAGTTTTTAGCTTGTCAAACCTCTAATCCTCATCATTTTTATGGACAGGTTGATGAAGAGGAGCTGCAGCAGCTCAGAGCACTTCATGATGCTGTCTACACTCAGGCTTGTCGCTGGTTCCAGAACCTCAGATACAGGTTTCGAAGCCAAATTCTTCATCATTTTGGCTCAATGCCAGAGAGAGAGGAAAATATACAGGTACATACCTTGCCTAAATAAATCATCCATATTGTGTTATGATTTTCTGGTCCATGTGGATGGGGTTTTAAAAACTCAATGTGGAACCCAGACCACAACATCTGGACCCAGCCTAGTATGATTTTGCTAATTATTTACGACCATTTACTCTAGATGCTGAAAGTACAAGTGCTGAATATGCTTCAACCAAGTCTGCAATGTAATCCTAAAAGGATTGTCTCATGAAGTCAAGTTATGCCATACTCTCAGATTAGAGAATAACTAAATGATTGTGAACCAGTGGGACTCTTCAGTAATCTAAACACAGTGGTGGTCAGGCATAGAAACAATTTGGTTATTCTTTATGGGAGTACAACACTTGTTTCCACCACTCTAATAGAAAATGAACAGAGTGGTGGTCACGCATGCCCACTGCCTCCTTATTCAGTGGAGAGAGTAGTGTCAAAATGAGTTAGTTTTTCCCTGTCCTGAGGATGGCACATAACTTGGTTCTGTGAGACTACCCTTTTAAGGGTTTTTTTTTTACACATTGCAGGTTTGATCAGTATTTTGAAACCAAAATAAAGAAGCAATGTTGAGACAGCACATCCAAGGAAATTCGCTTTAATCACACCAGTGGATCGGCGTGATTAAAGCGAAGTTCCTTCAATGTGCTGTCTCGACATTGATTCTTTATTTAGGTTTCAAAATACTAATCATACTGCTTCTTTTGGATAGATATACGTACTTGGGCCCGGTCCGGTGAGATTAGCACCCACCCATTAATTATTTCTGGTGCTGATGAGACTTGTAGTTCTTTTTGAAACCAAAATAAAGCCTGGATGCAAAAAAAAGAGAAGGGTAAATGTTTTCATTCTAGTCTTCCTGTTTATTTAGATCCCGGTTTGCCTGCTAAATACTGAGCTAATTTGCATTGTGTGAATAATATCTTATGAATCCCTGACTAACCTTATACGTGGATTATGTAAAGTGAAAGCAATAATTAAACGTTACTTTTGTCCATGGCAACCAATTAGACGGCGACTGTTTTCTGTCTGAAAGCTTATTACAAACGTAATATTATTGGTTGTTTTTGCTAATTGTATGCTTATGAATACCCAGGACATTTCATGGTAATAATTCTGTATGTAGAATCTGTTTCTATTTTGCTCAGTCCCATATCTGATTATGGTTCAGGGAAGAAAGAGTGCTGCACCTCACACCTATGGCTGATACTAGTGCCCCTAGGCTAAATTAAAAACACATCAGAATTTTGTGTATGAATTGATCAAGCCATACTGCCCCATGTACCTTTCTTATTTTCTTACTTTATTCTTTCCAATTTTAGGTTGCTCCAAGTGGACCAGCCTGGTGCTGGTGGCTCCTGGCAGTTTTACCTGTGGATCCCAGGTACCAGCTCTCAGTTCTTTCTATGAGATCACTAAAGGATCGTCTCCTGAAACTTCAGCATATACTGACGTATTTTTCCAGAGACCAGTCCAAATGACTAACCGCCTGGAGCTTCCTTAAAAGTCATCCAGTTCTGACTCTCATCACGGCTGGAGTTTTTGCTATCTTTGCACATATGGCATTGGTTTGAACAAAGTTCTGGACTATTGTGGATGCCTGCTGGATGACAACCGCTTGTGACTATAGAAAGTGTGGAAATACTCTGCTTCTTTTTGTTACGACAACAATCCTATTGCACTATGTATAAAGTTATTGTTTGTATTTTAAATGCTGTAAATTAATTTTAGTTTCATTTGAATTGAAGACTTCCATGTTTGTATGTTTATGTATTGCTGCTCCGAGTACATTGTGAATGGAATGTAAGAGACATATGCAGAGAAGAATCCTCCTCCTGGTTGTCTCTGTGATTTATTATTTTTTATAAATCTATGCAGTATTTCTGTTCTAGTGTGCAAATATTTTTTTTCTTTCCAACTAAATTCTCAGAGAAGCTGTATTATCCTTTCCTATAGCCTTTTGTTGTATATTGTAAGCTGTAGCCTTGGTGAATCAAACTCCATTAGAAGCCTGTTTTTTTTTTTTTTTTTTTTTTCTGGACCTCAGATGCTGCTTTCATGAAAACAGTTCTTGGGATATAGGTGCATCATTGGTGCCTCTGCTGGTCCAGGTGTAAGGAAGGCTTTATGATACAATGAACTACTATAAAAATCTGTATAATATCAGCATTAGTGCTGAAAGTGTTCTGTCTGCCATTCATGTGGGCAAAACACAAGTTTTAAACTCTTAGGCTATGTTCACACTACGTAAAACAGCGGCCGTAGTCGTCGCCACAAAACTATGGCTCTTGTTTTGAGGTTTATAAACTTGACTGCAATATATACGAACTACGGTCGTACAATGCACACTACGTATCAGACAACGGCCGTTGTTTATACGGCCCCGTGAAAAATGAACATGTCAATTATTTCCGTCCGGTAATGCTCCAACAACTGCTGTGGATTTCAATGCGGCCGCGAACGTAAAACTTATATCTGCCGAATTAAACTTTATTTTAATGTAAAAAAAAATTCTGAGTGGTTTCTCGGGCTGGGTGCAGTATTTAAAGTAAATGAACTGTGTCAGCCCGCTTAGAAACATGCTAGGAAGCAAATTTAAACAATGACCGTAGTTTCACGACTAGCCCGTATGCTCGTATTTCTGCGGCCGTAGTTTCAGGCGTACGTGTCCGGCTGGGTGAAAACAACGGCCGTTAATTAACGCTGTGTGAACATAGCCTTAGAAAGTTAAATATGTCAAATGAATATCATGGGGGGTGAGTCTGTTGGGAATATCCTCTGTAAGGGTACATGCACACTACGGAATGGCGACAGAAAACACGTTTCGCATTCCGCCACTCGCACCCTCCTTGTGGACTTTGGCGTGGGCATGTGTCAGACTCCATTCTGTGCATGGGTGTATGTTCTCTCCGTGTTTGCGTGGGTTTCCTCCCACACCCAAAACATACGGATAGGTGGATTTAGCAAAACATACGGATAGGTGGATTTAGATTGTGAGCCCTATTGGGGACCGGGAGAAATAATTGGCGAAACTATGTAAAGGGCTGCGGAATCTGTGTGCGCTATACAAAATAAAAGCATTATTATTCCATCATCCATCCAAAGAATGAACAGGTTCATTCTTTGGATGGAGGGCGGAATTTGCCCGTGCATAGAATGAAGACTATGACACAGGCGGAGACGTGCACGCCCACCACAATCCGTGCGCAGGTGTGAGCTGGGGAATGCGCGACGGGTTTTCCATCACCATCCTGTAGTGTGAATGTACCCTAAGCCAGAGCAAAGCAGCAGCAGCTAACATTGTGGGCCCATCTTTTTCTGTATTAGATTTATGGCCATCCATTTAAATGGCTTACCATAGTATATCATCTCTCCTAAGCAGTAGCTACTTCAGGGGATGTAGGCAGCTAGCTGCATCTTCCCCTAGCAAAGTAATCTGCTCTTGTTTTAAGGAAACTAATCACCTCCCTGATGGAGAGGGAACTGGCCCCAGTACCGTATAGCTGCCAGGCACAGCTCTTAGCTGGAGCATCAATGTAAACAAAAATTCCATCTTTACTCTTCCGTCCGGGTAATGAATCATGCGCTTGATGATTGAACATTGGAAAATCCTAGGTTCGATTGAACTCGAACATTCCCGAACCTTCCGCATTAGATTGCTGATGCCTTCCCGGTCCGTGGGGAAGTAGGAGAGTGCCTGGAATTCCGGGATTCAGCCCATTACCTAGGCTGAATCCCGGAATTCCAGGCGGTCCCCAGGCACTCTCCTACTTCCCCACGGACCGGGAAGGCATCAGCAATCTAATGCGGAAGGTTCAGGAATGTTTGAGTTCAACCGAACCTAGGATTTTCCAATGTTCAATCATCTCTACTCACACTGCCTTTGTCTCATGTTTAGTTACTGGGATCCAGGACCGAGCAATAAAGATGGATCTTTTAAATTGCTGTCCCGCTGGGCACAGAATCAGTGGGCTGTGTCCGGCAGCTATAAGGTACTGGGGCCAGTTTACTCTCCATCAAGTAGGTAATTGGTTTTCTCTAAAAAGTTTGTGCAGCAGAAGGTCACCCCCACAAAAGCGCCACATAAAAGTAGGGATATTTATGAGGGGTTATCAGCTGCATACCATTAACTCTCTTACACAGGAGAGATTTAAAGTATTACGGTTACTTGAAACAAAAACCTGACTTTTCAAAAGTTTTACTTGATTAGAGCTCCCCCTTCTTTATATCAATAGTTTGACATTGGTGGGAGAAGTGTGCTTTAAATCCGCAGTGCCCTATCCAACCTGTTGCATAGCAAGAGGCACGGTGCCACTCTAGAGACTTACACAAAGTTAGGGACAACATGGGTGTGTATACCCCAACAAAAAAAATAGCAATGTCTCAATAACTTGTCATGCGTCGAGCATCAATTACTGCTTGACACGGCATCTCCTGCTCTTCACAAGTCTCCCTATTGTCTGCTGAGGCATGGCATCCCACTCTTTATGAAGGGCAAACCTTAGGTCATTCAGGTTCTGGGGTACAGAGTTACGAGCCTCTACATCAGGGCTGTGAGGTTTGTAAGCCTCAACTCTGACCATAGCCATAGCACACTAAGTAAAAACAATCTCCCAAAGAAAAGACAGCACATTGAGGACAGAGGTTACTGCTGCACTACTTGTGTCTTCTCCTCCTCCATATTGCACATGATATCTTTATATTACACTGCTGCTCATATACAATCATCCAGCATCCAGGAATCAACCAGCACAGATCTCCCCCCACACAATGGACTCTTCCAGCTCAGAAACAAACTGCCAAATAGTGACCGACAACTTTTCCCCGACCACTCTTATCTAATAGGGCCAGTGTCCTATTACTGATATATTCCCCGACCCCCTTATCTAATAGGGCCAGTGTCCTATTACTGATATATTCCCCGACCCCCTTATCTAATAGGGCCAGTGCTTTATTACTGATACATAGAGGAAGCTAAATGTATGTGTGAGTGGGTTTTTTTTTCTGGTTGATATAAATAAGCTCCTTTAATAGAATATAAACTATATTAATGAGGAACATTTATAAAATTCATATTTAATATTCAAATTCATTTATAAAATTTTTAAAGAATTTTTTTAGGGCTGAAGTTGGTATATTTTTTCTTACTCTGACTCCACAGGCCTGCTCTACATAGTGACTCAGATGATCCCATAGCTTTTCTATGTAATTCAGGTCTGGAGACCGTGCAGGCCCCTCCACCTGAGGTTGCCCAGTCTCTAGTAGCTGTTCCCTATGACGATCAACGAAGATGAAATTAGGCCGGTGTTATTAATGCAGAGGCACAATGACTGGATTAATGATGTTAATAGTAAGTAGTATGGGCTTGTCCCTGTAACATTCACAAAGTGCAGGGCTGTTCTGTATTGGCTAGACACATCTGTCCACTACCAAAAGCTCATCGTCTTGCATGGGCCAAGGAACATCAATGAATGAGAAGGAACCAGTGGGCCTCCGTGTTATTCACTGATGAAGTGCTGTGTAATCTGTTAGCGCTATATAAATAAAATTATTATTACTGAGCAGAAATTATGGCCGCTAAGGAAGCTGGAGACGTCAAGAAGAGCGTTATGTATCAGCCAGGGATATATCAAAATACAGGGGGGATACTTGACTGCGTATGGCATTTCTGTCTAAAGGGGGTATATCTGGTTACAGGAAGCATTGTATCTGTCGACGGGGCAATATTATTTGATGTTACTTGTGCATTATTACTGAGACCTACAAGCCAGTCCCATTGTTCAGGGGGTGTCTGATCTGAGAATCAACTGCTGACAGAGATTTTATTACTGTGTCGGAATAAAAAGAATACACCACTTCCTGCGGGACATACAGCAGCTGATAAGTACTGGAAGGCTGAAGAGTTTTTTTTAAATAGATGTAATTTACAAGTCTGTATAATTTTTTGACACCAGTTAATTTAAAAGCCATCTTTTTCCCCTGGAGTACAATATAAAGTAGTGATCCATCTACATACTGGCATCTTGTGACCACCAGGACCAAAAGACATAACACTGAGAATCCACCATGTTAGAGCAGCCATCTATACAATTGCTACATATACTCAGCAGCAATAGGTTGCAGAGTTGCTTAAGTGTTTCCAGCACAAAGAAAAACACATTTGTGTTTTTTCAAATTCCTATATCAATAAATGACAAATTATATCTCATGTTTAATAAAGCCAACCCTGTCCTCTACCGAACATCACTCCTCTGAGAGAAATGCTGATTCTACTCAGGGCATCATAGCAGCAACTACTAGTCTGTACACTACTACGTGTTTGCCCAAAAGCTTCAGTAAGCTTCTTGTAGTGCAGCTGCTGTGCGACTCCATCAATGAAAGAACATGCAATGTAGCCTATTTCCAGAAGAAAAAAACTTGCTCTACACTGCCACCTACTGGATGCAGCTTCCCTTACAAGCAATGGCTGACCCTTAAAACATGGTGACTATATGCCAAGTCAGAATCTCTTCCAAAATGAGAAGTAAATAATCTAAGGCTGGCTTCACGCTGGATAAAATTTTAGCAAAAATACCATGGCTTTTTTAGAGCAAAAATGCCATGGCCAGATGTTAGCTGTGAGTCAATGGAACTTTATGAAATGCTATACTTACTTGGCAATTCTTATTCTGTGGCAGTTTTTCCAAAATGCAGCATGGTGAGGGTTTGGCCTCCCCCTGGTGTTTCTTTCACATAGAGCTCTATCGAAATTTTTCAGTTCTTGGCACACAAAAAAAAGTAAAGGCAAAAAAAGGCCATTCAAACTTAAAATAAAAAATGCCAAAGTAATCTTTGGCAGTTTTTTTGGAGGCCATAAAAACACTGTCTGAGGCTATGTTCACACACTGTACAAACAATGGCTGTTCCCGTCATTGTTTAAAGGGATAGTTCAGCAGAAAAAACATTCAAATCAACCGGTGCCAGAAAAAGCCCCAGATTTGTAATTTACTTCTATTAAAAATATCCAGTACTTATCAGCTGCTGGAAGTGGAAGGACTTCCTGTCCTGCAGTAAGTGGTGTTTTTTTTCCAGTCCAGAGCAGTCCTAAATTCCCATAGAAAACCCCTCCTGCTCTGCACAGTTCCTGACATGGACAAAGGTGGCAGCAGAGAGCACTGTGTCAGACTGGAAAGAATACACCACTTCCTGCAGGACATACAGGAGCTGATAAGTACTGGAGGAATGGAGATTTTTTTAACAGAAGTAACTTACAAATCATGATCATTAATTCTGGCCTTAGGTAGTGGTATACAACAGCCGTTGTTTGAACAGTGTACAGTGCTTTTTGGAAAAACATTGCAGTTTTTACTCACTTTTTTGAGCCAAAGATATTAGGTTTCATACATCTTCCTGCTGGTCCCATATATGCTTTTAGCTCAAAAATATCCAAAACTGCATTGGATACATATTTTTACAGGTGATTTCCAAGCAAGGATGTGGCTCTCCAGCTGTTGCAAAACTACACTTCCCACCATGTCTGAATAGCCAAAGTTGCGCTGTCCAGGCAAGATGGGAATTGTAGTTTTGCAGCTGCCGATTGACCGGCTGTTACTTATCCCTGTTATGGTGCGTTCACACTGAGGTCTGGCGAATTCTGCCGTCCGCCAATGTCAATTCTTTTGGCGGATGGCAGAATCTGCCTGTGCGTAGAATGGAGTCTAAGGCACAGGCTTAATGCTTAGTGTTACTGTCATTGAAAAATCAATAATCTTTTGACATGTCACAAGTGTCAGCATACAGAGCAGGAGGGCAGTCTGGAGCAGGGATACCAGATATCAGCACTGTGAGGTACGCAGGGAGCTGCTGTCAGTAAGTGCAGTGTGTATGGTTACTTATATTGTGCAGTGGAATCTGTCAGGTCTGTACCAGGTATGCAGTTGCAGACACAAGTAGATAGGTGATAGGGAGATAAGACAAATGGTTCCTTTGTCTTTGCTGATGGCCATTTGCAGAGTTATAAATTAGCATTTTCCTTGGAAGCCGAAGTGCCACAGGAGTAATGCTGAGCCACAGTATGCACGCCTCTTCCCACACCTCTCCCTGCCTCCACTAATTGATGTGCAGGGCTTGAGCTTGAACCCTGTAGATCAATCAGTCAAGACAGGCAGGGTATGGGAGAAAAGAGGTGTGCATGCTGTGGCTCAGCATTACTCCTCTTGTACTTCAGCTTACAAGGAAAAGCATGCTGGTATTGGTTTTCAAACTTTAGATAAAAACCAGAAGGTGGGGTCTGATTGGTTGCTATCAGTAAGGGGGCCAATTATCATCAAAGTTGATGTATACAGACAATATCAACCAAGCATTAGGTCTGGGCATACATTCCCATATAGATTGTCAGCTAGAGTGTCCCCATATAGATTGTCAGCTAGAATGCCCCCATATAGATTGTCAGTCAGTGTCCTCATATAGATTGTTAGCCATAGAGCCCCATATAGATTGTCAGCCAGTGTACCCCAATATAGATTGTCAGCTAGTGTCCCCATATAGATTGTCAGCTAGAGTGCCCCATATAGATTGTCATCCAGAGTGCCCCCTATAGATTGTTAGCCATAGAGCCCCATATAGATTGTCAGCCAGTGTACTCCAATATAGATTGTCAGCTAGTGTCCCCATATAGTCAGCTAGAATGCCCCCATATAGATTGTCAGCTAGAGTGTCCCCATATAGATTGTTATCCAGAGTGTCCCCTTATAGATTGTCATCCAGAGTGCCCCCATATAGACTGTCAGCAAGAGTGCCCCCATATAGATTGTCAGCTAGAATGTCCCCATATAGATTGTCAGCCAGTGTCCTAATATAGATTGTTAGCCATAGAGCCCCATATAGATTGTCAGCCAGGGTGTCCTCATATAGACTGTCAGCTAGTGTCCCCATATAGATTGTCAGCTAGAGTGCCCCATATAGATTGTCATCCAGAGTGCCCCCTATAGATTGTTAGCCATAGAGCCCCATATAGATTGTCAGCCAGTGTACTCCAATATAGATTGTCAGCTAGAGTGTCCCCATATAGTCAGCTAGAATGTCCCCATATAGATTGTCAGCTAGAGTGTCCCCATATAGATTGTCATCCAGAGTGTCCCCTTATAGATTGTCAGCAAGAGTGCCCCATATAGATTGTCAGCCAGGGTGTCCTCAAATAGACTGTCAGCAAGAGTGCCCCCATATAGATTGTCAGCTAGAATGCCCCCATATAGATTGTCAGCCAGTGTCCTCATATAGATTGTTAGCCATAGAGCCCCATATAGATTGTCAGCCAGTGTACCCCAATATAGATTGTCAGCTAGTGTCCCCATATAGTCAGCTAGAGTGTCCCAATATAGATTGTCATCCAGAGTGTCCCCTTATAGATTGTCATCCAGAGTGTCCCCTTATAGATTGTCATCCAGAGTGCCCCCATATAGATTGTCATCCAGAGTGTCCCCTTATAGATTGTCAGCCAGGGTGTCCTCATATAGATTGTTAGCCATAGAGCCCCATATAGATTGTCAGCCAGTGTACCCCAATATAGATTGTCAGCTAGTGTCCCCATATAGTCAGCTAGAGTGTCCCAATATAGATTGTCATCCAGAGTGTCCCCATATAGATTGTCATCCAGAGTGTCCCAATATAGATTGTCATCCAGAGTGTCCCCATATAGATTGTCATCCAGAGTGTCCCCTTATAGATTGTCATCCAGAGTGCCCCCATATAGATTGTCAGCCAGGGTGTCCTCATATAGATTGTCAGCAAAAGTGTCTCCATGTAGATTGTCAGCTAGAATGCCCCCTACAGATTGTTAACCAGAGTGCCCCCATAAAAATTGTCAGCTAGAATGCCCCATATAGATTTTCAGTCAGAGTGTCCCCATGTAGGTTGTCAGCCAGGGTTCCCCCATACAGATTGTCCCCATATAGTCATCCAGAGTACCCCCATATAGATTTCAGCCAGAGTGTCCCGAAACAGATTGTCTAGCAGGGTGCCCCCGTTTATAAATTATCAGCCATAGTGCCCCATATATAGATTATTAGCCAGAGTGTCCCCATATAGATTTCAGGCAGAGTGTCCCTATACAGAAACTTTTGTTTTGGTTGGATGTGAAGAGAGGGCAAAGTTTGGTCTAGTTTGTTCTGGCGCTCATAGGACTTAGGTGACTCCATTGTGTTCTGATCATACATCCCATCATCCTAGTACTGGGGATACTGCTGTATGTATATGGTGCTGAATGTGTATGGTGCACTGCTGTATGTATATGGTGCTGTATGGTGCACTGCTGTATGTATATGGTGCTGAATGTGTATAGTGCACTGCTGTATGTATATGGTGCTGTATGTGTGTGGTGGTGTTTGTTTATGGGGCTGCATATGTATGGGGCTGTCTGTATGTATATGGTGCTGTATGTGTATGGGCTGTCTGTATGTTTATGGTGCTGTATGTATATGGGGCTGTATGTATGTATATGGTGCTGTATGTGTATGGGCTGTCTGTATGTTTATGGTGCTGTCTGTATGTATATGGTGCTGTATGTGTATGGTGCTGTATGTATATGGGGCTGTATGTATGTATATGGGGCTGTATGTGTATGATGCCCTATGTATATGGTGCTGTATGTGTATGGGGCTGTATGTGTATGGTGCTGTATGTGTATAACGATGTACGTGTATGGGGCTGTATGTGTATGGGCTGTCTGTATGTATATGATGCTGTATGTACACTCACTGGCCACTTTATTAGGTACACCTGTCCAACTGCACGTTACCACTTAATTTCTAATCAGCCAATCACATGGCGGCAACTCAGTGCATTTAGGCATGTAGACATGGTCAAGACAATCTCCTGCAGTTCAAACCGAGCATCAGTATGGGGAAGAAAGGTGATTTGAGGGCCTTTGAACGTGGCATGGTTGTTGGTGCCAGAAAATGGTCCGAAAAAGAAAAAAAAATCCAGTGAGCAGCAGTTCTGTGGGCGGAAATGCCTTGTTGATGCCAGAGGTCAGAGGAGAATGGGCAGACTGGTTCGAGCTGATAGAAAGGCAACAGTGACTCAAATAGCCAACCGTTACAACCAAGGTAGGCAGAAGAGCATCTCTGAACGCACAGTACGTCCAACTTAGAGGCAGATGGGCTACAGCAGCAGAAGACCACACCGGGTGCCACTCCTTTCAGCTAAGAACAGGAAACTGAGGCTACAATTTGCACAAGCTCATCGAAATTGGACAATAGAAGATTGGAAAAACGTTGCCTGGTCTGATGAGTCTCGATTTCTGCTGCGACATTCGGATGGTAGGGTCAGAATTTGGCGTCAACAACATGAAAGCATGGATCCATCCTGCCTTGTATCAACGGTTCAGGCTGGTGGTGGTGGCGTCATGGTGTGGGGAATATTTTCTTGGCACTCTTTGGGCCCCTTGGTACCAATTGAGCATCGTTGCAATGCTACAGCCAACCTGAGTATTGTTGCTGACCATGTCCATCCCTTTATGACCACAATGTACCCAACATCTGATGACTACTTTCAGCAGGATAATGTGCCATGTCATAAAGCTAGAATCATCTCAGACTGGTTTCTTGAACATGACAATGAGTTCACTGTACTCAAATGGCCTCCACAGTCACCAGATCTCAATCCAATAGAGCATCTTTGGGATGTGGTGGAACGGGAGATTCGCATCATGGATGTGCAGCCGACAAATCTGCGGCAACTGTGTGATGCCATCATGTCAATATGGACCAAAATCTCTGAGGAATGCTTCCAGCACCTTGTTGTATCTATGCCACCAAGAATTGAGGCAGTTCTGAAGGCAAAAGGGGGTCCAACCCGTTACTAGCATGGTGTACCTAATAAAGTGGCCGGTGAGTGTGTATGGGGCTGTATGTATATGGTGCTGTATATATATGATGCTGTATGTGTATGATGCCCTATGTATAGCAGGGCTCCAGATGGCGACCAAAATGGTCGCCAATGCGACTGACTTTTTGCAAATGGCGCCCAGATTTATTAATCTGGGCGCCATTTGCGACTGGCCCCGGCGGCGGCGCGCTGTCTCTTTAAGATGCGCGGCTGATGCGCAGCTGCCGGGGGTGTCCCGTCCTATCCCCGGCAGCGCGGCGCATCAGTGAGCTGCCTGGGGCCCTGACTTCCGGCACAGGAAGCGCACGTCAGAGACGCTTCCTGTGTCAGAAGTCACAGCCCCGGCGTACAGGAGCTCACTGACGCGCCGCGCTGCCGGGGATAGGACGGGACACCCCCGGCAGCCGCGCATCAGCCGGGGACAGCGTCCAAAGAAGAAGAGGATCGCCGGGGGAGCGGGTTGTCAGGTGAGTTTGTGTGTTTGTTTTTTTTTAAATATTGCTTAGCATGGGGGGAAGAGAAGGGGGGGCATCTATAATGGGGGGAGAAGAGGGGCCATCTTCAAGGGGGGGAGAGGGGGCCATCTATAAGGGGGGGAGAAGAGGGGGCATCTATAATGGGGGGGGGGAGAGGGGCATCTATAAGGTGAGGGGGTATCTATAAGGGGGGGAGAAGAGGGGGTATCTATAATGGGGGGAGAAGAGGGGGTATCTATAATGGGGGGGAGAAGAGAGGGTATCTATAATGGGGGGGAGAAGAGGGGGTATCTATAATGGGGGGAGAAGAGGGGGTATCTATAATGGGGGGGAGAAGAGGGGGTATCTATAA
Organism: Dendropsophus ebraccatus; assembly: GCF_027789765.1. Taxonomy (NCBI): domain Eukaryota; kingdom Metazoa; phylum Chordata; class Amphibia; order Anura; family Hylidae; genus Dendropsophus; species Dendropsophus ebraccatus. The sequence continues at coordinate 63,115,588 of NC_091460.1, read as the reverse complement.
TGGGGGGGAGAAGAGGGGGTATCTATAATGGGGGGAGAAGAGGGGGTATCTATAATGGGGGGGAGAAGAGGGGGTATCTATAATGGGGGGGAGGAGGGGGCATCTATAATGGGGGGGAGGAGGGGGCATCTATAATGGGGGGGGGAGAGGGGGCATCTATAATGGGGGGGGGAGAGGGGGCATCTATAAGGTGAGGGGGAATCTATAAGGGGGGGAGAAGAGGGGGCATCTATAATGAGGGGGGGGGAAGAGGGGGTATCTATAATGGGGGGAGAAGAGGGGGCATCTATAAGGGGGGGAGAAGAGGGGGTATCTATAATGGGGGGGAGAAGAGGGGGTATCTATAATGGGGGGGGAGAAGAGGGGGTATCTATAATGGGGGGGAGGAGGGGGCATCTATAATGGGGGGGGAGGAGGGGGCATCTATAAGGGGGGTAGAGGGGGTCATCTATAAGGGGAGGGGGCCATCTATAAGGGGAGGGGGCCATCTATAAGGGGAGGGGGCCATCTATAAGTGTAGGGCAAACTGGCTGCAGACACTGGGAGATAGATATATGCACAATTATTATTATCAGGGCCCCTCAGGTGTCTGTATTGTAGGGGGTCACTTGCATTAGTCACTAGGTGAGAGATATATCTATCTATATACACATCTTGTGGGGGGTCACTATGGCTGCAGTCATAAGTCTAGCTCAGTATGTATAGACTGTTGCAAGCTTTTAAAGGGAACCTGTCACCCCCCGTGACGGGGTGACAGGCTCCCAACCCCCCGTTAGAGCCCCCTATACTCACCTCATCGCGCCGGGTCCCGCTTCTGAAGATGGTCGGGTCACGGAGATCTCAGCCGCTGCAGCCCGGCGCGCACACTGAGAGATGAGTCCAACGCTCATAGAGAATGACGGAGCGCTGGACTCTCCCGTCATTCTCTATGAGCGTTGGACTCATCTCTCAGTGTGCGCGCCGGGCTGCAGCGGCTGAGATCTCCGTGACCCGACCATCTTCAGAAGCGGGACCCGGCGCCATGAGGTGAATATAGGGGGCTCTAACGGGGGGTTGGGAGCCTGTCACCCCGGCACGGGGGTCGACAGGTTCCCTTTAAGTTCAAGTTCAGAAGAGTAAGCCTCATTAAAAGGCTAGCCAAGTGAGGCTGAAGTACTGAGTCAGACTGTATATGGTTGTCAAGTTGCAAGTTTCCATGTTGAACGTTTTCAAACTAAGAAAAGAAAGAATCTAAAGGAGGAGGAGGAGGATGCTGCTGCGGCCTCTGCACACAGTAAGTCCCATTTAACATAACATTAATTTTACATGGTTTAAAATGTTGGCGACCAAATATTCTATTTGGCGCCTAAATTTTTCAGGTTAGGAGCCAATGGCTCCTAGGTAAATTTTTTAGTCTGGAGCCCTGTATAGGGTGCTGTATGTGTATGGTGCTGTATGTGTATAACGATGTACGTGTATGGGGCTGTATGTATATGGGTTGTCTGTATGTATATCATGCTGTATGTATATGGGGCTGTATGTATATGGTGCTGTATTTATATGGGGCTGTATGTGTATGGTGCTGTATGTGTATGGGGCTGTATGTGTATGGGCTGTATGTATATGGTGATGTATGTGTATGGGGCTGTATGTGTATGGGGCTGTATGTGTATGGGCTGTATGTATATGGGGCTGTATGTATATGGTGCTGTATTTATATGGGGCTGTATGTGTATGGGCTGTATGTATATGGTGCTGTATGTGTATGGGCTGTATGTATATGGTGCTGTATGTGTATGGGGCTGTATGTGTATGGGCTGTATGTATATGGGGCTGTATGTATATGGGGCTGTATGTACGTATATGGTGCTGTATGTGTATGGGCTGTCTGTATGTATATGGTGCTGTATGTGTATGATGCCCTATGTATATGATGCTGTATGTGTATGATGCCCTATGTATATGGTGCTGTATGTGTATGATGCCCTATGTATATGGTGCTGTATGTGTATGATGCCCTATGTATATGGTGCTGTATGTGTATGATGCCCTATGTATATGGTGCTGTATGTGTATGATGTCCTATGTATATGGTGCTGTATGTGTATAACGATGTACGTGTATGGGGCTGTATGTATATGGGGCTGTATGTATATGGTGTGCTGTATTTATATGGGGCTGTATGTATGTGATGCTGTATGTAGGTATATAGCGCTGAATGTATGTGATGCTGTATGTATGTGATGCTGTATGTAGGTATATAGCGCTGTATCTGTATGTAGGTATATAGCGCTGTATCTGTATGTAGGTATATAGCGCTGTATCTGTATGTAGGTATATAGCGCTGTATCTGTATGTAGGTATATATGTATATAGCGCTGTATGTAAGGCGCCGCACTCCCGGCCACCTTCTCCCCTTATCCTCACGCCGCCCGGAGACCGTCCCTCGGCCCCTCCCCTTGCCCCATAGCTCCTCCCACTCCCGTGTCAACCCCTCCCTCCTCCTCACATGGTCCCCGTGCTCTGCACACTTCCCTCCCGGTAACTTGGTGGCAGTGCCCGGCGGCTGCCTCCTCCTCCTCTGCCCCCGGGTGGAGCCTGCCTCCCCGCTATATAAATCCCCCAGGCCCGGCCTTGTTGTCCCCGTCGCCCAGGAAGTGTTTGCTGCTGCAGCGGAGACCCACGTGTGTGCACCATGGAGCTGGAGGAGCTGGGGATCCGGGAGGAGTGCGGGGTGTTCGGCTGCATCGCATCGGGAGACTGGCCCACGCAGCTGGATGTGCCCCACGTCATCACCCTGGGGCTGGTGGGCTTACAGCATAGGTAACGCGGGGGAGATGGGCACGGGTGGGGGGCTGCTGCTGGCTGCATCACTTCTATAGGAGAAATACACTGCAGCCAATGCAGATCACGCGTCTCTCGGGCGGTATTGTTGCATAGTGCTTTGCAGCTTAGATGTAGTGATCGGCCGATCGTTTCAATCTGTATCAATAGTTAAGAAGTTACGAAGTTAGCATGCTCTGTGCTGGAAAGGCTAGGAGGATGGGGTGGGGATTATGCCTTCTGACCTATGACCCCTCACACATTGCCATCCTGCAGGTTACACAATGGTGGTCTGCAGCTTTCCCCTTCCTCTTATGACCTTCAGTCGGCCATCCTGAGCAGTCACCTGTCCACCATTGTTTGTATTGTAGAAACAAAGTTGTAGAACAGGAAGCCTGACCTTATCCTGCAACCTCTGCATTCGCTCCAATGGCCCCAAACCTGTTACCTAGTGACTTGGCCTGATGGTGCACCGCATTGCCCTGGGCCTGATGGTGCACCGCATTGCCCTGGGCCTGATGGTGCACCGCATTGCCCTGGGCCTGATGGTGCACCGCATTGCCCTGGGCTGGTGTATGCTGCCATGTTGGTGATGGCTTCCACACCTGCTGGGTGATGGTGGTTCCTGTTTGGAGGGCCTCAGGTTACAAAGGGCTTTCAGTATGTTGGTGACCAACATTATGGAGCTGACCCTTCAGGTCACATGGTCTCCCAGAATTAGAACAGGCCTGGCTACAAATTCCTGGGATTCCTCATCAGAAGAATAGTTAGTGCTGGTGTCTTACCACTCTGTATGCTGCTCTGTTTATCAGTCTGTATACAGTATATGTATTTTTTTTTTTATAGAGATTGTTTTGTAATCTGGCAGAAGAAAGAAATTATACAATTGCAATATAAGGTTAGGTTTACACTATGTAAACGTCTGTATTTCATAACAGCTGTTGTACAAATAACGGCTGTTGTTTGTATAACAGCCGTTATGAAATACGTCTGTTTTTACATAGTGTGAACCTACCCTTATATTGCAATTGTATAATTTCTTTCTTCTGCTGCCAGATTGTTTTGTAATCTCTATAAAAAAAATACATACTGTACACAGACCTAGCCTAAATCTAAAGACAGCTTGGCTTCTTCAAAGCACAAGATCTTAATGTATTCTGTCTGTTTTCTCCCATATTGCAAATAGACTAGTGTTCAAAAGGTTTTGAGGGCAGCCTCTGACCTAATGACCTAACCAGGATTTCTTTCGGAGTATCCCTATACCCAGATCACCTATACCCACCATACAGACTAATTACAGCTCCTATATAATGGCCCAGAACACTATACAGAGACCCATATTACTATCACTATAAGAGCCCTGAATAACATTAATGTTGCTGTACTGTAACTGGATAAAAAAAAAAATCACCTCATAGTGGTAGACAGCAGTTCTAGTGACTGTAGTCACACTTTTCCAACCCAGACTACCATGAAGATTGGCCCTAGCCATGGCTTGAATTTGATGCTCAGAAATTGCTGCCTGTTCCTGCTTCCAGCATCTTATTACCTAACTACAAACTCTCTATTCCCTGCAGTTGTGTGCTTGTTGCTGCCTGGCCCCCATCTGTGTGAGATGTGTAGCACATTGCCTCAAACAGTGCTACAGAAAACATGGCGGCATAACTCTTGGCCCACGTAAAATGTGGTAGGCAATGAGCTGAAGTGTTGGTACTGTGCACTGCACTTGTCATGACTTCTCATATGATCATTCCGATTGCCATCTTTTGTACCAACAAAATCAAATTGTGTTTCCTGCAAATGGCCTTTAAGAATTGTGTCCCCTACACTGTAATACTGCTGTCTGTGCCCTAATTATTCCCACATGGTACATTGTGCCTCTTAATAGAGGAGAACTCTGGGCCTAGTGTAAAAAGCTGGCTTGCCAGTCCCAATGCCCATGGCCTACAGACCCTGCCAGCCACCTGTGGCTGCTGGTCCTGCAATGTCACTACCTGGCTCAGAAATGCCTGCTCAGCCACTGGGGTGGGGCACCTTGACGCTCACTGATTGGCTAAGCGGGGAGTCCCTGCCAACATGGGATCACATGACCCAGCTGAAAGAAAAGATTCAGAACTAAATTAGGTAATACTTGCTAAATAAAAGAAAATAATTGGAGTGCCTCTTTAAGCATCCCACTGGTCCTCTGCCCCCACTGTATTTACATCTTTAAGATGTGGGTTCAGTTACAGTAATAGTGTTGCTTGTCTGAAGGACCAGGCCAAATATCTGGGGAAAGAGCCCCTGATGCCTAGTGCTAGAATCACCTCCTGCAGATCTTCTACCTGTTCATTAAATTCCCATTCACTAGCATTGTGCTATACTCTGGTTCGCTTTTCTCCTGTGTTGGTGGTCACTGGGCTATGTTGAGACCTTGGTAGCTGGAAAGACCATCCATGTGATATTAGTTTTCACTTATTCAGGGGGTTATGCAAGTGCAATATTTCCTTCTCACCAGCTGCTACAAATATAACTGGTGTATATCCATGCGTCAGACACTACCATATGTCACCCAGCACTCTAGTGTCAATAGGTCATCCAGCACGATTGCTATAGGTATCAGATATGCAATAAAAACGCATCCATTCATATCTATTCTGCACCAATTATTTGGGCATCCGGTCACCGCTGGAACCCCGAGTTGTCACTTGTTTCCTCCGAGAGTGATCTGGAGGCATGTTGGATTATCCGGGTCTGGCCAAAAAATGGACTTCCTGAGCAAGTGACTATGATGTCCACATGCCTGACAACTGCTCCCAATGGTAAAAGATCTGATACAAAACTGTAATGTAAGAACGCAGCTGACCCTGGGTTGGAACTCTGAATGAAGCTAGCCATATGACTTAGTGGTGCCCATGCCCCTTCTACTTTTATACTGGAAATGGGTCACTTGGTGTCCTGTTAACCTCTGTGTGACATGGGGAATGCAGACTGGTGCCTGTTCCCAGTGTGGCTTACAATATGGGAGGTAATCTCTCCACAGCTATGGATTATGTTACCCCCATATAATGGAAAATAACAATAATTGCATCAAAGCTTTGGACTAAAAGTTATGTATGTTTTGTGTTTTAAATTAGGGGCCAAGAAAGTGCAGGCATTGTGACAAGTGATGGGGGTGCTGTGCCCACATATAAAGTACATAAGGTAAGGTTAAATTAAAATTCGTCAAAGCTTGTGAACTGCTTCTATTTAAAAATCTTCTTCCTGGAGTTATCAACTGTTGTATGTCCTGCAGGAAGTGGCATATTCTTATCAATATGCCACTGTGCTCTGCTGCCATCTTTGTCAGCCACAGGAACTGCCCAGAGCAGAAGCAAATGCCTACAGAAAACCTCTCCTGCTTTGGACAGTTCTGTCACGGACAGAGGTGGCAGCTGAGAGCACTGTCAGACTGAAAAGAATACATCACTTTCTGCAGGACATACAGCAGTTAATAAGTAATGGAAGTCTGTGTAGATTTTAAACACCAGTTGATCTAAAAAAAAGGAATACATTTTTACCAAAGTACCCTGTTAAGTGTTAGACTTTACCATCCACATATCAAGAAAACCCAGAGCCATAGGGTTCTACTGAGCACAGACACCCTTCAGGATTTCTTTCTGAATAGTGCCCATGATGGGAAAGAGATCACAAAATTTATAGGTCCTGTTCTGTTATAGCCCAGAATTCTGGCACAGATACCCTATGCCAGCCCAGGCCGGCATTGGTACCAGGGCCACCCACCAGGAGCTGAATTTTGCCCTACAGAGCATACAGTTAAATGGAGCACTGTTTGACAGGGCAATGAGCCATTGGCTGCCTGCCCTGTCAATCACTCTAGCACAAGAGACAACTCTCCCCAGAACATATCCTTAAAGTGTCACTGTCGTGAATTTTTTTTTTGCAGAAATCAATAGTCCAGGCGATTTTAAGAAACTTTGTAATTGGGTTTATTATCCGAAAAATGCATTTTTATCATGAAAAAGCAGTTTGAAGCTCTCCCCCCTGTCTTCATTGTTCTCCTATGGAGAGAGCTAAAGAAAAGACCAAAACAGGACAACAAAGAGTTAATCTACAAATCCCTCACCCGTTATCTGTTCTGACCATCACCAGTGACCTGTCTGAGCTCAGATTACAGCTGTCACCCAGCTCTGTGCCTGTAATCCTCCGTTATCTGCTTTCTGCTGCCGGCTAACTCCCTCCTTCCTCCTCCCCCCTCCCCTCTCCCTAGAACAGACAGGGGACGTCTCCTGCAACAAGTCACAATTTTCAGATTTTTCAGAGTGGATGAAAAAGAGGAAGGAGGGGGGGGACCTGGGAAAAGGCTTTTTACATGCAGATAATGGCAGATTTGGCTAATAAACCCAATTACAAAGTTTCTTAAAATCGCCTGGACTATTGATTTCTGCAAAAAAAAAAAATACGACAGTGACTCTTTATGATATAGAGCACTCTGTGTCGTTGTGGTGCTCATGGGAGGACCAATTCCAAGCAATAGTAAAGTAGCATGCCGGCACTCACCAGAGTTTGTTTATGCTTGTTTACTCAGTGCAACATCAAGCAGGTACAAGGAGGACCCATTTGGGCTATTACACTGAATAAACAAGCATAAACTGAGTGCCGGCCTAATTCAATACTATAGCCTAAGGGTCCATTTACACAGAAAGATTATCTGACAGATTATCTTCAAAAGATTTGAAGCCAAAGCCAGAAACAGACTATAAACAGACCAGCTCATAAAGGAAAGCCTGAGATTTCTCCTCTTTTCAAACCTATTCCTTGCTTTGGCTTCACATCTTTGGCAGATAATCTTCCTGTGTAAATGGACCCTTATGATAGGCCATCAATATTGGATTGACCCAATCTGCATCCTGGAGCGGCCATGACGTGCCCTTCAGTGTGTAGCGTAAATGGTAAACCATATAGGGAGACTGCTGTGACCCCTTCAGTGTACAAAGCAAAACTTTTTTTTTTTTTTTTTATTACACTTGTTGTCAGCACCATAGACTTCTAATGCAGCTGCCTGGATGGCTGTAATTGAGGAAGTGAGATGCACTACTGTGCTATTCTCCTGCTGAGCCCCCCAGTGATCACAACCTTTGACATGTCCATTTAAACGTTTAGGAATATTTTAAGATGACCAAATAGAATTGCAGACAGTTCACTCAAGTATTTCTTCTTATTCTTCTAGGGTATGGGTCTAGTCAACCATGTGTTCAGCGAGGAGAGTGTTCGAAAGTTGAACATGAGTAATTTGGGAATTGGCCACACAAGATATTCTACATCTGGAAATTCGGCGCTAGAAAACTGCCAGCCATTTGTGGTTGAAACGCTGCATGGAAAGATTGCAGTAGCTCATAATGGGGAGCTTGTGAATGCAGCCCGGCTCAGGAGAAAGGTACGGAGCAAAGGTTTTACAATGATCTTCTGACTACTAAGCGGCAGATGAGCTGAGTAGTACCTTCATTTTAATAACGTCAGAAAGCAAGAAGACTTTCCTTGTGGAAGCTGCAAGGCTTCCTAGACATGATTGACATAATTGTCAGATTGAACTAGTTTGGGATCAGGATGTCTACATGAAGATCCTTGTGGTCCTATGCCTCGGCAGCTATTCAGTCACTGTGGTTGTGTTGAGTTGCCCAAAATCTAAATTTTATAGCTCTTGTGTCACAAATTGCATGTAAGTAAAGTAAGTTGCGCTGTGTCCTGCATGTGACTTCTGTCACACAACTCAACGCTGCCGCTGACCCATTTATTTAGTAGGCGGTGCTTCAAATGGCGGCATGTGTGTGTGTGTATAGGGCCATAGAAGGTAATGGGTTCTTATTCTGTCCACATTTGTGCCATATATATATTGTCCTGGAGAAGCCATATAACTTAAAGCTCCCCATCTGTGTGCTGAACCCAAGTGTGACCTGCAGTATGACATTGTGCACCAGAAGAAGCGGGGGCTTTTGTATATTGAGTGAGGTATTTGCTGTGCAAATCTGCAAGCAAACCTTTACCCTCACTCATTGAAGATTGGTGTTCTAGCTAGGAGTATATAATAGTCTGGTAGACTGGTCTTCATGCTCCCCGTACAAACGTTACCCTTGTTTAGTGTCACACAAAGACTGGAAGGATTATAAGATCCACGGGCAGACAATGTGACTTGCATATGAGTGAATTAACTGAGCGTGGCTGGACATATGCCTGTTACATCTGATATGTGTATAATGGCTTCCTGAACGTCTGCTTATAAGTTTGGGGGGGAGGGGGGTTGTGGGTTTTATTTTAATTTTTTTACCACTTGGTGGAGAATTAATGTTTGCTTAGACCTCTCCAAAAACAGGCCGCTTACATGTGGTCTTAGGGTTACTCCTTTCTTTGCTTTCATCCATTTCATCTCTTTGCTAGACAGTAAAAGACTACCAAGTTTTACTATGGTTGACCACGACCCTTTGCAGAGTTGTTGGCTACTTTGCTTGGATGCATTCAAGCAATTTATAAATGGTCAGTGTTGGTTGTGTTGTATACCTCAATGCATACATCTGCTGGAAGGTTCTCACATGGGCCTGGCCTCTGTACAGGATGGCACCGCTGGCTATCCTTACAGTACAGCTACAAGATATATTGGATATATGGGCATGGTGTATGCTGGATGCTTGGGGTCTAATGAATACATTCTTTAGATCATAAGGGTTTTTTTCCCCCTCCCCATTAAAGTTAAGTAGAAAATGTGCTAATGTGCTTTTAAAAAAAAAAAAATGCTACAAACCTACCCATGAAAAAAAGAGCTTGGTTTTCAGACACATCTTATGACTATAATTCTTAAACAGTCTTGTTCTTGCCCATGTGACACTTACTACTATAAAGATGTGTACAGGCTCTTGGAGTATTCCTATCTCAACTAAACTCAGTTGAGTTGAGAATACCCCTTTTAAGGAGCAGTAAACCTGTTGAACAGACCAGTGCTTCTCAATTCCAGTCCTCAGACCTCACCAACAGGTCATGTTTTGAGGATATCCCATACAAAGAGCAGCTGTGATCCTACCTGATGCACTGAGTATAATTATATCGCCTGTGAAATACTAAGGAAATCCTCAAAACATGACCTGTTGGTGAGGCCTGAAATTAAGAAGCACTGGAGTAGACTATTATGTGGGTTCTTCTGCAGCTACAAAGTCTATAATTATGATGCTATGCTATGACCCTTCTGCATTGACCTAGCGTTATGTACTTGTGGTGTTATAAGGCATTATATCTCACAGCAAGGTGACTGACATGTTGTGATAATCCCCTGATGTGACTTTGTATATCTCCACAGTTGATGCGTCATGGCATTGGTCTGTCCACAAGTTCTGACAGTGAACTGATCACGCAGCTCCTGGCTTTCACCCCGCCTGAGGAACAGGATCACGCTGCTGACTGGGTAGCAAGGTAAAGTGCATTTGAGGCAGAGCCAAAACAAGATCCACAGGAGAAAAGGCCAATTTAGTCTGTATAGACCTTCCAACCATTGTAGATTGGTCAGCTTGGCTATGCTCGCTATGTCCCGCAGTCAGTGAATAGCGTGACCTCAATTCTCTTGATTGGTGAGGGTTCCAGTAGTCATGTCTCCAGGTAGTTCTCACTTAGGCTGTGGATAGGGGATAACTTTTAATATTGGGGGTAAGACCACTCTAACACCTGTGACTTCCTTGACTATCATTGCTTCCAGCTTGCTTGATTTTGTTGTGTGATGTCTCCAATACTACACTGGATGTAGTCAGAGTAAATGTGCTGCTGTTTCATGCCAAGGTTATTTACACTTGTTTTCTCAATGAGCAAAGGTTGGATCAGCAAAAGGCTATGCCCTTGTATGCACAAGTCTGTCTTGTAGAAATCCTGCAGATGAGCAGGTTTAGGCTGCATTCCCACGTTCCGTGATCCTGACAGATCAGTCGTGGAATGCATGTACCGGAGTCCCTTCCCCCCCCCCCCTCCCAGCATCTAATTACAGATGCTGTCGGGGCGCGGGGGGACTCCGGTACATGACGGATCACGGAACGTGGGAATGCAGCCTTACTGTTCCTTTCAAGGCTGATGCTGCGTAACCTTGTAGAGCTCATTTAGTTGTACTAGCCTTATATTACACCCTGTGCCATAGTCCAGAGCTGCATTCACAGTTCTGGTTGTTCCTGGAAGCCTTCAGCAATGTACACTAACTGCTTAGCCGAACGTCATTCTGGGAAAGTAGGGGGATGTTTATTTAGAGTGGCGTACTCGTGCGTTGCTCTTAAATTAAGCCCCACCTCTATTCACTCCTCCAGATATCACATGGCAGGTGCAGAAATCTACACTTGCTTCTAAGCGGGTATAGATTTCTGCCACCGTTTCTGACTGCTATCAGATGTAAACTAGACGCAGGTGGAGGCCCATTAGGTGAGCAGGAGTTACGGCTGGTGTACGCCATGGACAAGGTGGGACTCTGTGCCATGCCACCGGAGGGGGGGGGGGATACAACAATTAAGCCTGCAGAATGTATCTACAAATCTATTAATTCATGTAGAATAGTGTACGTAGACCCAAAACGATACTAAATGAAGGTCTCCCTAGTATTTAGCCAACACCTCCATTGATAAATCTAGGGTGCATTGACTTTTATGCTTTGTGCTGGTTGTAAAATATGACTGAATCTGGCACATCAGTCCATTATCCTTTTAGATCTGTAGGATATAAAAAGCATTTTCCCATACTGGTAACCTCTTGTTCCTAACATTAGGACTTGTGCTTATAGTGGCAAAGTTTTGTGCAACTATTTTTATATTTTTATTTTAGAATAAGGAACTTGATGAATGAGACCCCGACCTCGTACTCCCTGCTCATCATGCACAATGGTGTAATCTACGCTGTTCGGGACCCATACGGCAATCGTCCTCTCTGCATAGGGCGACTCATTCCAGTGACAAGTGAGAAAAAAGGTACAGTGTATAAAGTCACTAAACAGCTCTGTTTTTATAATCTTATGGTTTCCATTTGGCAGCCACCGCTGATGACTGTGTAAAAACTGGAGATGCATGGTGTGATCCTTATCGCATAACGGGAAGTGCTTAGACAAAATGAAGTGCAGGAAGGCAAAGTGTGTGTGTGTGTGTGTGTATACACATCGCACTTTAAAAATACTCATCAAAAATGCACAGAAGAACTAAAACCAACCAACAAAGATCTGAGCCAATAACCTATAGTTGTGTGCTTTGATTTTATGTTCAAGGTTTTCACCTTTCCCACAGTGTATTTTAAAGTCTTTTGTCAACTGGGGAAGATTAGAATATAAATCCCTAAAACAAACCCCTTGTACCAATGGCAAACGCATTGCTTGACCCTTGTTTATAAAACTTTGTGACCATGAAGATATCTTCCAGCTCCTCTGACCTCATTCCATTGTGTAAATACAAGATAATGGCATCAAAATATGCAACAGGCTATTAAATGCGGCTTGTGTTCCAGTGTTACCTTTCTGGAGTTTGAAAGAAATATATATATATATATATATATATATATATATATATATATATATATATATATATATATATATATATATATTATATATAAATACCCCCCTTCTAAATTATAAATGTGGGTCTATTAAGTCAAGGAGGTCTGACATCTGTGTGTTCTGTTTGATGGCTATGAAATAATTATAACCAGAGGTCAGTAAGAACGTCCTAGCTACAAGAGTCAGGCCTTCACAGTAATAACTTTTTCTTCTATCCTCTTTGTACAGAGAAGAACCGATCAGACACAGAGGGATGGGTGGTGTCGTCTGAATCCTGTAGCTTTCTCTCCATTGGTGCAGAGTACGTATTGAGGTTCATGTGTTGTAACCAGCTGATGCAGAATGCAGCAGTCAATGAGTGCCTGGTATTTAATGCCTTAGGGGCTGTAATCTAATCTTCTCAGAACTGGTTTAAAACGTGGGTTTATGCAAGATGGTCTGTCTGCTTATGCAAGCTTGTGTAGCATGGACACATTAGACTTCCACCCTTTGAAAGATTTACCACTGATAATGTAGTATACTTGTGACATGTATATCCTCTCCTTTATAGATACTACCGTGAAGTCCGACCAGGGGAAATAGTGAAAATCTCTCGTGATGGCGTACAAACTCTGGACATTGTACCCAGATATCGAGAGAGGGACCCATCTGCCTTCTGTATCTTTGAGTATGTTTACTTTGCTCGACCAGACTCCATATTTGAAGGTATATTTCTGTTTCTTTTTAGAATCTCTGCTCAGTAATGTGGGATATTAGTAGAGATGAGCAAATTTTAAGTATTAACTAAGCAAAACTCTTCTCCCAGTTTCCTAGGACTGGATCTTTTCCAGGCACCTGAAGCAGAAAAGTTCATAGGCAGCAGGCTAATAAGCAGACTGCCGAGCTAACAACGTGCCTAACTTCGTTAAATTGTAAATTCATTCATCCCTACTTATCAGTATAGAAGTTTCATTCATGACCTAACGTACCATTATTGGTCTTGGATTGCTTTGCTAAATTATAGCCTTTATCGTTTTATCCAAAAGTTTCTGCAGTTCCTCATTTACTACATGGGTCCTGCCAATATGCTTGATCGCCTGCCAGAGTGTACTGCTCTGCACTGGTAGTATGGAACTCAATAGAACTGCTGGTTTACAGTTCCTGCCTGGCCTGTTGAAATCTTGGGAATTAAAGTAATAAAACAAAACTACTTGTTTGACACTGATGCCAACAGTGGGAATATTGGTTATTGTTTTGAGCACAGCAAAGACTTTGTTCATTTTAACTTTTTCTTCAAAGGGCAAATGGTGTATTCAGTCAGAAGAAGGTGCGGTCAGCAGCTGGCTATTGAGGCCCCGGTGGATGCTGACCTGGTCAGCACTGTGCCAGAATCTGCAACCCCTGCAGCTCTGGGTTATGCAGAAAAGGTATAGATCTTGTTCAATGCTTTCATTTTAATGATTAAATATATGCACAACTGCATTCTCCACAAATATAAATATATAATTTTTTTTATTTGCAGTGTGGAATTCAGTATGTGGAAGTGCTCTGCAAAAATCGTTATGTTGGCCGAACCTTTATTCAACCAAACATGAGGCTACGGCAGCTCGGCGTAGCAAAAAAGTTTGGGGTCCTGTCAGACAACTTTATTGGCAAAAGAATAGTGCTGATAGATGATTCCATTGTGCGAGGAAACACCATTTCTCCCATCATTAAACTGCTCAAGGATTCAGGAGCCAAAGAGGTTGGTGCTCATTTTTAGTATGGATCTCTTAGTATTTAGCTAAACTTTGTCCCCAAAACAAGACCTGCTGCTGTAGATTTGGAGAAAGGTATGTCAACTCTGTGGTTTCTTCCAATGTTTATGGGGAAACATACATAAGCTCACCGGACAAAAAATAGCCACCCTAGATCCCACGCACAGATGCATCATTAAGCCTGTTCGGATAAGGCAGCGTTTGAGTCGCATGCTCAACTTTGCGCACACTAACTGTATGTGATCATATGGCAGTAGCCATCAGTTAGATAGGGTTTTATTCACCCCCCGAAAGTGGTACTTACATTTAGCCATGTTTACATATAATTATGTAATAGAATGGCATAAGAGGCAATTGTGGCCATGCCTATAGCCATAAAGTGAAAGAAGCTGCTGGATTTAGCAGACTGCTGAACGTGTCTACAAGCAGAGGTGTAATACATGTGGCTGGAAAAGGATCCTAACTGTGAGGGACCAGAGATGAGTTTCACAGCTTATGGATCAAAATCTCTTCCAAACCCAACAGGAATGGCTGCACTCAGTGAATGAAGGTCCTTATCGAATTGTTGTACTCTAAGGATATGTTCACATTTATCCATGGTTGTATATTCACTTGTTAGTTGTACCTTTACCTAAATACAATCTCCTCTTCCCTCAGGTTCACATAAGAGTGGCTTCCCCACCAATAAGATATCCCTGTTATATGGGAATTAATATTCCTACAAAAGAAGAACTTATTGCAAACCGCCCAGAGTTCAGTGACCTGGCAGGCTATATCGGTAAGCTCTTAAATCATTCTGTGGTGGTGTACCTTTTGTGCTTGCTTCTCCTGGATCTTAAAGGCTACTGTCTATTTCTCATATTTTAGGTGCAAACAGTGTGGTTTACCTCTCTGTGGACGGACTCACTTCTGCAGTACGGGAAGGCATAAAACATTTCAAAGACCAACAGAATGGCATAAATGGCGTCAATTCGCACCCTAGTTCTCAGAGCCATTGTACAGCGTGTCTTACAGGAGAGTACCCAGTTGAGCTAGAGTGGTGATTGAAGTCTTGCGTCAACCTGTCATCGTAGGGTTTTTAAAGCTGGACTATTAAGTTCCCTTATGGAAACTGATGAAGATAAGTGGGGGTATTACCTGTAACATCTCGAAAAATGTGTTTTATTTTTCTAATGCAGATAGCTTTACTCTTCTACTCTTTTATTGTTAATGTGAGCAGCCACATTGTCTACGTTTTTATATTGGCACCACGTTTATTTATTTTTAGTTAAGTGACTGCTGCTATCCAAAGAATCTGTCACCTGTATCTTCTCAGTGCGGAAGTGTTCAGCGAAATCTCTGAATTCTGTAAATGACTTTTTTTTTTTTCTTTTTCTTTTTTTTTTTTTTTTTTTACGTGGACTACGTCTCTAAACGTATCTGATATCTCTTCTTTATGTGTTACGTGCATAGTGTCCCTCTCTCCCATATTCTGCAAGATCTGGAGGACTGACAATAAAGCACACTTTTCTTATGTTGGTGCTGATGAATTCTTGCGTGAACCCAATTGAGTAGAAACATTATCCTATTCATAGATGCCCGCTTACATTTGTTAATACAATTCAGGTCAGCGCTCACATCCCCGTTTGCTGTCTGTGCTATTACACACAAAGAGGGCAAGTGGGGAGAAGTGGGAGGGGCTGCCTGAACAATCCTTACATCGCTCGTTGATCTCTTCGGCTGCTATTGTGTAGAGCATCTTGCTGCAGACCACAATCGGACATCATGCATGATCATGATGAAGCGGGTTGTTGCATTTAACATATCCTATTACATGAAACGACAGTTGAGAGTGAAAAACTCTTCATGTGATAGGGCCTTAAGCTGTACTTACTGCTGTAGCTTTGATTTATAAAAAAAAAAAAAAAACTGGCTCTGTGCTGGGGATGATTTACAGGACACTATTTATAAATGGCATGCTGGTGGTAGAAGGTGTTTTAACTGATGGCACTGCCTCTGCAAAGAGCCTGTTGGAACAGAAACAAAAAGCATGACGATATCGACCGCTACGGACGATAATCGTTCCGTGGAATAGAGTGCAACGATCAGCCGACATCGTTCATGTCGGCTGATCGTTGCAGTCGCTTGTTTTTCAACATGTTGAAAAACAAGCGACTGATATAGCAGCGATCTGCTGCCGTCGCTCCGTTGAATAGGAGCATCGGCAGCAGACGCTGCTATATCCTATGGGCTGCCCGGATGATCAGCGATCCTCCGAGCAGCCCCCCCCCCCCCCCCCCGCAGCTCCCTGCCGCCCCTCCCGCACTCACCCGCTCGCTGCAGCCGCTAGCGGCGAACGAGGAGCAAACGAGCGCTAATAGCGCTCGTTTGCTCCTCTAAAACGACCCGTGGAATAGGGCCATAAGCCGCACAGGCAGTAATCAGTAGTTTGCAGCAAAATGAGATGCCTAACGGTAGTGGCCAAGACTTTAAACTTTTAAATTTTTATCCCAGGATCAAAAAAAACAATAAAATTACTTGAGATTACACACACACACACACATGGAGGGAATTTGTTTGAAATGACCATTTTAAAAGGAGTTTAGTGGGAGGGGAAATAAAAAAAAGAATTAAACCTGTACTCCCCTCTTATTGACCCAGAGAAATTTCCCACTCATAGCAGTGATCCACCTCTGCAGGCATTTCCAGTGTGTTGAGAGGAATAAGTGCGTGGCAGCAAGTAGCAGCAGCTGGTAAGTACAGGTTGTATGTTTAAGTTTTCTCCCCCTGCAACCCATGGTCTTTTCAAGTTTTAAAGCTCTTGAATGCACCTTTTAAAATTTCGTACAATGTGTATATGTTGCAGTGAAATAATAGCATCGGATTTGATCAAATCACTGACCCCTTTCAGGGAAATGATGGAATGAACCAGTCAGGAGTTGCCTCGGCTCTATATATTTAGTAACACGACCGTAGTCATTGGAAACGAAAAATGTATTTATTCAAAACTAACAAAAGAAACCGGTAGCTAAGCTGATAATTTTTAACAAATCGCAAGGGGAAGCGGTGACAGTAAAGCATGTTGCCTTATTTGTGGAATGGAATTTACCGGAGCCCATTTATGTCAAATTTGTAAAAAATGCAGTGCTGAAACCGTTCTCCAGACCGACTGAAGTCTGCGTGAAATTGCTGAAAAATTCTTATTTGGAGGGCAAGGATTTCAGAAGTGTTCCTGCCCAAAAATTGTGCCTGTGAAAAAAAAAAAAAAAGGTACTCTGCAACTGGAGATGCCACAAATCAACAATGTGTTTTAATAAAATGATTAAAAAGATGAATGAACTGGATGATTTATTAATTGCATTTGTTATAAATTATTAGGGTAGTTACCTGTGTCAGCTTTGTTAATTAGTTTCTAAATAATAAATTTTTCGTTTCAGATGACTATTGGGGTGTTACTTAATAAATATATAGAGCCGGGGCGACTCCTGACTGGTTCATTCCATCATTTCCCTGAAAGAGGTCAGTGATTTGATCAAATCGCTGACTTCTTCAGGGAAATTATGGAAGGGCTCGGCCATTCCATCATTTCCCGCGATTCGATCAAATCCCTGAATGCTATCATTTCACTGCGACATATATAAACAATTAAATGAAAGATTAAGCATTAGGAAAGGGGTACATACGGAGACATGGATATGTTAGAAAAGACCTTCCAGCGGTATGCAGAAAAGCCCAAATGTTCCATGGGGGGGGGTACATAGATTTTTAAAACAACAATCCATGTGCACTTGTATTATCCATGGAGGGGGCAGCTGCTTGGTATTATACATGCACATGATTAAGCCAGTCACATGGTTATGTGTAATGCACCATGCTATCAAGCCCATACTATTACATCAGACAGCTTCCCCCCTCCTCCTTTTGTAGTTTTTAAGTACATTTCCCATATTCAGTTATTTATCCATGTTTATAAGCCAGGAAGGAACATTTATCACAAAAGTAAAAAAAAAATAAAAAAAGGCATGCTCTCCATGTCTATGGATTTTGCTGCAGTTTTGGATGTGGGTTTACCCCATTGATGCTAATCAACATCCAGGTTATCCAACATGTTTTCTCATAAAGAATCAAGATTTAACTTGTCAATCTTTTTTTTTTTTTTTTTGCTGCATATCCATCTTTTGGATAAGCTAATATGGGGTCCATGGAGCCTCAGTTTATGAATCTCAAAACACTGGAATAGCCAGATATCTCTCCTGGTAAAGAAGCTCATTGCTAAAGGGTGCCTCCCAGTAGGGAGATCATCAAACCACCATGATATGTAGCCCCTTAAAGTGACACCTTTTTGCATTCTGACATCTCTACACAGGTGTAAAGGGTAAATTTAGCGGTTTTCATACCTTATTTTATATCATACGTTATGGTGCGTGTTCAAGTAAAAAGTAATCCTTTATCAACTGCAGATTATGTTAAGTGGGCGGGGCCTCGCACCACTTAGCCCCTCCCCCTCGTCGGCCATTGGAACAGGCTGGGCGAAAGGTCTCGACCCTACCCCCCTTTACGTCGGCCAACCAATGGGTGTCAAGGGGGCGGGGCTAAGTGGTACTAATGCCGTGAGGCCACGCCCACTTAAAGGATACCTATCACCCCCCGTGTCGGGGTGACAGGATCCCGACCCCCTGTTAGAGCCCCCTATACTTACCTAATTGCGCCGGGTCCCGCTTCCTGATGCGGTAGGGTGACTGAGATATCAGCTCCCGAAGCCCGACACGCACACTCACAGGAGAGTCCGATGCCCATAGAGAATGACGGAGCATCAGACTCCCCATTCATTCTCTATGAGCGTCGACTGCTGTGTGCGCGCGCGCCAGGCTTCGGGAGCTGATATCTCCGTGACCCGA
Source organism: Dendropsophus ebraccatus (assembly GCF_027789765.1). NCBI lineage: Eukaryota > Metazoa > Chordata > Amphibia > Anura > Hylidae > Dendropsophus > Dendropsophus ebraccatus. The sequence continues at coordinate 63,096,638 of NC_091460.1, read as the reverse complement.
CCGCATCAGGAAGCGGGACCCGGCGCGATTAGGTGAGTATAGGGGGATCTAGCAGGGGGTCAGGAGCCTGTCACCCCGGAATGGGGGGTGACAGGTCCTCTTTAATACAATCTGCAGTTGATAAAAGGACACTTTTCTCTTTTCGCCCTATGACGGCACCCCTGGAGAGGTCCACCTCCTTCCCCTATTCGACAGGAAACAGGATGCAGGGAATCCCTGGATCTTTAAAAGAAGTAACCTTCCCTCCTCTCGCCAGTTTCTGTTTCCTGTCCCAAGGGAGCAGGAGCTGGAAGGGACTCTCCCTTCCCTACCCTGGATTAAAAAGAGAGTGACTGGGGGTTACCGGATTAAAACTTACCGGCTTCCCGGCGGCGTCAGGCTCCGTTTATGGAGCAGCCTCCTAGTCTGGCTTCCCCCCGACACCTCCGGAAGACGGGTCCCCGGACCTCCCCTGGTCCTCCTCTGTTCGGCTGGTGCTCCAGTCTGCAGCGCTGCGCCCGCGCGCGCTGCGGCATGAGTAGCCGGAAGTACGGGGGAGGAGGTAGCTCTGCCGGCCGTGTTCGGCAACTTCCGGGGTCTGTGCCTGCTCAGGTGGAGCGCCGGGAGGGTGACGCCGAGTCAGCGCACGGCGTGGGGGCGGAGCCAGCCGGTCACATGGGATTTCGGCGCCAGATTTAAAAAGGTGCCATGATGGACGCCAGGTCAGTGCTCAATCTTGGGTGCTTGAGCTGCTCTCCCTTGTGAAGCAGCTACCTGGTGCTATACCAGAATATCTGACCTCCTGGATCTTGGTACGATCAGTATGGAGGGTGAGAGCGCTGAATTTACTGAATCTACTCCTCCTGCAACTCAGGTTCCAATGGTATGGAGTGGGTAAGAGGGGAAGTTCCCCAATCTATTTTATGTTTTTTCCTTCTCTAAAGTTTTTGATGTCTTATCAATTTTAGGAAGGGTCATCCAGTAAGACTCGCTCTAAGAGTAAAGAATGTCCAACCTGTAGAAAACGATTAAGTAGCTCCTACAATAAGCTTCTTTGTGGTAGCTGTATGAATAGAGTTCTGGAAGACCAGGGACCATCCTTTGTTCGTAACATGAAGAATATCATAAAAAAGGAAATTAGGGTAGGTTTAAAAAAAAAAAAAAAAATTTAAAAAAATAAAAAAAAAATAAAATAAATTTTTTTTTTTAGAGATATATAGACATATTTTTTTCTGCTTAATTTCAGGCTTCTATGCCTTTTCAGGCTCAGCCTCCTACAACACCAGCCCCTCCGTTAGCCCCTATACCGGCTCCAGCTCTGCCTCTTTCTATGTCAGCTCCTGCCGTTCTTCCGATTATTGATCTTGAACAACCTGGACCTAGTAGATCTGTGTCTCATCCTCCGTCCTCTTTAGGAGAAGAGGAGAACCAGAGTCTCGGCACAGAGGCAGAGGATATGGGGCAGTCGGGCTTTGAGGTGGAGGAAGTGGTGTCTGAGCCATCACCTACGGTAGATTTTGTGGATACCTTAATCAAGGCCGTAAGAGAGACTATGGGCATAGAGGAGACTCCAGAATCTCAGACCATACAGGATAGAATGTTTGGCGGTTTGGCTCCTAAAAAACGCCCAGTCTTCCCTATTCATCAGAACATCAAGACTCTCATCAAACATGAATGGTCTAACCCAGATAGAAAATTCTTTATACCAGCCGCTGTAAGTGCTGTCTTGTCTGGTGTATGTATACAATTTCTTTTGAATATCATACGATTTACACCTACCACCTTGTGTTATTTCTCTTACAGTTCAAAAGGAAATATCCATTTGACCAAGAGGAATCTAGCACTTGGGGCGTGGCCCCCAAGATAGATCCTTCCATAGCCAAGATATTCAAACAGAATGCTCTACCATTTGAGGACTGTGCCTCTCTGAAAGACCCAATGGACAGACGAGCAGAGATTTATTTAAAAAAGGATTGGGAGGCATCTACTGCCTTATTTAAACCTTTAGTGGCAGCCACTTCAGTCTCAAGAGCCCTAGAAGTTTGGTTGTCTGAACTTAAGGAGATGATTAGTAAAGGGACACCTGTTGACGAACACCTTAAACCATTTGAAACCTTGGAAAAAGCCATGTCTTTCGTTTCCGAGGCTTCAGCTGACGCCCTGAAGCTTTCCGCTCGTTCAGCCGCGGTATCTAACTCTGCTCGCAGATCCATGTGGCTTAAAGAGTGGAAAGGGGACGTCACTTCAAGATCTAAGTTATGTGGGGTCCCCTGCGAAGGTAACTTGCTTTTCGGTCCAGCTCTGGACAATATTTTAGAAAAAGCATCAGACAGGAAGAAGGGGTTCCCCCTGATACCTCAACAATCTAGTCGTCCCTTCAAGGGAAAAGGTAGGAGCACACAGAGGAGCTCTAACACTAATAAAAAAGAGTGGAGACCCACGAAAAAATCTAAGGGGTTCCTCTTTAAGAATACAGATAACCCTAAAAAACCTACACAATGACGCCAGGTCCCTGTGGGAGGGCGTCTGTCATATTTTTGGTCACAGTGGTGTAGCATTTCTAATAGCACGGTTGTACTGGATATAATAAAACATGGTTTAAAGATTTCATTTTTGTCCTCCCCAGGGGAAAGATTTGTGGTGACGGATCTATCATCAGAACCTGAAAAACAGAAGTTCAGTCCTTACTGGATAAAAAAATTCTGATCTCGGTCCTAGAAGCAGAGTATGGCAGAGGTTTTTATTCCACTCTGTTCCTGGTAAAGAAGCCCAATGGTTCTTATAGAACCATCATCAATCTTAAACCGCTCAATAAGGTTCTGACTTATGAAAGGTTTAAGATGGAATCTGTTGCCACTGCCATCCTGAATCTCTCCCAGAATTGTTACATGGCCACGTTAGATTTAAGGGACGCTTATTACCATATCCCCATTTACCCAGACCATCAGAGGTTCTTAAGGGTGGCCGTAAAGATGCTGGATTCAGTATGTCATTTCCAGTACCAGGCGTTACCCTTTGGTATCTCACAGGCCCCTAGAGTGTTTACTAAAGTAATGGCAGAAGTGATGGCACACATAAGGGAACAAGACATAATAATCATTCCCTATTTAGATGATTTTTTGCTTGTGAGTAACTCCGCTGATTCACTACAGACCCAGATCAAGGTAGTAGAGGACATCCTGGTTAAATTAGGTTGGGAAATCAATAATGACAAATCCAACAAAATACCCTCTCAGTATTGCCAGTTCTTGGGGATCTGTCTGGATTCTAGATCCAAAAGATCCTTTTTACCCGAAAACAAAATTTCCAACATTTGTACTAAAACTCAGGAACTTTTGGTTAATCCTCAGACTACTTTCAGGAAGGCTATGTCACTTTTGGGTCTATTCACTTCCTGTATTCCTGCGGTTCCCTGGGCACAATATCACTCTAGGGTGTTCCAGTCTCAAATTCTTGGTGAATGGGACGGTGCGGTTGAATCTCTTGATTTGCCCTTCCTTCTATCTCCACAGACACTCAGATCTCTTTCCTGGTGGAAACAAAGAAATCATCTCTCCAAGGGACTTCCTTGGAACTTAGAAGAAGTTGTGACCATCACCACGGACGCGAGTCCTCGGGGATGGGGAGCCCATGCAGATTCCCAGGTCTTCCAGGGCCAATGGTCTCCAGAAGAAGCCAGGGACCCACAAAACGTGAGAGAGTTGAGAGCAATATTCTTCTCCTTATCCCAGGCTCTTCCACTAATAAGATTCTCACATTTTTGTTTCTTATCAGACAACAGGGCGGCAGTGGCATATGTCAACCACCAGGGAGGCACAAGGTCACCACAGCTCATGAGGGTAACTCATTTTCTTTTCAGATTAATAGAACCACATTGCCTATCCCTGTCAGCACTTCACTTAAAGGGGGTGGACAATGTAAAAGCAGATTTCCTCAGCCGACACTCTCTAAATCAGGGAGAGTGGGAACTTTCACAGGAAGTTTTTTACCAGATCTCCAGACTGTGGGGAACACCAGAAATAGACCTGTTTGCCTCTCGAGCGAACAGGAAGATTCCCAAGTTCTTCTCCCTCTGCCCTGCCGACAAGCCCATAGCACTGGATGCGTTAGCCCAACCGTGGAACAGGGGCCTTCTTTATGCGTTCCCTCCCATCAGACTAATTCCGAGAGTAGTCAGGAAGATCAGACAGGACAGGGTCCATGTCATACTGATAGCACCCTTTTGGCCAAGAAGGGTCTGGTTTACCTGGCTCAGAAATATGTCCCTGACGGATCCTTGGATACTACCAGACAGAGCAGATCTCCTCAGCCAGGGCCCAGTCTTCCATCCACAAGTTCACAATCTTCACATGACTGCCTGGCATTTGAAAGGCAACTGCTGATAGATAGAGGCCTTTCTTCTGAAGTCATCACCACCTTGCTTGCCAGCAGAAAGAGAGTTACCTCGATGATATACTTACGTACTTGGAAAACATTTTGCAGATTTGTAAATAAACCGATAAATGTACTGGCTGCCCCGGACATTCCTTTAATTCTACAGTTTCTTCAGGAAGGTCTAAATAAAAACCTTAGACCCAGCACTATTAAAGTACAGATCTCGGCACTCTCTGCCCTCTACGATTATAAACTGGCGGACCATCCATGGATTAAGAGGTTCGTTAAAACAGCCAGCAGGTTGTGTCCCACTATCAAGTCTAAGATTCCTCCCTGGGATCTCAATCTAGTGTTAAATGGCCTCACCACTAAGCCATTTGAGCCATTAGCAGAAAGCCATATTAAATTCCTATCATATAAGTTAGCCTTTCTCCTAGCCATAACGTCAGCCAGTAGGGTTAGCGAGATTAGGGCTTTCTCTATACAGACTCCCTACATGACCATTAGAGATGACAGGGTGGTCCTATCTCCTGACCCGGCCTTCTTACCAAAGGTAGTCACCGACTTTCATAGATCTCAGGAGGTAGTGTTACCATCATTTTGCAACACACCAGCTAATGAACGAGAGACATCTTTTCATAGTCTTGACGTTAGAAGAGCTATTCTACATTATTTAAAAGTCACAGAAGAATGGCGCTTAAAGGGACAGTGTCACATTTTTGGAAATTTGTTAATGAAAAGTAATAAGATCAAATAAGTGTGTTGGGTTGTTTTTTTTTTTTTTTAACTTAGTGTTTGATTATTTTTAATAAAATTTACTCCTGCACAGGGGGCTGCCATGTTTATAGTGTCTGTGTGTGACGTCATTTCACGGCACACACACAGACGCTATACGGCACCTCCAGATCATTAGAGTGAACCGACGGAGTCCGTCTGGTTCACTTACATTGAGGTTCCGTCGCTGTGTACTGCGCATGCGCATAGACATGCGCAGTACACAGCTGAAGTGCATGGGGTGGGTGGCGGCGCCATTTTCTTGAAGTCCCGGCACGGGCGGCACGGGAACCAGGGAGGAGAGAGAGACAGGAGATCTGTGTGTGCAGCGCTCTCTCTGCACCACCCCCCGCCCCCCGCCGGAGTGGGAGAAAGTAAATAGACTTTTGCTTTGGGTGCCGGGACATTGCTATCACCCAGCAATGTCCCGGCACCAGTCACCGCAGCTCTCTCCTTTCCCCCAGCAGCATGCTGCGGGGGATGGAGAGAGTCAGGCTGATCGCGGGAGGAACAGGGCACAGTAGCGTCCCCCCTGCGGCTGCCGGACCCAGGTGCGGCAGCATCACGATGGTGATGGGGGTGACATTGGAGGTGAGGAGATGAGGGGATGGATTTAACATTGGGGGTTTAATCGGCGCAGAATAATCCTATTCAGACCTGAGAGGGGTCCGGGCAGCTGTCAGAGAACCGGGCCGGCGAGGAGTCGGGGTGCGCGCTCCGGGCTGTGACAGGAGTGGAATGCAAACCGGAAG